>NC_080092.1:97311750-97947000 GCF_950005125.1 Chionomys nivalis
GGCAGAACAAAGGCTGGAGGTGTGATCTTGGTGGTGCTTTGGCTAGGGACACAGATGAGCTGACACCACTGTAGCCTGACCTTATTCTGGCAAGAATAACTGAGTGGTGTGTATTAGAACTTCCGGTCAGGGAGTGTCGGGTCAAAGACTAGGCCCCCGGGGCAGAGTGGGGGAGCCTGGAGATTGCAGGGGGAGCATGGCCTGAGGGATCTTGGGCAAGTCTAGGAACCTGATGGGACCTGAGTCAGAAAGGATTGTTCTAGAGAAAAGAACTTTGGAGATAGGCAGACAGCTGTCAGTGTGCCTGGGGGTAAGGGGAGGGGATACGTGGAGGAGAAAGCCCTGCGGTGACGTGTGTGGGGTGGGAGAAAGAAGCCAAGATGGAGATGGTGCCCTAGACAAGGAACTGAACAGAGACGGTAGTCCTGGCTACCCAGAGTCAAGTCAGTCATCCTAAAACAAGTTGGGAGCCAGGTGGCCCTGTAGGTTCTCTGCTCTGAGCTTTGTGACGGTCTCTAGTCCAGGCCAGTCCACCCACGGGTGCTGTCCCCACGTGCTCAGTAGGAACTCCTGGGAGAGACCATCCAGGGAGGCCAGGGCTGCTGCTTGGATGTCTGTTTGATAACCCCGACTTTCCCTCTGCGGCTGGCCTGTAGCTCACACCCCAGATAACTCCTTCATGGGCTTCGTGTCCGAGGAGCTCAATGAGACGGAGAAGCAGCTCATCAAAGACAGCAAGGCCAGCAACATGGCGGTGGTGTACGGCAAGGAGGCGAGTATCTGGAAGGTGAGCCCCGGCAGGTTCAGTGCCCTGCCGACCATACCATGTCTGCTGCAGAACGGCGCTTGCTCGAGTGCAGGTCACACCCGTGCCCGTGCTGGATGTAGCCACTGAGCGTGCTGTGCCTTTACACGTGCATGCCACACCCATTCTGGCACAAGCCACGTCCACTGCGCTAAGTGCCTGCCACAGCCACACAGGTCATGTCCGTGACAGTGCTGGCCACGCCACTACACCTGGCTCTGGCGCAGATCACATCCACATTGTGACGGCTCCGGCCACACAATTCCAGGATTTGCCCAGCCCTGTCTCTGCAAAGCCCATGCCATTACAGTCCTCACCTGAAGCCCCAGGCATGGCTGCAGAGAATCCAGAATGCTGCAGCTCCGTCTACTGCTGTGCACCCCAGAGCACAGACTATATATATGCTTTCCTAATGGTTCACGATAGTCCCCAATGACATGATGACAGTCTCCCCTCACCCCCTGGACTGCTCCCAGAGACCTGCATGGCTGCTTTGTGGAGGAAACCCTCTACCCCCACCTTAGGAACTGATGAACCCCACAAATCCCACGGGCAGACTTAGGCGAGAGTGGAACTTGGTGGGGTGAGCGGTGGGGGTGGGACTTAAAAATTAGAACTCTACCTTCCAGCTTAGGTCCCCCATCCTGGGATACTTGTAAGGGCTGATGCCTGCTACTGGTCACTAACCTGTTCTCTCTGTCCCCTGTGCTCCATGGTGATGAGGCAGCTCCAGGTATGGAACGGAAGCCCCCATGTGCATGCCTTTGCCTGACTCCAGTAGTGACTGCACTGTGGGGTCCCCGAGGGTCCCTGGACTCTGACACTAGCTCCACGGATGTCCTAGGTGGGGAGGAGTTAGTGGGGACAGCAGGGTCTAAGGAGCAGTCTTCCCTGCGTCCCCTGTGAGGACAGGCAAGTTCCTGGGCACAGCCACAGACGAGGCTGAGGGCGGGAGGGACAGAAGACAGGCAGGAGGCAGACTGTGAAGTCAGGGTTGGGCCGGGAAATGTGGCTCCATTGGTAGAGTGCTTGCCTAGAGTGCACAAACCCCAGGGTTTGGGCCCTAGGACCCATAAGCAGCGTGGTTGGAACAAAGCTGTAATCTCAAGATTTGGGAGGTAGAGACGGGAAATATGACAGGGTCAAGGTCATCCCAGGGTGCATAACTAGTGTCCTGCAGCCAGCCGTGACACGGTTGTCTCGTTTGAGAATCCTCGGGCACGATCAGGTAGGCAACATTAGGTCAGCTGTCACAGGTTGATAGTGGTCCAACAAGATGGGTGCCTCTCACAATTTCAGGGGGTGGCCAGGCAGAGCCACATGGCTCCTTGGTAACACATGGTGTTTAGTCTTCACCCTGAGTTTGTCACAGACTGGGGATCAAATATCTCATCCTCAAAGACAAACCCCAGTCAATGAGAGGAGGGGCGAGCAAGGGCTCTCTCCCAGTGACTGGGTCTCCATCACATGGCTCCACCCAGTTTGGAGGAACACCACGGAGTCCACCTCATGTCTGGGTTCTTGCTGAGGAAGGTGCTGGGTGGTGTTTCATCGAGCACACCGACATGATACATGATAACGGAGGCTGGCATTTGTATCAATGCCAAGCAATGCAGAGGGCTGGCAAGTGCCGTCTTCCTTGCTCTTCTCCCAGGTCGTGAGGATGGCAATGTGCCCATTTTACAGATGGGGGAAGTGGGGCTCAGCGGGCTATAGCGTGAGTCAGTGGCCGAGAAGGCGTTACAACCACATCTAGCTGAGCCCAGAGCTGCCCTGCTGAACTCCGGCTCTGCACTGCCTTCCCAGAACAATGGCAGCTTGTGGCGTGGCTGGGGCTACTGGAGGTCCAAGATCCTGCTGAGATGTCTGGGGACAGAGAGAAGGCCTTGGAGCAGAACTTGCTGAGGCCACCAGGGAAGGGGCACAAAGTGGGGAGAACACCTGGCCAACAGAGAGTGGGGGAGGGGAGTGGGGGCAGATGAAAGTCCAGCTTTGGAGACGCCCAGACCAGATCAGCCCTATTCAAGCGGAAACCTCAAAGAAACTGCATCCGCCCAGTGTCTATAACTAGACAGTGTCAGAGACGGTCGGATGAGAGCTGAAGGCCCTGTCCTGGACAGGTGTCATGGAGAGCCTGTGGGAAGAGGGAGGATGGAGGCCCTGTATCTCCTGTGTCTTGTACAGAGGTATCTGGGGTTTCGTGTGTGTGTGCGTGTGTGTGTGTGTGTGTGTGTGTTAAGCAGGTCTTCCTGTCTCGGTTTGCAGAAAACAGCTGGGTGCTATGGCTTTGGGACTGTTGATTGTAGAGCTTAGGAGGGGCTGGGGGACTGAGTTCAGGGTGCAGCGGGCTAAGGACAGGCATCCAGCAGGCCCCAGGGGAAGTGTGCCTGTACAGCAGACAGCCCAGACGGTCACTGACAGAAGACAAATGGTGACCTGAACCTAGAGCCATCACAGCCCCTTGAGAGCAGAGAATAACTGTGACCGCTGACAGACAGGCAGACAGGTGGAGGAGCACGAATACGCTACAGATACCTATTTCTTTCTTTTTTTTTTTTTTTAAACTTTCCTTTTTTTTTTTTTTTTACGGTTTATTTAGCTTTATTTTATGTGCATTGGTGTGAAGGTGTCAGATCCCCTGGAACTGGATTTTCAGACAGTTGTGAGCTGCCATGTGGGCGCTGGGATTTGAACCCGGGTCCTCAGGAGGAGCAGTCAGTGCTCTTAACCGCTGAGCCATCTCTCCAGCCCCCAGATACCTATTTCTGGGGTCTTTGTGTGATCATGCCCCTGTGTGTATGTGCACACGTGCGTGCGTGCATGCGTGTGTGCATGTGTACGTGCAGAGGTCAGAGGGCAGCTTTCAGGAATCAGGTCTCTCCTTCTGCTCTGTGAGTCCCAGGAATTGAACTCACATCACTGGCTCAATGGCAACGCCTTTACCCACTAAGCCATCTTGCTGGCCCAACATTAATCTGTATTTTAACACCCCTCCACCCCCCTACCCCCCCGGTTAGCCACTGGTCTTCTCTGTCCTTCACCCATGGCCCCAGAGAGAGCAGCCGGCATCCTACCTTACTGAGGACCACATAAGCAAATACTTTCCCTTTGTCCTGGGTACTAGGAGACCCTAATCCTGCTTTAATTTCGCCTGGCTCCTGTCCGCTGTTTTATGCCCGCCTCACACCCAGCTGTTACGATTGTTTTACACAGAGATGAGTTCACGGAAATGTACCACACATCTCTCCTTACCTCATCCCAGGCCCTTTGTCTCCGATTTTTTTCTGGAATACCCACCCCCCCTTTAATTTTTTTTTTCCTTTTTACATTGGCTTCCTTATTTTGTGTGTGCCAGAGAGCTCTCCTGGAGGCCAAAGACAGTTTGTTGGAGCTGGTTCTCTCTGTCCACCATATGGTCTCTGAACTTGAACTCAGATCAACTTGGGTCATCAGGCTTGGTGGCAAGTGCCTCTGCCTGCTGGGCCGAGTCGCCAGCCCCTCACCTGTGTTCCTGAAGGGCGTTTTTGGCAGTGCACAGAATCCCATTCTTGCTGTGTTGGTTTTTCTGAAGACAGGGTCTTGCTGTGTAACCCAAGAGCCCTTGAATTTACTATGTAACTCAGGCCATTCTGTGGCAGTTCTCCTGCCTCAGCCTCCCAAGTATTGGGGTTACAGGTATGCACCACGCCTGGCTAAACCTTGACTTTAAGAGAAATCAAATGCTGTCTTTTATGGATGGTACTGTGGCCAACCAGCCTTTGTTTATCCCTGTTGTGGTCTTGTTGCTGCTGCCTGTTGGGTGATCCCCGTTTCCTGGGAGGCTGGGGGTGAGAAGATGCCGAGGCAATGAGACAGACTGGAGAGATTTCAATGTAAAGGCTCTTTACTGTAAAAGGGTGGGGGGTCTTCATTGGGTTAGGGAAATTAGGCTGCCGCAGGAACGGTTTTTGGTTGGTTCTTTTGAAACTGGCGGTCACTGTGGCGTGTTGTGATTGGCTAGGAGTGCGCGTCATGCTGTGCTTTTGGTCTGCAGACAGGTTGTTTTGGCCAATTTTGCTTATTCACTGTAAATTTGCATGCTCTTGCTTCTGCTTGCGCTATTGCCCTGCCTCACGTCCCAAAGCCACAGCTCTTCTCGGCTTCCCTCTGTCAGTGTCATGGCTTTAGCTTTTGCCTTTGAGTCTATGCTCCATTTTGAGGTAACTTTGCCATGTGGTGGGATATACAGATTCAAATTCTTCCAATTCCGAGTTAACCACACTGGGTGCCGGACTTGGACCCCTTCTCTCTTTCTTCGCGTGAGGATGGAAAATGCCTGGGATCACTTGTTCACAGTGCGTTCCCCCTCCTCAGAAACACCCTCCCTGTTCAGCAATGAGGCGGTTGTGGGTGTGAGGTCTCTGTCTGGACTCAGGTGTCCCATCTCCTTCACCTTTGTGTCATCCTGATGCTGGTACCATGCTGTCCCCACTCCTCCTGCTGCACTTAGACCTGGGGTCAGCTGCTCTGTGTAACAAGTCTTTCTTTGGGCCACCAAGTCCCAAATAATGACATGGTGACTTCTTACTAAGTATAAAAGCTTGGCCTTAACTTAGGCTTGTTCCCAACTAGCTCTTGTAATTTAAATTAAGCTATTTATATTAATCTATATTCTGCCAAGTGGCTTATTACGTTTTCTCAGAACCGTGGGTCTCATTTCCTCTGTGTCTGTCTGGTGAATCCTGCCTCTTCCCAGATTTTCTGTCTCTTCCTACCTATCCTTTCCTACCTAGCTATTGGTTGTTCAGCTCTTTATTGAACCAATCAGAAGGTGCCTTGGCAGAGACGCTCTTTACAGTGCACAAGGAGATCCCACAATAGCTCCTTCTGCTCATATTCTTCTCCAGAGTTATTCCACCCATTTTAAGTGCCCAGAATTTCCAAACGGGGGTTAGCTCACCCTGTTCATTTCTGTTGCAAAGTCTTCTGGGCTTTCTGTTAGATTTTTTTTTTTTGGTTGCTTTGAATTTTTTATATGTTCTGGAAATGAATATGAAAAAAATTGTAAGAATAATTTGAAGTCAAAGCTGATGCCGTCTTCCTCCAGAGAGGATGCTTTGATTCCTAGCTTGTAGCTGGGCCCCTAACAGTCCCAGGTCATTTCAATAATTTATATCAATTGAAACAATTCAAGTCAGAATGTGGCACCTGTGGGGGCCGCTCTAGTTCACTTCTTTCAGCTAATACCCTACGTCTCCAATCTAGAACTTCCACCTCCTTCTTCCTTCCTAGATAAAAGGAGGGATACGCGGAGGAGCGGATAGAAGGACAGATGGACAGAGAATGGATGGATGGATGGACGGATGGAGACGTGGATGGATGAGTGGGTGGATGTGTGGATGTAGGGGTGGAAAGGTGGGTGGATGGATGATGGGTGGGTGGGTTGATGCACTTATGTATGTATGGATGGGTAGGTAGAAGGATGATATGTGAATGGATGGATGGATGGATGGATGGATGGACGGACGGACAGGTGTGTGTAAACAGGTTAATGGTTTGATTGACAGACGGATGGGTGGATAGGTGAGTGTGTGAGGAAGTTCCAGAGAGCTCCACAGGTCCTCAGGGCATTTAGGCTCACAGATACATTTAAGTATTGGGTCTCCATGGGCGTCTTTGGAAACCAGTCAGTTCCATGGCTAGAACCAACCCTAATGCCTCTGGTTTAGCTCAAGCCCTGCATTTCACAGATGAAAAACTGGAGGGCCAGAGAGGAGAGGGACCTTGCCCGTGTCTCCACAGCAAGTTAGCAATCACCCCACGATGAGCCCCTGTCTTCTGACCCCAGAGCCAGGGTGCCTGATGTACCAGCTCCGCCTTCTGAGTGTGAGGGAGTCTCCATTGTCTCCCCCTCCTTGTGCAGGGCAAGGAGAAGTTCCTGGCCATCCTGAACAAGTACATGGAGATCCATGGCACCGTGTACTATGAGAGCCAGCGGCCCCCCGAGGTCCCTGCCTTTGTGAAGAACCATGGCCTCCTGCCACAGCCTGAGTTCCAGCAGCTGCTGCGTAAGGCCAAGGTGAGGCTCTGGGATCTCTGGCCACTGTCCCACCCCTGCAGGCCACAGCCATGGCTGACGGGCATCCACCAAGCTGGACATTTCCATGTGTTCTGCGGCCCAGAATCCTGGCAGACACGCAGGTATCAGCAGCCTGGGCGGGACTTGGGGAATGGGAGCTGTACTGTCCGGCTCTCCCCTCTCTGTCCCAGAGCTCGGCAAACTGTAAAAGCAGCGGAGGGGCAGTCACGCAGGCTGAGGAGACCTGTCTAGGTCTCCATGGGGCCATTGGTTCTGGAGTTCCCAGAGTTGGATCTCTGCAGCTACAATTGGTTCACTGGGGATGAGCCTGTGGCTGGCCCTGGAGTATCGTCTGAAACCAGGAAGTCTCCCACTAGCGACCAGTCCCTCCTGGTCTTTCCTTAGATCTCTCTGATATGTATGTGTCGCGAGAGGGAGGATGAGGTAACCTTACCCAGCGGCTCGGGTCTCAGAATTACTTATCAAGCTCCTTCTTGGAGCTGGTGTGGTCAGTTACAGGATGAATATTTTAACACCTTCTTTCAAAGGTCCTTTCAGAGCCTGGGATAGCCGGGGTGGGGGTGGGGGTGGGGACACTGCCTCCTTCCCCACCAAAAACATTGCTTGATGGAGCAAGGAGACGCCATTTATAAAGCCAGACTGCTCATTCCATAATGGGGAAACTGAGGCCCAGGGAGAGGAAAGGCGTGTTTATAGCCCACAGCTACCCATCTATACTGCCGAGACCATCCCTGCCTGTGGTTTCTGGAGTCCCGGGCTGAGGTGGCCCAACCTCCCTGACCATTGGCTCACCCCACCCCACCCAGTTTTTGTTTTAACATTTATTTGTTTTGGTGGGGAATTGGGGTCAGGCGTGTACTACAAGGTCAGAGAACAGCTTCTGGGAGTCGGTTCTCTCCTTCCATCATCATGGGTGGTATGAGTGGGTCTGGGGTCCCAGGAAAATGACTGCACCGTGCAGAGTATTTCATGAAAGGTGAGAAGTTTTACTTCTGCAGAGGGAGCACAGCCATGTAAGGAGCACGCTGGGTTTGTATTTCGAATGCAGAGGGGTCCTGCGCCTCAGTCGAGCAGGTCGGAGCGCAGCGTCGCTCTTAGACGCAAAACGCAACCTTGGAGAGCAGGACGCAATCCTCGACGCGTCCTTTTATCGAGTCTGAGCCCAGGTCCTCAGGTTTGGCGGCACGTGCCTTTACCCGTGGAGCCATTTTGCCTGCCCTCTGCTTCCAGCTCTTTATAGGGTTCGGATTCCCCTACGAGGGCCCAGCACCCCTGGAGGCCATCGCCAATGGCTGCATCTTCCTTCAGTCTCGCTTCAGCCCGCCCCACAGCTCCCTCAACCACGAGTTCTTCCGGGGCAAGCCCACCTCCCGGGAGGTGAGCAGAAGGGCCAGATCTGGGAACCTGAGAAAGGGGACCGAGCGTTGGGGTGCGGAGAGGGAAGGGATCAGGGTGGGTGCGTGGGCCAAGGCCACCTGCAGGCTGAAGCAGCCACCTGTTGGTTCCGGGCAGGTGTTCTCCCAGCATCCCTACGCAGAGAACTTCATCGGCAAGCCTCATGTGTGGACTGTGGACTATAACAACTCAGAGGAGTTTGAAGCGGCCGTCAAGGCCATCATGAACACCCAGGTGAGACTCTGTGACCTCGGCTCTTCCCCATAACTGGAAAATGGAACTTCCTAGGGAACTTGCCTAGGCTTACAGGGCTGACCTTGGAAAGGAGTCCCAGCCCTTCCTGCTTAGCACAACCCTGAATCAGACCTGAAAGGGAGGAGGCATGAGTCCCCACTCCCAAACTTGGTGTGTGGGTAAGGGGAGAGAGTGACTCTCTGCCGTGAGCAGCCTGCACACCCTTATCTGGCAACTGTGGGTCAGAAATCATTTCCTGAGCACCGGAGGGCCAGGCTCTGCAAACACTCTTGGCACGAGTTAGGAACGTAGCAGGTGTTCTCCGGGGTGAGCCCTGCGGAAGGTGTGGGGAGGGCTGTGCCCTCGAAGCAGCTGCATGCAGCTGTCCTGGAGCTGGCTCTCTTGCAAGTTCAGCTCAGCAAGCCTGGCTGGGGCTAGGCCATGTATCGTACAGGTATGTCCACGGGACTGGCTCAGGGACTGGCTATTGCATACCAAGAGCAGAGCATTGGGGCCCCTTTAGCCAGTGTGGGAGGCCTGGTGTGTGTGAGAGATGAGGGGAGAGGAGGGCCCGTACATACGTATCACAGCTTCCAGTCACTCCTTGGGCTTGTTATGCCCAGATCCGTGAAGTCCCCCAAAAGCCAACAAGGAGACCGAGTCCCATATATAAAATCAAAGAGCCTTTATTTTTTGCAAGTTTGTAAACTGGGCCTCTCCACGTGTCCAACGTATTGGAATAATCAGAGAGCCCCGAGCTCAGCTGGAGTTGGGTTTTTATAGTAGTAAAGGTGGGGGTGAGGGGTTTCTAAGGTTCAGGACCCCTGATTGGCTGACATTTGTCTAGGGGTGTCCTGGTGAGTGTGTGCTGGCAGGTGATCCTATCTACAACGGTTGGAACATTAGGCATTTCCTTTGGATGGTCTGTTCTTGGGTGGTGCTCAGGTAATCTCAATTTATGGTCCTTCCTACAACCAGGTATTGCTTCAGGGTAAACTACTGAGACTCAGGTCTCCTTTATGCTTATTGTGGCTAGGCCCAACACCAGCAGGTGATAATGGTTGGAAGAACTTCCTTTGGGTGGTCGGTTTCTGTTAAGCTTATCATGGCTGGCTCCTACAGGCTCAGCACTTTATTTCGAGAAAACTTATTTCTTTTTTAAAAAACGTATTTATTTTATTATTTCTATTTATAGGGGTGTGTGTGTGTGTGTGTGCACTCACATGCATGTGCACATGAGTGTGAGCACTCTCAGAGGCCAAAAGAGGGTGTCAGATCCTGTGGAGCTGGATTATAGGCTGTTGTCAGCCATTGTTGTGGGTGCTGGGAACCACTCAGGTTCTCTGTAAGAGCCTCAAACACTTTTTAAAAAGATGTATTTCTTTTTCTTTTATGTGTGTCACTGTTTTGCCTGCATGTGTGGCTATGTACCAGGTGTGTGTCTGGTGCCCACAGGGGTCCATCCCCTGGAACTAGAGTTACAGACAGTTGTGAACCTCTTGCAAGAATAGCCAGTACTCTTAACCATTGAGCCATCTCTCCAGCTTCCCCAAGAAAACTTAAAATGTTTTGCGCTGAGTGTTTCAGAGGTTTGCATCCTTCTGGGTGGGGAGGGCGTGGCAGATCACACGATGGACAGAAAGCCGTGAGAACATCCACCCGTGCTGACTGGTGTCTCCCTTTCTTCCACCCATCTGGTGACTCTGCCCCTGAACTGTCTCTGCTTAGGAGCAGGTGATTGTGGGAGGACCCCGCACAGGGAGTCATTTAGGCTTAGGAGCCGGTGATTGTGGGAGGACCCCTGCACAGGGAGTCACTTAAACTGGTGGCTTCTAAGCGATGAGCGATGTCAGTGGCAGAGAATGTCGCATTATTTACCCTTTGAGTCTTGTTTTATCTTAGAAAAACTAAACGAAACCCTGAGCATCTGTTCGATTTTGTTAGTTAATCTAAAAATTAAAATAAAATTAGAACAAAAGACGAAGGAATCCAATAGGTATTATCCATCTCAGAGGGACCCCAAATCAGCTCCCTGTAGCCCAGAGGGGCTCAAATATTACAAAGATCTACTCTCTTGGGAAGCTAAGACGACAGGAGGGTTGAGGGTTTCAGTGCACCCTGGGCTGCATAGCCTCAGACAGGAGGGGTGGGGATTCCAGGGCACCCTGGCCTCAGACAAGAGGGTTGGGAATTCCAGGGCACCTTGGGATACATAGCCTCAGACAAGAGGGTTGGGGTTCCAGGGCACCCTGGGCTGCATAGCCTCAGATGGCAAGGGTGGGATTCCAGGGCACCCTGGGCTGCATAGCCTCAGACGGGAGGGTTGGGGGTGCCCTTTGGGGGTTCCAGGGCACCCTGGGCTGCATAGCCTCAGACGGGAGGGTTGGGAGTTCCAGGGCACCCGGGCTGCATAGCCTCAGACAGGAGAGTTGGGAATTCCAGGGCACCCTGGGCTGCATAGCCTCAATAGGCTGGGAACTTACAGCTCAGAGCCTGTGCCAGCCACCTAGGCTGATTTCTTAGAACCAGCCATGCCTTGAAGTCTGCATGTCAAACAGGCACTCTGGTTAACTAACGCTGGATCTCTGGGGAATGTAGCCACCGTAAGCAAATGGCCAGACTTGTTCTTCAAGTCTTCACTTCTTCGGGAGGGAGGAAGGAGGAACCAGGAGGCTGGCAAAGGAGACCAAAGCCTCCCAGGCCAGCACTCCCCACCCTGCAGAAAAAGCAGGGCTTGGGCTGTGGCTCCTGCCTGTGAACACACAGTCCAGATGGGGATGTTCCAGGTGGGAGGACAGGAGGTGACATGCCACTTCTGCGTGACCTCCCACATCACCCATTTTGCGCAGGACTAGTCCTTGTCACTGTCAGAAGATGACAGCCGCTCCTGCAGTTTGACCCAGTGGGGTCATCTCCGGCCGCTGCTCCTGGCAGGAGCTTCAAGCTGGCTGGTCTGGCTGGAAATGCCCCTCACACGGGAGACTTTTGAGTTGCCTGTGACAGGAGCTACTTGCTGTCACTCTGGAGCCCAGGGAGCCTTCTGGCTCCCTAGGCTGGTTGTTTATAGTTGTTTCTAAACCTTCTCCAACAAGCCCTGAGAGGTGTCCCAGACCAGAGCTCAGTGCGCCACCACTGCCAGGCTGTTTTGTGTGTATATTTTGTGGGTTGTATGCATGAGTTGCATGGTATGTGTACATGTATGTATATGTATGTGCATATGTGTGCAGGTGCATGTGAGGTCCAGGATCAACATTAGGCATCTTTCCTCTCTTAATCTCCACCTTCATTTTTGAATAAAATCACCTTTATGGTTTTTTTTTTTTTGTTTTGTTTTGTTTTTTTTTTTTTTTGGTTTTTCGAGACAGGGTTTCTCTGTGGTTTTGGAGCCTGTCCTGGAACTAGCTCTTGTAGACCAGGCTGGTCTCGAACTCACAGAGATCCGCCTGCCTCTGCCTCCCGAGTGCTGGGATTAAAGGCGTGCGCCACCACCGCCCGGCTTTATGTTTATTTTTATGTTTATTTTATGTGCATGAGTATACTACCTGCATTTGTACATGTGTGTCAAGTTCATGCCTGGTACCCGCAGAAGTCAGAAGAGGGTGTTGGCTCCCTTAGAACTATAGTTAGGGATGGTCGCGAGCGACCATTTGACTACTGGGAATCTAACCTAGGCCCTGTGCAAGAGCCTTTATTTTTTGAGTCAGGGTCTCTCACTAAACCTGAAGCTCATCCATTTGGCCAGGCTGTCTGGCCAGTGAGCTCCAGGGATCCCCTCTCTCCTGGTCCACACCGAAGCTGGGTTTACAGGAACCTGCCGCCATGCCTGACTTTTCTGCAAGCTTTCTGTGCCCTACCTACTCCTCCATCTGCTTAGACTAGGTTGCCGTACCACTTCCAGACATTTGTACAGATACCACAGGGCCTTTCTGTGGGGTGTGCATCTCATGTAGCCACGTGCCTAGGCGGGAGGTGTGACCAGATTCATCTTGTTCCTTCTAACTGGGATGTGTGAGTGCCCTGTGCTCCTTGGTGGGAATGCCCTGTATCTTGTGTGGGATACAGGATGAGTGCGGGTGCTTCATCATCTGTGACTGTCTGCTGACAGACCTCCTGTGACAGTCCAGCGGGGCTCGGTGCTCAGGCCACAGTCCCCACCTTCAGTGGCTTTGCAGGCTCGTGCAGGAGATGGGGAATGAACAGGAAACAGTGACTCAGGAGCTAGCCTGTGCTAGGGGAGGACCGCTAGGGTGCTGACAGCCACTGAGAACACATTCTTCGTCCAAGGACGGGCAGGCTCAGAATGGCTCAGGGTAGTGATGCCCGAGAGGGGATGAAGTGCAGGGCTTTGCAAAGAGGAGAGGAGTGGTACAGCAGGGAAGGATGAGGCCTGGAGAAGGTGGAGCCAGAGGTCTGGACTGTACGAATCCTGAACTGACACCCTGAGCGTATCCCTGGGAACAGGCAGTGTGAGCTAGTAGAGGGGCCAGGTGAATGGTTGGCTGGCTTTCCTAGCTGAGAGTGTCAACCTGGTCTCTGCTGCCGCCCATGGGTATGGCCCCAGCAGCTAGGTCCCTCTGCCCATCTCTTCTACAGGTAGACCCTTATCTGCCCTATGAATATACGTGTACAGGGATGCTGGAACGGATCCATGCCTACATCCAACACCAGGTGGGTCACCCTGCATCCTCTGCTCCAGGGACTTGAGGCTGTCACTCCAAAGCCTATGAATTCAAAGTTGGGGCCATGCTGATGCTGGGGTCCATGTAGACTTCAGTCATAGGCAAGCCATTCATCCAGCTGCTCATTCCACCATGGGGACTCAAGATGGGATGCAGCCCTCGCGGATACCAATCCCCACCCTGCCCCAGCTCAAGGGATGGGATCCAACCATCGCGGATACCAATCCCCACCCTGCCCCACAGGCCGGGTTTCCGAAAAATCATTTCCCGGTTTGATAACTGAGCGAATGGAATAGACAGGTGCCCCTGCTCGCCACCTTCATGGGAGTCAGTGAGATGGAGTCTGGAGTAGGGGTCTGCCCCCAGAAATAGGGGACGGCCTGCTCTTACGCCCCCTGATCCAACGGTCTGAGCTCTCATAAGCTGCAGGTGGCCTGGGAGAAAACCAGGAGATGCAGAACTGTGGGGCTTGGGACCCTGGGGACAGCGGCTGTGGCTGTTAGATTTAGGCAGATGCTGTGAATGTCTGCACTTTGACCAGCCACGGTGTGAGCGTCAGGACCTGGAGACCGGTTCTGAACTGTCCCTCTACAGATAAGAATCTGAGAGCCCTGAGAAGAGCCTCAGAGGCCAGCACAAGGCTCTGTCCCCGTGCTGAGCAAGGGCTCATGGGCCTCAGGCTGAAGCTCCTGTGTCTGACCCCAGAAGTGAGGTCATGCAGGGTAGACAGCTCCCAAACAGCTGAAAGTTCAGAGCCTGCTTCTGCCATCCAGTGAGTGCCTGGCGTACGTCCATTCTCTGGGCTACTTGGTATTATGGGAATAACACTTGAGGCTGCTTAGCATTCAGTAAGTGCCCAGTAGTGGCCCTTACTGAAATTGTAGTGCTGGGCACTCTAGAGAAAAATCCATTCCCTTCCCTAATACCTCTCTCTTCCTGACAGGACTTCTGTGCGGGTCCAAGCCCGGTTCCACCAGGAGCCCACACCTCCCAGAGTCCCTTTGTCTTAGCTCCTAACGCCACTCATCTCCAGTGGGCCCAGAATATCAGCTCACTTGCGGGAGCCTGGCCCCCTACCCACTCTCTACGGGCCTGGCTGGCGGCCCCTGGGAGGGCCTGCACGGACGCCTGCCTGGACCATGGGCTGGTCTGCGAGCCTTCGTTCTTCCCCTATCTCAACAGCCAAGATGCATTCCTCAAGTGAGTCTGAGGCCCCGCCCGTGTCCCCACCTTCCTGGCTTCCCAGTAGATGGGTTTTTTTTTTTTTTTTTTTTTGGTTTTTCAAGACAGGGTTCCTCTGTGGTTTTGGAGCCTGTCCTGGAACTAGCTCTTGTAGACCAGGCTGGTCTCGAACTCACAGAGATCCGCCTGCCTCTGCCTCCCGAGTGCTGGGATCAAAGGCGTGCGCCACCATCGCCCAGCTAGATGGGGGTTTAATGCTTTTGAATCAGCCAAGAAAATTCCACAGAGGACGCCCCTTATGGTCTTGCTCTTTTCCACCTCCTTTGGCCCCTGCCCAGCTATCTCTCTGCTGGTCACCAAGACTCCAGGCCCATAGGTTCTCTGAGCTCTGACAGATGGATTTCAAATTGCAACTTGTGTTTCCTTTGGTCCAGGGAGGGGTGGGTCATGCTAAGCTGGGGCCAGCTGTCACCCACTCACCCAAGAGTAATGCTGCTGGTGGCACTTTTACAGGCTGCAGGTGCCCTGTGACAGCACAGAGTGGGAGATGCATCACTTGTACCCCGCCTTTGCCCAACCCGGCCAAGAGTGCTACCTACAGAAAGAGCCGCTGCTCTTCAGCTGTGCCGGTGCCAGCACCAAGTACCAGAGGCTCTGCCCGTGCCGTGACTTCCTCAAGGGCCAGGTGGCCTTGTGCCGGGGCTGCCTGTGAGGTCGGAGGCCACCCTGCCCAGCATCTGCCCACCCCCGGTTGGCAAGCACCAGCACTTTCTGAGCTGCAGCCATGCTCATGGCGCGTCTCCTGGCTGCAGCCTCTTTCCCTGGCCAAGAGCAGGAAGAGGGGGCTGAGGAGGCAGGACTCATGGCTACGCAGATGGGCTGACCTACCTGTCTGGTGGGCCTAGGAGCACGTGAATGGAGACCCCTTGCTTTCTGAGGTCTGGATCAGCTGGAGACATGACCCTGACCACTCTTGGGCCCAGGATAGGCTTTCTGATCCCCAAGAACATGGCCGTGTTGCCCCTTAGTTCACCGGAGGTATCAAGAAATGGATCACAGCCACGCTTGCGGTGAGGATCACATCCTCCTCTTCTGATGCAGCAATTCATGCAGGGCCAGTGTGTCCGTCTGTCCGTCTGCAGTTGTTCGGTGTGGACAAAGGGCAGAGAACTTGGGGAGTCTGGGGGAGGGACCCTGCCCTCCTCCTGGTCCTTCCTCCCTGTCCCTCATTCCTGCTTCCTCCAGTGGGCTTCACTTTGGGCCTCTTCTGAGACCCAGTTCTGGCATGATCTGTGACTGGTCCACAGCCTCCATCTCTGCCCCTCCGGGAGCCATCTCCATTACAGTCTCTGACAACAAACAGGCCCAGACCCCACCAAGGCATCCTCTGCAGGCTCTGACGCCACTCCCAGCCTCCTGGTATCTCCTGCTGGCCAGGCTGGGATGAAGTTTCACCCTAGTCCCCTTGACTGGTTCTGGTTGCACAGGTCTAGCCGACCTCATGGCTCCCACCCATCCAGGCCCCACCTTCATCATTCCCTCCTGCTTCCCGCAGCCTCAGGCCACTTCCAGACTTCAGTATCCATCTCTAAGTGGCATGCCCACCTCCAGTCCAGGGTCGCCCTTCCCTCTCTACCCCCAGGGCCTGCCAAATCCAGCCAGGCCTCCAGGAACACTGCCATTGCTCATGTATGGCCAGCCCCCCGCCTCGTGAAGGCAGCTCCCTGGGTCCAGACAGTTGTAGGGAGGACCAGCATGTGTGGGACTTGCGGGTGCCCCCTTGGCCTGGTTAGCCCCTGTGGCAGCAGAACCTAGGGCAGCAAGAGACCTGTGATTCCGAGGATTTGACCGTCAGAGGAAAGCAATAGAGACATTCTTCTCTCTTTTTTTTTAAAGATTTATTTCTTAAAATAAATATTTTATTGGGATGTGAGATGATAAAGAAGAGACATGTGGGTGCTGGTTTGTTGTTTGTCTTTTCCTGGAACCTCCAGGGCTCCCCCAGCATAGGGGGACTGGCTAGGGTCCCCCAGTGCTGCTCTGTGTTGATGGAACATGGCACTATGGGCTTTGCTGGAAAATGAGGTGCTGCCTGCACCCAGAAGTCCTTCCAGTGCTGTGGCCACAGGACCCTCTTGTCCGTGTTCCCTCAGTACCCACCCACCTCAGCTGGCCTCAGCAGAACATGGGGGTGTGAGGCCAAAGAGCATCAGCCCACTGTGGAAGAGTTTGAGGTCACCTACCAGAGACGTGCTTTTGGGGTTCACTGTGTAGGACTCTGGGCTGGGACTGTGATATCCGAGTTCAGCCACCCTATCAGATGTACGCCGCCCCACTCCTGTTACAGGGAGCAAACCCTAGGTGGGGACCGTGTCTGAGTTCTCACTGCCAGCTCGGGTGTCCTGTCAGATGGTGTCATCCTAGCAGGTCTGTGCTGCCCAGTTCCTGTGTAACAGGTAAGCAAACAGGCACAGAGAGTTAAATAACTCCCCCGGCCACACAGCTTGTGACATCAGGACCATTTCAGAGCTGCTGTGGGGACTTGGGTCTGGGTGTTTGCATGTGGCTTAAATACATGGAGACATCTAAAGTCGGGGGACCTCCTTTCAGCCAGAGATTCTCCACGGGTGGGGGCGGGGGGCAGTTTTAGTCCCTGAGGGTGGGGTGTCCAGGCATGCTATGTCCTGAGTTGGGGGATGGCCAGTTACCTGGCAGCCGGTCAGTGTAATTGGGTGATACAGGGTAGGTCAGCATCCTGCAACTCACAAGACACACGTCACCATTTATCCCCACCCCCACACAGAGAACACTCTGGCCCCCAGCACCAGCAGCACCATGGTGATCTGGCCCTTCTCTATCTAGGACAAGGTTCTCAGATGGGGCGGGTCTCGGTCACCAGCATCCCTAAGCTCTTCTGACAGGTCTGAGTGGTGGGAGGCGCTTCCGTCTTTGATGAGCTCCCAGAAGCTGCTGCTGCTGCCCAGCCATAGCTTGAGTCTTGAGAATCACTGGTCTAGATCTAGTGGGCATTGGAGATCTTTCCAATGCTAATGATTACCCTACTTAATATATATATATATATATATATATATATATATATATGTATGTATATATTTTTTTTTCTTTTTTTCAGATGGGTTCTTATGTAGCCCACACTAGCTTCAGACTCCCTATGTAGCAAAGGAAGTTCTGGTCCTCCTGCCTCCGCCTCCTGATGGGATCACAGATGTGTAGCACCGCCCTCACTTTCGTTCAGTGCTGGGGCTCAAACCCGGGCAAGCAGGCTTCACATGTGCCAGGAAAGCATTCCACTGGGTGTAGCCACATCCCCAGCCCGATCAGTCTCCCGTGGGCTCAGGGGTGGGATGTGAGATTTGGAGGAATTTTGCAAGTCATTTGTTAGACAGCCAGCATCTTCACAGTGGCCACGATGGACAGTGTATAGCACGCAAGCTACGGGCTTCCTCAATCTTCTTTGCAGTTCTCTTTGCCTTGGCCCCACCTAGTCCAGGCCCATGGCCAGCCTCACGGGAACCTACATGCATCAAGTATGACCTCAAGCGTCAGAGTCAAATGTTTGTCCCTTGACAGCATTGTGAGGGCTCAGACCTGAGCAGGGCCCTGCCTCCTGCTTGCTTTGGCTCAGGGAAATAATTAATAATAATGAATGAAGAACTGAATTTATTGAGAACCGTTTACTACAAAAGGCTTCGGGGCACATTGCACTCTGGTGTAATTAGAAGTGGCATCTTTTAAGCTTTGGTTTGGAGTGGAAGCCAACGGAAGCCACCTCTGCTCCCCAGCAGCCCCTCTGACTTCTCTGCCTCCAGCTTTGAGGAGGAACCTGGGATTGGGGAAGGGGCCTGCCCTGGAGGGTCAGGAAGCGTCTGGTGGGGAGGCCCAAGGTCAGAAAGGGCCTCTGAGTCTGAGGTGCCACAGCTGAGCCCACAGCTGGAAACTGGAAAGGCCAGAGGCAGGGACCAAAGCCAACGTGCCAAACTCAGACCCTGACCTTAACCCTTGAGGAATAGGGGGCAGCTATCGCTGGGCCTATCCTCAGCTTGTGAGAGCCCTGTGTTAATCCAAGTGGAAAGGCGTGTAGGTGACTGATGGGCACAGTAGAGGGTCCACAGAGTTACTGCACTCTGAGACCCACTCTCCAGGGGAGGTGGGCAGGTTATATGTTGACGAGAAGCCCTGTTGGGGCAGAGAAAACTGCAAAGGGGTCCAGATGGTGCAGGCACCTGCTTGAAGCTGCGGATCCTACTGCTGATTCCTGGGTCTCTTTGAAAAGACTAAGGAAAGGAAGGCTCATTGGGGTGATGTGGAGGACTCGTGACTGGGACTAGTTGGGTACCTACACCTTCGAGAGCAAGCCCTGGCTGCCTGCACGGGGGCCAGGCCGATTGCTACAACCTTAGCTTCTGCTTCCCTCTCCAGATCCACCAGCCCCCTACAAGGCTCAGAGGTTTATGATGACCCACTTTTGGGACCTGGAGGAATAGCTCAGTGGTTAGGAGCACTGGCTGCTCTTCCAGAGGACTCAGGTTCAATCCTCAACACCCATCAGTAACTCCAGTTCCAGGGGATCCATCTGATGTCCTCTTCTGGCCTCAGTGGACACACAGACACTCAGGCATACACATACATTAAATAAATAAATAGATAGATAGATAAATAAATAAATAAATAAATAAATACAAATTAATTAAAAACACTTGGGCACTGGAGCAATGGTTGGTTAAGAACACTGCTCTTAAAATGGCCCAAGTTCATTGCTGGGCGATGGTGGTGCATGCCTCTAATCCCAGCACTCGGGAGACAGAGGCAGGTGGATAGCTGAGTTCGAGGCCAGCCTGGTCTACAGAGTGAGTTCCAGGACAGCCAGAGCTGTTACAGAGAAACCCTGTCTCAAAAAAAAAAAAAAAAAAAAAAAAACCACAGCAACAAAAGAGTTCCATTCCCAGCACCCACATCGGGCTGCTCGTCATGTCTGTCACTCCAGGTCCAGGGACTCAATACGACACCCTCTTCTAGTCTCAGCAGGTATCCCCACTCTCATGCACGTGGCCACACAGACACATAATTTAAAATAAAATATATATTTTTAAAAAAGGGAGGTGGATATCTGTGAGTTTGAGGCCAGCCTGGTCTACACAGGATGGCATAGTGAGAACCTGTCTCAGAAGGAGCCACCTTTTGGATAAATCTGGAAGACAGCAAGTAACCTCTGGTGGCAGGTGGCCTGGGGGGGGCGGGAAATAAGAGATCACATGCTCAAGCCTGTTATCTAAGCTTCTAGAGTCCCAGCAGATCCTATTTCATTTTAATAAAAGGCATACACTGAACCCGTGATAGGGTGTGGTGGCCCTTGCCCCCCAGCAATCAGCAAGTAGAGGGTTAGGAGTTCAAGGTTATCCTTGGCTACAGAGCAAATCTGAAGCCAGCCTGGACTACGTGAGGATCTGCCTCCAAAACCAAAAGGCCGAAGTCAATGCAGCCCAGAAGAGAATCGAGTCAGCTCTAATTCTGGAAACTTCCAAACAGCTGTCTTGGCCTTTGAAAGTGCTGTTTCTGTCTGCCCATTCATTCATCCGTTCATCAATTAAAAAGCAATTTCCGAGCACATAGCCCAGCTGGCCCTGTGTTGAAGCTGGAGATGAGCTCTCAGCCCCTCCACCCCTGGAACGGAGGCCTTACTTGGGTACTCAGTACTCTGGTGAGGTCAGCTCTGGAAGAAAAAAATGCATACAGTAATGATGAAAATATTAATTTCCTGTTTTAATTATTCAGTAGAAATTAATGAGAATATAAGAGGAATCTCTGAGGTGGGGTGAATAGTCAAAGTAGGGGACAGGAAGGAGCAGACTGCTGGGCCCAGGGGTGGCAGGTTTCCGGGTTAGGAGATGGAAATACGGCAGGACCCAGCGCTGCTCTTAGAGAATTCACAGCCCCCAGGAGACAGACCACCCCACTGAAGGATAAAGCCACGGGGGGGGAGGGGGATCTCCATCTGCAGCTTGGTGGCGGTTTGGGCATAGGAGAAAGAAAGGCTCCCCCGAAGTGTTCAAGTCTGTCCAGTTGCTATGACAAATACCAGGAGCAGCTGGGTGGTGGTGGAGCACGCCTTTAATCTCAGCACTCGGGAAGCAGATCCCTGTGAGTTTGAGGCCAGCCTGGTCTTCAGAGGGAGTTCCAGGACAGCTATAGCTACGCAGAGAAAGCCTGTCTCAAAACAAACAAACAAACACCACAAGAAAAAGCAGCTTAGGGGAGAAAGGGTTTATGGGGACTTCCAGGTCACAGCCCACCACCGAGGCGAGTCGGCAGGACTGGGGCAGGAACTTGAAGGCAGGCCTGTTCACACAGCACCGCCTCTGACCAACCAAGAGGATGGATGTGAATATGGCAGCTCTCGATCGACCAGCACCCAGCAGCTGGGCCCACAGCCGTCTGCAGATTCTTCTCAGCACATTTGCAAATCCCTTTGACATCCCCAGCTGACGACATGCCTGTTTCCAGAATT
This sequence comes from Chionomys nivalis, assembly GCF_950005125.1. NCBI lineage: Eukaryota > Metazoa > Chordata > Mammalia > Rodentia > Cricetidae > Chionomys > Chionomys nivalis. The sequence continues at coordinate 97,332,651 of NC_080092.1, forward strand.
CTCTCCGCTGGGCTCCAACATCTTGTCAGTTCCCTCAAGCGGTACCGAGTCTCATAAAACCTCTGGTGCACGTTCACTTTCTGTTGGATGGAACCTTGATTTCACCTTTATAAAAACGACCCCTTCGGTAGTGTCTTCCGGTCCCCAGGATGGAAACTCAAAAGACCCGCTTGTGTTGCAGAGCAAGAACACAGAAAGGTCGAGGAGTTGGCACCAAATCACCCAGCCAGCCAGGGGTGGCAGGGCCGGGGTTTGAAGTCTGGGACCTTAAGTGTGCTGACCTTGCCCGGCCTCTGCGAAGGAGATGTGTGACTCCTGTCATCTCAGTCAGGCCCAAGCCCAGCCTGTAAATTAGACACCTTAGTGACAGGTGAGACGGGGAGGGTCAGAAAAGAGAAAAGGATGGCTGCTCGGAGGAAGGAGCTGGCGTGAGATAACCCCTCAGAAGGAGCTTTCTTAGGACGGAGAGGCACACGGCCTTAGACGGTCCCAGTCAGGCCAAGAGGTGAGAGAGATTGGAAGAAATGGCCATCCTGTCAACACGGGAGAGACCCTGAAGGAAGAGGCAGGCTTTTTAGTTCCAGAGAACAAAGAGACTTGGATTCTTTCTCAGGGAGGTGGGCAAGCTTCATAGCAGGCATTCTGGTTAGTTTCTTTCTCAGCCTGACAGAAGCTAGAGCCACCTGAGAAGAGGAACCTCAACTGAGAAAATCCCTCCATAAGGCTGGCCTGTAGGCAAGTCTATAGGACATTTTCATGTATGATTGAAGTGGAGGGGGAGGGGGAGAGTCCAGCCCTCGTGGACAGTACCAACCCTGGGCAGGTGGTTCTGTGTTAGAGAACAAACTGAGCAAGCCTTGGGCGGGCGAGCAAGCCAGTAAGCAGCACTCCTCCGTGGCCTCTGCATCAGTTCCTGCCTCGAATTCCTGCTCTGACTTCCCTCAGTGAAGGACTGTGGTTTGTGAGATGAAATAAGCCCTTTCCTCTCTAACTTGCTTTGGTCATTGTGTTTATTACAATAGAAAGCAAAGTAAAATGCCATGTGACCTAGCCTGGCCCAGCCTGGCCTAACCTACAGAGGCAGATACTAAGTTGGGACCATAAGTCTCTCTGGTAGCAGCTAAAGGGAGGGACTGCAGGGCCGCAGCAAATGGCTTCACCCCCCCCCCTCTGTCTGCAGGGGGTGGGAGGGCCATGGTCTGATTTCTAGGAGACAGAAGGGCAGCTAGAAACTCTGAGCCTAACAGGAGACCCAACAAGGTCGAACAACTGACCCAAGCTCACAGCGTGAACTAGCAGCTGTTTGTACAACAGCTTGACTGTGTAGGGATATGGTGGCACTGTGGGCATCAGAGCTGGGGGAGGTGCTGAGAGAAAGTCAGTTCTGGTCAGGCGCTTTCTTTTCAAACATTTTACTTTATTTATTTAGTGTGCATGTCTGCTGTGCTGTGCATGTGAAAATCAGGGAACAACTTTCGGGAGTCAGTTTTTGTCACGCGCACCGCGCCCCCAAGTCTGCACTCTGTGCTCTGGCACCCAGTTCACGAGCTTCGGGCAAGGGGGCTGGAGGTTGAAATACACAGACACACACAGACAGACAGCGACACGGGTCATCCTTGAATTCCCCAAGAATGCCTCCTTTGTTGTGTTCAGGGGCAGATTATATAGAGATAGCCACGCCCCAGCCAAACCCACCAGAAACCACTCTCCTGCCATCAGGAACTCCTGAAGGTCTCGTGCTCAGAGCAGCTGTAGGCACTCAGATCAGGGGATTACAAGAAATTCAGGATCTGGGGTCTCACTGCTCCCAACAAGTTTTCTCCTTCTATCGTGCGGGTCCTGGGATGGAACTCAGGTCATCAGGCTAGGCAGTAAGTGCCTTACCCACGGAGCGCTTGTCTGTCCTCCTTCCTTCCTTCCTTCCTTCCTTCCTTCCTTCCTTCCTTCCTTCCTTCCTTCCTTCCTTCCTTCCTTCCCTCCTTCCTTCTTTTCTCTTTCATTTACAGAGTCTCATGTATCTTAGGCTGGCCTTGAACTCACTATGTATCTGAAGAAGTCCTTGAACTTCCGATCCTCCTGGCTTCATCTTCCAAGCGTTAAGACAGCAGGCAGGTGCCACCATGCTGGGGGCTTCAGTGTGGCTGATGGAACCCAGCCACATCCCCCACCCAGACTGAGCCCTGTCTAGGTGTCATACAGGGACACAAGTGTGTAACCATCCTTCACCCCTCCTGACAGCCCTCCAAGGTCAATGCTGTCCCTGTCCCCTATCAGGCAGAGGCTTCACCGGGACTTTCTTCCTCTGTCTTATTTGGAGTCTGGCTTGATAGGCCCATGTAGCACAAATTCTAGTTGGTCTTAATAATTAAAAACCCAGAGTCAGATTTTAGGGGTGAAGCTGAGGGATCAGAGAAGCAGAACAGACAGCCACTAGTTCTCACCTCTATGGAATCCTCAGACTGATCGGGGTGTCCTGTCTCTACAAGTCTTCAGACTGAATGCCATCTCTGAAACCTCAGATGAATCCTGAGCTCCTGTCTCCTCCTGCCTTGTGTTCCTCTCTGCACCCAGTCCTATCACTCCTGACTCCACCTCCCTAGTGCTGGGACTAAAGGCCCAACACTGCTTGGCTTTGGTTCTCTTTTAGACAGATTCAATCTCCAGGTCCAGGGTGGCCTTGAACTCATAGAGATCTGTCTGTCTCTGCCTTCCAAGTGCTGGGATGGGTGTGTGCCACCACTGCCTGGCCTCTATGGCTATCTAGTGTGGCTAGCTCCGCACTCTGATCTTCAGGCAAACTTTCTTAAACACAAACAAAATATCACCTCAGGCCCAGACACCTTCACCAGGCCCTGCTGAGGGTTTCCTTAAAGCCAGGGCTGAGTGTGACCCTGGGTGTCCCAACACCAGCTGCTGCCTCCACCCTCTCCTGACTTGGGAAGGCTGCAGTAGCAGGCACAGCTGGACCGGCAGGCCTCCCCGCTCTCCGACGTGGACTCTGGGGCATCAGAGTGGAAAATCTGCTCCTGACCAGTGGGAATGGGGTCCTGTCTCCCCAGGTTTCAGCAGGACTCTGTGTGGGGTTGGGGAACCAGGGCACAGAGGGGCCCACCTGGTCTCATCTGCTTCTGGGTACCCGTCAGGCTAATTGAAATGTGCCCAGCGGCTGCTGGGGGCTGCCAGCCTACCGCTGTGCTGATGAGGAGTTAGCCGAGAGCTGCTGGGCGGCCGCTTCATTTGCAAGGGAAATCACTCAAAGGCCTCATTTGCAATCTCTGGGCCGGAGGTTTTGATTAGCTGTGGAGGAAAAGGTCTCTCTGTTTTATGCATGAGGCTTGGAGCCTGGGAACCTCCTTCCAAACAACATCCCCATCCCTGCCAGCTCCTTCTCTCAGGTGGGATGACAGTGGAGAGGGGTCGAGGGGAGGGTCCCCAGAGGGCTGCTTGATCTTGAAGCTCAAGGTCACCCCCTTGTGGTGAGGATAGAAAATCCTTTTCTGTGGTGGAGGGGATGGAACCCATGACCTCATGCATGCTGGGTGAGCATTCTACCACTGAGCTACGTTCCTGACCTGAAAACATTAATTTTTGCAAGATCGCTCCCTCCTCAGCCATACAGTGGGGCCCCGAGTCCCTTCTGAAGATCGTGAGAAACTGAAGAAGCTCATAGTGTGAGGCATCCTTAGCAGGGAGCTTTTCTGGCTCCAGCCTCTGCCCAGGGCTTCATGCACTGCCCCTCCCCATGGACACTCTAACCCGAACACTACTATTCTTCTTCAGTGCAGACTTCTACCTGGATGGAGACCCAGAGTTAGAAGCCTTTGTCATGTTCCTGCCCCCAAGAGGTGCCCCATCCGTGAAGGAGGTCCTCCTGTGGCTTCCACGGCTGGAGACATAGCTCTGTTGGTACACCTTAACCTTAAGTGAAGCTCAATCACCAGTACAGCAAGAAGGATGGAGGACTGGGGAGACAGCGCCATTGAAAAAGCACTTGCCTTGCAAGCTGAAGAACCTGCTTTTGATCTCCTGAATCCACAGTTTAAAAAGGGGGTAGGGAAGGGTGCTGGAGAGATGGCTCAGCAGTTAAAAACACTGACTGCTCTTCCAGAGGACCCGGGTTCAGTTCCCAGCACCCACAAGGCTGCTCACAACTGTCTATAATTCCAGTTCCGGGTGATCTGGCACCCTCACACAGACATACATGCAGGCAAAATACTAATGTACATAAAATAAAATCAAAATTTTTTAAAATCCCAGTGCTGGGGAGGAGGCGGACAGGTTTCTAGTTGATCCTAGGACAACAAGAGATTCTGTCTTAAAAGAGAAAGTGGAACATTCTTCACTCTCGGGGACAGCGCCTGACGCTGGCCTCTAGCAAGTAAGCACATGTGTGTGAGTCCACCCTGTCCCCTGTAGGAACTGGGCCCACCCACACAGATGGCACCCTAGTCGCCCTTCAGGGAGGCCTGGGGTCCCCTGAAGGAAACCTGGAGTCTGCAAGGTTCCTGTGTCACAAATGAGGCCAGGGCCAGCAGGGACAACTTTGGCTGTGGACCTTGGTGACCTCTGAGGGCTGAGGCTATGGTTGTTTTGGAGGCACTGAACATTGCTGGGTGGATTTCATGTCAGATAAGTGGGACTTAGAACTCGCACCTGAATTTAACTAGCTATGTGGCGTGGAGCAAGTTTCTTATAAAAGTGGGTGCAATAATGCTGAGAAGCAAATGAAGTCAAGCAAACGACAGACAGGTCCTGTCTCAGTCTGAGCATCAGTAAATGTCCAGTCTTATCTGCCACCAGAGCCTCCTCGCCTGCCAAATTCACTTTACTCTTGGGGTGACACTTCCTTCTGAGGTCTGTGCAGAGGAGGCAGGCTGGAGAGCTGGCTCAATGGTTATAAGCACTGGCTGTTTTTACTGAAGACCCAGGCACAGTTCCCAGCACGCACAGAGGTCTCGGAACTGTCTGTAACCCCAGGGCAGGGGATCCTGAAGCCTCTTCTGGCCCCTGTGGGTATTACACATACATTCAGGCAAACACTCGTTACACACACATTTTAATTTTTTTTTTTTTAAAAAAATATATCAGCCAGGCGGTGGTAGTGCACACCTTTAATCCCAGCCCTTGAGAGGCAGAGAGAGGCAAATCTCTGTGAGTTTGAGACCAGGACAGACAACCAGGGCTGTTACACAAAAGAACCCTGTCTCAAAAAACAAAACAAACAAACAAAAAGGAGTAAACTGTGGGGTTGGCACCTCTCTTCAGATGCTTGCCAATCTAATTTCTAGGGGAACGATGTGGAGAGGAGGGGCCTTTAGGTCACGAAGCTTCTGCACTGTAAATAAGTTAAAATTCTTATCAGGGGAATGGGTTAGTGAGCATGGGAATGGGTTACTAGTAAAAGGATAAATTCAAGCCGGGTGTTGGTGGCGCACGCCTTTAATCCCAGCACTTGGGAGGCAGAGGCAGGCGGATCTCTGTGAGTTCGAGACCAGCCTGGTCTACAAGAGCTAGTTCCAGGACAGGCTCCAAAACCACAGAGAAACCCTGTCTCGAAAAACCAAAAAAAAAAAAAAAAAAGATAAGTTCAGCCACTCGTGTGTGTGTGTTTCTCTTGTCTCTGCTATCTCTCCTCTTGCTCTCTCTGTGTGTATGTCTTGTCTGTGTATGTCTCTGTGTGTGTCTGTCTCTCTCTCCTCCCCGTGGTGCAGACCCTGACTTCCCTGCTTCCAGACTGAGCACTAAATAAGCATCTATTGTTTATGATTTATCTGTGCTGTTCCATTATAGAAGCCCAAACTAGATGAAGAGAGTATCTTCCAAGTTCCCACTAAAGCAAACAGCTTTGCACATAGGAGGAACACTCCCAGGGCGTGAAAATGGAGCTGGGGAGGTGAATTCACTCATCCCTGGAAGAGAGGCCAGGATGCAGGGTGCTGGGCTGCACAGTGGAGAGCCCTCCATGGGACTGTAGAATGAGAGACTGATTAAGCAGCCAGAGCTCTGGGCGCAGGGAGGGAGACCCTGCAGCGCACATGGGATTGGCGATCACGTGGGGGGGGGCACATGGAAGGTCTGTTTCTGAAGATCTGTGCAAGGAGTGGTGTGCCTTTGTGGTGTGCCTCCCCATCCCCAGCTGCGCCCCTGGGACTTCTTAGAAAAGGGAACCTCCATTATTTCTAGGTCTGTGAGTTACAATACACATGTCCAGCATGGCGGGCACCTGAGGAGCTTTGCTGGAAACCACTGTTGGTGGAGCCAAGGCCTACAAACTGCAGCACACCTGTCTGGCATGACGGACACCTGAGGAGCTCTGGTGGTCCTGTTCTGGGGGGGAGGGCTCCCTGATGGAGGGTCACTGGCACGGGTCCTTGATGGTGAACCATGCCTGCTTTCGACCCAAGTTTTGTACGTCTTCATGCATCAAGATGTGAAGGCGTTTTCCTGCCTCCACAAATAAGGCTGCAGTGCAGTGTGTGTCCTCTGCACTGTGAGCCCAGCGACTCCCTTCTCCCTGAAGTGACTTCAGGGATTGGGTCACCAAGGAAGCCTTTAGAAATTTGGCAGTGCCAGAGAGAGTGACGGTTTTGCCAAGGAAAGAGTGGACAGGCACACATCCTGGAATCAGAGAAGCCCTGTCAGAAGTTGGTGCCGCTTGAAATGAAGGGTTTCATGGTTATGTCAGGAGCCATGTCCCCCAAAATTATTATAGGAAGCACCGCCGTGAGGAGTTTTGCAGAGAGCTCTACTTCTCAATTGTATTGAGAATAGTCTTATTGACAAAGCCTATCCCACACCCAAATTAATTGTTAATAGAGAGCTATCTGTTACCGGAACCCGCCTCACATTCCAAACTATCTAGAGAACTAGGTGTGTCAACTTGTGACTTCCTGACCAAGGAATCGTGACCTGACCGATCGTAACCTCTTGGCCTACGTGACGGGCGTGGACCTCATGGCAAGATCCTGTGCCCCATCCCCCCAAGTTCCTCATCCAGGGGCTATATAAGCTGCAACCATGACTCTAATAAACGGAGGCTTTGACAAGAATTATGCTTGGCCTTCTTCCTCTTATTGGCTCATGTCTTTCAGGTGGTACCTCTCCGTGACCCTGGAATAACTGACCAGCCAGGCCGGTTACAGACCCTAGACAGAGTAACCCGTCAAGGCGGTCGACATGGTTAGAGTGAAATGAGGATATGAACAACAACCTGGCAGCAATGGGAATGTACGGAACTGAGGATGAGGCAGAGCATGGTGGGAGGGAGGCCAAGGGAGGTCAACTCTCACGGTTCCCAGTGTGAGGCCAATAGCTTTCAGCTACAATTGAAAAAGTAAGGATACAGGGCATTATCTGGAATTCCAGGATAACCACCAGATAGACAAAATTCAGAAGTGGTTGAAAGGGGTTCCCTGCAGGGGGTGAGCGGGGCACGGGGAGGGCGAGTCAGGAGATGCTGCTCTTCCCGCTGCCTAAGTGCTCCTGCTCCGTCCAGTTTCATTTGCACCGGGCGAGGGCACATTATCTCCTCAAAGGCAGAGATTCAAAGCCAACAGGAGGAAGACAACCCACCCTCCGGTGGCTTTCTCAGAGGAGCCCTGCTGTGGTAATGGCTGCACTTAGACCAGCTTTTAGGGAAAGGAAAAACAAGTCAGCTGCCCTGCCAGCTGGGTTCAGCAGGCCTGTCCTGCAGTGTGAAGATCTCTTGGGAAGGAAGCAAGAACCATATATATAAAAATATATGAGAGATACTCCCTGGGGGCTGAGGGGCCCTAACAGCTGTTCTCACATTCTGGTCTTGTTGCCATTTGGATATGGGTGAGTGAAATCTCTCACAGAATATGGACATTCTGTTCCCCTTTCTTTTCTTATTGTCTTGTAGATTTGTCATGTGAACCACCCGAGTATCCAGTTGATGTATTCCTGCTGGTGTCTTTCCCTCTTGCGTTGCAGGTGTTGTGGAATATTTAACCACATAAAGATATGTTTCATTTGTTTATGTTATTACTTTAACACTTTATTACATTAACTATGCGAAGGTGTGTTACATTTGTTTACGCTGCCTTTGTTAACGATATAAAGATGTGTTACATTTGTGTATGCCGCCTTTGTTTAATTATGTAAGGATGAGTTGCATTTGTTTCACTTTGCCTGCCTAAGGCATCTGATTGGTCTAATAAAAAACTGACCAGCCAATAGCTAGGAAGGAGAGGGATAGGCAGGGCTGGGGGGCAGAGAAATAAGTAGGAGGAGAAATCTACATTAGAGAGAAGGAGGAGAGAAGGAGGAAGAAAGAAAGGGAGATGCCTGGGTCAGAAGTCAGGCAGCCACTAGTCAGCCAGACACAGAATTAGTGGCAGTAATATATACAAAAGAAAGAAAGGTTAAAAAAAAAATCCCTGAGGCAAAACATAGATAAAGAGGAACAGATTATAAGGACTAATGGGACAAACATAAGATAAGGCCAAGCATTCATAACTAATAAGAAGTCTCCGGGTCGTGATTTGAGAGCTGTTGATAGCCTAAAAGAAAGCCTGTTATAGGCAGGTCTCCATTTTTGGGGACCCTCAAATAGAGGGGTCATTTGTCAGCAGAGAAACAAAAATCAGGCCGGCGGGCCAGATGACAGGTTCCTCCAAAGGCCTGGGCTTCAAAAGACTTTGATGGCGTATATTCTCCAAGAATAGAAAAGAGTGGAAGCATGATCACAGAACCCAGCCCTAACTAGCCAGAGTCGTCTGTGATGGCTTTCCCGGCACCCACAGACAGCTTGCCACCTCCTCTGAGTCCTTCTCAGGAGTCCTGGCGCCCTCTTCTGGCCTCCTCGGGTACCTGCACTCACGTGGGTATACCCAACCTTACACACACACACACACACACACACACACACACACTTAAAAATTTTATACACTACATAGATCCCAGCTCAAAAAAATTAAGCAAAATCTGCATAAAGATGACAAAAACCAGGTCTGTTCCGTCTTATTCTATACCCACACTAAGGTCCTTCTCTCCCTCCTCTGGTCCCCTCTACCCATTATTCATCTTTAAGCAGCCCCAGGATTTGAGCAAACACAGCATCTTCCAGAACCAGAGCACATAAACATTAAATCCCACTCTTCCCTGTATCTGACTGCGCTCTTTTATTGAAACGAATAAAATCTCTTGAGCAGAAATAGAAAATTCTGCAAAAATATATGCCCATTAATATAATAGTCGAAATCCCCAGGGCTTTATAAATAGGAGGATGATGCCTGTCTTGGGGACACTGCCTCAGGGTGGCTTGCTGGGAAAATGGAAGCAGCCTCTTCCTCCTAAGAGGACCCTCTAAGAGTGGGTGCGAGCAGCCAGCAAGGGGAGGGGGCCTCAGAAACCTGAGGGGGGTCTCTAAGCTGAAATGCCTCTCCAGTTACTGCTAGCTCTGTGCTTTAAAGGGAAGCTTCAGGTGTGGCAGGAAGTCGTTATAATACAAATAAGTCCACCCCCCCCCCTTCTTTTGATGGTCAGTTTCTCTTTCCCCTGCTCTGGGAAGCCTGTGGGAGGTCCCTCTCTGGGAACTACCACCTTCAAAGCCAGCTGTGGCTCCAGGTTTACTGTTGGCTCCACAGGGACCTGTAGACAATGATGTTCCCTTGCATTCATGCAGAAGTGCTGCAAGGGCTTTAAGACCTCCTGACCCCCCAGCTCGGGGACTAGCTGGTTACTTTACAGAAGTTACCTCACTAGGTCGAGCAGAGTCCTCTTTCTCTGTCCCCACCTAGTTCCTTCCCTTCTTCTACCAGCCAAGAGTGCCCCTCCCCCAACACAACCACCCTGTAAGACTCAGGCCTACCATTCACGGCAGAGGGACATCTGGGTCCCACTGAGTGAGGACCAAAGTCTGCTCTCAAGATATTAGCTGTGAAGTACGTGTCTGCAGGGGGATTTTCCGGACCACTCTCCTTTCTGATCAGCCAGCTACAAATTTGGGATTACTTCCTTGTTAGGTCGAAAGTGGGCCCTCCAAAATGGCAGTGCCGGTGACAATGTCCTTAAAACAAGGACTCTGACCAGGAAACCCAAAGGGTTGTTAGTGAGTATCAGGATCCCTCAAGCCGGAAACCCCCTTTAATCCACGCTCCCCAAAAGTTAACGACCTCTGGCAAGGGCATCTGGTTCTCAGTCAATCAGAATGGCTCGTGTCAACTCAAAGACCTCCCTCTTGCTGATGGTCAGAAAACTTGGTTGCTTTTCTGCCTTTTCCCCCACTCTCCATATCCTTGGTGGTCTGAGTCCCAGCAAACCTTTCTTTCTACCCACGTAGCAGTCCGGTTTCATAGTTTCACTGTGCCTTCGTTTACACTCCTAATGTCCAGCCATCGTCCAGAAGGCCTCACAGAAGCAGCTTCCATGGGAGGCCAGATACAAACACCCCCCATGCCTTTGGGCGTGGCAGCATTATCCTCTTTCCTACCCCTCCCCCCCAGAATCCTGTGGTTAGATGGGGTGAGGTCCTAAATGGTGCCATGTGTGCAACATCCCTCTGTAGTCAAAGGCAGTGTGTTCACAGGGACTAAAGTGTGGGTTTCTTCAGGGCTGATATCCCCACTCCCACTACCCACTCCACATCCCCACCCACTCACCTCCACTGTCACCATGCCCTAGGCCCTGACCCCAGAGCGAATTTGATTCAGGATTTGTTGTTTCTGGAGAAGATGGCTGTGCCCCCCTGGTATGCTGGCACACTGAGCCCCAAGCAGCTGGCATGGCTGGAGGGGTATTATTAAACTGTGAAGCAAGAAGTTAAGATAACAGTTCTCAGTGACACACAGGATCAGTGAAGAGGCAGGCTGCCTAAGATGATGGGATATTGTCGCTGGCTCCACTCTGGGGTGTCTGGGCAAGGACTCCATCCTGACTCTCTCTCTCCTTCTCCCCGAAGTCTTGTCCTCCTGCACCTGGCCAGAAAACAGGCCTGGATTAACGTGTGGAATGCAGATGCTGGCCATCCTTCCCACCAGGATGCTGGTGAGGCAGACCAGACCCTCACCTTTGATCTCAATTTCCTGTTCTGTTCTGGGTGACTTCCTGGACTGCCACCTATGGTTGTGCATGGTTCTGCTGCACCAAAGCCAAGGTCGGAAGGCTTAGTGCGGGACCAATCCAGGCCAGGCTCTGTTCTCCCATCGGGAGCCTGCTCACAGGGCCGTGTGACTGCCCAGAGAGGGTGACCTTTTCAAATCTGCCCTAGATACCCCAGAGCTGTAGGCTACCCTGACACCCTCCATATGAGAAACAAGGAAGCCAGAAAGATTAAGTAACAAATTCAAGATTATACAGCTGTTCAGCAAGAACCAGGATACATTAGGACTCTCCAGCTCATACCACTGCGAGAGAAAAATCCTCTTTATTAAACACTCAAACACGACAGGCTGCCGGTGGTCTTGTCTGATCGAACCTTTGGCGATATGAACCACGACTCCATGGCAAACCACATATTGAAATCCAAGGCCAGTGTCTGGATCATTGTGGGTCACTCCTCCTGGCTGTCTAGCACTGGCAGATAGTTCACATCTCCCAGCCTCAGTTTCCCCCCATGTCAGAGACAGGAGTGTTAGCCCTGAGTGTGAAGGCTGCTGCTGAAGTGAGAAGTGGGTGGAGCTGCGCGGCACTCAGCCAAAGAAGGGTCAGTTTGGAAGGCACTGAGGGTTGAGTGCTGGGTTCAGCCACCCAAGAAAACCAGGAGAGCAAAGAGAAGTGCACCGGAGTCGGACGCAGGAGAGGGCTCTGCCTGGGTCTTCTGCTCGGAGGCCCAGCCTGCTCCCAGGCCTGTTGGCCTCAGTTTTGCAGGTCAGCAGAACAGTGGATCCCGGGCTCTGCCTGCTTTCAGCTGCCTCGGTGCCTCGTGCCGCGGGAGAGGCCCCCCAACACTCACCCTCCCAGTCCACCTGGACTGAGTTGTTTCCTTCACCAGGAGACTTCTGATTTGTTGATAGTATTCCATTATGATTAAATTTTTCTTTGAGAGTCTCACGTACCCCTGGCTAAGTTGGCCTCAAACTCGAGGTGGAGTCCAAGAATGACCACGAACTTCTGGTCCTCCTGCCTCTGTCTTCCAAGTGCTGGGATTGCAGGCTCACACCGCCTTACATGGTTTATGTGATGCTGAGGGTTGAGCCCTGGGTTCTGTGCACACTAGACCAGCACTCTACAACTGAGCAATTGATTTAAATGTGTTCTCACAGGGCACACCCTCAGGAGAGCATGGGACCCAGACTCTTCTTGCAAACTATTTCGAGAGGAGACTGAGCAGGGGCTTGGAGGGGGATAGGGTCTGGGTAACACTTTTTCTGCATTTGCACTGACTACAGAAGCTCTCTTATCTTCCATTTAAATGTGAGAGACAATGGTTACTGCAGCCTTGGACTTCCTGCCAGGGGGTCAATGACATTCGTCATTGTTCTTGTACAGATTAATAGTGTGGGCCATCCCTGGTCGCTATGACAACGACCCTCCCCCTCCCCTGAGCTTTTATGAGCATGAAATGGAATTGATCGGAAACGCTTTCTCGTGAACTCCAGATAAGCGGACCAGAGAGAGAAATTACCAGAATCCCAGGGCCTCCAAGCGGGTTTTTGTTTTTAGAAGGGTTCAGGCAGTCCCATGAGGGACCCAGAAGCCACCACGGAAAAAGACAGAGCTAATTAAGGAAGGTTGCCGAAGTCACCCTGACACAGCGGATCCCACACACAGCCCCTGACACTGTGATCAACCCAGAGCTTTCCAGAAATGTCAAAAACAATGAGGTTTTCTTTCCCCTGCTCTCCCACTGTCTCCTACTTCCCACTCAAACTACCTTTCTGCAGCCTCTGTCTCCGAGGAGAGCAGAACAGGTTCAGCCCCAAAGCAGCAGACCCAGGACTCCCCAAACTAGAGGATGCTGTCAAGAGGCTCAGGAGGGGCAGGGCGGTGGTGGCGCACTCCTTTAATCCCAGTACTTGGGAGGCAGAGGCAGGCGGATCTCTGCAAGTTCGAGACCAGCCTGGTCTACAAGAGCTAGTTCCAGGACAGGCTCCAAAACCAGGGTGGACAGGAACATGGAGAACCAGGTGTCCCCAGCTCAGAGCAGGGTGAGTGGACCCCACTATGTAGGAAAGCTTGCTTTGTGTTCCAGTCAGCACTATTCCTGCCAAAACAGAACAAAACAAAATAAAAATAATGTACACTTCCCCAATTACATAAGTAACTCAGATTTAGAAACTGTACAAAGTTTGACGTGGCTGTTGTACTAAAAACCTCACGGCAGCTGACCTCCACCGGGGAGAGGAGCTGCAAGAGGGCCACCCTCCCCGAGGACTATTGGAAGTTAAGAGTTGTTGGGAGGTGGTCACTTTCTTCGGTGGTGTAGCATTGAGCCATTGCTCTTGCTATACTGAGTAACCTCCCACCCACTGGCTGGCAAGAAAAATTCTGGGTCCCACATAGAAGAAGACAAGGTGTGAGGACTGGGTGTCGAGAATAAAGGTTCTAGTGGGAGAGGGAGGGGGTGGGGGATGACAAAATTCATTATATAAACCTATAAAAACCGTCAAACAATTTAGAAAAAATAAAAAATAAAATCCCAGGGAACACAATAAAGCCAAATACAATCCTGTGTTCACTCCAAATTGCCGCTACTTTGGGGGCACATTAGTGTTGCTAAAACGAACCGCCTACTGCCGTATAAAACACATTTTGGAGGCTTTAAGTAAACAGCATGGCAGGCGGGAGAGGCTGGCGAGGGCGAGTGCCCTGTGGGACAGATTTGAAGAGGAGACCTTGGAAGTGGTCTCAGGCTGGAATGCCCACCATCCCAAGCCAGCAGGACAAGACCCTGAGGACCTGGTTAGGCTTTGGCTCTCAGAGGCTCTAGGCTACCTCCTCATATTGCTCTGGGTCAAGCTTCAAACAGAAGAAACTGAGATGCACACACACAGAAAGCAAAGCCCAGCTGCCGCGGGCACAGGCTCTCCACCCTGCTCCTTCGCGGAACTTGCCCTGATGGCTCCTGTCCTGTCCGCAACACCGCACCGCTTTGATTTTTGACTTGGAATCTCATGTCCGGGAATTAGAGCGGATGTAGATCCCCACCTGAAGAGGGTTCAGGTGCAATTTTACAGCGAGATATGAGAGAGAAATCACTTGGGTCTTTTCTGGGGCTGGCAATACTTAGTTTGAGGTCTCTCTGGGTGCCATAGCAACCCCCCCCCCCAGCTCCCAGCCAGCCATGCCAACCACGTGACCACAAGAGAACACAACAGTATCCCAACCCTGTTCCGCTCCGAGTGTTCCACTCACGATCGACAAGGGTGAACTGTAACTTAACAGAATTTAGATCACTCAGGGGGTATCTGGGCATCCCCGTGGGGGATTATTCCAAATCTATCACCTGGCCTGGGAAGATCCATCTTAACTATAGGCGTGACCATTCCCTGGAATCCCGGACTGACGGCACAACAGTGAGCTGAGCCGCAGCGTCCATTGCTCTCTGCTTCCTAATTAACAATGTGACGTGACCGCCTGCCTCAAGCTCTGTAGCCGTGATCTCCCACCATGACGGGCTGTACCAGGATCTGTGAGCTGGAAACCCTCACGTTTCTTCTGTCAGAGCATTTTTATCACAGCGACAAGGGAAGAAACTTAGCGGGTATTTTCGCCTTACAATGGTTCACTGGAACTCAACTCCATCGTGTGTGAAGGAATCCTACACAGGGAAGGATCTGAGGTCTGTATTAATTACTCTTCTCATTGCTATGACATAATACCATCAGTTGCTCACGGTCCATCATGGTGGAGAAGCAGGAAGTGAGCTGGCTGCTGGTCACGTCACATCCTCAGGCAGGAAGCACAGATGGATGCTGGTGCTCTACTCCTCTTTACTTCTCTTTTTGGGGGGTTGTTTGTCTGTTTGTTTGTTTGAGACAAGGTTTCTCTGTAGCTTTGGAGCCTGTCCTGGAATTCATTCTGTAGACCAGGCTAGCCTTGAATTCACAGAGATCTGCTTGTCTCTGCCTCCCGGGTGCTAGGATTAAAGGCGTACGCCACCATCTCCCAGCCTGTTCCTCCTTTTTATTCAGCCCAGGGAATGGTGCTGTCTGTGCTTAGGCTGTGTCTTCCCTCTGCCTCTCACCCTCCCTGGAGACACCCTCACAGGGTTCAGAGGTTGTTGGGGACCAGCCTCGGCAAAAATACCCCTTGCCAGGGTAGGGGCGTGGGGATTAGAAATATCAATAAAGACGCGAAAATAACAAAATGGAAACATAGGCTAGTACCAGGAGGGAGTTCCGGTGAATACTGAAATCACCCACGTTTAATTTCCAATTGCTTAAAATTCCCCGACCCCAAGAGGTAGGAGTAAGATAAAAAAAAAAAACAAACCTGCATTAAGATACAAGAAAAAGAACAGACCAGTTGAAGGTCACAGGGTACATCCATAGTTAAACATTCTGTTGCTAGAACAAAACAAGTTACGCTCACACCCTAGACCAAAACATTCTGCAGGCAAACCACTCCCTGGGTGGAATCCAATGTTATCTCCTTAAGGGAACTGGAACCTTAGTTGGCTCCTTAGACTTTTGTTTGAGGTAGGAACAGATCTACTTCTCTATTCCTGACACACAAGGTCTGGCTATTAGCCACACCTGTTGACAATAACCTTGAAAGAGCAGAACTCTCTGAGCTAAGTCTAGGTGGGACCTTTGAGGTAGAAACACAACAACCTTAAGGAATAGAGGTGAGTTCCAACTCTCTGACCTTTGGTCAAGGTGGAAATAGGCTCACATTTTTGGGCCTCCCCAAGAGGTGAGCTTCACTAATGGCCGAGGTGGGTCTGAATCCAGTCAAACTGTCAGTCAAAATCAACCATCACGATGACTTATGTAGGCAGGGAGTTCAGCAGCTGGCCTTTAGGCTTCCTTAAGCCAGGACTGCAGTAACCTAGCAACAGTGCAGAACCCCTAACATTGATGGTCACCTACAGAGTCCTCCCCCCCTCCCCAGCCCCTTCTTAGAGCAGTATTCTCTTCAGCGCCGCCGAGCCTGTACTTCACACACACGAGGGACTCGGGTGTCATCTCCTTCCATGGTGCCAGGCATTCTGTATAGAGCCACTCTCATTTCTTGGGACATGTCCCTAGGGGTGAGAGGACAGTTGTGACTTCATATGAGGCTCCCCTTTCTTTTTTCCCATGGGATCGTGAGTATGGAGGGAACATGACCCAGGGAGCCTAGGAGCCCTGATTTCTAGAGACATGAGTGTGAGCCAGCATAGTGAGAGTCAGTGTGTGAGAATGGGTGTGCACATGTGTGTAGTTGTGTGTGTGTATGTGTGTAGGACAGAGGTTGGCTTTGAGTCAATCATTCTCCATCTTATTGTTTGAGATAAGGTCTCTCTCCAGACCCTGGGGTTTGCTGTTATGTCTGAGCTGGCTAGCTCCCCCAGTGCGGAAGTTACAGCCACATACCTCTCTGTACCTGACTGAAGATCCAAACTCAGGTTCTAACTTAACTATCTCCCCAAACCCAAAAAGCTTTGCTTTACAAAAATTAATTGTATTTATGTGTATGGGTGTTTTGCCTGCATGTAAGTCTCTGTACCCTCTATGTACTTGGTGCCTTTGGTGACCAGAAGAAGGGGTCAGGTCCCATGAAACTGAAGTTACAAATGGTTATGAGCTACCATATGGGTGCTGGGAGTTGAACCTGGGTCCTCTGGAAGAGCACAGACTGTTCTTAACCACTGAGCCATCTCTCCAGCCCCAAGCTTTGCTTTTTGACATTCTCAAATGATTTGATTTTCCCAACCAGTAGACTCCACCCTCATCCACTCCAAGCGTGTCAATCACAACATGAAGAATTAAAATATGAGTCATAGGCTAGGCTGGGCTCCTAGAACACAATGACCACCTGATAGTGTGACTGTGGGAAGCAGCCTGGATTCCCTTCTTTTGCGCCCCCCCCCTCAGCAGAACCCCCTCATCATGAGTTCCCAGCTGGGAGCCGGAATCCCATCTGGGTTCAATGGCTGGAGACCACAATAATGGGATGGTGGGGTGCTGGGCAGGCTGGGGAGCTGCAATCACCCGAATTTACATATAGATTTCCCAGGGCAGAGCTGCCTGCTCTCCCTGCTGGGGTGAAACCATTCTTGATTTTTTTCTGATTACCCAGTTGTTGCCTTGAAGAGGCAATGCTGCTCACTAGCTTTCTGAGTTGGGGGCCGGGCGGGGTAGGGACCCAGCAGCAGAAGGCGCTGCATTTATGGGGATCCCTTCCAAAAGCCAGGCTTCAGTCAACACAAACCTTCCAGAATGGGAAGAGAGCAGTGGTCCATTTCCTTCCGGCCCCTGGCTCAGAGTCTCCAATCTTTATCCGCTCACCCTCCTCGCTTTCATTTCCCTCCTATTTCTGCCCTTCTGGCTAATTTTGCATTTCTTGTGGAGGCCGGGCTGGGCTGGCCGGCTTAATGAGCCTCCTCGACTTGCCAGCAGATAAATGGTGTACCATTAGCCGCCTGTTTAACAGCCATATTTCTTCCTCGGGATGAGGGCTCAATATCTCTCGCATGAAATACGGCCTGAGGAGCCCCTAGTCCCCAACGTGAAGTACTGAGCGATTACTCAGCGGTGGTTCCAGAGCTTGGCGGCTCGTGACAGCTGCGTCTTCCAGCTCATCTCTTTGGGGTGGATGGAAATGGGGACCAGGCAGGCTTCCGTTTCCCCAAGACTGATGTCTTCTCCCTAGCTCCCTTCCCCCACTCCCTGCACTTCGGTTTTAGCTCAACATCCTCATTCCGTCCTTGTCTGTAGTCCTTGGTCCTTCACCTCTGAGAGCCAAGGAAGGTCCGCAGGCTGGTTACCTCACTAGGTCAACCATGCTGTGACTGGTGCTGTAACTGGTGCTTCTTAGGGCTGGAAGAGATAAGTGTGCTGTATCCAGGGTGTGGCTCTGGGCCACCTCCTAAATCATACCCCACTTCAAGCTGCCAACGAAAGCAGGTTATTCTCTGATCTCACACCGGATCTCCGGAAATCCATCTCCATCCTGGAGGCCTCCATGAGGACCAGCCAGCCAGCCTCTCCGCTGTGAGTCCTGCTTCACTCCCGGCCTGCTCTTCATGGGGTTCTGTGTTTGTGTTGCACAGTTGAGCACCAGGGAAGGAGAAGGAGCCCACCCAGACGGTGACTGAAGGAACCAGAAACTCAATGCAGTGGGTTCAAATCTTACGGTACACACAGCCAAGCAAGCAGCGGAGATGTGGGGAAATGGAGACTTGTTACTAGCAGTAGGGAGAACGCCGGGGTTAACTTCAGAGCTGTGCCATCGTTGAGAAAAGAAAGTGTAGGGATTTATCTAGGGATCACACACACACACACAGGAAAGCCATTTAGGAAGCGGCATATTCCCAAGCATGCTCAGTTTAAGATGTGTATCACTGAGCATACTCAGTTCCCGGAGGGAAGATGGCAGATACGGATATGTGTGTGAAGCTTAGCTGGGAGTCAAAGAGGCCGTGTCTAAAGGTTAAAATGGAGAAGAACACTTCCTGACACGCTTCTCTTGTAAAAATGAAAGAGGAATGCTTCTAGAAATATTTAATCTCATTTGCCAAAAAATGGTTTTAACTGCAGCCAAAGGAAGGACACCTGGAAGTTGCCTTAATACAACAGTTTGTTCTGTAAGGGCCTCCGACGGACCTAGGCTTTCTTCATCTCTCTTCAAAGCTGAACAAATCAAAGCACAACATTCAGACAGAATAGTCACACTCCAAAGAAAGAGAAGAGTCAAGTACGGTGGTATATGCTGAGGCAGGAGGATTGCCCTTCTTCACTGGCACTCAACTGTCTTAACACAAATACAAAGAATTTTCAAAGAAGCCTTCTGAAGAGCAGGCCAAGAGTGATTCAGGACTCACAGGGGAGAGCTGGCTGGATGATAAGGAATCCTCAAGACCAGCCTGGGCTCTGCAGAGAGAGCCTATCTCAAAAAGGAAGGGAAAGAAAGAGGGGGAAGAGGAAGAAGAGGAAGACAAGGAAGATGAGGAGGAGAAACAGAAGGAGGAGAAGGAGGAGGAAGAAGCGGAGGAGGAGGAAGAAAAAGAGAAAGAAGAGGAGGAGAGAAACATCAAAACCTTGGTCATGCCGGGCGATGGTGGCGCACGCCTTTAATCCCAGCACTCGGGAGGCAGAGGCAGGCGGATCTCTGTGAGTTCGAGACCAGCCTGGTCTACAGAGCTAGTTCCAGGACAGGCTCCAAAGCCACAAAGAAACCCTGCCTTGAAAAACCAAAAAAAAAAAAAAAAAAAAAAAAAAACCTTGGTCATGTGCCAAAATAGAGCCAGGGCACAGTGTGATTTTCCACGCCTGGAGAGGTTGAGAAGGCGAACCGTGAAGGCAACATGAAACTGGTCCAGAGCCATTTATCCTCCTGAGCCTTGGCAGGAGCAGATATGAAATTGCTCTACAGAGACAGTTTTACAAACATAGACATGCTGCACTCTTGCAGGGCAGGGGCAAACGCTTTTAATATAGACTCCCAACCAGAAATACAACAGATGTGCCCATCCATAAACCACTGTGAAAGACGAGACGGGAGAAGTAACGAAAGGAAAACCAGGCTCCTAGTAACTGAGACTAACAGAACATCCAAGCATGAATTTACATTCGTGTATTTGTGTGTGCGTTCCCAATCATGACAAGCTTGCTAGTGGGGCTCGGAGGACAACTTGTGGGAGTTGGTTCTCTTCCTTCCTCTCTGGCTGTCAAACTTGGTGGCAAGCACCTTTACAGACTGAGTCATCACACCAGCCTCCAAGCATGGCTTGAAAGGGTACCTAAAATGATGTGGGAGTCGAGGAAGGACCTGGAGCCATGAAGAAAGAACAGAACGTTTTGAAAAGAGAAAAACGAACTGAAAAACAAACACAAAACCCAACGACAACCTAATAGCCTCTGTGATGGTGAGTTTTGTCAATTTGACACAATCTAGGTTCTCAAAGCCGATTGTCCAATCAGGTTGGCTGTGGGTGTGTCTGTGGCGGCTGTCTTGATTCTGGAAGTGGGAGGGCACAGCCTAAATGTGGGCTGAGGCATTTATGAGCCTAGAATGAAGAAAGGAGAAAGCAAGCCGAGCTGAAGCATGCACGCACTCATTCCCTCTGCTTTTGACTGTGGTTGTGACAGCTGCATCCCCTGCGTGAACTTCCCCACAGTGCTGGACTGGAATCTGAGACTCTGAGCCTTGAGCTGCTTTGGTCAGGCGGTTTATCCCAACAGGACAAGAGACCAGGACAGTCCCAGAGGTGAAAAGTCTTCATTTAGTTGGGAATGTGGCTCACACCTGTAGGCAGGGTTTTTCTTCAGACCGCTGGCTCCCCAATAACCACATAGAGACTTATTAACTTCAAATGCTCAGTTGATAGCTTAGACTTATTACCAACTAGCTCTTTCAACTTGAATTAATCCCTAATTCTTATCTACATTCTACCATGTGGCGGTATCTTTTGTCCCGACAGCACATTCATTTCCTGCTTCTGTGTCTGGCCAATGTCTCTACCCTATATCTCCCCTGCACTCTCTTTTTGTCCACAAGTCCCGCCTAACCTCTACCTGCCTAGCCATTGGCCATTTAACCCTTTATTAAATCAATAAGAGCAACAAATAGTCACAGCTTGCAAAAAGATTGTTCCACAGCACACACCTGTAATCCCTTGGGAGGTGGGGGCAGGAGGATTAGAAATTCAAAGTCATCCTTGGCCACTAAGTGAGTCTGAATTGATGAAATCCCATAAAAAAAACTACTGAAATGGTAAATTAAGTTTATGAGACATCAGAAGATTAGAGAAATAGGAGAAACCATCCAAAATGCAGCATAGAGACAAGAAGATGAACAATATGAGGCTGGAGAGAGATGGCTCAGTGGTTAAGAGCACTGGCTCTTTAGAGGACCTGGGTTCAGTTCCTGGCACCCACATGGTGGCTTACAACTGTCCGTATCTTCAGTTCCAGGAGATCTAGCGCCTTCTTCTGGCCTCTGTGGGAACCAGGCATGAATGCGGTGCACAGACATACGTGCATCCGACACACTGTACACATAAGCATTTTAATGGAATATGCAAATATGTAAGTATGATAAATCTAGAAAACTGGTTAAGTAGCTTGAACATACATAGATTTAGAAAAGAATAAAGACAATGAGGCTGGTGAGGTGCTGCCAAGTCTGATGATCTAAGTCTGGGAACCACATGATGAATGAAGAACTGACTCTGGCAAGTTGTCTTCTACCCTCCACATATGTGCTCTGGCATGTGTATGCAACCATAGTTAGTTAATTAAAAGCAATAAAGGCAATGAAGGAGGTAAAAATTCAACTAGCAAATATGACCCGAGTTTTCTATAATTGAAGAAATGAGTCATCAGAGTGAAGACACTATATTATCTAAACATGATAAATAAAAGAATAAATGCACATCTGGACACTGGAGAAACCTCTAAAGTCACCAAGATTTTAAATGCAACTGAAGAGCTCAGGGTCCCTAAAGAAATGCAAATTGATTGGCAGAATTCCTAGCATCACCAATGACTGTCAAGAGGCTATGCTTTGAATTACTGAGGGAGTGTCTCTGTTAGCCCAGAGTTTTATACCTAGCTAAACTATTATCCAGAATCAAGTGTTGTGATAGGGATACTTCAGATAGAGACTGAAGGTTTCCTGCTCATGAATCCTCACTGGGAGGACATAAGAGATTTCCTAGTGTGTAGTAGAAATCAAACCTGGAAGTCCATAAATAACTATAATAAAGTATTTATTGTGGTAATTATAAATATTGATAATGATGATGAATCAGAGCAGTTAAAATAATGAGAATTCTACCCAACAATAACCTGCAATAGGAGAAAAAGAAATTATTAAAAACCAATAAGAATGCATCAGATACAATTCTAAATATGCCAGTTAAGTCCAAATGTATCAGTAATTCTTGTCATTGTAAATGTCCTAAGCTTATCTATTAATTGTCAGAGTCTGAGTAGAAAAAGATATATGACTTAGTTTGTTGTTGTTGTGTTGTTTTGTTTTTGAGACAGGGTTTCTCTGTATAGCCCCGGCTGTCCTAGAACTTGCTCTGTAGACCAGACTAGCCTTGAACTCAGAGATCTGCCTGCCTCTGCCTCCCAAGTGCTGGGATTAAATGTTTGTGCCCCCACTGCCCCGTGCCTAGTTTGGTTTCTGTTGATGTGATAAATACCATGACCAAAGCAACCCAGGAAGAAAAGGGTTTAATTGACTTACAGGTTATAGTCCATTAAAGAAGGGAACCAGGGCAGGAGCTCAAGGCAGGAACCTGGGGGTAGAGACTGAAGCAGAGACCATGACGGAACACTGCTTACTGGCTTGTTTCCAGCGACCTTCTTATACAGCCCAGGCCCTCTGGCCTTGGGATGGTATCACCCTAGGGTTTGACCCTCCTATATCAGTCAATAATTGAGAAAATGCTCCACAGATAAGTTCATAGTCCAGTCTGGTGGGGGGTTCCTCCATGAGGTTCCTCTTCTCAGGGGTGTCAAGTCGACAGCTGAAGTTGAGTCAACCACACAGAAAAGCTGTGTTGGAAAGATGTGCCCCAGGCCAGATGCCCCAGGATATCAAGACCAGACAAAGGGGTTATTGAGGTATAAAGGTGGGCCTGGCGAGATGGTTTAGTGACCCTCTAAATTGTGAACTAAATCAACTGTTTCTCCTCATAGTCGGGTGTTTGCTCTGGTGACTCAGCCTGCAGAGGGAGTCTCAATAAACACCAGAGATTTCTCCTGGTGAAGACTCCCTCCTCCAGCCTGAATAATAAAGCAAGAAATCCACACACTTGGAAGCCTAAACAAGTACTTCTAAGCAATTCAGAAGATGAATCATAATCTTAAAAACATCAAATATTTTGAAGTAAGTGACAGTGAGCAAAAATGCATATCAAACACGGGATAAAACTAACAAAGCGATCTTGAAATTTAAAACTCCTGCTGATCAGGCATGGTGGCACGTGACTTTAGTCCTAGCACTCAGGAAACCATCTCTATGACAGTAAGGAGAGCCTTGTCTACATAGAGAGTCCCAGGCCAGCCAAGCTTAGAAAGTTAGACCCTGTCTCAAAAATAAAATAAATTGAAAAACAAAAGCAAAAACTCACTGACTGTCCCGGCTGGTTTTGTGTGTGAACTTGACACAAGACAGAGTCATCAGAGAGGAGGGAGCCTCCATTGAGAAAATGAATCCATGAGATCCAGCTCTAAAGCATCTTCTCAGTGGCAGAGGGCCTAGCCCATGGTGGATGGTGCCATCCCTGGGCTGGTGGTCCTGGGTTCTATAAGCAAGCAGGCTGAGCAAGCCAGGGGAAGCAAATCAGTAAGCAGCACCCACCATGGCCTCTGCATCAACTCCAGGATCCTGCCCTGTTTAAGTTCTTGTCCTGACTTTCTCCAGTGATGAACAGCAACGTGGAAGTGGGAGCCAAGTAAACCCTTTCGTCTCCAGTTTGCTTTTTGGTCATGGTGTTTTGTCATAGTAATAGAAATCTTAACTAAGACAAGTTAGTACCAGGAGTGGGGTATTGCTGTGACAGACAGGACGATGTTTGGAAAGGATTGTGGAAAGACTTTGGAACTTTGGGCTAGAAGAGCCATTGAGTGTTATGAGCTCAGTGAGATGTTCTGTGGGAACTTGGAAGATAAGACCATTGAGAGCAGTGCGGAGGAGGGAGGCCTGGATTGACAGAGTTTCAGAGGGAAGTTTAAAGACTTGGTTGGGGTCATTTGTTATTTTGAGTTAAGTTTCTGTGGTTTTAGTTATCTGGACTGAAGAATCATCTGTGATTAACAAGACCCAGAACTACTGAAGCCAAACTTTGCTCTGCTGCAATACTCCATGCTGGTCGGCTGGAGCCAAGAGATCAGCAGTGATGAAGAAGAGACCAGCATCACTGAGGTGAAACCTTCTGGGCAGTGTTTTCTGAGAGCACAGAGAAGCTGTGTTCCAGAGTGGCCACGGTTGTACCTAGTGCTGGCAGCCAGAGTTGGTATTAAGAGAGTCACCCAGGTGGTGCTGGTTTTGAAGGCATGAAGGGGTCACAGAGAGCGGCTGAGGCTTGGCACGGTGAGAGGCCAGGAAAGGCCACTGGTGAAGGTGCAGCCTTACCATAGAGCGAGAGTGAGAGATTTATTCCAGAAGCTCTGTGACTCTAGAGAACCGGGACAACAGGCAGTGGTGGTGGTGCACCATATTGATCCCAGCACTCAGGAGGCAGAGGCAGGAGGATCTCTGTGAGTTCAAGGTCAGCCTGATCTACATTGTGAGTTCCAGGACAACCAGAAATACACTGAGAAACCCTGTCTCAAAAAATCAAAAGGAGAGAGAGGGAGAAAAAATCCTGACTAATACACTCACTAACAAGCAATTTGAAAATAAGTAAAACTCTTGTCACTGGAAATGAGGGGAAACAGAAATGCAGCAGTGATAGAAGGAAAGAAATGATATATTAAGGATAGAAATGAGTGAAACAGAAAATAACCAAGAGTAGAGAGATGGCGGGGCAAGCCTTTAATCCCAGCACTCAAGGGAAATAAAGATTATGGGGGGAGGGGACCATGAGTGAGAATTATCAAGGAGATATAACTGTGCCAGGATTTTCCCACAGTACTCAGGACCTGCACACACCAGGCAAGTGCTGTGCCTCTGAGCTGCCTCCCCGGCCTCTCACAGTTGGATTCTTCAGAAGAACTTCAAAAGCACTGTGAGCACCGTGACATAAAGCATTTCATAGTTGAAATGGCCAAATGTATACAAAATAGAATGATCAAAAATTTCAGCTGGAGAGTGAGCTCAGTGGGCAAGCTGTTTACCTGAATCCAGTCCTAAAACTCAAGATTAAGAACAAAAATGCCAACTTGTTGGTGTGTGTTTGTAATCCCAGGTCTGAGGAGGTGGAGACAGGTGGTTCCCTTGGGAGTGTCTGGTCAGCCAGCCTGCTCGGTGAGTTCCAGGCCAGTGAGAGACCCTGCCTCAGTAAATAAGACGGGCAGTGCCTATAGAACGAGAGGCAAGTTGTCCTCCGGTTCCCACATGCACAGGCATACACGTTCACATGTACTTGTGCACACACGCGAGCACATACAAAGTAGTTGACAAAGACTTTTCCACAGTCATAGAACATTAAAAGCATTCATGTGTTAACATGAGTCAGTCAATTCTCAAGACATGGGGTGTTCCAGGCCGGGAAGTAATATCCAAAGATAATTTTACCCAACCCCGAGAGCCCAGCACCTCACCGGGTGTTAAGCAAACTGTGCCATCAAAGTTTCCTGGGGAGTAGGGGGTTCCCCAACTCTAATATAAGGGTGGCATAACTTAAGTGCCAAAGGCAGGCAAGAGCAGTATGTACCCATGCGGGGAATATGAGAACAAAGGCATGGCTCCTGAATCAAAACGAACAAGCAGCGCCCACCAAGTCTCTATGGAAACTCTTTATCACAAATCCAAAGATAACTCCGAAATATAAAATCAGTAGACACCAAAGTATCTGCTGCAGTATTCCCCACAGGAAAGAGTCAAAGCAAGCCAAGTGTTGTGGCACAATCACCGGGGAGTGAGGAGGCTGAGGTAGGAGGATTTCAAGTTCCAGGACAAATTCTTACGTTTTGAAATTCTATTCCCCTCTGGCTCCCTGAGTGATAGTTTATTATCTCAACTGTCAACTGGCTGAGTTCTAGAATCTCTTGGGAGATGGGCCCCCGGGCATGGGCATGTGTGTTGGGAATTATCTTGGTTGTGGTTAACTGAGGAAAGAACTCCACCCACTGTGGGCGGCTCCATCCTCTGTGCTTGACAACACCACTGTGGGTGGCACCAATCTCTGGGCTCGATGTCACCACTGTGAACAGTGCCATTCTTTGGGCTTGGATCCTGGACTGTATAAAAAGGAGGAAGAGAGCCCCTCACAAACTGCTGAATTCCTGACTGCCTCAAGCTCCTTCTGCCTTGCTTTCCCTGCTCTGAGGGCTGAGAACTCAAACACACACTTCCTTCCATAAACTGACTTTGTCAGCGGGCTTTGTTTCCTGACTCTTAGAATCGGGAAAATCACTAAGATGCTGCCAGTGTGATGGTCTAGGGCAGCTGGCCTTGGGAAATTGGTTAGCAGGATGTAACATACAGGTGAACTAAAGGTCTTGAGGCTGGGAAGTAGCTCAGTTAATAGATTCCTCACGTAGCATGTATGAAGCCCTGGGATGGCCCCAGCATCCCATGAAGCAGGCACGGTGGCCCACACCTATAATATCAGCACTTGGGAGGTAGAAGTGGGAGGATCAGAAGTCCAAGGTCATTCTCAGTCAAGTTCAAGGTCAGCCTGGGCCAAACAGGGTCCTGTCTTAGTCATAGGTAAACAGGGGCTAGAGAGGTGGCTCAGAGGCAAAGGGCACTCAGTATTCTCATAGAGGACCTGGGTTCAGTCCCCAGCATCCACATAGCTGCTCATAAATGCCTCTAATTCCAGTTCCAGGGGGTCCAATACCCCTCTTCTTACTGTTGAGATCTCCTGCATTCATGTGGTACTGGGACACAGATACACCCACGAAACAAAATAAAATAAATACACAAGAAAAGGCAAAAATTTTAAAAAGCATTTAAAAACTTTTCAGACGATGTATGAGACTCAAGTCACATTAACATAGAGAATTAAGATTCAGAAACCACACATTATACAGAAATGAGATAAATCTAGCTTAACCACGGAAAAATAAAAACCCTTAAACCAAAGAGGCAGCATAATGAAGAAGGCAGACAAACTGCACTTGGTGAGATCTTTCAAAACCGCCTCATGGTCCAGCGAGACAGCTGAGCAAGGACAGCAAGTAGCACTGCCACCAAACCCGACAGTCGAGTTAGACCCGTGGAGCTCATGTGGCAGAAGGAGAGAACCAACCCTCACTTTTTTTTTTTTAACTAAATCTCAATCATTCAATTTTACCAATAAAGACTCGGGAGCCAGATGCTGGGGTGAAAGTCTGCTAGCTCAGAGAAACAGAGAGCTCACAGCTGACCTCCTCTTCTGCCGATGTCCCAGCAAAAAACTCAAACAAAAACCTCAAACTAGATGCCCCTCCCTTCTACTTCCTGTGCATCTCTCTCTTTCTCTCTCTCTCTCTCTCTCTCTCTCTCTCTCTCTCTCTCTCTCTCTCTCTCTCTGTACTTTTGACTCTTTCTATCTTACACAGTTCTGGTCAACTAGTTCCCTGTCCACCTCTTGGCCTATGGTTGACTTTATTTAATCCTGTTTACAGTCTTCAAGCAGAAATTTCTTGGATTAAAGGTGTGGGCTAAGGTTGAGCCACACCACAACTAGAAACAGGTTTTTCCAGTGTGTGACACAATCCTGGGGTCCACACTGTGATCAAATCTCCTGCAGCTCTCACAAGCTGTCCTTTGACTGCCACACTTGGACGTCTCCCACAGCCAAGGATACTAAAAGTTGAGCTCTGTGTGGTGATGCACCCCTTTGATCCCAGTATGGGGGGGCAGAGGCAAGTGGATCTCCGAATTCAAGGCTGTCCTGGTCTACAGAGTGAGCATCCTGGCTTCAGGATAGCCGGGGCTACACAGAAAGACCCTGTCTCAAGGAATCAATCAATCATCAATCAATCCCCAGCATATTGTTCAGTACCCATTGGGAGAGTGAGTGAGGGCTGAGAAGGAGGATGGTAGGTAAAAGAAAAAGAAAATAGGTGAAGAGATGCATGAATGGGTGGATGAGAATCAATGGGAGACCAAGGGGTAGGTGGATAGATGGGTGCATAGATTGGTGGATGGATGGGAAATTAGTGGGAAGGTGGAAGGTAGATGGATGGTAGGTGGGCAGGTGGATGTATGTCAGGATGGATGGTGGATTGATGATGGATGGATGGGAGGATGGATGGATGATGAGTGGGTGGATGGATGGGAGGATGGATGGATGGATGGATGGATGATGGATGGATGGATGGATGGATGGATGATGAATGGGTGGATGGATGGGAGGATGGATGGATGGGTGGATGATGGATGGATGGATGGATGGATGGATGGGTGGATGATGGATGGATGGATGGATAGATGGATGGATGGGAGGATGGATGGATGATGAGTGGGTGGATGGATGGGAGGATGGATGGATGGGTGGGTGGATGACGGATGGATGGATGAATGGGAGGATGGATGGATGATGAGTGGGTGGATGGATGGGAGGATGGATAGATGGATGGATGGATGGGAGAATGGATGGATGGATGATGAATGATGGATGGATAGAAACATGATAGATAGATAGATAGATAGATAGATAGATAGATAGATAGATAGATAGATAGATAGATAGATAGATGTAGATGTTGAGTGGATGGATGGATACAGTGGATAAAAAGAAAGGTAATAAGTTTACTTTTTGCCTGTCCTGGAGATGGGGAAAGACTGAATGTTTGTCACTGATATAAGTGATACATTAACATAAAACTTGAACTCAGGACCCACCTGACCCCAAGCTTGGCACTCAGTTTATAGAGAGGGAACAAATGCACCATGGGTTGGGAGTGGGGTCACCAGGCAGGTGTACAAGAGAGAATTACAAACAAATGCCTCGATTGGGGTTTCTGAAGGGATAATGGATAAAGCCAGGGGAACGGAGGCTTAAACTAGTGATCTAAACCACTTCTCTGGTGCTGGGGCATCATGGTGACCCGGCCACCCCCGTTGTCCAGTTCCTAGCCCCGGGGTGGCCAGGGCAGGATAGATAGTGCTTCAATCTGGGCTGTGAGTTCAGGGGAGGATGTGGGTGGGGCACAGGCTTGGCTTCAGTTGTTCATAGTTAGGAATTATGCCCTAGGAGAAGGGCTTCTTTCAGGTTGGGGGAGTGTGCGTGTGTGCGTGCACGCATGCGTGTGTGTGTGTGTGCATGTGTGCGTGTATATGCGTGGAAAATGAGGGAGGCAGAAGGCCACTGTAAAGTGGGCTAAGCAATCACATGGTTCTTCATAACAAGGCTGAGTCTGGTATTTGCAGCCACAGGGCAGATGTTAAAGCATCCAGTTTGCACACCCCACACAGGTGCTTGATCCGGTTACACTGTGGTGTCCCCTCCCCTCCCCTTCTTCTTTTAATTACCCTTTCTTGGTGAACAGCTGCTCTTTCTGGAACCCTGGGAGACAGATGAAATTAAAGTGCCAGAAGCAAGAGTTTGTTTTCTGTGCGTACCCTACTTTTAGTACCCAAGACCCATCAGAGTGCCTCTCTGAGCCATGGGTTCTTAGCCATCACCTGCTTTGTCAGAAGGACGAGGCTGGAGGAGGGACCGATCATGCACGTACTTGGCAAGCATTCTCCCTCAGCTGAGCTGCAGCCTGCTCCGCTG
Organism: Chionomys nivalis; assembly: GCF_950005125.1. Taxonomy (NCBI): domain Eukaryota; kingdom Metazoa; phylum Chordata; class Mammalia; order Rodentia; family Cricetidae; genus Chionomys; species Chionomys nivalis. The sequence goes on from NC_080092.1 coordinate 97,362,091, forward strand.
GGAGGTCTCGAAGTCATGGCTTCGGGCTATTCAAACACCAGCCCAGCTGTTTTATTCTCCACTAGGAGAGGAGCGCTGAGCTGGATGCTCACTAGATGTCCACAGCACACATCCCTGGAGCTGCAAACAAACAGACCTGGTCTCTCCGGCAGCTGCTGTGTGAGGAACCAGCGGGTGCCTTCTCCAAACTTTGAATCAGGAAGAGCTCCACCCCCACCTAGGTTTCCATCTCCCCAGGACTGGGACCCAGCCTCCGTTGCTGGGGAAACACTCAGCTGGGTAGAAGAGCCGAGCTCTGGTACTCAGCAGGCACCTTTAGAGATCCCAGATTTAACTGAATAGAGTCCCTGTTGCCTGGCTGTGTTGTTCTGTCCCCAGCAGATAAGGCTGTTTTGAAGGTGGTTGACATTTTAGGAGGTGGGGCTAGGGGCATTGAAGATGATACGCTTGTCACATCTCTGGTTCCTGTCTCCCTTGAGACATGCAGCCTCTGTCACATGCTGCCAGGTTGTGTGGTTTCCCTGGGGAGATGCAAACAAGAGTCTATTCAACATCAACAGACCAAGGCAATCATTCCTGCGGGATTGAGGATATCCAGGCTTAGACCAACCTGTTAGGTGATGTCACTGAGACCAAGAAGTCAGGCCGGTTGTCTTTGGGCCAGGGGACTGCTGGGTGACTAGACCAAGGGAACGCTCTGGCCATGGGAGCTAGAGAGCTTGCTGGTGCTTTGGCCCCTTGGTGGGGGAAGCAGGGGTTTCTTTGAACTCCAAGACACAGGCTGCTCCTTTGAACTGGAATCAAACTGGCAGTCTGAGGATGGTCCACAGATGGGTACCTTCCTCTGAGAGGAGCATGGAAAGAGACTTTTTAAGCCAACCGACCACTGGGAGCCATTACAGAACATGATTGCTCCAAGGCCTTCGAGACACTGATTCAGATCTGGGCTCACTCACACTGCACTGCTAACTTACTGGGCTGCACAGCGACCGCTCTTATCCATTGGCTCGCGTTTTCTCCAGTTCCACCCCCTCCCCCGTTTCCTCCCCACGCTCCCTCCCTCCCTCTCACCTACCCTTACCTGCCTGTATTTGCACTAGCTTGTGGTCCCTGTGTTGGGTGAAGGATGAGGCGCCCTCTAGTGGACGGTGTTCAGAGGCCCCAGGCTAGTCACTCAAGTGCTGTCTAACCACGTACTGCACAGGCCTGCCTAGAGGCTTTCAGAGTTCAGATGCCAGCTCATGGTACAGAGGAATCGAGGGTTCCTACTAGGAAGCCTCCACGTGCCCAGAAACCACGTTCTGTTTCTCAGAGGAGTTGCTGTCTGGGCACTAGCTGGTTAAGGTAGTCCTAGGCCAGTCCCTGCCTGGGGCACCACATGGCCTGATGTCATTGCGTATTCTCTTCTGGGATGAACATTCTGGAAAACATAGACGGAGCTCAGAAAAAAGAATTCAAGCAAACCGGAGCCCGAGCTAAGCAAATTCTGATAGTGTGGTAAAAGGAGTTAAAATATTAAAATAGGAGCTGAGGGCTCAGCTCAGAGGACGAGGAGCTGCCTAGCATGCACGAGGCCCTGCCTAGCATGCACCAGGCCCTGGGTTTAATTCCCTGTGGCATACCCAGGTGGGATAGTATGCACCTATAATTAACTCCTGTGCCCAGAGGTGGAGGCAGGAGGATCAGAAGCTCAAGGTCATTCTTAGCTCATTGGGAATTTGAGGCTAGCCTGGGCTACATGAGAATCTCTCTCTCTCTCTCTCTCTCTCTCTCTCTCTCTCTCTCTCTCTCTCTCTCTCATACACACACACACACACACACACAATCTAAATATGTAGACAATGAGTAAACACAGAGTTGTTTAGATAAAATAATTTATATTAGATCCTTATTTTCATGCCTGGCATTTGCAGCTACCAGTGTGACTTATTTTTAAAGTATGTAAATGTGTATCATCCTGAATCACGGGAGTCTAAAAAGTACGGTAAAGGCACCGCGCAATCAATGCTAATTAGGTTCTTATCTTGGTTAATGAAAATAAATATCGAATTTGTGGGAGAAGTCTGGAGATGTGTGCTGCGTGCCGGCAAGGCTGAGCCTGAGCTGTGACCTGCCCTGTGAATGACTTCCAAGTTGACTCTTGTTTCGGTATCCACAGTCTCACTTCCTGTGCCCTTTGAGGCCGGCTCCCTGTGCTTAGGCCCACTCATGTGCAGAGGAGACCAGACACCCGACCCGGGTCCGAGGCTGGCCCTGTTCTACCTCTCCACAGGCCCTGCGCTCTGGGCTGCGAGCCTGGTCTGCCCTGGATGAACCCACTCTTGAGCTCAATGCCAGAGCCGCTGGCAGGGACAAGGGGCTGGAGTAGCCACGGCACAGTCCCACAGACTAGGTGGTGAGACACACCGGAAAGGTATGTTCTCAGTCTGGAGGCCAGACATCCGAATCAGAGTCCCGGCAGCTTCAGTATGATGGAGCCAGACTCACAGACAGCCACTCCTTCCACGTCTTCACGGGGCTAAAGGGACATCAGGGCCTCACTGGAGCCTCTTTTATACGGATGCTCATTCCACTCATGGAGTTCTGCCCTTTGCCCTACTCACCTGCAAGGTCTTGTATCCCAATTCCATCCCCTTGGATCTTGGTTCCGCCATACTGAGGGCCTAGTGTGTTACGGTGGTGAATGCTCACCTGGGGCAAAGCCATTACAGTGTTGAATCCCAAAGGGCCAAGGCCAACACCCCCTCACGTGGTTGAGGTTTTCTACCACTAACGCCTAAGCTGGCTGATCCAGGGTGTGCTGTGGTGACTCCGACAGACAGAATGACAGACTTCACAACAGCCCGCTGGAGCGCCGGCTCATGCAGGCCTTGTGTCCCCCGCCCTCCCACTCCCCACCCCCTCCCACCCCCCAACCCCCCCCCCCGCCCCCTCCTGCCTCCGGCAGCCGAGACCAGCACTGGAGACTAGGCACAGGGTCGAGTCCCATCTGTCTGTCTGAGGATGACGCCTTCAAACTACTGCTTGACAAGACATTCAGACGTCCCTAGGAGGCCTAGGGAACTGATGCAGCGGAAAGCCACGGGCTTTGCCCTTGGATCAGGCCTGGTCCACTCACCCTGCACAAAGTGTCAGACACTTTCAGCGTGAAGAGGCCAGAGTGACACCTCTCGACAGACAAAACAAACATCGGTGTGTGTCCCCCCCCCCAGCTAAAGCCTCTGCAGGAGCCACGCACTCATTCCCTATGCACTCCCGTTATTTAAGTCCCTACAGGGGCTCCGGCGGGCCGCAGCACCAGTGGGGTGAATGCAGGATAAGAAGCGAAGAAGGCATTACGAGTGGATGAATGGGGCCATGTTAATAAATGATGAGGGGATGAATAATGAATGAGGCTAACGATCATCCAGGTACAGCTTTCCTGGGGACAGGAACCATGCCAAGACAGTTACCATTTATTTATTTATTATATATATTTTAAAGATTTATTTTAGGATTTTTATTTATGTGTCTATGCACAAAGTGCCTGTGGAGGTCAGAAGAGGGTATTGTATCTGTAGAGACAGAGTTAGGGCCGAATGAGCCATCTGACTGGTGTGCCGGGAACTGAACTTGGGTCTTGTAGAAGAGCAGCAAGTGCTCTTAACTGATAAGCCATCTCGACAGCCTGCTGTTATATATTTTATCGAGACAGGGTCGCACATAGCCCAGGCTGGCCTTGAACTCACTCTGTGGCCAAGGATGACTTGTATCTCTGGCTCTCCTGCCTCTACTTCCTGAGATTACAGATGTGTGCCGCCAGGCTTGGTCTGTGCAGTGCTTGGGTGTAGAGCCCAGAGCTCTGCATGCGAGGCAGGCAGTCTGCTAAATGAACCCTGCCACCAGGCCTGAAATTCGACCCCACAGATGTTTAGAGTCACCATGTGAAGCGAGCCCTGTGCAACACACACTTTGCAGATGGGGAAACTGAGGCCCTGGGCAGCTTTTCAAGGTTCCACAGCCCACAGGGAGCAGAAGCCAGGACCTACCCCAAGCTGTCAGCTCAGGGCCATTAATTAACATATTCTTTAACTCTTGAGCTTTTGGATCAAGGGGGGAAAGTGGGGACTGAGGAACTGGAGAGGAGGCAGTCAGAGGGGGTCATCTACCAAGCACCAAAGGGACTCAGAGCCCTCTTGCCTAGAAGTAAAGTGTAAGGGAGATGTCACTATGTTCCTTGGCATCCAGAGTCCCCAACAGTTCACAGGGAACGGGTGAAATGAAGACAGCCAAGCTTGGGGACAATGATCATTAGCTATTGGTCCGCTTTCCACTGAGTCTACACCTGGAGAGGGGACAGCACCCTCCTCTGGGCTCTCCAGGGGGTCTCCCAAGTGGGAACCAGGGCCAGCAGGTGGTCTCCACAATTGACTCTAAATTAGATTAATTGGGGCCGAGCTCTGTCTTCCTAAGGCAAAAGATTGAATTCCAGACTGTTGACCCGCTAAAAGAGCTTTGAAATGGCACACAGGCCCCAGACGATGAGGCAGGGTCTATCTAGTTTGGTGCCTTCAGCTTCTAGAATGAATAGAAGGGAACTGTTTGCAGTCAGACTTCCCATCACGTGTAGACAGAGACTGCTCTTTCGTTCCGGGCCGCCCAGACCTCAATAATCACACAGAAACTATATTAATTACAACACTGCTTGGCCTGTTATCTCAGGCTTCTTATTAACTAACTCTTACATCTTAAATTAACCCATTTCTATTATTTTATATTTTACCACGAGGCTCGTGGTTTGTTACCTCTTGCTTCTTGGGCAACTACGTGGTGTCTCTTTGAATCCGCCTTCTTTCTCTCCATATCTGTGTTTGGATTTCCTACCTGGCTTTGCTCTGCTAAGCCATTGGCCGAAACAGCTTTATTCATCAACCAATAAAAGCCACACATATACAGAAGGACATCCCACATCAATCATGTGTGAATGCAGCCCTTGGGGAGGTGACAGGGATCCAGGCCTGACTTTACTTCCCACTCCCCTGTGCAATTGCCTCTCCTTTGAAGCCACAGAGTTCTTGACAGCAGCGGTCTCTACCTGGGAGCTCACACTGCCACACAGGAGGAGGAACTTCAGCTCCCTTCACTGAGCATGTCCCATTCCCAGCACCCAGGCACATGGCATGGGCACACCAGCTCTGTGCAGATAACAAATAAGCCTTTTTAGGATTCAGGTTGGGGAGATGGCTCAGTGGATGGAATGCCTGCAGCTTAAACTCCGGGGCCTGAGTTTGGGTCCTCAGCACCTAAGTGGAAATCGTGTACCTGTGACCTCACCCCTGAGTGAAGGGCAGAGACGGGAGATTTCAGGCCTCATTGGCCAGTCAGGCTAACTAAAATGAAGAGTTACAGGTTCGATGAGAGACTCTGTCTCAAAAAAGATGGAGAGGCCGGGTGGTGGTGGTGCAGCACTCGGGAGGCAGAGGCAGGTGGATCTCTGTGAGTTCGAGGCCAGCCTGGTCTACAAGAACTAGTTCCGGGACAGGCACCAAAAGCTACAGAGAAACCCTGTCTCGAAAAACAAACAAACAAACAAACAAAAAGATGGAGAGACAATTGAGGAAGGTACCAGATATCAACCTCTGGCCTCCATAGACACACATCCACACACTTTCAAACACATATACCACAGGAACACTTCTTACTCCCCTACGCACACACGCGTATGCACACATACACACACACACACAGAGCTATGTACCTCAGTACTAGCTATAAACCACTGAGAGTCAGGGATGCCCTTAGAACCACTGTGACTCTGGAACATGCCAAATGTCACGCCAAGGTCTCTGAAGTCACTGTGGTGGCTTAGGTAAATCTCATGGCTGTTTTGGTGATGGTCGTTCTACTGTGTTTACAATTAAAGGGAACAATATGTCAGATACAGACTGGTAATGGAGCTACCTCCCTTGCCCCCACCCCATCTACATTCAGGAAATTCCTAAACTCTATCCCCCCAAAAAAGCCTCGGTGTGGATGCTGCTTTTGATCTGTCAGATTGGGCAAGAGGGAAAGGGCACAGGCAAGGCTGCAGACCACACCCTCGGGCACTGGTCCAGGGCGGCACAGGAGCAGCTGGGTCATCGGATAGTGTCCACGCAGGGCCATTGGCTTGATCAAGAGGTTTTGCAGCATGTCTGCAGCCTGTAACTACACCAGCTCTCAGCAATAATGAATTATGGATAGTCGTTTCAGTGGTACAGGGAAAAACATAAAGATAAAATATTGGGAAGAACAGACAGGGGTTGGAGAGATGGCTCGGTGGTGAAAAGCACCAGCTACTCTTGCAGAGGATCTGGGTCTAGTTCCCACCCCCAAATGGCAGCTTACAACCATCTGTAACTCCAGTTCCAGGGGATCCAACCCCCTCCTCTGGCTTCCGTGGGTACTGCACACACATGGTGCACATAAACTCACACAGATACACAGATAGAAAAACAATAAGTAAAAATAGAAATTTAAAATCTGGGCATGGTGATATATGTTTTTCATCCCAGCATTTGGGAGGCAGAAGCAGGCAGATCTCTATGAGTCTGAGGCTAGTCTGATCTATATAGTGAGTCACAGGCCAGTCATAGCTACATAGTGAAATTCTGTCTCAAACAAAGCAAAAACATGTGGAGGACCGGTTAAATAAACAGCAGCTGTTCTCATACAGTGGAATTCTAAAAGGCTCTTTAGGGATGTGCTGGGGGAAACAGGAGGAGCGGGTGTGTTTGTAAACTTCATTTGTGTGTATTCAAGCAAGAAGGAACACACACACACACACAGAGAGAGAGAGAGAGAGAGAGAGAGATCCTAGAAAAGCATGCAGGAGATAGGGAGGTTGAGGCCCCCAGGAAACCCCAGTGAGCCTCCTCCTGGTATCTCATCTTGTGTGCTCCTTACCCTTGGGGTGGGAATGGTGGGCTTCCAGCAGCCCTAGCAATGAATGGAGGCCAACTCATAAAAACACTGTGTGATTCTGTGAGCTCTCTCTCGAGCTCTCTCTCGAGCTCTCTCTCTCTCTCTCTCTCTCTCTCTCTCTCTCTCTCTCTCTCTCTCTCTCTGTTGGTGAAGCCAGTCATCTGCCATCGAACTCCTTCACAAAGCCTGAACACTAGAAGTCCGAGGCCCCTGCCGACAGCCCATCGAGGGAAGCACCACAGTGGATACTCTAGCTCACTAACGTCCCCAGACCACTGATCCCTGAGGCCCAAGTAGCTAGAGGATTGCTGTGCCACGGAAGGAAGGCTGCACTGTGGCTGACCGCGTTCCTCCGAACCTGGTTTGGTCATATTGGCAGCCATGAAGACTGGTGCACCTTGGAACACCTGTGCCTGTGTGCATCCATGCTAACAGCCAGGGGCCCAGAGCCCAAGGAACAGGTGAGCTGCTGCCTGCTACCCACAGTGGCCCAGTCCTCCTCAGCGGCCTCCCGAGGCAGCCTCAGCCCTGGTCAGCTGTGGTCCAAGGGAAGGCGTGGGTGATTCACAGGGCGGAGTAGGCTTTCAGGGATAGCGGTGTACGCTTGCCTGCCCTCATTGCTGGTCTTGGAGGCTGACATGGGAACATTGCTAGGTGACCGTATTTTTAGAGCTCAAATTGAGACAGATGGTCTGCCCGAAGATGTTTTCTCAGTTTAGACATTTGCTTATATAAAAAGCGCAGTAAGGAGGGTATGTCAGTTTCTGCTGGATTGTCCATTAACGACCCCCCTTTACGACGGGGAGTGAGCGCTGGGGATGTGGCTCAGTGCTTGCCTGGCATGTGTGAGGCCCTGGGATCAGTCCCAGCACCACAGAAACTGGATGTGGTGGAGGAGTATTCCTATAACCCCAGCACTAGAGAGGCGGAGGATGAGATGCCCTCGGACAACCATAGCTACACAGCAACTCCAAGGCCAACCTGCGCTGCAGGAGCTCTGCCTGGGGGGAAGGTGGGGAGCAGAGCTAAGCCTCTGCCCCCTGGATTGACAGGGAGCCCCTCGGGGATCTCCAGAGGAATGCTGTCCCCTCCAGAGCAGGGCATCCCTGCAAGACTGATTCAGGCTACTCAAGAATTGAATAGCTCCAGTTAGCGAAGATGAAGTTCACCCTCGAAGAAACTGAAACTCAGCAGCTGGCTCTCTGCCCCAAGCTATCGCCCTCTGAGGGAAGACCTGAGAGGAAATGGGGCTCACCCTAGAGTTCAAAGGGGGCACCCCCCCACAGGAGGCCCTGCCGTGCCTGGCACAGGGTCTCCCGTCTCTGCCGTGGTGCTGCACAGATGCGGTGGTGGCAGTAGTGAGCTTTCCCACACAGCGTCAGTAGAATGTGGCCATGGTGGCCTGGGTCATTAGTACAAGGCCATAGGTTTTCGACATTTTCTAGCTCTGTTGCCACAGACCTGAGAGCAACAAAAGCTGTTCATAATTTAGAGCTGCTGAGGACTTCGAGGTTAGGAGGTGTTTCAGCAGCAATAGCTATCCAACGCAGCTGGACAAGAACCTGCGTCTATCCAGGAAGTTGGCAGTCTACCTGCAGTGGGTACCAGGGAAGTCTGTGGTGAGCCGGAGCTGGGAGGAGACTCTGGCTCCCCTGGGGCAGCTGGGACCCTGGAAGGAATTGCTTCACCCTGGTTTGCCCAGTGTCCCGCTTAGACATGGCTTCTCCACACCAGGCCACACGATGCAGGTGTCATGGAGTAGACTGTGTGTCCTTTGTTTCTCCAGACCTGGCAAGGGAGTGTCGACCCAGTAAATGCCTGCTTTTCTCCTTCCGTTGAGGCTTTAGAAGTGGTTGTAGACACGGAGAGCTCATTGCAGGGTAACATCAGAGCAGGAGGCAAGGAGAAGGAGATTAAGGATATGTTAGGAGCCTGTGGCTTGTACCCTCATGGGATTGGAAGACACTGTGCCCAGCTTTGGGGCTCTAGGGTCCATTTGGGAAGCTGGCACCTCTGCAGCTCATGCACTGAGCAGAGCATCAAGCAGTAGACATGGACCTCTGATGTCAGAGGCCCTTGAGTAGTGGTTGCCATTCCTCAGGTCCCGCCCACTCCTCCAGATTCTCTCCCACTCCGGACATGCCAGGCCTCCACCCCTGAGTCCTATCCTTCTCTCTCTACAAGACTCAACTCCTATGTGAAAGCTGCATCAACCTTCCACCCCTTCCCTGGAGCCCTGCAGCCCTTTGCACCACCGTCTGTTACAGGGACAAGGGCCACACAGTGGGCACACACAGTGTCCCAAGTGCAAAGAACAGCAGATCACGTATGTGAACCTTTTACTACCCTGGCATTCTGAAGTGGGTGTAGGGGGTTCAGCGTTGCTTAGACCAGGATCCCATGGCCCAGACCTTCACAAGCTGCACCTTTATAGGTGTGGGTCCCTCTCGGCTGCACATTGCATTCCAGGTGGTGCAGCAGCCACTAGGACCCAAGTACAACACGACACCCTTAGGGGACGCACTTCCCTCCGTCACGGGGACAGATGGAGCGGGCTGCAAAGCTTCCCGGCAGCAAGATCCCTCCGGCAGCCAAGCGCCAGCAAAAATAGCCATCTCATTTGCATGGGGTTGCAGCAGGGAGGAAGAAGCAGGAACTCAACTTCAGACAAAAGGAAGAATTTCAAATTAAATAAAAGAAATAATAAGAAGAAAGGCAATGAGCAGCGAAGCCCCCACGGAACGCTGCTTCAGCCCGGCAATTTGGCACGCTTAGCTGGAGACGCTGCCCTAGTCAATACAATAGCGGGCACATTATCAGTATTGCCACAAACCGTTATTCATTATCTCTGGGGCTTGCTGCACCATTGAGCCTTCCCCTGCACTCAGCTGTATTTTAATCAGTCGCGTTATGGGGAGGGGGGGAGTGTCCCCCGGAGGAAACCGTGGCGTCACTCCGTGTGCCAGCCAGCTTGCAGATAGGAATAGGGATGTTCCAAGGTGCCACGGTGTCACGTGACATCGCTCTAGTTAATCTGCAGAGAAATTAAACATCCAGAGAAACTGAGCGAGGGAGCTGAGTGGGGGGCTGGCTTGGTTTCAGACGCTCCTGAGACGGCCTTGGGGTATGGATTCCACAGGCGCCGTTTGCCAGGATCCACGGTGGCATAGCCTTCCACAAAGGCCTCAGAACTCCAGCCAGAGCCGCAGATCACAAAATCTGATTGGATGACAGGAGCCTACAAGGGGTGGGGGGGAGGGCCGGAAGGAGAGGGGAGCAGCATCTTCCTCATCTGCACACATTTCCCGAGCCTTTTCCACGGTGGTCTTGACAGTGAAGGAAAGAAGGGCAGGTACCCCAGACTGGGGAGATGGCTCAGGTAGTAAAATCCTTCCTGCACAAGCTCTAGGACCTGGGTTTGGATCCCCAGGGCCCATGTCATAAAACAGGCGTGATGGCATGTGTCCGTCATCCCAGCACTGGGGAGGTGGAGACAGGAATCTCTGGAGCTCATTGGCCAATTAGTCCAGCCAACTGGACGAGTTCAGGTTCAGTGAGAGACTGTCTCAGGGAATAGGATTGAGAGCAATTGAGGCAGGCACACCGCCCTCACTCACCCACATTCTCTCCACAAAGGATGTAAGATAGCTTGCTGCTAGCGGTAGCTCGTGCCTGTAGTCTCTACACTCAGGTACACTCAGGAGGCTGAGGCAGAAGGATCGTAAGTTTGAGTCTAGCCTTGGCTACATAGTGGAAGCCTGTTTCAAAAACCCAAGAGCCACCAGTGTGGCACACGCCTTTAATCCTGGGACTCAGGAGGAAGAGGCAGATCTATGAGTTCGAGGTCTGCCTGGTCTATGGAGCAAGTTCCAGAACAACCAGGACTACACAGAGAAACCCTGCCTCAAAAAAAAAAAAAAAAAAAAAAAAAAAAAAAAAAAAAAAAGATACTGTTCTATTTTCTACTTCACTTTTTGCTTGCTGCTTGTTTTTTTGCCTCAGTCTTGGATGTCCTTCTACACCCATCTTGGCTTAAAAATCTTTCAAGACCTCGGCAGGGTCCTAGCTTCCAGCCTCTAGAAAGGCATTATCTCTGATACTGCATTCCGGAGAGAGCATCATGGCGGATGTGTGGCAGGGAAGCGGCTGTGGGTTGTCTGTGTGCCAGGATGAGGGTGTTTATCCTCACCTCCTCCCGCTCCTTGAGGTCTGTCCCTGAGACCTCTCTGAGTCACCCGCTCTTTGTGTCTCCTTCCCAGTTACACTGTCCCCCAGCGCCCATACAGTTAGCCAGTGAGTAAGAAAACTACATGGGATTCCATGCTCTGGAATTTAAACAGCTACCACTGCCTCCCTGAAAACACTGTGTTTTGTAAGTCGCCAGCCCGTATTTTAATTTCAGTCTCTCTGTTCTCCCCAGCTTTTATCACGCACCAGAGATTTCTGTGCAAACACAAGTACATCTCTGACGCGTCTTTGACAGGCTCGACAATCCCTCTGCTTCCTCGCCTGGTACTGATGGAGGCCTTCCTTATCCCTGTCCCCTCAGGAGTCTATAAATAGACACACACACACACACACACACACACACACACACACACGTTTCGGCGCTGCAAACCAGCTCAGCTTAAAGGAGCCGTGGGTGTATTTTCCCAGACTTCAGGGTTCCTTTGCCCCCGTGGCAGCTGGCAGGTGCTGGCTTCTGTCAGCTACCTCCTCCCATCCTCAGGGCCCATGCCAGGGCTGCCAGGACAAAAGCAGGTCCCACCCGTGCAATCTCAGCTACGAGGTGCACACTCTATTTCAGCTTCCCAGCTTCCCCTTCTGTGGATGCTTCTTAGACCACTCAAGTTGGGATATAGGCCATCTCTCGGGAGTCGGAGTGTGAAGAGTTAAACCATCCTTCAGCAGTTATTGGTGTGCACACTGTGAGCAGTTTACCAGAGGGAAGCTCAACTTTGGGCTTGAGACAACAGAGTGGGCGGGGGCTGAGTGCACTCCGGGATTGGGTATGGCCTCTTGCAGACTGGCCTGCCATAGAGAACAGGGTGTTCACCCTGAGCAGCCGTGGGCCCAGAAAGGAGCAGGCCCGGACCCCACCTACAGTTTAAAGATTGCTCCAGAGAATTTGCCTTCAGAGAGGATTACACAACTCCCTCCAGCCCATATATGCGATTGAGAAATAAATGTCCATTGTGTGTGAGCCTTGATTGGGTTTTGGAGTTGCTTGTCGAGTGGCGACCACAGTGTGCTAGTTAGTTTTTTGTCGAATTGACACCAAGTAAGTTCATCTGGGAAGAGGAAACGTCAATTGAGAAAAATAAAAAGTTTCTATCAGATGGGCCTATAGGGAAGTCTGTGGGGCATTTTCTTGACAATGATTGATGTGGGCGGTGCCGTCCCTGGAAGATGGTGCTGGGCGGTGTAAGAGCTGAGCAAGCCATGGGGAGCAAGCCAGTAAGCAGCACCCCTCCATGGCCTCTGCATCAGCTCCTGTCTCGAGTTCCCTTCATGATGGACTGCAAACTGTCAGAATGAAATAAACCCTTTCCTCACTAAGTGGCTTTTTGGTCGTGGTCTTTATCACAGCAATGGAAAGCAAACAAGTTTGTTTGGCTAGTTCAAAAGAGGAAGGTTCTAGACTTCATCATTCTCCTGAGCTGTTCTTTGACTACAAAACTAGCAGAAGCGGGCACTGCCAACCCTCTTCAAAGACCGTGAGCTCAGAGCAGCTTTCCCAGGAGTGAGAATTCGGTTTCACTACTTCCCCCAACCAATAAACACCCTTTATCACCCATCAATCTGTCAGTAAGGGGCTGGGCACACAGCTTGGTCGCTAGAGTGCTTGTCTACTGAGCACAGGGCCCTAGGCTCCATCTCCAGCCCCGCATAAAATAGGCGCAATAATGCATACCCGCAACCTCCACTTAGGAAGTGGAGGCCAGAGGGTCAGAACTTCAAGGTCATTCTCGATTCTCATAGCCATTCTAGGTCTATTGAGGACACACAAGACCCCACGTCCTGGTGTTTTGTTTTGTTTTATTTTGTTTTTTCGAGACAGGGTTTCTCTGTAGCTTCGGAACCTATCTTGGAACTAGCTCTTGTAGACCAGGCTGGCCTTAAACTCCAGGTTAATTTTTATAGTCAACTTGACTCAAGCTAGAGTCACCTAGGAAGAGAGACCCTCAATTAAATAATTGCCTCAATCAGATTGGCCCTGTCTGTGAGAGAGTATCTTGACTGACAGTTAATATGGGAAAGCCAGCCTACTGTGGGCAGCAGCATCCCTGGGCAGATGGGTCTGGGCTGTATAAGAAAGACAGCTGAGCATTGAGTCTGTGAGGAAACTGGTGGGCAGGGCTCCTGCCTGGCTTCTGCTTCAGCTCCTGCTGACTTTCCTCTGTGATGGACTGTGACCGGCAAGTGTAAGTTGAAATAAACCCTCCAGGTTGCTTTTGGTCATGGTGTTTAATCATGGCAACAGAAAGTTAACTAAGAACATCCTGTCTCAGTAGAGTGAGGCTAGCCCAGCTGCTGAAGTCAACTGGTCAGTGATACCGGGAGTCAGCCAACTGCTGGCAAGGGAGTCCACCCCAGCACCCTAGGAGAAAATGACAGAGACCCACCCTCAGAAACCTGGGCCTCGGAGTCGCTGTCCAGCTGCAGAGCAGCTGAATCAAGACTGGTTTTGAAAGCGGACTAGCATCCCGAGTACCTGGGATTCCCAGAGGGTATACGGAGATATATGTATATATATCCATCTAGTGAGCTGAATCCTCAAATCACCCAGATAATCAATATTCAACTACTGTGCTTCAGAGCCAGGCATCGACTCGCTGCCAGCCATCGCTAGGCAACCAGAAACTCTACACGATCGTCATCCAAGACAGCAGGGCGGCCCCAGGGGCTCGGTCCTGAAGGACTGGTGGTATGTGGAGCCAGGGAACCACGAGACACAGGAATGTGCCGTTCGCAAGCCTCTGGGGTGCTTTACCCAGTACACTAATTTGAAGCAAACTGCTTGATTAAAAATCCTTTTTATTGTAGACAGTTTCACATTGATACACACAGAGATGTTATGATGAGTACCCGCGGACTCGTTCTCTCTTGTAAGTATCGACGCTTAGGGAGTAGGCTCCATCCTACACCCTGGGTGCTCCCCGTGGGCCAGGTCGTATCTGGCACCCACTCCAGCCGTGGGTGCTTCAGTATGCACAATGGTCAGCTGGCAGTCAACCCGATTAGACTGAGGAGGGCTGAGATTAGTAGGGTGTGCCTGTGAGGGTGTTTCGAGGGACAATTTAACTGAAGGAGGGACCCGCCCTGGATGTGGGTGACACCACTCAATAAACTGAGGACCTGAATGGAACAAAGGGCGGGGGGAGGGTGGAAGTCTGGTAGTAGAGATGTCTCAGTTACTGCTCTGTTGCTGTGGAGAGACACCATGACCCAGGCAGTTTGTAATACAAAGTGTTTCATTGAGGGCTTGCATACAGTTTCGGAGGGTGAGTCCATGACCATCAAGGTGGGGGGGGGACCACAGGCTGGCAGGCATGGTGCTAGAGCAGTGGTGAGGGCTTACATCTGATGCACAAGCAGGAGAGAGAGGGAGAGAGAGAGAGAGAGAGAGAGAGAGAGAGAGAGAGAGAGAGAGAGAGAGAGAGAGAGACAGGAGACTGGGTCAGGTATAGGCCTTTGGAAACCTCAAAGCCCACCCCAAGGGGCACGCCTCCTCTAATGAGACCACGCCTCCTAATCCTTTGCAAAGGGTTCCACCAATAGGGATCAAACATTCACAGGGGGCTGTTCTCACTCAGGCCACAATAGGTGTGCTCTCTCTTATCATGAGGTGAACATCCTTGCTTTGCACAGCCTTACGCTGATGCTTGCCTCACTACGACTCAGCAAAGATGGGGCCAGCTAACTGTGGGCTGAGCCTCTGAAACCACAAGCTAAAATAGATGGTCCCTACTTGTAAGATTTTCTTCTTGCCGGGCGGTAGGGTCACATGCCTTTAATCCCAGCACTTGGGAGGCAAAGGTAGGCGGATCTCTGTGAGTTCGAGGCCAGCCTGGTTGGTCTACAAGATCTAGTTCCAGGACAGGCACCAAAAACTACAGAGAAACCCTGTCTCAAAAATAAAAAATAAGGGCTGGAGAGATGGCTCGGCAGTTAAGAGCATTGCCTGCTCTTCCAAAGGTCCTGAGTTCAATTCCCAACAACCACATGGTGGCTCATAACCATCTGTAGTGAGGTCTGGTGCCCTCTTCTGGCCTTCAGGCATACATACAGACAGAATATTATATACATAATAAATAAATATTTTTAAAAAATAAAATAAAACAAATTTTAAAAAAAGATTTTCTTCTTGAAGCTTGTGGGGGGTGAAGGGTCAAGAATGGACTCTGGGTGTCTTCTTTGCTCCCACCTTTGGTTTCAGAGTCTCTAACTGAACCTGGAATTCACCATTCAACCAGTTGCCTGACCATCGAGCACCAGGGGTCTTCATGTGTCCACTTCCACAGCCCTGGGATCACCAAGGTGGAATCCCTGGTTTTTCACGTGCACGCTGAGGATCTGAACTTGGGTCTTCGTGCTTGTGCGGCAAGCTCTCTACTAACTGAGCCATTTCTCAGCCCAGAGGTGTGTTGGAAGGGCTAGTCCTTGAAGAGGGTCCCACAGCCTGGACCTCATGACGGCAGCGTGGTTCTCCATCCTGCCTGTTGCTATGGACTGGGAGGAGATCAGGGAGCTTGTCTAGATGCTGGTCCACATTTAGTACAATCCTTCTCAGATCGCCTCCCAGCAGCCTGCCATGCCTGGCTGTCTCTTTCTTTTCTAATCTGTTGTTGATGACCAGGAACTAGGGGTTGGCAGCCAGGGAGGGTACAAACAAACACAGATTGACAGAGGCGTCGTATCTGGGTGACATTACAGCAGGGACCCTCACCACTCACACGCATTGTTGTGACAAGCCACTTTTTCTGTGTATTCTTTTTTCCTGTTAGTTTAGTTTTTATTTTTATTTATGTGTGTATGCCACATATGGATGGATGCCCTTGGAGACCAAAAAAAGAGCATCAGCTCTCCTGGAGCTGGAGTTACAGGCACTTGTGATCTGCCTGACAATGGTTCTGGGAAGTAAACTCAGACCCTCTGGAAGAGCAGTAAGTGCTCTTGACCTCAGCGTCATCTCCCCAGCCCTGAACTACTGATTTTTGCTTGTTTAGTTTGAGTTCTCATTGCTGTTTTGTTGGTTTTTATTTGCCTGTATGGCTTATTGGCGTGTGTGTGTGTGTGTGTGTTATCGTTGTTGTTTTGTTTGCTTCTGAGACAGGGTTTTAGTAATAGCCCAGGACTGGAACTCACTCTGTAGCCCAGGATGGTCTTGAACTTGCAACCCTCATCTCCCTGCCCACCTCCAATACTGGGTTATAGGTGATCACCATCACTCTGTCACCAAACCACCGGTGATATGTTTTTAAATGAAAATGCATTTTATTTTTCTTATTTATATCTGTGTGTGCATGCCATGTGTGTGCAGGTACCTCTGGGGGCTGGAAGATGGCATCAGACTCACTGGGGCATGAGGTACAGGCTGTGTGAGCCTTCTCACATCAGTGATGGAATCAAACTCAGGTCCTCTGGAAGAGCAACAGGTGATCTTAACCACTGAGCCAGCTCTCCAGACCATCAAGCCGTTGTTGCTATGGTTTCTTCTTCCTCCTCTTCCTCTTCCTCCTCTGTAATCAGAGGTTTCTCTGTACCACCCCATCCTGTAGCAGCTTCTAAATAATCACTCAAAGGTTTACTGTTAATTACAGAATTTTTGACTTATTGTTTAGGTTTATTAATAACTAGCTCTTATACTTAAATTAACTCATTTCTATTCATCTATGTGTTGCTACGTGGTCGTAACTTTTTCTGGTCTGCTGGCATCCTGCTTCTTGGGCGGCTGGCTCACCTTTCTCCAGACTCTGCCTTTCTTTCTCCCTCTATTCAGTTTGGTTTTCCCACCTAGCTATTTTCTGCCTTGCTAGAGGCCAAAATCTTCACAGCTTTACAGAAGGATTATCCCACGACATTTCTTCTCCTCCTTCTGACAGGGTCTCCTGGAACCTGGGATGGAGTTGAGTTTACTATGTAGCCAAGGATTGATTCCCTTGGACTCCTGAGCCTCCTGCCAAATGAGTTATTAACCCATTTGGTATTTTTGAAAACTGCTGGGGATGAAATTACCACAACGTCCTTCTGCCTCCTGAGTGCTGCGTGACAGGCGTGCGCCAACACACCCAGATCAAGCCACTGGTCTCTCATCTCCCCGACCTGGAGCTGATCAGAACATGAAAACCAATGAAAGCTTAGATGTCCCCTGGGGAAAAGACGAGAGATCCAGTCACACTGAGGCACCAGCAACTCACTGTGACCGCAGAAGTGGGCTACTTTGGAGAAATTAAGGGATCGGCTTTCCAAGCCTGAAGAACCAGCACTCACCCCAAATCATGAGGGATACTATATTCTGACAACAAAGAGAATCAAAGCCCATACTTCTCCTGCCTTCCCCTTGCTGCAGCCAGAGACAGGGAAGACCCCACAGTCCCATACCCCGGCTCATCCTCGGAGACCACTCTAGGATAAAATACACAAGTGGTAGTCAATTGCTTCAGAGCTTTTCTCTCGTCTTTTTTTTTTTTAATTAACTGAAGTAATTTTGTAATAATCCCCACAGCTTGCATCTTCAAACGGCAATCAGTTAAGGACAGAGCCTTCCATCAGGGTTTGTCTAGTCCTGGGGCTAGAGTCAGAGAGCCCTGCCCCACAGGGGGCTCTAATCAAACCCACACAAGCTTTTGACCACACTTCATCCGGAGCAGATGGCAACGTGGCAAGAGCATTTAATTAGCCCCTGCGTTAGCTACTGATTTAATGGGCCTCGGCTACTGATACCTGTGATGTGTGCATCTACAGAGGCGGAAACTTCTGAAGGGCTATAAAAAGCTTTCCGAGAGTGAAGGCTTGGAGTGTTCTGGGTTCCCAGGCTGTCATAAAAGGCGAAGGCCAGGCTCCGTTCCTCCACACGCCACACACGCACTGCTGTTAAAGTTTCCACGGGCAATTAATTTCACAGTGTCCAATTCCACAGGGGGTCAGGAGCTGTGCACACAGCTTTCATGGCTCCTCCGAGCCAGTGGGCCAGTGGCTGCCTATAAACCCCGGTGTTTATAGATCTCACAAAAGGGCTTGCAAAGCCGATCCTCCCTGGTAGCACATGTCAGCCTTACAAACCCTGTTAAGCAGAACAGTTATTAACCCATTCTACAGGTTTGAAAACTGCTGGTAATCAAACTACCACAACGTCTACCTGCCAGTGCAGACCCCAGCTGACCTGGTACCCATGAAGGCTCCCAAAGCAGAGCTGCCACCATCCAGGAGCTGAGGTGGCCCTGCAGTTCCTTCCCCACCATGCTGTCCACTCAGGAAAAGCAAATCCAATAGGGCAGGAGGGGGCCAGCCTGGGCTATTAACCTCGTGATGGTCGGGAAAGGAAACCAAACCCTACTGATTAGCCGTCAGCTTGGCTCTCTGGTGTCCTGAGGTGATGGGACTGGTTAACCCTTTGTGAGAGACTCTGCACACCTGGAGAGTGAGCAAGTTCTCCTCAGTCTCTGCCGTGGGAAAGGATGTCTTCCATGGGGAAGGACCACTACCCGTCATGGGTTGAGATGATCTTGCTGTGTCTTCACGTTTGTCCTCATGTTCCCAACCGGCCTCTGCGGCTGGTGGACACTGCCCTCCCTAGTGTCCTTCCCGGCCTCCCACTTTGCCCTGGAGGGAGTTATATATACTGCTGGCCTCTGTTGCACCACGGTCCTGCGCTTTTGAGGCCTTGTGTATCTGTTTCAGTGGGGATGGTGACAGGAAGTGGCTTAGAAAGAAATGTCAGCAGCAGCTATAGAGCCAGGGCCTGTAATCAGCTCATTCCGCTCCTCTAGGATAAGCACAGCTTATATCCTGAAGCCCTGGGGTTCCCATGGTGCCTGGCTGCTCTCAGCCTGACAGCTAGGAGCCGGGAGGAAGAATCCCAGAGGCACAGCCACGGATCCCCTACCCGCTGGCACCTTGGGCCATCTGCATTGCTTGTGTCCTAAGCAAGTATTTTAGGGTTATTGTTGCTGCCATGAGACCCCGCGGCCAAAAGCAAGTTGGGGAGGAGAGAGTTTATTTGGCATACACTTCCACATCCCTGTTTATCACTGGAGGAAGGCAGGACAGGAACTCAAGCAGGGCAGGAACCTGTAGGTGGGAGCTGATGCGGAGGCCATGGAGGGTGCTGCTTACTGGCTTGCTCAGCCTTCTCTCTTACAGAATTATTTGGTACAGCAAGGAAGCCACCTACCCGGACTGAGGCTCCCCAGCCAGTGATGTGTGAGGGTCAGTCAGATGTCAGCCCCGCAGAAGCTCCAGGTCTTTGCACTTTGGAACCCTGCAGTGTGGTGGAGTTCTTGGGGGAGCTTTAAACTGCTGAATCCAGGACCCCCAAGTCCTTGATGCGGCAGCCTTGAGGGCAGGGTAGGCAGCAGGGAAGAGGGGCTTTAAAAAGCCTCTAGATAGCCAGTGTGGTGGTGTAAACCTGTACCGCCATCACTGTAAGCAAACACCAACAGAAACTGCTCAAGAAAGATGGAGTTTACTCTGGGTCTTGGTTTCCAGAGGTTTCTGATCATCAAGAGAGGGAGGAGCACGTGTCATAGATGCCAAGAGGTAGGGGAGGGAAGAGGGGGGGAGAGGAAGGGAGGGAAGTAAAGAGGAGGGGGGAGGAGAGGAGGAGGGGAGAAAGAAGAGGGGAGGAACAGGGGAGAAGCAGAGGAAGGAAGGAGAGGAGAGGGGGGAAGGGGGAGGAGAAAGAAAGTCGATGCTGTGGACTTTTCTCTTTATTCCCTCTGGTGTCCAGACTGGAATGGTGCGGCCCACTAGGCCCCTCACCTTAGTCATCTACAGAAACACCCTCGCAGACACCCTGAAGGGCTTTGCTAACCTGCTTAGCACTTCTCAGTCCAATCAAGTTAACAGTATTGACCATCATATCAAGGTTAGCTCAGACCAGTACCCAAGGACTGACCACCCAACCACACACACTACACACACACAGAGCCAGTACCCAAGAACTGACTCCCTGGCCAAGACCCAAAGACTAACCTCCTCCTCAGGCCAATATCCAAGACAGGACTCCCAAGGCAAACCCTCAAGACAGTACTCAAGGTCTGGGCTCATTTTCCCAGCACCCACATAGTGGCTCACAGCTGTCCATAACTCCAGTTCCAGGGAAATCCATCGCCCTCTTCTGGCCTCCACCAGCATTGCATGCATGTGGTACACAGACATAGAAGCAGGCAAACACTAAAACATTTTTAAAAGCCAAGGCAATAACTAACACTAAGGAAACAAAAAGCTGTAGAAGAAAGAGAAAGTCAGTATGTCCACAGGCAGGCACACACACGGTGACGGTTTACCTCACCAAAAAGTGGAGCTCGCCATGTCTGGAGGACTCCAGGGAGAAGATTGGGGGGGTGAGAGTCTAAACGCCAAATTCTCACCTACTGGAAGAGAAACTAAACAGGCAGTTTTACCACAGTCAACCCAGGAGAAAAACCAAGCAACATCAACAAGCTGCTGACGAGGCAGGAAATGACTGCCCTGAGAGCAAGGCTGAGACTCAAGGCAGGGGCAAGGCGGGATGTGGGGGGGAGTGGGAAGGGGCGCTGGGCCTGAAATGCTAGGCTTTTATGCTTCCTGTGTGAGCGTATTGGGATTCGCAGCGAGTTCCACTTTAAAAGTGGGAAAGATACTTCAAAACAAAACAAGACAGAGGGCTGTTAAGCCTGCATCTCTCAGGAGACCGCACCTATGGCCCTGGTTAACTCAACTCCAGCAGAATGAAGGGTGGCTGGGGTACTCCTCACTGTACCGAGGGTGCCTGCCGGCTGCCCCCTCCTCCCTTCCCCATGTGTGCTTCTACACAAGTCCCAACCAGTCCCTGATAGCTAGTATCACTCCCCGATGGTGTGAGACCTCTCCCAGACATCTTGAGAAGAAAACAGAAATTGGAAGCAGGTGTGCCTCCCTCTGAAATCAGTGTTAGGAAGTGGAGGCAAGATGTGCCTACAACCTCGAGGCCAGCTCAGTCACACCATGAGTTCCCGGCTAGCCAGGGCGACATGGAGACCCAGCTGTGCA
Organism: Chionomys nivalis; assembly: GCF_950005125.1. NCBI lineage: Eukaryota > Metazoa > Chordata > Mammalia > Rodentia > Cricetidae > Chionomys > Chionomys nivalis. The sequence goes on from NC_080092.1 coordinate 97,383,268, forward strand.
ACTATGTCAGGGCTCAGCTTGTTTGGCAGTGGCAGTGGCATTGTGGCCTCTGCCATGTCCCCTACACCCTGTGAGCCTCAGGCTGCTGTCCTGCCATGCCACATGTTTTAAAACGTCCCTAAAAAGGAGCTAGGCTTGTAGTCCAGGCACCTAGGGACTCAGGCCCATTGCCCGCAACCCCAGCTTCTGTAGACAAGGGCTCCTCTCACTTGCCTGTTGGACTTTCTTGGTTTCAAGTCCCTCTCCACCATCCTGAGAGCCTTAATTTCTTCATGGTGATGGCTCTCCACCTCCTGCCCACCTCTTTGGCTACTATCCAGTTCCCATCTCTCCTCCTGTCTCCAGCGTGAGGCCTGAAGAACCTTCTGGAAAGACAGTGTCTATTCTTGATTTCTTGTTTGTTTGTTTTGAGACAGGGTTTCCTCTGTGTAGACTTGGCTATTCTGGAGCTCTCTCTGTAGGCTAAGCCAGCCTTGAACTCACAGAGATCCACTTGGCAACAGAGTCTATTCTAATCACTTCCTCTTCACCCTGCTGGCAAGAAGGATTCCCATTCTAGGGATATGGGGCGGCTGAACCCACACCTGACGCTGAACAGATTCGTGAGTTGTTGGTCATACACGCTGTGATCTTGCAGGAAAGAGGATGCTGTCTGTGTGCCATGCAGGAGCCCTGTGGGCAGTGCATGGGAACAGGACAAACCAGCAGGCTTGCAAACCACAAAGACAAAGTAAGGGCTGCCCAGACGGCTGATGGGGAAAGGTGTTTGCCACCCGAGTCCAAGGACTGAGTTTGATACCAGGACCCACATGAGGAGAGTCCCGACTACTAAAGGTTGTCCTCTGGCTGATACACACACACACACACACACACACACACACGAACAGAGCCATAGCCTGTGGCACATACATCTACATAAACAAAAAAAATTCTTTAAGAAACAAAACAGACAAACGGCAAGGAAGGTGAGCCCTGCTTACTTCAGGATGATGGGACTGGCTTGTTTGAATAATCCCTGAACTAGCAGGGAAACTGAGTCCACAGCTCAGAGTTAACCAGGAACAGTTCAGCCCGCTTGAGGAGCTAGCGGCTCAGCGTCCACCCACCAGAGCAGAGCGAGAGTGGGCCTGGGGTACAACTGTGGACGCTCCTAGCCTCACCAGCATCCACATGGCCCTCTCTGTGAGCCTTCCTCTCCAGCTTCATCCCAGCCATACCCCAGCGGTAGATCTGCCTCCTCCTGGGACAGAATAGGCACCCTGGGGCTTGCTTTATTTTAAGTGTCAATTCTGCTCTTCCCACCACCAGGGAACATTCGGTTTCCAAGGTACTGAGGCTGACTGAGCGTGGGGAGAGAGGTGTCCATCTGTGGCTGTACCTCCCCTGCTGGGATGGCTCCTCAGAGCCCACAGGAAAAAAATCCAAATTCTTCAGTATGGCCTCCGAGTCCTTCCTCCATCCGCTCCCCATCCGCATAGCTCCGGTCCCCACTGCTGTCAGCTAATAAATGCCAGCTCTGTCCTAGAATTGTTCTTGTTCCTGAATCCCAGACAGGGGTGTCTTCCACAAATGTAGACACCCCAGCAGCACAGGTCCTGAGATTGGGGGCGTAGCCTGCTAAAGGATTGCTGTCATTACATTTCTGGGCTCTGGGACTCGGACACATCCATAAAACAGGGATTTGATTGAAATGTGATGGGTGGCTCAGGCCTGTAAACCCAGCACTTGGGAAGCTGAGACAGGAGGATTGCTTCAAGTTAGAGGCTAGCTGGAGATACAGAGTGAGTTCCAGAGCAGCCTGGACTACAGCGTGAGACTGTCTCAAAATAAAGCAAAACTGGAAAACCCAAGCCACACCTCACAGCAGTATGAACAGTGTCCTGTTCTCTGGCTGTGTGAGAACCGAAGGGAAAAGACATATCCAGCATCCAGAAATCCAGAATCAATCTCTCTCTCTCTCTCTCTCTCTCTCTCTCTCTCTCTCTCTCTCACACACACACACACACACACACACACACTGCCACCACCATCCTGCATACGGTCCATCCTCAGCAAGCAGGGCAGGGACCAGGCTTGGTGAAGCTACTTGGGGTTGACTTTCCATGGTGACAGCCCCAGAAGCACTCTGCCAAGCTGAAGGGGAAGCAGGGAGGAGCCTGAATTTAGTTTGGATCTTTTTGAAGGATCATCCTACGGCGGGCAGTAGAGCTCCAGGGAAGAACCAAAAGCTAGCAGAAGTGAACTGCTCAGTTCATCCACACATCAGACCCCACTACTTCGTGAGGACCCCCCCTCTGGCCACACAGCGCTCAGGGCCTGACCATCTCCTAACTGCCCCAGCTCATGAACTTTGGGGGTACAGAACAGAGCTGTGTGTACAAGTGTGTGCACTGAGAAAGCTCAGGAGAAAGGGCACAGGGGGAGGTTTCTGGACCAGAGAGCCAGGCTCAGAAGGAATAAGGGGACAGAGCTGGAAACTTCCCAAGGATCCAGGACAACAAGTCCAGCAGGAGTGGTGATGGACCTTAAAGCAGAGTCGTCAGGACACACAGCAGCTTCCGGGGTGACCTAAGGCATCTAAGTGGAAACAGTGACCCCCTAGCTGCAGAGTCAGCTCAGGTGGAGCCTGTAGGTAGAGGCAGGGGTCCGACCAGAAAGCCGGTCACGAACGATAAGCATCAACTGTCCTATCTGCCACTGCCCTGAGCAGCTACCTGAACGTCCCCAGCTGTGCCAGAGTCCTTAGCCATTCAGCGCTCATCATGGCCTTTCTCGGCCGTGTCTCCCTCTTCTTCTGCCAGAAAAGACTGGCACACTAAGGAGCAATTGACATTCCGGGTCCTGATGTCAGCAGCAAGACGCAGCTTCTCTGCTTAGGTCGTGACTCAGTGGAAATGGTTAACCTGGGGCAGGGAAGCTTGACTTGGGCACTGTGGATGTTCACGGCAATTCTGTGGTATCCGGTCACATCACAGTTAATTAGTAAAGGTCTCTGCGTGTGCATGCCTAGGTGTGTCGTAGTCTCTGGGTGTGGCTGTGCGTGTGTGCTTCTACAGATGTCTGTGTGTGTTCCTAGCTCTGAGATCAAGTGTTCCCTCAGGCAATCCAGAGCAGAAACAGCTCTCTGTAGTTATAGAGAGGCCTGGCCACACATAGGGTCACATGCACATGTGTATACATACATGCAAGCTCATGTGTTTCCAGCAGTCATGGGGGCATTCTGCGTGCAGGCCTGGCCACATACAGGGTCAGTCATATGTGCTCACATACATGGAAGCTCATGTCCTCTAGTCTTTAGGTAGAGCCCAGCTCACCTAAGCCCCAGACTTTTGTACCAACTCCAGAAGCAGCTGCCCTTCCCACTTTCCCCTGCTGATTGTCCTCTGGGAGCCCCCAGGCAGCAGGGCTGAAGGAGGCACCCCAGTCTCATCTCCTGCCTTCCAGAGCCTGTGTCTCCTCCAGGTAGCAGGTCCGATAGACAGAGCAAGCGTCCGCTGCGGAACTGGCCAGGCCACTGTCCTGAGAGCCTGTACAGGCAAAGCGAAATTATTCCAGAGTCCTCCTTGCCCCTCCTCTGCCTACAGGGGTGACTGTGGTCCTCTCCACAAGGAAATGGTCTCCTTTCTTTTCCTCTACACATCGACAAGCCTAGAGGTGCTCGGAGCGCCCCCTTGTGTCCCAGAACAGTAGGCACAGTACCGGGGACACCTGAAATCTACCTAACACCTGAAAGGGGGCAGGGAAGCTGCCACAAAAGTTTGCCCCCCCTCCCCGCGGCCCTCCCCTTCCTCCGGGGTCCTGGGTATTGAGGAAAAGGCCTGAGTCTAGGTCCCCCGACAACAGATTCACCTTTCACAGTGGTAGGCCTCTGAGACACCCCAAGGCCTCACTGTGGATTCTGCCCCACCCAGGATTTAGCCCAGGGCCAGGAGTGTAGTCCGGCTCACACCCAACTCACACCCAGACTCAGTCCTCCCAGCCTACAAAAGAGTAGAAGGATCTCAGGATTTTTCTTTTCCCGTGTGTGTGTGTGTGTGTGTGTGTGTGGGCACACTTTATGCATGTGTATGTAGAGGGTGGAGATTAGTGTTAGAGTTTCCCGCCATCGCCACTCTGTTCACTGAGGCAGGGTCTCTCAATCAAACCCCGAGCTCGACGCCATGCCTAGTCTTACGCGCCAGCTTGCTCTGCCTCTGCCTTCTGAGGCTGGAATTAGAGGTTGACCTAGTATTTATGTATAATCTGGGGAGCCCGACCCTAGATGCTGAACTCAGGTCTTCATGCATGTGTGACAAGCACCTCAACTACCAGGCTATCTCCCCAGTCTGGGTTGTAACCAGCCCTTCTAATCAGAGGTGCACCTATTGGGTCCCGTCAGGCCGATGGCCCTGCTCTGAGTCACTGTGACGGTTGACTCACTGCCCCCTCTCCATAGTCCACCATAGAGAATGAGCTGGGATTGCAAGAAAGGAAAGCACAGCCTTTACTTCTAGTGCTTGCGTCCTCCTGGCTTCTGCTTGCAGATGTGGACATTACTCAAACCAGACAGCGAGCTGCCTTGGGTGCAGATGCCCGGTGCATTTGCTGCTTTTGACAACCTCACCTGGGTGCCATGGCTTATGTACGTGTGTGTGTGTGTGCATGTGTGTATATGTGCATGTGTGTGTATATGTGCATGTGTGTATATGTGCATATGAGTATCTATGTGCATATATGTGTTTATGTACATACGTGTGTCTATGTGCATGTGTGTGTGCAGGTGCCCAGAGAGGCCAGTGGATCCCCTGGAGCTAGAATTACAGGGTGTTGTGAGCCACTCAACATGAATTCTGGGAATCTAACATGGGGCCTGTGGAAGTGCTCTGAAGTGCTGAGCCAGCTCTCAGCACCTTAAAGACATTCCTAATGGCTCCCCTGTATTCCACCCACTGATTGTACCTTTTTATGACCGGGGGGGGGGGGGGCTCTGCTTTTAAGCCAGCTAGTGCAATGGGAATTGTGGGACTTGCTTTCATGCACCCCCCATGTCAGCTGTATACAATGGACGGCTTAAGAAGCGTCTCCCCAAGACCCATCTTTGCAATCTCAGAAGTGTGCCCTCACACACTCGTGTGGTGCTGAGCACTCCTCTGCCAAAGTGTGCCCAGAGAGAAGACAATCTTCCTGGAAGTTAGTCGGGATAAACTGAAATAAAAGCGAATACAAGGGGCTGGGAGCATGGCTCAGCTAGTAAGGGGCTCCCTCTGCCCCCTCAGGACCAGGATGACAGGCACGCAGTGCTTATAGACGCGCAGCTCTGTGCTCGGCTTTACCTAGGTGCTAGGGATCTGAACAGAGGCTTGGCAGGCCTCCAGTAAGGTAGAAACATCAGCAGCAGGTCAGGGAGTGACTCTGACTCAAAACAAAAAACAAACAAACAAAAACCTAAGGCAGCTACCCAGGTGGTGGTGCTTGCACCCTTGATCCCAGCACTAGGAAGGCAGAGGCAGGCAGATCTCTGTGAGTTCAAGGCCAGCCAGGACATGGACACCGAGAAACCTTGTCTGAAAAAACAAAACAAAACAAACAAAACAAACAAACAAACAAAAAAAGAACAACAACAAAAAACCCAAACAAACAAAAAAAGTAAAGCAGTTGAGAAAGACACGTCAGCCTCCACATGCACACACATGTACACATGTGCTCTCACGTGCCCACATGTTCACACACACCGAGCATGTACATACACATGTACCACACACACACAAAGCAAGTACATACATGGTCAGGGATGTTCACAACAGCATCTCTACAGTGGGCGAAACAGTGATGGAGCCATGCTGTGTCAACACCCACAAAGAGCCGCTGCCCCAGTCAGGGGGTGTCGCTCAGCTGATAGGGCGTTCGCCCAGCAAGCACGAAGTCCTGGGTTCAAGGCACAGCACCGCACAAACCGGGTGTGGTGGTGCACCCTAGCACTCAGGAGGTGGAGGCAGGGGGATCAGAATCCAAGGTCAGCCTTAGTTATATATTGTATTAGAAACAAATAAAAAGCCATTGGGCAGTGGTGGTGCATGCTTTTAATCCCAGCACTCAGGAGGCAGAGACAGGCAGATCTCTGTGAGTTCGAGGCCAGCCTGGTCTACAGAGCGAGTTCCAGGACAGGCTCCAGAGCTACACAGAGAAGCTCTGTCTCGAAAAACCAAAATAAAATAAGATAATCACCGCCCCCCCCCCCCCGAAGCTCTGGCAGGTGCTACAACAAAGATGAACTTTGAAAACATTGTCCAGGCCACATGTGTGTTCCCATGTATAGGAAAGAAACATCTAGAATTACTGGTAAATTAACAGAAAGCAGACTCGTGGAGTCTGGCTGCGTACTGGAAGTGAAAGTCATGCCATATCATGGGTGAGCTCAGCCCTACTGGACACCAGCTTTGAGCGGGTTAATTTAGATTTAGGCAGGCAAAGCAGCACAGGCCTGTGATTCCCAACGCCGAGTCGGGAAAACCACAGCTTGAGGCTAGCCTCGGAGCTGTCTCAGGAAAACAAAACAAAACGAACCCCTACAAAAAGGTATTTGATTTTCTGTTTCCTGTGTTTTCCTCCATTGAAAAACCTCTTGGGCCAGACTTTCATACAAATTCTCCCTTTTTGCTCTGATTTCCCATTTCTCTGCTCATTCTGAGACTCGGGCACCCGAGGCTCCGACTGTGGCTTAGATGAACAACTGTGATCCCCACCTGCCGCCCCATCCGGCCCTCCCTCCTTGTTTTGCTTTGTGCCTAGACCTATATCTGTCCTGGAAATGACTCCAGCCACCACGTGAGTTAGAACAGCCTTCGCTAAGGGCTTCGGACCTTATTTTTATTTTTAGATAATGTCCGAGAGGAACAAAGAGCCCAGACAGCCTAGGCGAGGTTTGGAGCGCAGCCAAGCTCTTTGGGGATCCTACCGCCACAGATGAAGGGAGAGTGGGCCCCATCGACAGCCCCTGTGATCTTAATCCAGTAACGAGGGTTTATTTGTCTTCTTAAGCTGCAGGCAAGAGTGGAAATCTCTTTTCGTTGTCAAAGACTAGGAAGCCATTTCCCCACCTCCTTCATCCCACTCCATGGGTCCTTATACAAGGTGGAGCCCCCCCTTCCCACTGCTCCCCTCAAATCACCGAAGAATCCAGGGGCACTGACAGAAAGAGATGTCTTAGGGAGGAAAATCTTAAAACCCCACAGTCTCATCCCTGTAACTCCAGGTGCACCATAGGTTACTCCTAGCATTGGCTGTCAAACGTGGCTGTCCCACACTCACCACTGGCCTCGAAGCTTGGACCCAAGGTCAGATGCTCACGCGAGCACACGTGTGCATGCGAGAGCACACACACACACACACACACACACACACACAGAGGGCAACTGGAAAAGACACAGACCACCTCTGTTTGCTGGGGTCACCTCCAGGCAGAGCTAAGGGAGCCGAACCAGGCCAGACACTGCGCGTAAGGCCAAGTCCTGACCATGCACCTCAGCGCTTGCTCACAGGGCCGTCTCTGACCCCAGTCACCTTTTCAGTAGGGCTTTTCCATCTCATGAACAAAGAACAGAAGAGGAGGAGAAAGCTCGCTGCTATCTGCTGGTCCCCAGCGCCTCCTGCCTGCTCTGAAGATAGTGATCTTCTGGGTGCTGGCTGTAGCCCAGGCTGGCTCTCCTTGGTGGTTCTGTTTGGCCGAGGTCATTGCGAGCATCTAACGCAGATGCAGGAACATTGAATGGGAGGAGAGCGTGGGGAACCGTCCCTACACTTCTCCTCAGCGCTCATCTGACCATCTGTGACCCAATCACTGGCCTCACGGAACTGCCTAGCCAGTGTCCACCAAGGTCTCTCAGAGTGTGGTAGCCTCACCAATAGCGAAAGTATTGCTTGAGATGACAACTGAAATATAAACCCTTAGATGCCTGAGTCACTGAGCCAGAAACCTAGGAGTGTATCTCAGCAAACCGGGTTTTGTGAATTCATTTGCTTGTTTAAAAGGGAGACTTTTGATTTGGCTCAGGGTTTAGACGGTAGCCATTTGTTTTGTATTTCTGGATTCATGTGAGGCAGGGTATCGTAGCTGAGGACTGATGTGGTACAGGCTCTATTTTTAGAGTAAATGTCTATATATAATATATATTTATGTGTGTGTTTGCATGATTGTATGTGCACCATGTGCATGCAGTACCATCAGTGGCCACAAGAGGGTGGCAGATCCCCTAAAACTGGAGATACAGGCCCTTGTGTGCCACGATGTGGGTGCTGGAAACTGAACTCTGGTCCTCTGCAGAGCAGCCAGTGCTCCTAACCTCTGTGCCATCTCTCCAGCCCCAGACTATTTTGTTAGCTAGAATAATCATATGGCTAGACAACTGTTCAACATACCTCGACCTAATATAAATTCCTCGTGTGGCACATAAGATTTTCCAAATAAAAATTCCCAGGGCTGGAGAGATGGCTCAGCCGTTAAAGGCTAGGCTCACAACCAAAAAATTCCCAAGTTTCGGGCTGGGGAGATGGTTCTGTGGATAAGAGTGTGTTTGCTGTGTAAACAAGAGAGTGTGAGCTCAAATCTCCAGCACCTATGTAAAAGCGCAGCATGGCCACTTGTGCTTGTAACCCTAGCTTTGGGAGGCAGAGACAGGAGGATTCCAGAAGCTTGCTCACAAGCTAGCCTAGCTGAAACTCAAGCTTTGGGTGCAGTGAGAGACCCTGCCTTAAAAAAGGAAAAAAAAAAAAAAAAAGACAGCGTAATTGAGGAAGACATAACATTCTCCTCTGGCCTCCCAGGTCCATGTACATGGGTGGGAAGCACTGTAATTGTGCACACACACACCACACACACACACGAGTGAGAGGCATATGCACCACCCATGTTTTAAAACAAATCCTAAAATCTTTTTTTTATTTTTTAAAGATTTTATTTATTTATTATGTATACAACATTCTGTTTCTATGTATACCTGCACACCAGAAAGAGGGCACCAGATCTCATTACAGATGGTTGTGAGCCACTATGTGGTTGCTGGAAATTGAACTCAGGACCTCTGGAAGAGCAGCCAGTGCTCTTAACCACTGAGCCATCTCTCCAGCCCCAAAATCCTAAAATCTTAAAAAGGAAAATCACAGGCTCGAGAGATGGCTCAGTAGTTAAGAACATTGGCTGTTCTCCCAGAAGATCTGGGTTCAATTCCCAGCACCCACATGGCAGCTCAGAGCTGCCTATAACTCCAGTACCAGGGTCTGGATTGCAGAGACACACATGCAGGCAAAACACCAATAAAATAAATAAATAATTTTTTTTTTAAAAAAAAAGGAAAATCACATAATTTTAATCAAAGTGAAGCTTGACAGGATAGTAGTCCCAATCTCTAACCTCACGTCATTGTCATAAGACTGTTATTACCCTGTGCTGTGTAAGGAGTAATGATGGGGAAAGGTCAAGGCAAATTCATACAGACTCTACTTTTTTTTTCTTCTGATCAATTGTGAGCTGAGATTGGTTGAATCTGCAGATGTGGAACTCAAGACACAGAGCACTTAACTGTTCATCACTTTCCTGAATTCTGAGTTGTTCTAGAGAATTCTTGAGACTGAGGATCCTGGGAGCCCCTAAATCTATAGTTGGATATGACAGTTGCCCTGGGAACCCCCATGCGTGTAGTTGGCCTGAGGTGAGAGCAGCCTGGAGTGGCTTGGCTCTGCCTTCACACCAAGTAATTTGCCAAACACTGCACACGAGATCTCTGCCACCTTCTAGAGGGTAAAGCCAAACAGGCCAGGGGCACGAGGAACTCCACCCATGCGGAAGTCTGTGGTGCCTTTCGTGGAAGGATGCACAGGGCAGCATGGGCATCATCATGGAGACTGTCTCCCAGGCTGTTTGTCCACGATGCTCTCCACAAAGGCTGGAACGGGGCTTCCTCGAGCTGCTTCTGACTCCGGGGTCGTATCAGGGTCCTAGCTCATCAGTCAAGCCTCATCCGTGCTTGATGGAGGGGCAAACACCAGAATTAACAAGTTAATAGAAGTCGGGCTTCATGTTTGGCCACACCTAAGAGTCATCTGGGAGGATTTTTGGTTTTTGTTTTGTTGGGTTTGTTTTCCTGGCTGTCCTGGAACTCACTCTGTAGACCAGGCTGGTCTCGAACACACAGAGATCTGCCTACCTCTGTCTCCTGAATGCTGGGATTAAAGGTGTGCGCCACCATCCCCCAGCCACCTGGGAGTTTTGAAACGCCCTAGTGTTAGATCACCTAGAAGGGGTTGGGTCCAGATCTGAGTGTGGGGTGGGCCCAGGCCCCTGGGCTTTTTTAAGACTTTATTTGTCAGGAGCCGTGTCCCCCCAAAATTTACAGGAAGCACCGCCGCGAGGAGTTTTTGCAGAGGGCTTCACTTCTCAATTGTATTGAGAATAGTCTTATTGACCAAGCCTATCCCACACCCAAATTAACTGTTAATAGAGAGTTATCTCTTAGCAGAACCTGCCTCACATTCCAAACTATCTAGGCAACTAGGTGTGTCACCTTGTGACTGCCCGACCAAGGAATCGTGACCCGACCCATCGTAACCTCTCAGACCCTGTGGACCACGTGGCAAGATCCCGTGCCCCAGCCCCCCAAGCTATTCAGGGGCTATATAAGCTGTAACCATGACCCTAATAAACTGAGGCTTTGACAAAATAAGCTTAGCCTCCTGCCTCTCATCAGCCCTTGCCTTTCAGGTGGTGCCTCTCCGTGACCCTGGAATAACTGGCCAGCCAGGCGGGTTACAAACCCTAGACAGAGTAACCCGTCGAGGCGGCTACATTTATTAGTTTTTAATTGTGTTTATTTTTATTTTATACGTGTGAGTGTTTCACCTGCATGTATGCCGGTGTGCCTGGTGCTCACGGAGACCAGCAGAGGGCATCGGAACCACATCGGTTACATGTGGCTGAGCCTCCATGTGGGAACCAAGCCCAGGTCCTCTGTAAGCACGGTGATGCTCTTAAAGACTGAGCCATCTCTCCAGTACCGATTTTTATTACTTTTTCAGGGATTAAGGGTGGGTATGTACCCTTGAGCGCCGTGCCCTCAGTGTCCAGAAGGGGGCATTGGATCCCCAGGAGAGGGGGTTACAGGCAGTTAGAATTACAATCACCAGCCTGAAGAGGGTGCTGGGAGCTGAACTCGGGTCTTCTGCAAGAATAGTAGAGGCTCTTGGCTGCTGAGCCATCTCCCCAGCTGTAGCCCCAGGCCTTGCACTTTTAAAGACTTCCCTGATGATTCTAATATTCAGCTAAGAACCAGGAGCCACTGACCTGATTTGACTGGAATCCAGGTCGCTAGAGGACATCAGACCCTGTGCGACTGTCAGAGAGGCTATGACAAGCATAGAAGACATCTGGCAGGGAGTGAGAGCCAGGCCATGAGAACCACACACAGAGTCAGCGGGACTGAACCCAAGGCCAGGGCTAGCGCCTACCTGAGCCCATGCTTCCTAAGGGCCCGTTCTGTCCCTGGCACTCAGGGCCCGTGTGATTTCAGCGACATGGTTCAGCTGGTCAAGACACTCACCATCAAGCCTGACAGACTGAGTGCATCCCTGGAATCTGCACTGCGGGAGGAGGGAGCTGACTCCCGCTGGTCCTCGGTCTTCACATGAACACTGGGGCACAAGCATGCCCACACACAGACCCACACATGCACATAAAATAGATAGATAAATGGAAAAATGAACCGAATTTTTCAGCATGAGTATGTGGCACATGCCTTTCATCTCAGCACTCAGGAGGCAGAGACAGGAAGATGTCCCTGAGTTCTAGGCTAGAACTATGATGTCGATCACAGTGAGAGCTGGTCTTCCAGAAGCTTACAGATCAGCACTTCCCGAAGTGTATCCTTGGGAACCTACACTGTAGTGATATTTGTGTTTTAACAAACAAAGCCTGCCTGAAGATCAGAGTGCAGAGCTAAGCCACTAGAGGCCAGGTGGTGGCAGTTTACACCTTTAATCCCAGTATTTGGGACTGCCACACCTTTAATCCCAGCACTAGGGAGGTGGAGACAAGAAGGGATGTGGCTGAACAGAAACAGGAATGTAAGGCAGGAGGAGACAGGAGCTCAGATGCAGTCTGAGGATGCGGTCTGAGGATGCGGTCTGAGGATGCGGTCTGAGGATGCGGTCTGAGGATGTGGTCTGAGGATGCAGTCTGAGGATGCAGTCAGAAGATGCAGTCAGAGGCAGCGGTCTGAGGATGCGGTCTGAGGATGCAGTCTGAGGATGCGGTCTGAGGATGCAGTCAGAGAATGCAGTCTAAGGATCCAGTCAGAGGCAGCGGTCTGAGGACGCAGTCAGAGGCAGAAGTCTGAGGTTCAGTCTGAGGATGCGGTCAAAGGCAGCAGTCTGAAGCAGTCAGAGTATGCAATCTGAGGAGGCCGTCTGAGGATTCAGCAGAGTTAAAAGGTCTCTAGTGACTGGCTCCACAGCTTCTCTGACCTCTCAGGCCGGCTTTACTTGTTAAAATACAAACAACCACCACACTACACCTCATCAGATGCAGATACATGACTCTGAGAGAGGTCTGTGGTCCAGCATCTCCCAGAACCATCGTCCTTCCCCACCTTTTATCTCAGAGGACAAGAACTCTGTCACACTGGGCTCAGCCCAGCATTTCCCAGGCTCTTTCAGACGAGGGCATCCTTTTGTCCTGCAATTTTTCTAAAACTGGATAGAACATTTCGGGGGAGGGGGTGAACTTGAAATTGAGCAATGTTTGTAGCCCCTAAATCTTCTTATTTCTTCACATTTTTAGCTGAGCTTTGTTTTTATCTTTAATCATGCATATACATACACAGATGTGAGTGCTGTTCCCCACAGAGGCCAGGAGAAGGGGGGAAGTCCTCAGGAGCTGGGTTACAGGCTGCTGTGAGCTGCTGGGTGCTGGAGCTGAACTCCAGTCCTCTGCGAGATCAGTGTAGCTTCTCCATCCTGGGCCATCTCTCCAGCCTCTCATATCTTGTCACACTGAGATTCCAGACATTTTCTAAGCATCTTTCTAATCCTCAGTGGGTTCCATTAAAGCCAGGACTTGCTCTGAACCCTGATTCTGGGGGCTAGCTTACAATTCCACAAACCCCAGTTTGAGTCTCTGAACCTCGGTTTCTTCTTCCTCTGGCTTCCTACCTCGGAGAACTAAATTTGATGAGGAGCACAAGAATGCCTGCCCCACAAATGTGCTTGATGACTGAGCTATTGTTAGTAATTATTTGTTTAAGAACTAGAAAACCTTCTCTAACACATCCCCTTTAGCTTTGTCTCACTATGGGCTCCAAAAGCCCCTGAACCTCATAGGATGGTGTTGATTCTGTCTCAAGGAAACTCAGGCTTGTGAGTCAATAGCAATAGAGGATTCTCCCAAAGTAACAAAACCTGGCTTAACAAATCTGGGAGGTTCCTGTCTGAGCAAAGGATACAGTATCAGTGACCAGGCCCACTGAATTCCTGCAACCCCACCCCCCAGGCACAAAGAAAGCCGCTCAGAGAAGAGACGCAAACAAGGAAAGGAGAGAGAAAAAGGAAGGACACACAGGCTTCCATTCTAACCCAATAAACGCCCCTCTCCGGCCCCACCAGAGGACCCATGTGGCCTGCTGCTCTCTTCCCTCCTTCCGCTCCTCCACTCAACCAGTGAACACATCTAGTTTGGTAACCATGCCCCACCTCCCTCCCTGGTAAAATGCTTAGGGCTCTGGAAAGATGCCTGCCTCAGAAATGGTGCACAGTAATGGTGAGCTTGACACCATCAGGTTGGCCTGTGGGCATGCACGGGGTGGGGCTGCCTTAATTAAGCTAATTGACCCAGCTCACTGTGGGTGCCACCATTCCCTAGGCAAGGGATCCCGAACTGCCTAAAAGTGGAGAAATCAGGCTGAGTGCAGGCGAGCGAGCAAGCATGTGTGTGTTTATTTCTCTCCACTCTTAGCCAGGAATGTGATGTAAGCAGCCGTTTGAAATTCCGGTCTCCTCGATTTCCCCACGGAGGTAACCGCAACCTGGAATCACAGGATACAAAACCATTTCTCTCCTAAGTTGTGCACTGTCGGTGTGTTTTATCACCAGAAATCAAACTGGGACAGGAACAGAGAGGAACCCTCATCCCTTCAAGAAACTTTATTCCCCTTTATGTGCACCAGGACTTGAACCCAGGGCTCTGGACACTCTCAGACGCCTTCTTGCTATGGGTCAGAGTCAGCTAAGATACCCCAAGATTTCAGATCTCCAGCCAGGTCCCCAGTCATCCTGACCACAGACTTTGTGGTTCCTCTGCTTAGGGCCCTGGGAGTGTGCTAGCCTTGGCATCCTGGTCTTTCTTCCCCAAGGACAGTACCACCTTTACTTCAGGGTTTTCGTGTCTTCGGCCCACCCCAATGGTACCCACTGCCCCTTAGAGGCTCAGACCGCTTCAGCCTCAGTCTTTACTGCCATCTAGTGGCTCCAAGGCTCCCTGCAGGGAGGAGGGTTCTAGCAGCGAGGTTAGCATTCAAGGCATCAGAGTGGGTGTGCAAACCTAACTTAGAAACTAGCTCAGCCTTCACAGCCCAGTCTCAGGACCTCTGGGCAGGGGGCCAGGGCCTTTGTTTCCCCATAGAGCCTGCTCTAACCCTCTGTGGGTTTATACCCACAGTGTCAAGTCTGCTGTGTCTTTAGTATTGAACACTCCAGGGAAGGACATAATCCTGTTCCCACAGAAGAGAAATGGGTTTGGGAGCCAGTGAGCTAATAAGACCGTTTGTACAGCCATCCATAGTGGGACCTGGGGAAATGGCTCGGTCCGTAAAGTACTAGCTGAACAAACACAAGGACCTGGATTTGAACCCAGCACCCGTGCACAAAGCCAGCCGTGTTGGCAGTTTTGTGAATGCAAACACCTGGCTTGTGGTTGCCACCGAGTTTGTCTCCTGGTGCTCACTGTCTTACCAGAAGATATAGCAGAACAGCTTAAAGCAACAGAATGTATTGTCTCATCGTTCTGGGGACCAGAAGTCCAGATTTGTGGTGCCAGCAGGGTGGCACCATCTGGACGTGGTGGTGGGAGGCGTGCTGAGTTTCTAGCGCTGGTGGCGATCCTAGGTCTCCTTGTAGGTGCCTTGGTGTCGCACCGTCATCACATACGCGTCCACACGTGTCTGTTTCTTCTTGGTGGATGCCCGTGACGTCTGGTTGGAGCCCACCCACTTCGACATATGGCCTCCTGTCCTGGCGAGTTCTGTGTCAGCTGGACACAGCTACAGTCATCTGAAAGGAAGGAGCCTCAGTTGAGAAAAACGCCTCCATAAGATCAGGCTATAGGCAGGCCGGCAGGCGTTTTCTTAATTAGTGATTGGCGGGGAAGAGCCCAGCTCATTGTGGGTGGTGCCGTCCCTGGGCTGGTGGTCCTGGGTTCTATAAGAGAGCAGGCTGAGCAAGCCATGAGGAGCAAGCCAGCAAGCAGCACCCTCCATGGCCTCGGCATCAGCTCCGGGTTCCTGCCCTGCTTGAGCTCCTCTCCTGACTTCCTTTGATGATGAACACGATGTGGGAGTGCAAGCCCAAGAAGCCCTCTCCTCCCCAACTTACTTTTGGACATGGTGTTTCATCGCAGCAACAGAAGCCCTCACCGAGCCACCTCCCCTTAGCTTGACTCTCTCCATCTGTGCAGAGCTTCTCCAAATAGAGTCTCACTCTCAGGAGCCAGGGGTCAGAACTGGACGTACTTTGTTCTTTATAATTTTTACATTTATTTAGTGGTGCGTGCATGTGTGTGCGTGTGTGTGTGCGTGTGTGTGTGTGTGTGTATAGAGGGCAACTTGCAGGGGTTGGTTCCATCACCACGTAGAGCCATCTCACCAGCGGATGTACCTTTTGAATAAGAAACGCAATTCTATCTCCCCGCCCTCAAAGCGAAAGCTCTCATCTCTCGGGATCCTATCATTTCTTGTGATGTTCTCCAGCCCAGCCTTGACCTGAGCCCCTCTGTGGATTCCCTGCCACTCAGCCTTAGTCACAGCCAAGCAAATCCACTTGGGGACTTCCACACAGGGCTACTTTGCTCCTGCCTTGGATGAACTTGTACCTTTAATCCCACGATGATGGGCTCCATCATCGCCCATCCTGGAAAGATGACGAAGTCCCTGATCCACACAGGATGCTTTCCAGGGCCGGTCACCAGACCCCTCACATCCCTCAGGCACAGGAAGATAACCGTCCACCAGTTGTAAGGACATGGCGGGTGTCAAGTATAAAACTACGGCTGAGCCGGGCAGTGGTGGCGCTTGCCTTTAATCCCTAGCACTTGGGAGACAGAGGCAGGCGGATCTCTGTGAGTTCGAGACCAGCCTGGTCTACAAGAGCTAGTTCCAGGACAGGCTCCAAAGCCACAGAGAAACCCTGTCTCAAAAAACCAAAACAAAACAAAACAAAAAAACAAAAACAAACAAACAAAAAAAAAACTACGGCTGAGCCTTTCATCTGAGTGGAATGTCCTCACTGGCAGTGGCTGCCTCAGAAAACCCATCCCTTCATGGCTGGCTCCCAAGGGACAGGGTCCAGACCACTGCTCTGAGTGTAAAAGAATGTTCTAGAAACCCAGGCTTTCTCAGCTCTAGTAGTCCACGCTTTTAGTGAGTCAAGGAAACACTCTCCGGGTGGTAACTCTAGGTAGTCAAGGATGTGCTGGCCAAAGATGTTTGTAATGTCCTGCATACCTGGGTGGGAGAACCCGGGCTCGGTGACCAGCCCCAGAGGGAGGGCTGCTCCCACCTTACCTGGCTGCCGTGGGTAAAGGGACACGAGCAGATGCTGGGACACCCTGACAGTGTGAGATCCTATGGCCCAATCACTGTCGATCTCCAGATCAGCTGCTCCTGCTCATGAAGCCCGTGAAGCCTGTCAGCATGGACCGGGAGGCTTCTGGCATTCCCTCGCAGAAGGGAAAGCACTGTACGTAATTCTGCCCTAACTGATGTGGAGAAAGGTCTCTCTCAGGAGGCACTAGAGGATCTAGGCTTTAGAACATTAGCTGAAGGAGTCTCCATCTGTGTGGCTGTGGGGACGCCACCATTCGTGCTGGGTGGAGACTGCCCAGTGTGGCTGCTTTGGGGTCGCCCGTGCCTCACCTGTGTGCTGGAAGTTCAGTAGACTCTCCAGTTCACCAGGGAGAGCTGTGGTTTGTCCTGGGCGGCTCGGAGAAGGGCGTAGAGACTGTTTACAGCCCCTCAAGGAGAGACTTCTCACAGATATGAAGGCCGAGTAGGGCGGACCTTGTTTCAGCCATCTCTGCTGCTTCATCCATGATCAGCTAAGCTGGGGAAACTGAGGCAGCCTTCTGCTCTCTTTGGTCCAGCAGCTTTTCCGGTGACTGTTTTAGTGTCCTATGCCTCTTAAGCAAGTCTCATGATGATTGAGTTTAAACAATGGATTCTCATTTTCTCAGGATTCTAGGGTCGTCTGGGCAGTGAGCGAGCCAAGGCCTCTCTCTTCGTGGCTTGCTTCGTGGCTGTCTTCACCTGTCTCTTCAGTGTGCCCCGGTGTCTGTCCACACTCCCTCTCATTTTTTTTTTTCCGAGACAGGGTCTCTCTGTGGCTTTGGAGCCTGTCCTGGAACTAGCTCTGTAGACCAGGCTGGTCTCGAACTCACAGAGATCCACCTGCCTCTGCCTCCCGAGTGCTGGGATTAAAGGCGTGCGCCACCACCGCCCGGCCACACTCCCTCTCTTTTGTATGCATGTAGTTTCAAAATATTTATTTATTTATTATGTATACAATATTCTGTCTGTGTGTATACCTGCTGGCCAGAAGAGGGCACCAGACCCCATTACAGATGGTTGTGAGCCACCATGTGGTTGCTGGGAATTGAACTCAGGACCTTTGGTAGAGCAGGCAACGCTCTTAACCTCTGAGCCATCTCTCCAGCCCCTGCATGTAGTTTCACATGTGGCTCTCTCACGGATCCTGGCCTCTCCGAGGGGGCCTGGCTGCCTGGCCAGGAAGCCCTGGAGACCCGCTTGTCTCTATCTCCCTCCTGCTGAGATTGGGGAGTACATGGCTGCCTTCTCTTTTCTATGGGTTCTGGGAATTGAACTCAGGTCAGCATCTTACTGACTGAGCCATCTCCCACATTCCCACTTTCTAAGAACACAGTTATTGGATGATTCTTCCTCTTCATTGGATCACCTCTATAAAGGCTCCACTTCCAAGCTGCTGTGGGTGGCAGCGGTGGTGGCGCATGCTTTTAATCCTAGCACTCAGGAGGCAGAGGCAAGTGGATCCCTGTGAGTTCGAGGCCAGCCTGGTCTACAAGAGCTAGTTCTAGGACAGCTAGAACTGTTACACATGGAAACCCTGTCTCAAAAAACAAAAAAAAAAATAAATATATAAATAAAAAACAAAAAGGAAAAGCTAGACTCCACTTCCAGGGCTGGAGAGATGGCTCAGCAGCTAAGAGCTCGAGGCAGAGGATCTGAGGTCAGTTCCAGCACCAATGGCGGGCAGCTCACAACCCCGGAACTCCAGCTCCAGGGCCATCCAGGGCCTCAAGCACCAATACACACACTCATGAGCACACACAGAACTGAAGATAAAATAAGCCCCTATTTCTAAATGAGGTCACAAATCAGGGGTACTGGCGATTAGGACTTCAACCTACACATGTTTGTCACAGTCTGTGACGTCTTTTGCCGAAAGCCAGGAAGGTGCAGTTGGAGCTGCCTGGCCGAGTACCGTGCCCGCTGTCATGACCACGCCGCCTCCCTCTGCCACCACACGAGGGCCTCTGGAATTGCTGATGTTGCAAGAACATTGCACTCCAGTGGAACACACAGCATCCTAGAAGCCGAGTGGCTTGGAAAATGTGTTTAGGCTTCAACAAAAGACAGCAACTGGGCAAGCCAGCAAGACATGGCGCTAACTGGCGGCCACACTCTGTTTCCTCCTCCAGCTGCCTCTCAGAATCGGAAAACAACCGTAAACGTACGGAAGCCATGTAATTAAACGTTTTAAAAAATGGGCTAATGTTCTCCGAGCTCATGTTTCTAAGGCAGCCTTTGTTCTGTATTCCCAGCTTTCTCATCAGCAGCGAACACCGTCTCAGATTGACAGGGGCCCGGGAAGATAAGCGCCAGGAGCAGCCCTGAACACGTCTCCAGCAATTTTCTCTTCTATCTTATCGCAACCTCCAAGACACATTATTTTCATCTGAAGCGTGGTTCCAATTTTGGAGGGAAAAAAGCCTTTCATCTCTTCCATCCCATTTTTTCTCTCCATCTCCTGGTCCTGAGGGAAGCTTTAGGGATGAACATTCTGTTGCTTGCCAGGGCTTTGGATTCCCACACTCACGCCGAGAGCAGTGTTGAGGATCAATCATCCCCTTCCAGGCTGAAGCAAGGCTCCAGCACAAGCGATAATTACAGTGGGGTCTAGGACCATCGCGGCTTGACAGGAAGCAGGTTGGGGACGCAGAGACATAGGAAGGACCTCTTTCTGTTACCCACTTTCACCTTCTGCCTCCCAAGAGCACGGGAGCTAAAAGTGCCAGGGTGAGAAACAGTGATGGCCCTACATAGCACTTAGCGTCTGAGAGCTGCACTTGAACCCTGCAGTCACTGTCAGCCTCTCACGGCTAAAGCTGCAATTGTGTCTCTGCTCACCCGCTACCAAAGGCTTTGTCAGGCTGTCTCACAGCTGTGATTAAGAGGCCCCTTCAGTGTGAAGATTGATGGCCCTGAGGCTAAGCTGTCCTGTCCCTGCCGGAGGACCTCTCACAGGCAATCTGATGGGTGACAGTGGTAGCTAGCCTCGGGGACAGTCTAAACCACTGAGACCTCGGGTCATCCAGGCCATTTGAGCAACGGAGTTTATCAGCCTGCCTTCATTCTGTGTCGAAAGCTTGGAGAGATGGCTCAGGGGTTCAGAGCACTGGCTCCTTTTCCAGAGGACCCTGGTTCAGTTCCCAACCGCCACACAGCAGCTCACAACCATCTATAACTCCAGTTCCAGGGTGATCCAAAACCCTCTTCTGGCTGTGGACACTAACCACACACATAGACACACATGCAGACATAACATTCATACGCATAAAATAAAAATAAAATCTTCATTTATATTTTAATAAATAAAGCTTGCCTGAAGTTCAGAGTAAAACAGCCACACTGGCCAGCCGTACAGACCAGGTCACAATAACACACACCTTAATCCCAGTAGCCACACAAGTTGCCACAGAAACTGGGTGGTGCATGCCTTTAATGCCAGTGGTTCAGGCCTTTAATCCCAGCCCTAGAGAGGATTATAAACCAGGAGGAGACAGCTCTCAGTCAACTTCTAAGATTCCTGGAGGCAGAAACGCCATTTTGGTCAAGGTAAGAGCCAGCGGCTGACTGCTTTGTTTTTCAGATCTTCAGGTTGAACTCCAATTTCGCTCCTTGAATTTTTATTAATCATGCTTCAACTTTCCCCAAGGGCTCAATCATTAAATCCAGTCCCTAAAACCCAAGTAAAAAGCATGGTGGTGCATGCCTGCCTTCCCTGTGCTGGGGAGGCAGAGACAACCAGGCCCCTGGGGCTCCCAGTACTTGGCCAGTGAGGCGCCCTGCTCAAACAAAGTTGATGGTGTTTCTGAAGCTCACATCTCAGGCTGTCCTTCGTCCTGCACAAGTACACACGTGCACAATAGCATACACATGCACACGCACATGTGTACACATGCACACATGTACACACATGCTCATGCAATGCACTTACAAATGCACACACATTCTCATGCATAGTACAAACATATGCTCACACAAGCTCATGCACATGTATACATGAATGCACACATGAATGCATACACATGCGCATACACATGCACACACATGCTCACGCAATGCAACATATACATGCTCATGTACACATACATGCTCACATGAATGCACACACATGCACATACACAAGTACACGCACATATGAACATATGAAAGCACACATAAATACATGTGCATGCACACACATGCATAAACATATTCATGCACACACATGCTCATGCACACACACAGATGCACACACCTGGACACACAAACATGCTCATGAACATGTACAAACACATACACACATGCATACACACTCTCATTTACATGCACACACATATGCAAATGCACACACATGCACATACACATGTACACACGCAGGCACACATGCTCATGCATATGCACGCATGGATGCACAAACATGCACATAAACATGTACACATGCATGCCCACATGCATATTCATGTGCACACACATGCTTGTGTGCACACACACATACCTCTTCCCAACCCTCATGGAGCCTGACTCCTCCAAAGGTAGCAATTAACAAATATGTATGTGACTCCTGCTGACCGCCATGCTGGGTTGTGCCTCCACAGGTTTGTGTGTTGGAAGTTATAAGCAGTCATGCCTGCTGGGAGGTGTTCAGAACACCAGGATGTACTCACAGGCGGGATTGTGGAATCCCGGTGTTCCTCTGGCTTCGTGTTTCCAATGAAATCTCTCCCTGTACCCCATGAGGCCCTTACCAGAGCCAAGTCGATGCCAGAGCCCTGGGACAGAGGGCTAAGTGCACCTCTTTTCTTTACCCAGTACTCACCTCTGGAATTGTGTTATGACAACAATAACAGAAAACGACCCTTCTCAGTGGCCCGTCAGCAAGGTGTCCTATGGGGACAGCGTTAGAGCCGAGTAGACACTGGTGTTCCATGACATTTTACCTCCACCATATCCTGCAGAGGATACTGATGTGGCCCCTTCTAGCATCCTCTCCCACTGGGTGCTCAGGTAGAGAACCCTGGTGCAGGTGGGGTGATCTCTAGTGACCCGTGTCTGGACTCAGGGGCTCTCCTCCCCGGCTCCACTGGACTTTCCCCACAGGCCTTCCCAGGAGCCAGAGGAAATGGCGAGTACCAGGACTGTGATCTCAATCACCCTCTTCCTTCCGACCTCACTTATGTGAGGAGGAGACCTAGTGAGAGCAGTAAGCCGGGTGACATGCCATCATCACATACTGACTGTCACCAGCCCCTGGAGCAGCAGGATCTCAGACCGCTGAGTCTGCCTGAGCACTGGCATTCACCAACATCCCTGCTGAAGCCTGAAAAATGGGAGCCTCTGGGGAGAGAAGAATGGAACCTTAAATGATTTCACTGTCTGCAGAGTCTCTCTCCGGCCTCCTTCCATCCCCCTCCCTGTGAGAACGCCCCTGAGTCCTAGCCTGTCCCCTATGTCTATGTGTTCATCCCTGCATGAGCTCATGGGCTGTATCGCCGTGTGACCGCCATGTGACCGCCGTGTGGCCAATGTGACCGCTATCCGTCAGGTGCTGGGCAAAGGTGACTCAGGGGACACCGCCCAAATTAGTTCCATTGGTATGTCAACATGAAATCGAAACCGGTCTAATCCTGGAATGATTTCAGGATAAATATTGTGATGTTCCTGAAGTAGAGAAAGCTGTGTGCAAGAATAGGTCTCCTTTTGTGCCTATGACTTAATTTGCATTCTAAGCAGGCTGTGGGGCCTCCGCTAGGCCTTAACTCCTGAGCTCTGAGAGGGAGCTGGCAGAGAGAGGTGGGTCTGGGGTGCCTGATCTGGAAGGCCCCTCTCTTAGCATCACCCCAGCAGCCAGATCCCACCTGGCTCTCTCCCTCCACCCCCACCCCCGTGGAGCTGATCCGCCAAGGCCTCTTTCTTGGTTGTGTTCTCTTACTGTGCCAAACACCAGGGCCAGCAGCGACTTAGGAGACAGAGGTTGGCTTAGACTTTTAGGTCACAGTTCGTTGTTGAGAGGAGCCCGAGGGTTGTTACACACAGCATTGCTTCTGAGCGGGGAACTCATAGCAGAAGGTTACAGCAGCTATGATGGAGCAACACTGCCTGCTGGTTCCCTCAGAGACCCATGCTTAGCTAGCTCAGCACCACCTGCCCAGGGAATGGGGTTGCCCCGGTGGGCTGGGCCCTTCTGCATCCGTCCCGTAGCCACACCTGCTGGTCAGTCAGCTCTGAGCACTCCCTCAAGTGAGACTCCCTTCTCAGGTGACTCTAGGTTGTTGCTGAGTGACAGCTAAGGCTCACTAGGACAGCAGGGTGTGGTGGCGCCCACCTTGAATCCCAGCACTTGGGAGGCAGAGGCAGGAGGGTCTCTGTGAGTTTAAGGCCGGCCTGGTCTGGACAGCCAGGGATACATAAAGAGATTGTGTCTTGAAAAATCAAAAGACTAGGACACCTCCTCTGCCAAGATGAACCGTAACTTCATCGTAACTTCAGAAGCTGTGAGCCAAACACCATTCTTAGGTTCCTCACCTACCCATCAGACCCTCCACTGGGCAGCCTCTCTCCTAAAATGGAGACGGGAATATGAATTGTTTTTTTCGACTTTAGATTAACTATGTACTAATGTAAATGTACTCACAAATGTCACCCCACCCGTGTTTAATGTAAACACACACAGAAATGTCACCCCACCCATGACTAATGTAAACACACACGCAAATGTCACCCCACCCGTGATTGTTTATCTGAAATGCAGATTTAATTGAGCTTCCTGTGTTTTATCTAGCAGGCCTATTCCATTAGGGAAGGCTGTAAAAAAAAAAAAAATCAAAGCTACATGCCTCTTCTCTCCCCAAAGCAGTAATAAAAGGTGGGCAGGAGAACCAGGAAGCAGAAAAAGTCCTTGCTTTCCTCCCAGGCAGCCATTCTGGGGCACATGACCACTCTTGAACCTATCAATTCTTCCAAGGTATGTCTTGCTCTGATTGGCTCAGGCCTGGGCACTTGTACCAACAGTGATAGGGTTTGTGAGGCTCTGATTGGCTGAGATCCTCCCTGAGTTAATTCTTCCAAAGGAGGGAGCATGGTTTCCTCTAAAGAGGACCTCATATGGGGGCTGGAGAGATGGCTCAGGAGTTAAGAGTACCTACTGCTTTTCCAGAGGACCTGGGTTCAGTTCCCAGCACCCACATCACTGTTCACAATCACCTGTAACTGCAGTGCCAGGAGACCTGATGCCCTCTTCTGGCCTCCATGGGTACTGCACACAAGTGGTACACATGCACACAATGTCATACACACAAACATATAAACAAATAAATCTAAGTTGGGCGTGGTGGTGCATGCCTTTAATCCCAACACTTGGTAGGCAGAGGCAGGTAAGAGTTCTTTGAGTTCAAGCCCAGTCTGGTCTACATAGTTCCAGGACAGGCAGAACTACATAATGAGGCCCTATCTCAAAAATAAATGTCTAAGCCGGGCAGTGGTGGCACATGCCTTTAATCCCAGCACTTGGGAGGCAGAGGCAGGCGGATCTCTGTGAGTTCGAGACCAGCCTGGTCTACAAGAGCTAGTTCCAGGACAGGCTCCAAAACCACAGAGAAACCCTGTCTCGAAAAACCAAAAAAAAAAGAAAAAAAAAAAAGTCTAGATAAATCTAAAAATATTTAAGGAGAACATAATGGCCATGTCTCTGTCTAGCAAAATCCCTCCATGCTGCCTTCTCAAATGGAAGCTATTGGCTCTCCAGGCCCTGACTGTCTCTAGCCCTTAGCCCAGTCCTCATTCCCTCTGTCAGTCCCCTGGGCACCTTGCTGGGCTCCCTCAGTGGTTTCCTGCTACCTGGGAAGACCCCTCCCACTTTCCCTAGGACCTGGCTCAGGCCCCCTTCCTCCCAGGCTCCCTTCTCTGGCCTCCCTCTGCTCCCCCAGGACCTTCCTGAACAAACCCTATGGGGGGGGCTCCAGGCACAGATCTGGAGGTTCTTTGCGGACAGGAATTGTTTCGTTGGGAAAGTTAGAGTCTGTTGGAAAGGAATTACGTGAAAGAAAGTGCTGAGCTGCTGCTTCCACAGAGACCTGAGGCTCACAGGTTCCTCCTCCTTCTGGCTTCCTTCTCCCAAGGATTAGCACATCCTAGCCAGCAGGAAGCAGAGGATGAAGGCGAGTGGCTGGGGTAGAGAACTGCCCCCTGTAACTTACTTCTTCCAGTAGGGTCCCACCTCCCAAAATTTTTAGAACCTAAAATTGAACCAGTGTTTGGAGACCAAGCATTAAAACCACGAAGCTTGCACCGAACTTTTCACATTCAAGCCATAACAATGGGAAAGGACCCAGACGGCTCCCTTTCAAAGGGGATCAGACTCCAGTCGTTAGTCTTGGCAACAAGCACCTTTTCCTGCAGGCCCATCTCATCCACCTACTCGAATATTTTGTTTTAAAAATGGGCAGAAGGTCTAGGGATGCAGCTCAGCACAGGAGTGCTTGATTCAAATGCCAAAGGCCACAGGTCCTATTCCAGTACAATAAATAAATTAATATATAATAAATATAATATAATATAATATAATATAATATAATATGAAAGGAGCCCTAATCATAGTGGTGCAAGCCCTACACAGCCAAGCAGTGAGGATTCAAGATCAGTAACTGAGCCCATGAGCCCCGAATCCTGCCCTGTGCAGGGTCCTCAGTACACACAGCAGCAACATTCTGAAGAAGCACTCATCCCCGCTCCTGCAGACAGTGCGTCCCCCACCGCAGGGCACCCCGCAGCCTCCCCTGTGCACCCTGCATCTACAGTAGAGACACAGACACCTGCAGCAGCCCCTCCCCTTCTGGAGATAGGAACTCACTTCTGCCATGTTTAGGAATGAACCCACCACCTTCCACATGAGCCACACCACCAACCTAAATCCCTCAAACTCCTATGTAAACTCTCCATCCTTTCCACTGCTCATGGGCACACCTGGACGGGATGCCTCTTCCTAGTACCAACTGGACTGCAGCTGAAGTCAGCTAAAACCCAAGCAGCCCAGGGATTTTTTTGATTAGCCCATTTGAGGCGAGAAGACCCACCCTAACTAAACCTGGGTCACACCTGGTGGCAGCCCACATAGAATGATGAGGACCAAGGAAGCTCTTGCTTTTTGCCTGCTTGCCCTCATTCTCCCCGGCAAATTCATCTATCCTGTCGCCAAGGCTTTCCTGTGCCGGTGTTAGAACCTGTTAGGATTCCGATGTGTGCTGACAACCAGCTGAGCCATCCAGCCTCATGGACTGAACCATTGGACTCTTGGCCTTTCCATCGGGAAACAGCCATTGTGGGACCAGCTGAACCACAGCCTCTAGGCCACTGTAATCGAGCCCCTTTTTGATACATAGGGACCCATTCTCTGCTCTCCCTCTGAGAACCCTAACCAACACACAGTTCCTATGTCAGCTTCCCTCATAGAGATTTGGTTGATCTACCCTGGCACTCAGGGCTCTTTTCTTGGGAGTTCCCGCTGACCCCATCAGGATATATATATATATATATATTTTTTTTTTTTTTTTTTTTTTTGGTTTTTTGAGACAGGGTTTCTCTGTAGCTTTGGAGCCTGTCCTGGAACTCCCTTTGTAGACCAGGCTGGCCTCGAACTCACAGAGATCCGCCTGCCTCTGCCTCCCGAGTGCTGGGATTAAAGGCGTGCGCCACCACCGCCCGGCCCCATCAGGATATTTTAAGGCCACTCTCTTGCCATTGCTTTTGGAGTGTCTCTAGCCTGGCTTCACCTGGAGGCCCCAGTTAAAAGGCTCGAAGTGCCAACTCCCTCGTAGCTAGTTGTGATCAAGCAGGTGTTGGCTGCCCTCTGGTCGCCGCTTTTAGCCTCTCTGGGCTGCCCGAGCTCCTTGCTCTGTGGCTAGTTCCTCCCCTTTCAGACCCAGCACCTGGATGTCGTCAAACATTTCCCTCCCTCTTCCTAAGCTGGGAGACTCCACACACTCTTTGTCCTCACACACCTCTCCGTGGACTGTTTAATGCATTGCTGTGAGATGTGGCGAGTAGGGTTTTGTTTTGTTTTCTAATGAGGCTGAAAGGGGAGAAAGTAGGAGGGAGGAGGGTCATCGGCCAGGACTGGGTCTGGTCCATTTCTGACCTCAAAAGGTACGGCACGACAGGCTGCAGTTCTCAAAGGCACCACCAGGGGGCACACGGGACCGTGGACTGCACCTCGTGTTCCGCGGCTTTCTCCGCTTTTGCTTGCCCGGCCCTGCTAAAGTTGGGAACTGTCCTTCTCTGCCTCCAAGTGGCAGAAACAGCTCAGCTGATCCACATGTCGCCATCACAGGGCACCTGTAGTCGGTGACCTGGGAGGTTCAGACAGGAGAATCGTTTGAGCCAGCCTGGGCAACACAGGGTGGGAAGCCCGTCCTTCAAGTGGAGCTCACTGACTGGTGTGTTCCTAGTCTAAGGACACAGGAGACTGGAGACTCCTTTCCCGCCGACCCAACTTCTACTCCCATCACAAAGAGGCCGATGTCAGCTGCCTTAAGTCACTGTTCCCAAACCTGTTTGTGCTGCTGAACTTGTCCTAATCACATTTTTAATTATCAAGTAAGCTGATAACTGGAGTATAACCACGCAAAGTTGTTCCGGCAGCAAAACCAGACAACCAAAGCTAAGTGAGGAGCGGACGAGACTAAAAGAATAGGGCAGAGAAGTGGGGTGGGCTGTGCTGGAAACTTCCCGGACTTTCTCTTACAATAGTTTCCAAGTGTCTCCAAGACTATCCGATGGATAGACTCATACCAAGAATCAACAGCAGCCAAATAGGATGCTACACACTTGAAATCCCAGCACTGGGAGGTAGAGGCAGGAGTATCAGTTCAAAGTCATCCTCAACTACATATGAAGTTCCAGGCCAGCCTGGGCTCCATGCGACTGTGAAAGAGAATTCCTGGAAAGAAGCTGTCCCTGCACAGACAGACTGACTGGACACATCCCCATTGCCCCCTGTTGAAGGCTTGTTTCCAGATCCAGTCCCATTTCAGAGGTGCGACTTTGGGGGAGCCATCGGAGCAGGAGGGAGGGTGCTGACTTCACGGACGGTCAATTGATCCCAATGATGGGTTCATGCTGTGAAGGAGGGTTACAGGTTTGTAGCAGGATCGGCTGGGATTCAACCCGGTTTGCCACACCCGGGATGGTTTGCAGAGTTCAGGGAAAACGACCCCTCGGGAACTTCAGCTTTTAGGAATGCACCATCGGCCCAATGTCCTGCAAAGGGCTGAGGGAGAAGTAAAGGGACAGCGGCCAGCTCCTGGTGCCCACGGGTAGGACGTCCCTCCCGCTTGTGCCCCTCTAGACGAGGCCCGGCAGCCTCGGGGTCTCTAGCCGCTGGGACCCCGGTTGGACCGCACGGCCCCTTTAAGGCGTCTTTGGATGACCCAAAGGCCAGAGCGACCCTATAGCGGCAGTCTCGATGGTAAGTCTTCACTTCCGGTCGGAAGTGCGTTTGGGGAGCTGCTTCCGCCGGGGAAGAGGAACCCGCGCGCTTTGTATCGACGGGATCCTGCAGTCGGGGCTTCGGAAATCCCTCCCGGGGCTCGAGAAGCTGCTCCATCTGCGGAAGCCGCTTCCGGGAGGAGCCTGACCCTGACTGGGCGCGCAGGCGGCCGCGGAATGGGCGGCGGGTGGCAGGGATGCACGGTGCCCGGTCGTCTCCAGTGTGCCTCACCCACGAGGCCATCCACTTAAACTCAGTTGTATGCCTCTTTTTCCTCACCTAGAAAGCCAACTATCCGGCCCCCCGCGACTGGAAGAAATCACGCAGTAACTCCTTTCTCCGAGGAGTTTCAGGTGACCGCTGGCTGCATGGGTGACCCAGGTATGTCAGCCCCGCAGCTCCAGTGTCCTGAACTGGACGGTCTGGGGAAAGGCTCCTGTGTGGCTGAACCTGCCCGAGGTGGGTACAGCCTTGTACCAGACAGCCCGACCTTGACCTAAAGAAAATTCCCAGAGGAACACGTTCCCTGGGGTTGGAATTTGCAGTAACAGGTGTGAGCACCCTAGCAGCAGTTTGGTGATCATGTATGATACTGCAAACAGGACCCTTGCTAGCGACGTCGGATGTCGCTTATTTCCTTCAAAAGTAAAAATCTGATCCATTGTTCCAGCCCTCCTTGTAGATTTAGCTTTTTTTTTTTTTTTTTTAACATTTATGAATGTTTGCCCGGGGCCCTCAGAGGTTAAAGGAGGCTTGCCAGATCCCCTGGAAGTGGGATTACAGACATGAGCCCCAGTGTAGAACTGAACCCAGGTCCTCTGTAGAAGCAGCAAGTGCTTTTAACTGTTGAGCCAGTCCTCCAGCGATAGCATCGCTACACTCTAAAATAGGGTCTCATTTAACCCAGGCTGCCCTTGAAGTCGTTATATAGCCGAGGATAGCCTTTAAACTTCTGATCCTCCCTCCTCCACACCCAGATTGGTGGGTTGCAGGCGCCCTCTACCACACCTGGTTCATGTGCTGGGGATCAAACCCAAGGCCTCTCCCCCCCCCCGCCCTCCCCCCTCGCCCCCCAGACAAGGTTTCTCTGTAGTTTTTGGCGCCTGTCCTGGAACTAGCTCTTGTAGACCAGGCTGGCCTCAAACTCACAGAGATCCGCCTGCCTCTGCCCCCGAGTGCTGGGATTAAAGGCGTGCGCCACCACTGCCCTGCAAACCCAAGGGTTTTTACATGCTAGGCAAGTACTTTACTTACTGGGTACACGCTCCGCCCCATGTCGAGTTTAAACAAAAAGACGTGTACATTTGTGAGTTCAGACATTACTGTATAAGACACAGTACGACCGGACAAATTCTGATGATAGAAATATTTCACCCGGACTCCCGGGCAACCAGGGGCCTCCCGTGGCTGTCTTTGCAGTGTGGTTGAGGGATAACAATTCTTATTTTACATAGTCACATGGGACCAGTGGTCACCATATTGGAGGTCCTGGTCTGGCACACCTCCGAAAGCGTGGTAACAGGAATCTGCCATAGTTAAGGCACGCTTCGTGCTTTCCAGGGCCTTGTGGGCCGTGCTGGGGTGTGGCTCGGTGGTGGAGCATGTACTTAGTGTGTCTGAGTCTCACAGACCTCAGACGTCCGAGTGGACATCAATAAATAGTGTGCGACAGTAGGAAAGAGACCACACGTGAGGACGCGCCAGGGAGGTACAGATGGGACAGGAAGTTAGAAGCGCTGAGGACAGAGAGCTGGAGGGGAGGAGGAAAGTCAAAACTAGAATGAAATCACAGGGTCTTTTGTCAACCAGAGGCCTGGCTCATGGCTGTCGACCCGCGGGATCCCCAGGAAGGCCCACAGTTAACCCTGAAGAGCAGAAGCTCGGGGGGTCACTGACCTGGTGGGTGGCCAGCCTGGGTGCCAGTGGAAGCCTTGGCACCTCGTACACCCACCTGGGGTGAGGCGGTGTCCTGTGGGGTGACGTCTGATGGCATCTGCTTTCTTGTTTCAGGTCATCCGACTGGAAGATTATTGTGTGCACTGCGTGAGAACCTGGGCCTGCTGCGTGCCCCTGGACCTGTGGGTTTGACTCTGGCATGGTGCTCGCCGGCTGAAGACTGCTTTGTGTGGTGACTCTAAATAAATGGAGTTTGGCCACACTCTGTTTGGATTGCTTGTCTGACAGTGTCTCGCTGTGAAGCTGACTGGCCTGGTGCTCAAAGATCCACCTGCCGCTGCCTCCCAGGTGCTGGGGTAAAAGGCGTGCACCACCACCGCCCAGTTTCCGTGTCCAGTGTGGATTTTTTTTGGCCAACACATGTTAAGTGGCCCTGTTCCGAGCTGTTGGGGCACAAAGCACACAGCTAAAAGTTCTATAGGGAGTGTAGGTGCTAGGGGCACAGTGTCCTCCAGGAAAGTAAGGTCTGAGGACCCTGGGATCCACGCCCTTCTGGGCGCTCCTCTCATCTCCGTAGGAGTTAGCAGACGGACCGTGGGTGTTCTCGGATCTGCCCCCCGGTGTGCCCTGGGGTTACTGAAACCCACTGGTGTGAAGTGTGTGTGCGTGGGTGTTTCTTGTCGTACCTTCCAGGTAGGTGGTAGGGACGCTGTGTTTTCTGCAGGGTCAGGGTCATGGCGTCTGGGGCATCCTCTTGTGTTTGCTCTGGCCCATTGTCCAGCAGGGTCAGAACTACCGTTGTCCACACTTCTGCCCGATTGCTCATCAGGGGCCGTGTCACAGACTGGGTACGCTGCTGGCAGTGGAGTCTGGTTGTTTACAGGAACAAAGCCAGTGTGGCTTGTCTCCACACTGTGCTCGGGTTGTTTGCCCGGTGTGGAAGACCAGCTTGCTGTGCCAGGGCCTCACCCCTTGGCTTACGTTGTCCTTGGATGTGGCTCATTGGGCCTGTTCCTGGTCTTTTTTTTTTTTTTTTTTTTTTTTTTTTGGTTTTTCGAGACAGGGTTTCTCTGTGGTTTTGGTGCCTGTCCTGGAACTAGCTCTTGTAGACCAGGCTGGTCTCGAACTCACAGAGATCCGCCTACCTCTGCCTCCCAAGTGCTGGGATTAAAGGCGTGCGCCACCACCGCCCGGCTCCTGTTCCTGGTCTTATCCCATTATCCAGCTAACTGCTGAGACCTACCCAGATGTAAGGTTTTCAGTGTTTGCAACCAACCAACATGAAGGACTTGAAGCTAAGGTGGAGGCACCATGGGCGTTTCTGGTCTCCTGCAGCCCTTTAGGTGACCTAGGAAGGGCTCAGCATGGAGGCAGAAACACCCGGGTCTTCCACTGGAGCTTCGTGTCCCAGCTCTGGCACCAGCCCACCCTGTGGACCTGAGCATGTTACCCCTGTGTGGTACCTGGAGAGCCCTGATACAGGGTCCCTCCCATGGAGGAGCCTGCTGCTTCCGAGACAGGGAGCTGCGGTAGCTGCAGACCCTGGCATGGCCTCAGTGTTCGCGTTTGGCTCTCACTAAAGCGTCCCGTTGGCCGCGTGCTGTCGCTAGAAAAAGACTGTTTGCTGCCTAAATTAACGTGTCAAGATGCAATGTTCACTGGAAAAAATAGTTTGTGCCGATCTTTCTGGAGTAGACTGTTTGGTGGCGTGCCCCTGACTCATCCTAGTGCAGAATGTGGCGTCTTCATGGTGGCTCCAGTCTGCCCCTAGAACTTGTCTGGGCAACTGGTCCTCAGGTGGCCAGTGCCATCCTGGCTTGCCGGTTTACTCAATGTCAGCTCCTAGGCCCCACTGAGCACGGTGTCTGATTGACAGCCTGGGGAAGGCTGATGGGTGGAGCTACTCCAGAGCCCAGGTTTCCAGTTAGCCAAGGAAGGGATGCAGCAGGCTGGTTCGCTGGGCTGGGCTTTTGAGACAGGATCTCACATTCAATTCTAGATGACTTAGTCCAGGCTGAACACCCCACCATCCTGCAACACCCTCCCCCCTGCTGGGATTACAGGCACAGCCTCCAGACTATCCTGCTGGGTTTTCTAAGACAAGAACACACTGTAGTCCAGGCTGGCCTCAAACTCCGTGGTCATGCCTCAGTCACCACGCTGAGTGTCCTTGGGGATTCCTTAGGCAGAAGTTGGCCCAGAGCAGGGAAATGTCTAGTGGAGAGGCGGTCACGAGGCAGGCTGGCCCGAGCTGCAGTGCAAATCCTCCCGGAAGCACCTTCATCTGGTCTTATTCCGGTAACACACTGCCCTGAGGTGGCCTCTTCCTCTGCTGATGTCATTATTGACTGCAGGGTGTAGGCTCCCGTGACTAGCCTGCTGGCTGCCGTTGGGGCTCAGGGGAATACAGATTCCATGGAAGTTGGAACATTTCACGCGGCCACCCCCTGTTCCCATCTATCTCTCCCATGGCTCCCCCAACCTTGGGCCTGCCTAGCCACTGACTAGTTGGCACCAGACAACTCAGGCATGCTTGAGATGAGGTCTCAGCCTCTCCTGGACAGGCCTGAATCTCTGCGGCCATCTCTGGATTCCATGAGGATTAGGGCTGGCCCATGAAATCTGTGATCAAGAAGGCCTTAGTGCTGAGAGATAGCTGAGTTAGCAACGCACTTGGTGAACCCAAGGACCTCTGTCTGATCCCACAACACAAGTAAAAGCTGGACATGGTGGCATGTAACAGAGGTAGGCAGGTCCCTAGAGTTCACTGGCCCCTGGCGTAACCTACTTGGTGAGTTCCCAACTAGTGGGGCAGGGGGATGTGTCTCAAAAGCAAGGTGGACAGCACTTGAGGAAAAAAAAAAAAGTGATCCACAGGCAAAAAGAAGTCCTTAGATAGTTGAAATTGTTGGCGAAGTAGGATTTTTAGCTTCTCGTCCACTAGAGGGCGCAATCGTACACCGGGCACTCTTTGAGGCAGCTGATCCTACAAAGCCCAGGGTTCCTTTTAAGCCAAGACTTTTTTCAGGAGAAAGCTATGTGGGAGCTGCAGCTGCAGGGAGGGGCCCTTGCTTAGGAATCCATCAGCTGGTCCCATTTGTGCTCAGTTCCTGGGAAAGGCTTGTGTCCCGGAACAGCTGACCGAGGCCTGGGCTTGTGCAGCTGGGGGCAAGGGCATATGCTAATGTGTGTCTCCACACAGAGACACTCCACTGTATCCTGTGGTGTGCGTACCAATGTGTGGATTCCCTGAGCCCTAAAGGTTAACAGTGGTTCTCAGCCCATGGGTCACAATCCCTTCGGCAAACCTCTATCTCAAAAAATATTTACGTGGGGCTGGAGAGATGGTTCAGTGGTTAAGAGCATTGCCTGCTCTTCCAAAGGTCCTGAGTTCAATTCCCGGCAACCACATGGTGGCTCACAACCATCTGTAATGAGGTCTGGTGCCCTCTTCTGGCCTGCAGACATACACACACAGAATATTGTATACATAATAAATAAAATATTTAAAAAAAAATATTTACGTTACCATTCATGACAGTGGCAAAATCACAGTGATGAAGTAAGCGAAAATAACTTTATGGTTGGGGTCACCACAACACGAGGAACTGTGTTAAAGGGTCTCAGCGTTAGGAAGGTTGAGGACCGCTGGTTCAGAAACATCCGAAGCAAGAACACCCTGTACTTGATGCTGAAAAGTATGAAATGGAGCCAGCGTGGTTTGGATTGCTAATTGCTGTTCCCCAGAAAAGGGATGTTTAGTAGGAAAGTAGAGGCAGGATGAGGAAGTGTGGTCCTCTGAGCCTGGTTAACGCCTCTCTGATGTATCAAACACATTTAATTGAGCTTCCTGATGGATCCCAATGAAGTTTAATTGGACACTAACTGCTGGCCTCACCAGGCTACAGACGCCCACTGGGAATTTCTGATCCCTGGGGGAAGATGGGAAAATCAGAAGAGAAGGTGTAGGAAGGGAAAGCCAGGAGGCTGGGGAGGGCGGGATTGGGGTTTTCAGGCCTAAATAAGGGTGCCAGGAAATGCCAGGGAGGTGACTTTTAGCAAAACTTAAGAGCCGGGCGTTGGTGGCGCATGCCTTTAATCCCTGCACTCGGGAAGCAGAGGCAGGAGATCTCTGTGAGTTTGAGGCCAGCCTGGTCTACAAAGGGAGTTCCAGGACAAGCTCCAAAGCTACAGAGAAACCCTGTCTCGAAAAAACAAAAACAAAAAAACAAAACAAAACACTTAAGGTCAGAGAGTAAGTGGGGAAGGCAGGAAGAGCCCCTCAGAGGGAAGGCCTGCACTGTAGACAGCCTAGAAGGGGTTTGGAAGTGCTGGGTCGGTCTCCCAAGGGCCAACAGGCTCCAAAGAGGGAGGCTTTAGCTTCCTGGGAAACGGAGCTAAAATCTGTCCATGCTTTCTTTAGAGGAAAGCTCACCCCGCATGAAGGAGCTTTTGTGCTGAAGAGTAATGTCCACTGAGAGGACCCCCAGTCTGATCCTGAGGGATGTCAGGGAAAGACAATCAATCCACACAAAGCCCTTGTCCGGTCACCGTATCTAGAAGCCTGCTGCCTCCAGCTTGCTGCTGCTGCTGTGTGTGTGTTGTGCTAAGGGCTAAACCTACGGCCTTTGGCCTGTAGGCAGGTACTCTACCGTTGAGAATGTTTATACCGCTAAGCCCCCCGGCCCGAAGTTTTACTCTTTATTTTGAGACAATCTCGAGATATCGCAGAGATTGGCCTTCAGCTCACCACTCTGTAGTCTAGACTGCCAGGCCTTGGACTTGTGAGCGAGCTGCCATGTCCTCCAAGGGCAGCTGGGATCACAGGCCTGGGCCTCCGACCCCAGCTGGTGCCCTTGCTCCTTGCTACCTCTGCCTGCCCCTGTTGCTTATGGGTGGGAAGCCCTTAGGACTCAGCGTTTCAACAAAAACTGGATGTGCTTGTTTGACTTGAGTCGCTGTTTAAAGTGCTAGCAGAAAACCACAGAAAGACGTTCTCTTAGAATCTGCACAAGTGGAGGCCTGTCTGGGCTCTGCGTGGTCCACAAAGACTAACTATTTGTTCTGGGTTTTGTTTCCAGATCAGTTATGCAGCAACAGCAGAAAACTGGCGCTGTCCTTGCATGTGTGTAAGTCATTGGAAGGTCATTTGTCCCCAGACTGTCAGCTGGGAGCATTATGTAACTGTTATGCAATATGGATAGAATGCAGCCGCCATCAGCCACCTTGGGCATAGCAACTGAGTGACAGCGAGACCCTGACTTTCTCAAGTACGCTCTCTCGAGGCGATGGGCTTAAACAGCCCCGAGAATGCTAAGCAAGCTCTCCACCACCAAGCCCATCACCAGGCCTGTGATCCTTCCTGCCCAGATCTGAACGTGTGCTTCTTATCACTCTGTAGCTGTCCTGTCTTCTACAACCTCCTGGGAAGCTTAGCTGTCATAGGAACCCCCTCCCATGAATGTCCCACCTTGGACCAGAGTCCTTCACCCTTTTGAAAGTTCATGGGGAGAACAGGAAAGAAATATGAGCAGGTCAAACTGACATAAAATCCTCATTTCCAACATGGCCGCTCTATTTAGGTGTTCGGGTCCCCTTTCTGTTTCCAAGGAAAGATGATAGGCTCATTTGGATTCAGCTTGTCCTTGGCTGTTTTTTTTTTTTTCGAGGCAGGGTTTCTCTGTGGCTTTGGAACCTGTCCTGGAACTAGCTCTTGTAGACCAGGCTGGTCTCGAACTCACAGAGATCCGCCTGCCTCTGCCTCCCAAGTGCTGGGATTAAAGGCGTGCGCCACCATCGCCCGGCTTGTCCTTGGCTGTTGACATCCTCACTGGCAGGCTTGGGAGAAGCCCTTGCTGACCACTGCCTCTTCCTAGAACCGCCGTTCTTAGGACTCTAGACTTCCCCTAATCTGCTGAGTTAGCCACGGCAGTGGGCAGGGACCTATGCTGTACCCTTTCCTTGGTTTTGCTCACTGTCCCCTGCCTGCTTTGTTCCTTGGCCAGGAGGCCTTTGACCTTCTTGCTAAGCCTTCCCACACTTCCTCCTGGCCTCAGGGCACAACCTCCTTCTAGAACAATCCCATTGCATGACTGGTCCCTCCCATTTCTTTTCTCCGAAGAGTAGAAACCCATGGAGATGATATGGTTTACTGTGTGTTAAAATTCTGTGAGAGGAGCTGGAGAGAGCTCGGTGGCTCACAGCGCTTGCTGCTCTTCCAGAGGACCTGGGTTGGGTTGCCAGTCCGTATATTGTTCAGCTCACAATCCCATGTAACTCCAGCTCTAGGGGATCCACAGGTACCTGCATGCACACACATACACACACACTCACACACTCACACACACACATTCACACACACGCACAATAATAATAAAATATTTTTCAAGACAACAAAAAGTATTCTGTGCCACTTTTGTATGCCAGGGTCACGGTCCTGAGGGACCAATTCGGAAATTTATGTTACTGTGGGTATTTTGTGGGGAAATTTAGAGGCTGGATTATCGTTCTCTAGCTAATTGGAAAAGAAGCCTGGGCTCACGGTGCCTGTATATTCTGATGAGCAGGTAACTAAGTGGTTTCCTTGGCAACTTCCACATCTTGCCAACCTCTTCCCAGAAGAAGGTATGCATGCATTAGATCAGGTGCCAGCCAGGTAGGCTCTGTCACAAGCCTGCTTTAGACCAATGTAAAATCACTGTCTTGGTTAAATCTCTGCATTGGTCCTGAAGGCCTGACTTGTTGTATTTTGGCTGAATGGATTGTGGTCCCCTTGGGACCTTATCAAAATGTGCGATTTCCTAGTCCTTGGAGGAGGCCCCGAGGCTCCCCTTTCTCCTGGGCCTGCCTAAGGATGAGTCTGCTTCTCCAAGCTGTCTTCTCTTATTCAGACGGGGTACGCATAGGCCCTCCAGAGCCCTAGCCTTACTGTGTACATGTGGATGCTCTGGCTTTTTTAGATTTACTTATTTTTGTGTTTTGAGTGTTTTGTCTGCATCTCTGTATGTGTGCTGTATGCATCCAGGAGCCCATAGAGGCCAGGAGAGGGCATCAGGTCCCCCGGAATTGAAATTACAGACGGTTGTGAACTGCCATGTGGATGCTGGGAACTGAACCCTGGTCCTCTCCAACAGGAACAAGTGCACTTTTTTCCTCTTTCTTTTCTTTCTTTCTTTTCTTTCTTTCTTTCTTTCTTTCTTTCTTTCTTTCTTTCTTTCTTTCTTTCTTTCTTTTTGTGGGGTCAGCTTCTTAAGACAGGGTTTCTCTGTGTAGCCCTGGCTGTCCCGGAACTCTCACAGTAGACCAGGCTGGCCTTGACCTCCCAGAGATCCACCTGCCTCGGTGTGCGCCACCACCGGCCACAAGTGCTCATAACTGTTAAGTCATCTCTCCAGCGTGGTGGGTGTTCAGGAAGGAAGGACTGGCTAGCACTGGCTGCTCACCTGGCTTCTGCATGATTCAAGGTGGTTTCTCAGGCCTTGGTTTCTAGTGAAGTCACAAGAAGCCCTGTTGAACGACCCAAGGCCTGCGGTTTGCTGAATAAAACCAGAGTCTTGTGGGGCGGGTAGAATTAGCAGAATCTCTTCCTAATCCAGAAAACTGGTCCACAAAGGTCACAGAGGAAAGGATCTTTCTGCTACATAAGCCAGAACCTCAAGGCACATGATAGGCAGCTGCTGATGAAGGGGGCAGTCTCCCTCTGCTGTGGTGTTGGTCAGATGTGAGTCCAGCAACCACAGAAGCACAGTGTGGCCTGGCCAGTGGACATGACTCTCAGTAGGTGGAGACACGTGGCCACCAAAGGGAACAGTCTCCTGGATGGTGGCATTTGTGAGAGGGATCAAGGTTTCCGGGGAAACCGTACTGAGTGGGGAGCCTGGAAGAGGCCTCCCTCAGCCCTGAAGAGATGTAAAGACATTAGGACAGACAAGCGAGTTAGGGGTACCCTTCCCTTTTTCAACAGGGAGAATTATCTTTAATGTTGATTTCTTTCCCTTCCCAGGCTAGCCAAATCGTTAGCTTCTGTCTGGACAGTCCTTCTAGAGGACATGAAGCAACAGTTGTGTCCTGAAGCCGCTCTTAGCTGTTCTCTATCCTGTGCTCTCTGGGACCTTGAACCACAGACAGCCTACATCACCCCAAACCACAGCTGGGCAGTCCTGCCGGATGTGATGTGACTGTCTGTCCGGCCAGACTAAGTGGCTTCTCATGGGAAGTACAGCCCTGTCCCCAAGTGACACTTTTGGCACAGACAAGATTATAGTTTAGATTTCCTTAACCGTATCCTGCTTGGAAGGAGGGCAGCTCGTGGGTCTGTGCAAGTTGCTGTTTACCAGAAAGGGCAGAGAAACCTGAGGCCCGCGTGGCTCTGGTCTACTTGGAGCAGTTCTGTGGGCATTACCAGTCTGTATGTATTTTATTTTCACTAAACACGAAAGGCTCTGCCTCTTCTTCTAAGCCCAAATCTTAGTTTTGCTATAGTTCTGGGTGGGAAACCCTGAGGTACCGTGTCTCAATTTGTTTCCTTTTTTGTGAAGTGGATTCCCCAGCTCCTTTACAGTTATATCGAAGGGGGCATGAGATAAAATAGGAAGGATGCTTAGTGAAGGGGGGGTGGCCAGGAAAGCAAAAGCAAGGTGGTGTGGCATCTCTCAGTGGAGAGCAGGGCACTTGTTCAGATGCACAAGGTCCCGTGTTCCTGTCACACACACACACACACACACACACACACACACACACACGTATACTTCCCACCCACTAGTTCAATAAAGTCAGGCACGGAAGAGAAGGCAAGATTAAGAGTTCAAAAAAAAAAAAAAAAAAAAGATTAAGAGTTCAAAGTCATCTTCCTTTACCTAGAACATTTCAGGCCAGTCTTACAAAGGGACACCTTATCTCAAAACAAAACAAAACAAAACAGAAACAGAAAGTGTTTTCTTCCAGAAAGGAGTGGCAGTCACTCTCTGGCTTACGTAGGAAGTTATGAGAAAAGAGTACAGGGTTCAGAGGATGCAGAGAGAAGGAGCTGGGGGCCTGGAAGGTTTGGTGAGGCAGGGACAGCCAGTGGAGGGGCAGGGATACCCAGGGGAGGGGGCAGGGATACCCAGTGGAGGGGGCAGGGACAACCAGGGGAGGAGGGTAGGGACAGCCAGTAGAGAAGGATAGGGCTTTCAATTTTAAAAAAAAGCAAAAAAGTATATTTGGGGAAATATGTTGAGGCCCACATTCAGATTTAGCAATTAAAGGTACTGGACATGCAGTTGAACAATAAACAATATCCCACGCGGCAGCCTATGCTTAAAATGTCTGAGAGTTCGTGCATAGTTGGTTGCTCCTGTATTTCACCTGGCCTCCCTAACTCTGAAGACAAAAGAGAGTCTCAAGACGTCTGAGGGATGCGTCTTCGCCACCAACAGGTCCACAGCTGGCAAAGCTAGTTTTTTATCGGCAACTGAATTCCAGGAAGCCCTTGTATTAGATTCCCCATTGCTGTGACCAAATACTGACAAGAAGCAGCTTAGGGGCTGGCGGCTCAGGTGATGGCTCAGCGGCTCAGAGCACCCGCTGCTCCAGAAAACATGAATTCAGATGCCAGCACCCATGCCACATGGCTCACAACCACACCAGCTCCAGGGGGTCAATAATAAAATATTATTAGTATTATTATTATTTTAAAGAAATTTAAAGGTGGGAAGGTTTATTTGGGCTCACAATCTGAGGTCCTATCCACCAAGGCGGACAAGGTGGCAGGAGTGTGAAGCAGCTGATCACGTGACTCCTCAGTGCAGACAAGGATGAGCCTGGGAGCCCAGCTCGACCTCCCCTTTCAGTCATTCAGGGTGGGTCTCCCCTGCCCTCGCTGATCCAACCAGAAGTGTGTCTCCTGGGTGGGTCCGGATCTAACCAACAGCCACGAAGACCAGCCTTCCACCCTTTCTGAGCTCACAGGGCGGTTCTGGTGAGTTTAAAAGAGACCCATCCCTCCCCTCAAGATGCCCTTTGAGTTTGTTTGCTTATGACTCTCCTCCGTGTTCCTATTCTCGGTCGATTTATGGAGTTGCTTGTCCCCACCCATCACTGAGAGCAAAACATTTACTAGGGAAATGTGTGGGGGTGGCTCTCCCTCCCCCAGGTTCCAAACTTGAGCCCAGCCTCCAAGGAGCCAACACACAGACCCTCTGAGAGGCTCTTGCAAGAATGAGCCTCTCCCCCTCGCTCTGGCTGACCCTCCAGCCTGTGATCTCCTTCTTCAGGTTCTCCCGCTACTCCGTCTTTCCAGCCCCTCTCACTTTTCTTCACCAAGAGGTCTTTTTCTAGGCTGAGCATCGTGGTGTGCGCCTGTCAACTTCCTATACACAGCGAGTTGGAGGCCAGCCCGGCTACATTTGACCCTGTCTCAAAAAAAAAAAAAAAAAAAAAAAACCAGGTGGATGGTGGTTAAGATGGCTCAGTGAGCAGTCACCAATCTGGGGGCCCGAGTTTGCGTCCTGGGATCCACACAGCAGAAGAGAACTCCTGCAAGTTGCACTCTGATCCCTGCACGTTCATGAGTGCCCTCTTGCATGGACGTATACGTACATACAAAAGAAATGGGCTTGGCTTTGTTTTTTACACTCTTTGTGTCTAAACCCAGAGGCACCAACCCTGGGATTTTTTAAAGAATAGTTTACTTTTCCTTGCATTGGTGTGAAGGTGTCGGACCCCCTGGAACTGGAGTTACAGACATGAGCTGCCATGTGGGCTCTGGGAACTGAACCCAGGTCCTCTGGGAAGAAGAGTCAGTGCTCTTAACCACTGCGCCATCTCTCCAACCTAAAAACACTAGGCTTTTCATTCTTTGGGGTAGAGAGGCATCACAGGTGCTAGGGACAGAATCTAGGGCCGCAAGGCAAACACCCTGCCTGAGCCATGCCCCAACCTTGTGTTCTGAAACGACAGCAAAAGGGCCTAACTCTATTGCGTGGCAGCCCCCATGTGGGGCCAGGTAGCCTTCAGCGGGGGTCTGAGACTCCACAGCTCTGTAGCAGGGGCAGGGGGCGGAGCTGGGAAGAGGCCACAAAGGGCAACAGCAACCGGGAGAACCAGAGTGGTTTTCTCTGTGAAGGTCAAATCCCAGCAGCTTCCTGGTCCTGAGCTCTGGCTGGACTCAGCTTTTAGTTCTCAGTTCTCTGAGGGCCAGATAACAACTTCTCTTTGGCCTGGTGACAGGGAAACTTCAATGCAGGTGACTTGGGTTTGGTCTGGTCCTTTGGGGTAGAACACAAAGCCGAGACAGACCAATGGTGTCCCTCTGTCTTACTTGCCAGAAGGAAACCAATCCTGTGACAGCCGGAGCTGGGGCCTCGTGGGGCAAACTTTCCGCCTTTTGCTGTGCCTTTCTTTCTCTCTCTCTCTCTCTCTTTCTCTCTCTCTTTCTCTCTCTCCCTCCCTCTCTTTGTCTCTCCCTCCCTCCCTCTCTCCCTCCCTCCTTCCTTCCCTTTCTCTTTCTTTCCTCTCTCTCTCCCTCCCTTTCTCTCTCCCTCCCTCTCTCTCCCTTCCTCCCTCCTTCCCTCCCTCTCTTTTTCTTTCCTCTCTCTGTCTCTCCCCTCTCACTCTGTCTTTCTCCTCTCTCCTCGCTCTCCCCTCTCTCTCCCTTCCTCCCCCTTCCTTTCTTTCTCCCCCTCCCTTCCTCCACCCTTTCTCTCTCTCTCTCTCTCTCTCTCTCTCTCTCTCTCTCTCTCTCTCTCTCTCTCTCTCCTTCTCTCCTCCTCCTCCTTATCTCTCCTTAGCTAGGAAGTCCACTCCAGGCTGTAGCGACCATCTTATTTACTGACGAGTCCTGGTACCCAGCAGAGCGCCTGAGTGCTCATCACAGTGTTTATGGATGAAGAGTGAGTGGCGGCCTGTGACCTTGGGCAGTCATTGGCCCCACATAAGCCCATTCTCCTAACACAGGATTCAAGTGGGAATGGTGGCGAACTCTGGCATTTGGTAGGCCTGTACTAAATTGTGGGCTGGCGGTATGGTTCAGTTGGTAGAGTATTTGCCTAGTAAGTACGGAGCCCTGTAACGGTGTCTAGCCCCATGAATAAATCTGTTACTCACTCTGTTCTCTTTCTGTTGCCGGGTTTTTCTCTTGATCCCAGATCTACAGCCCCATTAGACTGATTATCATGTCAAAAGGATGTGGGCTCCTTTGCCAAGAGAAAAGATAGTTTCCTTCTATATGTTATTTCTAAAATCAGCGTCTCACTATGTAGCGCTGGCTGTCCTACAACTCTCCATGTAGATCAGGCTGGCTTTGAACTCATAGAATCCTCCTGCTCCCAAGTGCTGAGACAAAGGTGTGCACCACCACACTGGGTTTCTACTCGAATTTTCAGTAACGGGGAGCTGCGAATCACACTGACAAAAAGCACAGATGAGCAAGAGAAAAGATGTGTGTTTGTTTGAATGACTATTCAAGTATACAGGAACTCACAGAAAAATTTACCTTAAAACAATCATAATGTATCTAGGGCTTGTGGACCACTGAGCAAAGGAGGGGATTTTAGCTGAATATGGGAGATATTCTTCAGAAAGTCTCTTTAGGTGAATTGCTACATTTACTTCCCAATTTTTATTTATTATTATCAGTGTGTATGTGCATATGTGTGTATGTATGTATGTGTGTATATGTATTATGTGTATGCATGTATTGCGTGTATGTATGTGTGTGATGCACGTGTGTATGCTTGTGTGTATGCATGTAT
Source organism: Chionomys nivalis (assembly GCF_950005125.1). Lineage (NCBI taxonomy): Eukaryota > Metazoa > Chordata > Mammalia > Rodentia > Cricetidae > Chionomys > Chionomys nivalis. The sequence continues at coordinate 97,426,188 of NC_080092.1, forward strand.
GTAAATACCTCACACTCCACCACCGCTACACACACACTATGTACCATAACACAAATACAAACACACCACACACTACGCAATGTACACTACACACATATACACACCTACACATAGACATATATCACAAACACATGAACACATCACATACCACACACGTGCACACACAGTTTTTTCTATTGATTTCCATTCTGCTTTTTGCTCAGTTAATGAAGTCAAGAGAGGGAAAGAGAAACACCAAAAAACCAAACCCACGAAGTGGAAACTAGTCCGTCTACAGACCACATCAGAACAGAAGAGGGCAGAAGAGAGAACACTGAGAGCTATGAGAAGGTCATGACCTTCTCACCTTGGGGGAGGGGCTGTCTACAATCCCTGGGGTTTCAGCAGCTGGGCGGGCTAGGCTGCCTTCCTGACACAGCGTTTTCTCAGGGGAGCAGGGCTAATGGCGCAGCGCCAACACCACCCACTACATCTGCAGGGGCCTTTGAGTGGCAGACTTGGTCTGCTGGCCGCATCATGATCTCTGAATGTGACCGTGTGGGCTTGACATTTGTGTTGTGGTTTACAGACACCTCAATTCCATCACACCCAGGTGCACACCCCTTCCATGGCGGGATCTATTCAGCAGCCATTTTCCAGCCTAGTGATAAGCAGCCACTAAACAAGCTCTTTTTTTTTTTTGAGATAGAGTCTGGCTAGAATAGTCTAGGCTGATCTCCAGCACTTGATCCTTGTGCCTCAGCCTCCTAGTACCATGATCACAGGTGTGCACTGTCACACTCTCTGGGATCACAGGTGTACACCATCACACTCTCTGGGATCACAGGTGTGCACTGTCACACTCTCTGGGATCACGGGTGTGCACTGTCACACTCTCTGGGATCACAGGTGTGCACTGTCACACTCTCTGGGATCACAGGTGTGCACTGTCACACTCTCTGGGATCACAGGTGTACACCATCACACTCTCTGGGATCACAGGTGTGCACTGTCACACTCTCTGGGATCACAGGTGTGTACTGTCACTCTCTCTGGGATCACGGGTGTGCACTGTCACACTCTCTGGGATCGCAGGTGTGCACTGTCACACTCTCTGGGATCACGGGTGTGCACTGTCACACTCTCTGGGATCACGGGTGTGCACTGTCACACTCTGGGATCACGGGTGTGCACTGTCACACTCTCTGGGATCACGGGTGTGCACTGTCACACTCTCTGGGATCACGGGTGTGCACTGTCACACTCTGGGATCACGGGTGTGCACTGTCACACTCTCTGGGATCACGGGTGTGCACTGTCACACTCTCTGGGATCACAGGTGTGCACTGTCACACTCTGGGATCACGGGTGTGCACTGTCACACTCTCTGGGATCACAGGTGTGCACTGTCACACTCTCTGGGATCACGGGTGTGCACTGTCACACTCTGGGATCACGGGTGTGCACTGTCACACTCTCTGGGATCACAGGTGTGCACTGTCACACTCTCTGGGATCACGGGTGTGCACTGTCACACTCTCTGGGATCGCAGGTGTGCACTGTCACACTCTCTGGGATCACGAGTGTGCACTGTCACACTCTCTGGGATCACAGGTGTGCACTGTCACACTCTCTGGGATCACGGGTGTGCACTGTCACACTCTCTGGGATCACGGGTGTGCACTGTCACACTCTCTGGGATCACGGGTGTGCACTGTCACACTCTCTGGGATCACAGGTGTGCACTGTCACACTCTGGGATCACAGGTGTGTACTGTCACACTCTCTGGGATCACGGGTGTGCACTGTCACGCTCTCTGGGATCACGGGTGTGCACTGTCACACTCTCTGGGATCACGGGCGTGCACCATCACAGTCTCTAACTACATCTGCTCAGTGAAGTCTCTGTCATGCTGGGCACAGCACCGTGAGCCCTCCCACTGTTCTCAGCCAGTGTCCTGTGATTTGTGTTAGAGTAGGTCACCACAACCCAAGTCAGGCACGTGGGAGGTCCTTGACAAAGGAGCTTGGGCCAAGAGGCCTCCTTTAGGTTGGTGGGAGGGTCCCTGACTCAGGTGCACCCAAGTCCTTCCTTCTTACAGATAAAATACAAAAGAGGGACCCCGTTGTACAGACATGTGACATTTCATATCCCTAATGATCTCTCATCGTAGCTCTGTTTAAGTGGTTGTTAGCCACACCTGTAATCTCAGCACTCAAGAGGCTGAGGCAGGAGGGCCACAGGTTTGAGGCCTACCTGGACAAGATAAAAATACACCGTTATATAATTTTTATGTTGTTGTTGTTGTTTTGTTGTTTTGAAACAGAGTTTCTCTGTGTAGCCTTGGCTGTCCCGGAACTCTGTAGACCAAGTTGGCCCCGAACTCACAGAGATCCACCTGCCTCTGCCTCCCGAGTGCTGGGATTAAAGGCGTGCGCCACCACTGCCAATGGTAAAATGTTATTTATTACTGCTGTGTATGTGTGTGGGGGGGGGGGGCGGAATGGTCAGAGCACACATGTGGAGGTCAGAGGACCCCCTGTGGACCCAGTTTTCTCCTTCTGCCTTTATATGGATTCCCAAGATCAAACTCAGATTGTCGTGCCTGTGTGACAAGCACCTTGACCCACACAACCATCTTGCCAGCTCCTACAGTCACTGCTTCTGTTAGGGGAGATCTGAGGGGTGCCTCGGATTGTCTGGGGGAAGCCAGGCTTACTCTCAAAAGACAGAAATTCTCAGCTCTTTCCTGGGAAAGATCTTTCTTTTGTGTTAAAGACAGGGTCTAGGTAGCCGTGGCTGGCCCTGAACTTGCTATGTGCCTGAGGATGACCTTGAATCCCTGATCTTCCTGCCTCCACCTCCACAGTTCTGGGGTGGTAGGCGTTGACCTTGTTTGGCAAGAAAGTTATCTTCAAGGTCACTGGCTCTGGTCCTGGCACTCCTCCAGTGTTGGAATACGTGTGCCGAGTGTATCACACGGCACATCTTATCGCTTTCCACTTGGCGCGTGACTTGGAGATTGACCAGGTCTTTGGGAGCCATTGCACCCTGGGACCCCCAGTAAAGCTGGCGTCACTCAGTCGCCTGACCATAAGCGGCTCGGAAAGGGGCTGGAGGAGATCGTGCCCACACAGAGCCAGAAGGCAAAGTGCCCATCTCATAACAAAACAAAGCAAGCTAATATCCTACCAGGGCTCTTTTAAGGAAGTGACGTCATCACACCTCAGGATGTGTAGGCTCCGGAACATTTTCCTTGGAATAAACTGTGTCCCCGGGGCTTCTTAATGAGTCCTTTCTGTCGAGACTGCACAATGGTTGGAACCAGCTGCCCGGTTTCACTTGGTCCTGTTATCCGGAGCAAAGGTGTGGCTTGTTTACTTGATTTTTGTTGGGGGACGTTCTTTGTTCTCCAAGGGACACAGAAGAGTTCCTATCTTAGAACGTGTGAAGACCTAAAAAGTGGCTTTTCCACGGAAGTCATCAAGCTGAATCACTGAGCTCCGCTCAGAAGAGGAAATGGATTCTTGGTTGCCCGGCCACGGAGGCATCGAGCGCTCTATACTTGGGACTGAGATGGATGGAGCTCTTTCTGTAGCCCAGGGCCCTGCACCCCTTGTGAGAGCCTCGGTGGCTCAGTGGCGGCTTGGTGGCTGTTGGACGTGGCAAGGGACACTTGCCTGGGGTGATAATGACCTCAAAGAGCCAGCCAGGAGGCTGTAGATGGATTTTTCCCCCTTGGCAGACCCACGGCTATGACTAAAGGAAGTTGGATGCATCTTGGATATTTAATCCTCCAAAAAGCCCCAAACTGGAAGCAACCAAAGATAATTAAAGAAATCTGGATACAGTTGTACAGTGGGAAGATGCTCAAGCTATTTTGATGACTGAGGGGGAAAGCTTTCAATACACTCTACGATTCTATTTATAGAACAACAGAATATGTTGAGTTTTGGGTGGGGAGAACCTTAAGTGAAAAGATACTCCCATCAAATTGACCTGCAGGTCTACAGGGCATTTTCTTGATCAATGATTGACATGGGAGGGTCCAGCCCATGGTGGGCAGCGATACCCTTGGGCAGGTAGTCCTGGGCTATATGAGGAAGCAGGCTGCGTAAGTCACAGGGAGCAAGGCAGTAAGCAACACTTCTGCTTGGCCTCTGCTTGGTTCCCGCCCTGGCTTCCCTCAGTGATGGACTGATGAGGGGAGCATAAACCAAATAAACCTTTTCTTGCCCAAGTTGCTTTTGGTCGTGGTCTTTATCACAGGACACAGAATCAGGCTACAGTAGCCCCTTCCATAGTGCTAGAGGTCAGAAAAACAATGGTGCTGGGGAAGGTTACAGCCTAGGGGGACGGTTTGGGGACCTGCACATGTTAGGAAGCCACAGAGCAGCACACTGGGTGGGTGGATAGGCACACACATACAACCTGTGCACCCCACTGAACATAAATTCTAGAAGAGGAAACACACTGGGCCTGCATCATGTGATCCCATTTGTGAAGTCTAAGGGCAGTAAACCAAAGCTCTGGAGGCAGGGGTTGCAACTGGGGTGGCATTGCCATGGAAACAAGATGCGGTGCCACAGGCCAGTCATCCTAGCACTCGGAAGTGAAGGCAGGAGGAGCTGGTGTTCAAGGTCATCTTCAGCTATCGAGTGAGTTCAAGGACAGCCTGGGCAACAAGAGATTCTGCAGCAAAGAAACCCCTTTCTGGGCACTCTGTCGTCCCCTGAGAGCCCACGTTAACAACTGACCACGCATTTAATGGTAAACGACGTGAGGATTATCTTGCCGTTTTGAAGGCGGGACGTCTGACTCGGGTGTCTGTGAGTCATGGTCTAGGTACAGGTAGAAATGTGACACTGTCTGGGTCCCCTCATCACCCACGTGGGTGAGTTCCTAAGAGCCTCAACTGAGTCACCGGTTCCGAGGGTTAGGAAGCATCTTTGGTCAATGGTCAGTAAAAGTTACAGGGGGCCACTGTTTAGACTTCCACACTGGACCCCAGATGACAAGACTCAAATTCGAAATGGAGTCACTGGCTCTAAAGTCTCACATCATCAAGTCAGACTTACTAAGTTATGTAAGGTTAGAGGAGTGAGACAAAGGGACTTCTCAGCAGCTGCAACAGGACAATGGAGATCCTTCAGCTGCATTCCAGACTCCCGCCAGTTCTTACAGGTGGCAGCCTGCTGAGCCACCACGTGTGTTTATGGCGCTCTGACGGTTTGGTTGTTGGTTTTTGGTGTTGTTTGTTTGTTTGCTGTTCTTGTTGTATTGAGACAGAGTTTCTCTTCATAGCCCTATCTGTCCTGGAACTCTCTCTGTAGACCAGGCTGGCCTCAAACCCACAGAGATCCTCATGTCTCTGCTGATACTAAAAGCACGGGCCACCACCACCCGGGTTTTTGTTTCTGTGTTATAAGAGAAGTAACTTTGAAGATGTTCTCGTTTTGTTTGGTGCCTGAGCAGTTTTGCTGGCAGGTGAGTATGTGCCCCACTTTTGTGCCTGGTTCCCCTCGAAGCTCAGAAGAAAGTGTCGGATCCCCTGGCACTGGAGTTACAGATGGCTCTGAGCCTCCGTGTGGGTGCTGGGGACTGAGCCTGGGTCTTTTACAAAAGCAGCCAGTGCTCTTAACCCATAAGCCATCTCTCCAGCCAGAGAAAGTAGCTTTGAAATGATCGTTTTCACAGGCACCTGTGCAAGCCTGAGACCTCTGAACATTATCCTCCCTTCGGTGTCTTTTTCTGCCTTCTTTTGCCTATCTCTGTCTGTAAAGCCCTCATCCTAGGCTTGGCTCACTGGAACATTCCTGCTGCCTTTGGAGGGCAGTGCTATGGGAATTCAAACCTGCGTAGAAAAGCTGGTGCAAGCTGTGCACTTAAGCATGGGGGCATACACCTCCAGCACTCAGGAGGATGAGGCAGGAGGATTGCTGTGAGATGGAGACCAATCTGGTCCACATGAGACCCTGTCTCAAAAACAAACAGCCCCTCCCCCGAAAGAACCCTTTGACTATTCGGTTGAGACTTTTGTCCTTGGGTGAGGACATTATTCTGCAGACCACAGAAAGGTGTACAATAAGCTAAGAATGATAATCTCTAACTGGTCATATTTTTCCATATCTTTCCCTTTTTTATTTTCAGAAGCTTTCCTGGAAGTTTTAGAGATGAAAACGCGGCTCTCCCTTACGCACACTGGCGATGTCTATGGAGTGGGGTGGTGTGCCTCTCTGGCAGCGAGTGGTGAACCTGGCAACCGTGTAAGGCCTAGAACGCCCTTGAGGGATCAGAGAAAGAATGTTTACCCAACACGCTCAGGACCGTGGGCTCATCCTGGCGCTTCAGACAGTAACAGTAAACAATAAAAATCTTCTAGACTTGAAGAGGTAGACCGTTGTCATCCTGAGAAACTGGTTCCAGGAATTAAGGGCCTTCTCCACCACCACCACCCCATCCCCCTCGAGACAGGGTCTCTCTTTCTCTCTCTCTCTCTGCAACAGTCCTGACTGTCCTGGAACTCACTCTCTAGACCAGGCTGGCCTCAAACTCACTGAGATCAGCCTGTCTCTGTCTCCCGAGTGCTGGGATTAAAGGCGTGCGCCACCACCTCCTTGTCATTACCATCTTCTTAGTCCCTCCAAAACTAACATTCTGTTTCAAATCAGCAACTTTAAATCATAAAAGATTTAAGGTAAAAGATAAGAGATAAAAGGATGATTTATGAGCTGGGTAGAGTTGGCGCACGCCTTTAATCTCAGCACTTGGGAGGCAGAGGCTGGTGGATCTCTGTGAGCTCAAGGCCAGCCTGGTCTACAAGAGCTAGTTCCAGGACAGGCTCCAAAGCCACAGAGAAACCCTGTCTTGACACACCTCCCCCCCCCAAAAAAGGATGATTTATGATAGAAGACTAAAATTAGGTGAAACATACAAATTCTATTTGGGACAGAATATGGGTTATCTGTTGATTTTTTTTGTTTTTGTTTCTGTTTTGAGACAGGATCTCATGTAGCCGAGGCTGGCCTCTAGGTTACTGAGAATGACCTTAAACTTCTGACCATCCTGCCTCCACCCCAGAGCATTGGATACCTGAACCCAAGGCAGCCTGAACCTGTAACCCCAGCATTGGGAAAAGTTCCTGGGGTTCGTTGGCCTGCCAGTCTAGCCAAATCTGTGTGCTCCAGATTCAGTGAGAGATCTTGTCTCAAAAGATAAGGTGGACAGTGGCAGAAGAAGGACCCAAAGCTGACCTACGGCCTTCATATGCACACCAAAAAGTAAAGACTGTGGTTCAGAAGCAACATCGGCAAAGCTGAGTATCCCTTCCCAACCCTGAGTGCTGCAGGCTGAGTGTGTTTGTGCCGAGCTATTCCAGGCAGGGGTGAGAGCCTCCAGGCTCCAGCCTTCCACAGTTAAACACGCCGTAGTCAGTATTTTTCCACCCTGCGCTTTTGTTCCTGCTTCTGCTGGGAGCACCAAGTCTCCTCCCACTCGCAGGCCTCAGAACTTCCCTGTTCTTCTCAGTGCTCCTTGGTGCCCTCAGTGCTCCTCAGTGTCCTTAGTGCTCCGTGGTACCCTCATGCTCCTCAGTGCTCCTGGTGCCCTCAGTGCTCCTGGTGCCCCTCAGGATCCCCGAGACAGATGCTGACTGCTAGGAGCAGGTGCAGAAAGGGCAAAGGCAGGAGGGAGGAAGAAGGCAAGGTCGGTCTACTGGCCTCTTCTAGATCCCCTTTTGAGTGGAGATCTTTCCTACAGTATTAATCACATGGCCACATGGCCCATTCTTCTAGAGTTCAAAGTCTTCCTCAGTCTTGATGGTGTTTCTCAAGGGCTCACAGTGGTACAGGGGAAGCACCCTGTTCCTCATTACCCCTTTTCTCTCCGTTTCCGGCAGTAGAGGTTTTTCTTGTTTTGTCTCCGTTCATTGAAAATGTGCAGTACAGACACTGCACCCTTTCCTGCTCCTCTGGGAGCTGACAGCCCACCTTGCACATACACCGGCGAGCCCAGGCATGACTCATTCTTTGCAAACCCCAGGTGGTAGGTGGATATGTCATTTTAAGTTCTGGATTGAGCCCCTGGCAGCTAGCTGCACTGGGGCCAGGGTGTTCTTGTTGGTGACTGTATTTGGTCTAGACCCTTTGAGGGGCAGGCCCTTTGTTTTCAGTTATGTGGGGTAAAGGCGAGGGTCTGTGTTTTCCATCCTGGATGGCTCCTTCCTGCCTGAAGCCGCCCACCTCCTGGAAAGAGATATCAGCTCAGGTGTCCCTGGGCGTCACCAGAACCAAAGCAGCGTGTTCTTCGGCCTTCAAAACACAGGAAAGAAATCGTTGTTTCCAAAATGGAAAGGCACAAAATCAGCCTGGCGGAGGTTGTTCAAGGGAGACACTTCCCAAGTGCCTCAGAGTCTTTGGCAGATGAAGCAAGAACATTCATGTTTAAATATGCCTTGTCAAGGCTCATTTGGTTGTTAGATTGTTGTGTGGCAATGGAGATATTTGACAGCCTACGAAAATAAATACCACACTAAGACTTGGGAGTGTGCGTATTGATGAAGCACTGTCATAGAATGCCCAAAGCCCAGGGTTCCATGGCCAAAAAGCACAAAAGAAATCACTTCCCTTGAAGCACGGGGTGGTGGACTCTAGTTGTCAAGATAAACCAGTTTGCCAGAGGAATGTTACTCCACAGGGTGAGCCTTGCCAGACCCCCAGCCAGCCTCAGAGGGAGGAGGAGCTCACCTCCCTTAGCTCTGGATGCTGAAGGAGCTGTGGGAGAGACTTCAGGCAGCGGAGAGGGGAGAACCAGGGAGCCGGGGCTCTGAGCTGGCTGCAGCCTGGGCCCTGGAGGGTAGTGTGCGGCTAAGATCTCAGAGTTGTATTATCTTTTCATAGTGAGCCCTGTCTGTGTAACAACGGACAGAAAACTGCTGGAAACCTGGGACTTTTGATCTAAGATTTGAAGGGATCTTTCTCCCCCTCCAAGCCCCCATTATCTTTCTCCCTCCCTCCCCCTTTCTCTCCCTCCTTCTCTCCCCATCCCTTTCTTTCCATCTCCTCCCTCTCTCCTGCCCTCTCTCCCATCTCTTTCCCTCTGTCCCCGCCTCCTTTCCTTATCTACCTCCCTTTTGGGTTGCCAAGCACGGGGTTTCTAGGACTAAGTTCACACACTCTATCTCAGGCACACCCGCAGTCCAATGAGGGCCATTAGTTGTTATTTGTTTGTTTATTTATTATCTATGTAATCAATAACAGGATGTTTCACCAATCTCAGATTTCACAGGCTCTCCCAGCAGCCTCCTCCCATCCCTCCTGGGACCCACCTTGCAGGATGTTTAGTGGATGACTGCAGGCATGAGTGGGGTATGGGCTTGAGTGAATTTTAGAATGTGATCCTATCCCTCTCCCATAGCTCCCTCCTCCCCACTTTGGGTAGCTAGACTTGGACCCAGGACCACACCCACATTTAATTTTTGCCACACCCCAGTTCAGTGAGGGGATATTTGCTTTTTATTTATCTATCCCACACGGAGTGTGTGCACGCTTGTGCATGTGTCTGTCTCTCTCTGTGTGTGCATGTGTGTTTATCTGTATGTGTGCGTGTCTTTGCATGTATGTATGAGGGGGTGTGTATGTGTGCATGCATGTATGTGTGTGTATGTGTACATGTGTTTGTGTGTATATATGGGGTGTGTATGTGTGCATGCATGCATACATGTGTGTGTATCTGTGAATGTGTTTGTGCATATATGTGTGTGTATATATGGATGTGTGTATTGTGTATATGGGGTGTGTGTATGTGTACACACACATATGTGTGTGTATGTATGAATGTGTTTGTGTGTATGTATGGGTGTGTGTATGTGTAACTCCAGGCCTTAGCCATGCTAAACAAGTGCTCAGCTGCTGAGCCAGTCACATTCCTAATGAGAGGCTTGTTTTGTGGTTTGTGTGTCTGTGCCTGTGTGGACAGGTTGTGTGGACACTGTGTGGACAGGTTGTGTGGACACTGTGTGGACACTATGTGAACAGGTTGTGTGGACACTATGTGGACAGGTTGTGTGGACACTGTGTGGACAGGTTGTGTGGACACTGTGTGGACAGGTTGTGTGGACAGGTTGTGTGGACACTGTGTGGACAGGTTGTGTGGACACTGTGTGGACAGGTTGTGTGGACACTGTGTGGACACTGTGTGGACCCTCCCTAGACTGCAGGATTCTCACCCTGGAGATGGCAAGATGCGGAGAAGGGAAGAACAGTTTGGCTTTCCACAGTGGCGCCAGGAGGGCACAGCCTAACAAGACCCTACGCACAAAACCACTCTGATGTTGTCCAACCCTGCACAAGGCTGACCCTAAAGCTCCTTTCAGCCTAGAACCAGGAACCAAAGACTTGGAAATTGGAGGCAAAACTGTGTGTCATTGGGGGCAGCTGATGGCAGGAATAACCCGATTGTTCCAGTCTGGGTTTATGACAGTCATGCCAGTGCCCATGTGGCTGGAGGCATGCGGCACCTGGAGCCATGAGGCCCCCGGAGCCAGGAAGGATGAGGGCAGCAAGCAACTGCTAGAGACCCAAGAGAAAGTTTGTTTTCCCAGTGTCCTCTTCTCCACTGGATGCTCTCTCAGCACAGCGCCCCAGTTTGTCTCTCTCCTCCTCCACGAAGATTACCCACGAGCTCAGGCAGCTTCAACTGTACATCCGACCAGCTCCCTCTGAATAAATGCCTTCAGTGGGCAGGCAGACAGCGAGCCTGTTCCATGCCAACAGGACTGTATGTCACCCTAATTACAAGGGGTGGCAGAGGAAGGCAGGTTACTCACGAAAAAGGCTGCTAATCTCCGCCCAGCGTGGGGACCATCCTCTGAGCCTCCCACGTCCTCAGTGAGAATGAACACTTTCTGTTCTGTAATCTGATCCCGGGTGCCACCAAGCGCGAAGGTAACAAAAGCTCAGAGCATTTCCAGCTTCGGGTCCAGGAATGCCACCCGACCTAGGGGGAGCCTTGGCCCCGGCGGAGTCTGAGGTAAGACGGGATTCCTAAGTCAAGGTGATAATTATGCCCCTTCCTGTAATTGTACTGATGTGTGTGATGGCACGCCTACAGGCTGGCCACCTAAAGCTGCCACCTGTATTTGGTCTGTAACACACATGCCACTCCACAGGGAGTACAGGCTTTGATTGACGTTAATCTCAGGGGGCTTCAAATAGGATAGAAATAACTATCACCTCCCAAGAACCATCCCCTTGCTGCCAACAAGTGGGGGCAGTCTGGCTTTGCCAACTTACCAAGCAGGGTCCCCATGAGCTAGCTCACTGAAAAGAACACAGCACTATCTACACAGGGACAGGCAGGAGAATCCAGAGGCCGCCTGTCTTTAGAGTCACGGATGAATGCATGGGAAGAACACCCCGTGCTCTGAGGAGCCGGGAGGATGAGTCTCAGATGCTCAGCACAGAACAGGAAAGTGAGCCCAGAGGACAGTCTCTCGGAGTCGGGAGCTGCCTGGGAAAATAGACTAGGAAGCAAGCATTGGGCCAGCAAGAGGGCTCAGCTTTTACCACCAAACCAGATTACCTAAATTCAATGCTCAGGACCTGCATGGTGAAAATAAAGAACCAAGTCCTTCAACTTGTCCTCTGAACTCCACTTGTGCACACACACACACACGATAAATAAAATATAATAAAAGGTTGAACATTATGTCTCACGTATGGCAGTGATTAACATTCTTTTACCCACTTCTGGGATTTTTTTTAAAGTATGTATTTGATGACATAATGCAAGCCGAGAGCACAGGAAAGTACCTCCCAGAACATAATTGCAGGCCACTAATGGTGTCTTCACCCAAACACGCCCTGACGTTCCAGAAGCACATACTTCTGCTGTGTACGTCATCCTGGATTACATAAACTGGCAGGCTCACACCTACAGGTGTCACCCACCCCTGCAAGGCTGTGACAATCCCAGAGACGAAAGGCTCTGCAGACACATTCTGATCCCACGCCAAGGAAAAGGCAGGAGCTCCAAACATGGAGTCTGACCTTGACCTGACCTTCCCTCCGAGTCAGCCTTTCCTGACAGTGTCCTTCATAGAACATTCATTTTCCTGTTCAGAGGGTCATCAGTCGGGTACCCACTCTGGAAAACATCTTGAAAAGTGAAGTTCAAAGGGCCCTGGAGAAGGGGACCACTGGGGAGACTGTTGAATGCCCCTGCCTCCTGAGTGCTGGGATTAAAGGGGTGTGACACCATGCCCAGGTGTTTTAGTTTTGACCCAGGGTCTCAGGGACCTCTGGCTGTCCCTGAACTGGCTATGTAGCCAAGGGTGACCCTGACTTCTTTCTGCTCTTTCTGCCTCTACCTCCTGGGCTGGGATTACAGGCACACACCCTGGGTTCATGTGTAGTTGAGAATGGACCCGGGGCTTCATGCTAGGCAAGTAAGCACTTCACCAACGGAGCCACGCCCCCAGCCCGTTTCATTTGATTCTTCTATTTTACATGTTGACAAAGAAACCTCAGGGCCTCCTACCTGCTAGGCAAACCCCCTACCACTGAGCTACCTTCCCAGCCTCTGCCTCAGAGTTCTTAGACAGTCTCACCAAATTCTTATTTTGTTATAAGTATTACTTTACAGCGTGGAAAGCCGAAACCTGCTTGTCACCCAATGTGAGGCGTAGAGTCGAGGGATCACGTGTTCCTGCAGGAGCCTCTGTCTCGGAGCATATTCCCGTGAGGAGGAGGCTGGGACAAGGAGTCAGTTGGGCTGGCATAGACAGTGATATAAGGAGCGGGGTCCTGAAGAGGTGCTGAGGCAGGTCTTGGCAGCTTTCGGGGTAAGCCAAAAGTTCCTCAGTGTGACTGGGCCAGTGGTTGATCCTGGCTTGTACACAATTCTCCGAGCTTTGCCTTCCATTATCAATCCCTTGCTTGATCTAGCTGGAGTGGACTATGTTGATTGCATTCTCTGCCCTGCCCCCAGCCCCCTGGCTGCGACAGACAGGACACGGGTATCTGAAGGCAGGGAGAACAGACTTCTGGAAATGAAGGGAGAGTCCAGGAAGCAATGAAGAAGTTGGCAAAGATTTTTGGCTAATGGCCACCATTTGTTGACGTCCATGGTATATGTCATCTTCACCCCTTCCTTCCACAGCTGTAATAGAGACCTTAGCATTCCCATGTAATGGGGAAGGAAAAGAGCCCAGAATGATTGAGTGGCCCCAGGCCACAGAGCCCCTAATGGTGACCCAGGGTTCCGGATCCTCCCTCAGTGCTCAGTCTGTTCCCCCACTGCCGCTCCGCACAGCCTGAGCCTGCCTGCAGGAAGGGTGGGGAGCTGCTTTTCTGCTCTCAGAACCCAGACATCCATCCAGCTAGACTAGAGACGCCACAGTTCACTTGCGTGTGGCTTAGCAGGTTAAGACGCTTGATAGCCATATCCTTAGAAAACAGAAGCCGGGCGGTGGTGGCGCACGCCTTTAATCCCAGCACTGGGGAGGCAGAGGCAGGCGGATCTCTGTGAGTTCGAGACCAGCCTGGTCTACAAGAGCTAGTTCCAGGACAGGCTCCAAAACCACAGAGAAACCCTGTCTCGAAAAACCAAAAAAAAAAAAAAGAAAGAAAGAAAGAAAGAAAGAAAGAAAGAAAGAAAGAAAGAAAGAAAGAAAACAGAGAGACTGGGCATGTTGCCCAGAAGCAGTGGCAAACTGCAGAGACTCCATCAGAGATGGCTTAGGGGCGCTACTTACCGAGTGCACTCAAACACTGTGTTAGTTGGTGCTTTTGTTTTGTTTTGCTTTTTTTTTTTTACCCCAGCAAAAGTAGGTGTGTTGCTTTTTGTACTGAGGAATCTCATTCTGTGCCTCTGTAATTGCCTTGTTTGAAAAAGATGGAAAAGCAAGCCAGTCTGACTGCCTGGGAGGCTGTGGGTAGCTTTTGTTCTCTCCTCCATGGCTTTCTGCTTTAAGCATATTTCTGCAAGGAGCCTGCACACATGTTGCTTCTTGCTGCAAAGAACAGAAAACCTGGGCTCTGAGTGGGTTGCCCAGAAATTCTAGACTCCAAGTGGGTTGCACATTAAGGACCTGACAGTTCGCATGACAGAAAGCCTAGTGACAGAGGGCCCCTGGCACAGTGGGAGTGGCCCTGTTGCTAAAGACAGGTCCTTTGTTCCGCTGGGCCTCCCCGTGGACAAGCCTGGCTGTGGAATCAGAGTCCATGCAGCACAATGGGGCCTTCCTTCTGGTGTTTCTCTTTTTGTTTTGTTTTGCTTTTCCTAAAAGTCCTGAGCGCCCCCATACTGGGTCACATGCTCTCCAGGTGAGTCCTGCAGCAGGCTTTTTCTCTTGGGCCACCTACCAACTCTCAAATCATGACTTAATATTAGTTATGGATGCTTGACCTTGTCTTATGCTCATTTCTTGCTAACTCATAGCTTAACCTGTTTCTTTACATCATTGTTTTGCCTCTTTTTACCTTCCTTTCCTTCTGCATGTCCTACTCCATGTAACTGCCTGGCCCCAGGCAAATTGCCTCCCTCTCTTTCTCCCTCATTCTCTTCTTCTTCTCTCCTGTTTATTCTCTCTGGCCAACAGCCCCACCCATCCCTCTTCTGCGCAGCTATTGGCCATTCAGCTCTGTATTAGACCAAGCGGGTGCCTTAGGCAGGCAAGGTGAAGCAAACGCAATACAGCTTTACATAATTAGACAAAGGCAGCAGAAACAATCACACACCTCACAGAGTTAAAGCAATATTCCACAGCATAGGCAAATGTAACACATCTTTACCTAGCTAAAGTAATATGCCCTGGAAGGAGGTACTTTAGACCCTGGCCTCCCCGCTGGAGTCACTCACAGGTGAATGCCTGACCAAAATTATAGCCTTGCGAGAAAGCTATGGGTGAGGAAATGCCTTGTGGAGGATCCATGCTCCTGCTGTGCTGCGTCTGGTTGTTGCTTCTGAGACGGGATGACCTTGAATTTCTGATCCTCCTGCTTCCGTCTCCCTAGAGCTTGCTTAACATCCATAGGGCCCTGGGTTCCATTCTCAGCACCACAGAAGCTGAACATGGTGGAGCACACCTGTAGGCCCAGTACTTAGGAAGAAGCAGAAGAACCGGAAGTGTTAAGGTATCTCAACTACATAGTAGGTTCAAAGGCAGCCTAGTATACATGAGTCTCTATCTCAAATGAAAAAAAAAAGGATATTAGGAGCTGGATAGTGGTGACACATGCCTTAAACTCACCACTCAGGAGGCAAAGGCAGGTGGATCTCTATGAGTTCGAGGCCAGCCTGGTCTACAGAGTGAGTTCCAGGACAGCTAGAGCTACCCAGAGAAACCCTGTATTGAACCCCCTCCCCCACAAAAAAAAGTTTATAAAATAGATAAATAATAAAAGAAAAGTACATTAAGAAAAAAAACTTAGAAAAAAACTCATTGCTCGTTGTGGTGTAATAATTATAACTGTCTGAATGTCACATGTGGACTGGGGATGCTCCAGCTGACTCCAAAGTTCCAAATTACCTACAGGGACTAATAATCACAGCTCCCTGGTCCTCAGTATCCCTGGGCTTGGCATGGGCTCAACATCCTTGCTGGCTGTTGACTGCAGCCCTGTGTTGCTCAGAGGCTAACCTCTAGCCGAGCCTCTACCCTAGCACATCGTGAGGCAAGGGTCCTTCTTCACTGCATTGTGGGGGCATCAAGAACAGGCTGAAATGTATCCTGTTTCTTTAGCACTGTGGCCACGAGAAAGACGCGTCCAGCTCCTAAGGTCTGTACCTGGGAAGTCACCCAAAGATCTCCAGATCATTGTGGATTTAGGAGACAGGTGTGGTGGCCCAGCTCAGATGACCAGTGGTCTTATCAGAGAAAAGAGGCAGAGAGGTAGACATTGAAGTGGTGTGGCCACTTGCCAAGGAATGCAGGCGAGTGGCAGAAACTAGTCAAGGTTACTCCAGAAGCAGGGCCCCTCATGGCCTTAGAAGGGAATGTATTTCTCCTGCTTCAAACCTTTAGGTTTGTGGCTCCCTGTCAAGCAGCAGGACAAAACCGGTTCACCCACCCTGGTGTTTCCCAAGGCTCTGCAGCTGAGCGGCTTGCTGTGTGTGAAGTTCAAAGTGGTCCTCTGTGTCCCGGGGGCATGGAGGAAGGTCAGGAAGGCTCTTGGTTTTACGTCAGTGTGGTTGCACATTTCTGGGCTACAGTGGAGCCCCCTGCTAATGAATGTCCCACAGGACACTGGCGGTCACAGATTAGCAGCCGGGTAACACTGGACCAGAGGCTCTGAGACCATGATGTGCTATTTTCAAGTTGGGTGAGCTTTCTTTCTGACCTTGGAGAAACTGCTACCCAGCCAGGCAAGAGAACACTTTCTTTGTGAGCCCAAGTTCCCTGTGAGTTCAGATAGCACACAATTAACAGAAAAAGGCTTACAGAACACAGCCCCTGTACTTTCTTCCAACCTGTCTGGGTTGAGAGTCACACAGCAAGCACGGATCCTTTCATCTCATTCCCTTGTTGGTCGCTGGAACAGTTTTCGTATTGTTTTCTGTTTGGAAGAAATTTAAGATGGAGAGAAGATTTATTTAAATGTAGAGGGTGTTGTTGGTAAGCAGCTAGAACAGTAGGCAGGGCGATAATAATAACCTCTGTGTACAGAACATTCTGGAGGCAGAGGTTGTAGGATGCGTGGACGTGGGAAGTATTTACAAAGTGGTTTTTGTGGGGTATATATATATACACACACACACACACAAATGTTTTCTTTAAATCTTTTTTTGGTCTGGCTGGGCCGTGATGGTGCATACCTCTAATTCCAGCACTTAGGAGACAGAGGCAGGTGGATTGCTATGAGTTCCAGGACAGCCTGGTCTACAGAGCTAATTCCAGGGCTACACAGAGAAACGGTGTCTTGAAAAACAAAAACAATTTTTTCCCCCGTCTGAGATAGTTCTGGTCAGTCCTAAGGATGAACACAGCAGAAGGCAAGCATTGACTCCTGCAAGCTGTCTTCTGAACACCGCAGGCTCACCGTGACACACGTGCAACACGTACACACAAATAAATAAATAATGCACACAAATTTTAAAATAGATACTGCAAATATATAAGATTGTGGGAGCGGTCCTCTCCTTCTACCATGTAGGTCCTAGGGATTAAACGCACAATGTCAGGCTTGTTACCAGCTGGGCTATCTCTCTCTCTTTCTTTCTTTCTTTCTTTCTTTCTTTCTTTCTTTCTTTCTTTCCTTCTTCCTTCAGTTTTCTTCTTTAATTTATTTATTTTTATTTTATGTGCATTGGTGTTTTGCCATGGGTATCAGGTCCCCTTGGAACTGGAATTCACAGACAGTTGTGAGCTGCCATGTGGGTTCTGGGAATTGAACCCAGGTCTTCTGGAAGAGTAGCCAGTGCTGTTAACCACTGAGTCATCTCTCCAACACCCCCCCTTCTTTCTTTTTACAATTAATTAATTAAAAGCCCAGTAATGGTGACACTCGCCTTTAATTCCAACACTTAGGAGGCAGAGGCAGTTCCAGGACGGGCAGGGCTACACAGAGAAATTTTGTCTCAACAAAACAAAACCATAGCAATAGTAATGGTTAATTATTATTATTGGGTGAAGATGTGTGGATGCTGTGGCATACTTACGGAGGAGGTCAGAGGTGAACTTCGTGCGGTTGGTTTTCTCCCTCTGTCTTTACGTGGGTCCTAGGAAGCAAACTCAGGTCCTCAGGCTGTGAGCGCTTCACCCACCAGTTCACCTCAGCAGCCCGGCAAACACACTGAGGTAACACTTTGTAACACTTTGTGATGCCAGGCTACATCTTTTCATGAAAAGCTTTTCTCTTCTTTTCCTCTGGAGGAGAAAATCCCCATAGCTGCCGTGGGCTTCCCAGGCCCCGCTAGGGCCCCACCCAGGTCAGTGTGAAATGAATGAGTCGCTTTATTCTCTAAAAGCCACCCTGCGTGTAGGGAATCTTTCCAAGGCAACACAGAGGAGCCTGGCCATGCACAGCACACAGCGTGAGCCTCCAACAACCTGGACTGAACTCGTGTTTGGCCTGAGGTGCTCTGCCCACAGGCAACTTGCAATTTCTCAGAAGAGACAGACCCAAGTCTTTGACAGTCAGACTCCACACCTAACAGGAATGCAAGGCTGGTGGGCCTGCTGGAAGACGCCTTAGAAGGGGTTTTCAGGAAGAGGGAGTGGCCTAGGACTGTCCACAGAAACAGCAAGGTTCAACCGAGTGTCTGTCCTCGGGCAAAGACCCAACACCTTGAAGGAAATTATTTTATTTTTATGTTGCTGAGGGTCAAACTAAGAGCCTTATATATGGCAAGCAATTTACTGATAGACTCCCCAAATCGGTGCTTTGGAAGCCCCTTCTTTCTCTCCTGTTTCATTTGTTTGTTTACTTGCTTTTTTTTTTTTTTTTTTTTTTTTGGTTTTTCGAGACAGGGTTTCTCTGTGGTTATGGAACTAGCTCTTGTAGACCAGGCTGGTCTCGAACTCACAGAGATCCGCCTGCCTCTGCCTCCCAAGTGCTTGTTTACTTGCTTTTGAGCGAGGTTTTAGCACTGGCTGGACTGGAATTTTCTCCGTAGAACAGGCTCTCCAGACATGGTCTTTCCATCCCCAGCTCCAGCACACAGATCACAGTGTGCACCATTGTGCCTGGCTAAGCACCCGGCCCATCCTCAACACCAGTGCTGAGCTGAATGAATTCAGCTTTGGAATCCAGGTTTGCTGAATTAACAAAGGACTGGATGGGGACCGGATGACTGGAGAGGAGAGTGAAGTTATTCTGAACAAAGGACTGTTGGGGCAGAATTCGCAGAGGGCCACCGAGGGCGCCTTTGTAGTGGGAGCTGCTTCCCCTAGTCAGCATCCCTTTGAGCAAGAGAGTAGGGACATTTGTGCATTGGCAAAGGACTCCTGCCTGCAACACGAGGGCTGCCCTGAGAAAGGGCGGCGTCGAGGAGAAAACTCAATGCAAGCGATTTGCCTCTTTAGACTAAAAGGAAATATTTTAAAGCTATGCGAGGCTGGATGATGCCTTTTGCAGATCGGGCTTCTTGGCCCGAAGTTTTTGCAGCTTGGGGAATGATGCAAGGCATTAGCTCAAGGCCGCTGGGTGGCTGCCAGGGCTCAATTAGGAAATTGTGCCTGTAGGGTAACCTATATTCACAGTATTTTTCCAGGCTGGAAAGTCTGCCAGATGGCCCATGTCAGGACTCTGCCATGCCTTGCGAGGCTTCCTTTAACTCATTTACCACCAGGTGGGAACAGGGGTTCTTCTAGAAGTGGGTTCACCGCCAACACAGGTGCAAACAGAAATGTTGGTCCTATGTGTAAGGACACCAGAATGGAAAATGATTATCCGGGGCCTCTCGGAGAAGCCTGGATCATGATGTGGCCCTGATTCTTAGCAACCCAACATGGAATTGTTCAAGCTTATCTTGTTCTTTGGGCTGGGAAGAAGTTGGGCTCTGGAGGTTGACCTAGTGTCTTTCCTGGGGTGACCCACCCCTAATCACAACTTCCAGTACTCTTGAGCCACCAACTCCTCTGCTTTCACTGAGAGGGTTCCTAGCGAAGCACACGGAGATAGTGGCCTAGAAATCAGCATCCTTACCTCTGGTTGGGGAAGGCGTCACCTGCCATGGTACTGAGATGTTGAGGCCCGTGAGGGTGTGCATCCAGGATGTGAGCCAGAAGAACAAAGGAATGATAGCCTTGTGCCCAGGCTTCTGATGGGGAGGGGGTAGTGCAACTCAGCAGCCCCAAGGAGAAAGAACCTTGTTATGGTTGCTGGGACTTGGGTCATCCTCGGCCTTTGTCCCACGGGCGCTTGTCAGCATCCATCAGGACACCTGAGATGTTTAGGAGTTCTCTCATGATGACAAGCCTCTGGCCAGAGGAAGAGAGGAGGTGTGTACAGACAAGAGCTCCACGTTTGCTACCTGATGGAACTCACTGGCTGTGTGGTGGGACTCACACAGCATTAACCCGCCCTTGTCAGCCCACGGGTGACATCATTCACTCAGGGAATCTAAAGAAAGGAGAAGTGTCACTTGAGCAACCCTGGCAACCCATAAGCACTTTAGGTGGTTCTCTTCTGTTTTTGTTTTTGTAAGAAGATGAAGTTTGGTCACATGACTTGAGTCTTTACATCATATCCTGATCCTCATTCCCTCTGCAACCCACTGAGGTCTGTCTTCTGTCCCTGAGTCCCGATGAATTCCTTACTACTGTGATGTTGGAGCCTGTGATATCAGAACCTGTACTGGGGGAGTCTGTGATGGGGGAGCCTGTGATGTTGCATTTGTTTAACTCTGTGTTACTTTGCTTGTCTAAAACACCTGATTGATCTAATGAAGAGCTGAATGGCCAGTAGGTAGGCAGGAGAAAGGACAGGTGGGACTGGCAGGCAGAGAATAAATAGGAGAAATTGTGGAAGAGAAGGTTGAGGGGCAAGAGAAGGAGGAGAGGAGGACATCAAGGGCCAGCCACCCAGATACACAGCCAGACACGGAGTAAGAAGGAAAGAAAGGTATATAGAATAGGAAAAGATAAAAGTCCAGCCGGGCGGTGGTGGCGCACGCCTTTAATCCCAGCACTTGGGAGGCAGAGGCAGGCGGATCTCTGTGAGTTCGAGACCAGCCTGGTCTACAAGAGCTAGTTCCAGGACAGGCTCCAAAACCACAGAGAAACCCTGTCTCGAAAAACCAAAAAAAAAAAAAAAAAAAAAAAAAAAAAAAAAGATAAAAGTCCAGAAGCAAAAGGTTGCTGGATAATTTAAGAAAAACTGGCTAGAAACAAGCCAAGTCAAGGCTGGGCATTCCTAAGAAAGAATAAGCCTCTGTGTGATTTATTTGGGTGGTGGGCCGCACAATGTGTGAAGAGTAAAAAAAACAACTGCACTCGTGTGTGTGTGTGTGTGTGTACATTCTTTGGGATAAAATACCCCCATTGCTAACTTCATCTTGTCCTTGGATAATCCCTGTTTCATCATGTTCCCTCTGTGAAGCCCTTCCTCAATGCCCAAGCTTGTTTCCAGGTCTATTTCTCCTATGACACATCTCTCTCTTTCTGAA
This sequence comes from Chionomys nivalis, assembly GCF_950005125.1. Classification (NCBI taxonomy): domain Eukaryota; kingdom Metazoa; phylum Chordata; class Mammalia; order Rodentia; family Cricetidae; genus Chionomys; species Chionomys nivalis. The sequence continues at coordinate 97,447,276 of NC_080092.1, forward strand.
GGTGTCTTAAGTAGCCCAAGCTGGCTTTGAACTTGGTACATAGCTAAGGATAGATAACCTTGAACTTCTGATTTTCCTGTCTCCACCTCCTACATAGACACGTCTGGGCCACCACATCGAGTTTATGCAATGCCAGGGATGGAAATGGAACTCAAGGCTAGGCAGGTACTCTATCATCTGAGCTACATCCCAGTCCTTCTTTCCTTCCTTTTTTTGTTTTTCAAGACAGGGTTTCTCTGTGTAACAACCTTAGCAGTCCAGGAACTAGCTCTGTAGACCAGGCTGGCCTCAAACTTAGGGAGATTCACCTGCCTCTGCCTCCCGAGTGCTGGAATTAAAGGCAAGGCGTGCGCCACCACCGCCCAGTCCTCCTTTTCTTTTATATCAAACATTTTCAGGCTCACATTCAAACTCAGCCAGACTAGCTAGTTAACTTTCGTCGTTAACGAGAGACTGCCGGCTGCCCTCAGCGCTCATCCTCAGCTCTTTTTAGCGAACAGAACTATTCATTTTTACCCTGATATGGAGCAACTTGGAGTGTAGGTTACGCTGCATGTCCAGCCTTCCTGCCCGCTAAGTGTGCTCACGTAAATAAATTCTGGCCAGTGGAAAGTGTATTTCAAGACAGGACGTTTGCTCTTCACTCCATCCTGCTGGTACTTGGAGGTGGCAGATTCCTTGTAGTGATGCCAAGCCGCAAGACAGTGGGGACAGATGTCCCTATGCCATTCCAACGAGACCCTTGCATCCACATGGCTTAGTCCTCAGGAATGAGACCTTAGACTTCCTGTGCCAACGTGACTTACCATTTTTATATCATGGAAATTATTGTTACTTAATATGATGAGCATCAGCGCTGGCTTCACAAGATTTATACAGAATTTACTCTAGCACAAGAGTCTCATCTTGGCAAATAATGGTGAGTCCCCTCTCATCCCCAGGACATCAGACTGCTCACCTGAGCTAACAGTTCCCTCCCTGTTTGCTTTCACTTTCACTCAGCAAGACTGGGACCACTGCCTTAAACAATATGTCACAAACACAACCCAGTCCTATTAGATCTGTTAGACCTCAGTCACGAGTTAGGCCTTGAGTGAGCGGAAAGCCTTGAACCTGGAACCTTCCCTCCCACTCAGACACCTGTACGGTGTGACTGGTCCACCTGCAGGTTACTCGGGCCTTTGTCTGAGGTGCTGATGGCTGACTGGTCACAGTTAGGGGCCAGCTCTGGGCCTCATTCACACAAGCTGAGATACCAGTGTCTCTGACTGCAGCACTTTCCCTATTGGCTTTCGATCATGGGCAGCCAAACGGGGTCACAGCACACTTCCCTCCGGTGAGAGTCGTCACCAGTGGACAGGGTGTGAGAACTCGGGGCTCGTGTGCAGATCACCAGCCCCAGAGCCATTCATCAGGTCCCTGTGGATGTTTGGCGCCTGAGCAGTCACGTGGATTTCCAAATAACCAAATGGGCTGGGTGTGTAAGCTAAGTGGCAAGCTATCTGCTTGGCCTATGTAAAACTTGGGTTGGACATTAGTGCCACAAAACAAACAGACAAAACCAAACCACACCCTCTCTCAAATATAGCATGTTCTGCATCTAAACAAATGTTTTGATTTGGAGTTGTTACTTTAGTGTAGCCTGGTGAGATGGCTCAGCTGGTTTTGTTTGTTTTGGAGACAGGATCTCACTATGCAGCCTTGGCTGGCCTGGAACTTGTTGCACAGCCCAGACTAGCCTCTAATTCACAGAAATCCACCTGCTTCTGCCTGACGATGAGATTAAAAACATGAGGACCAATCTTATTTTACTAATGCTCTTATTCCTCTCTCTCTTCCTCTGGATTGTTTTATAGTTCATCCTAGATGTTAAATCATTTCAGGTAGAAATATTTCAGCATGTACCCCTTGAAGACATATTTCTCTCTTAATTTTTAAAAATTATTTTAATTTCTTTTTAGGTACACGGATGTTTTTGCCTGCAGGTTTGCTTGTGCACCACAGGCGCGCAGAAGAGGCTTCCGGACCCTGGAGACTGGAGCTATAGATGGTTATGAGCAGCCATGTAGGTACTGAGAATCAAATCCATGTCCTCTGGAATAGCAGTCGGTGCAGTTAAGAGCATAAATTGTCTGGATAAGTGAATTTCCCAATTCCTCTTAATCTGTCAATAGACTTGCCCTCATCTTTCTTAGAGATTATTTGATAAAGAACGTTTGTTTGTATCCCTAAGGTCTGTGCTTTTTAGATTGTTCCCCACAGTGTCATTTAGCCCCACCCTCTATTCTCCATTTTCTGTAAATTTGTGGGTGTATCTGTAGACTAACTAGTCAGAACGGTGGGCTCTGGACAAAGCCATTTCAATAGGTGCTGGCCATTCGCTCCTCCCAAGGGGCTCATCTTACCAACCTGTCTCTTCCAAAGGAAGGTGAATCGATCCCTACACGAGGGACACGTCACCATCCGGTCTGAGTAACGTGGGTAGCAAAACTGGAAAACGATGGTTTGAGTTGGAAAACAGTGTGATCCAGCAATGAATGACAGGCTTGTGTGGTGGGTAAACAGGCCCCGAAGGAAATTCCCAAACTCCTCTATGCAAAGACAACCGCCCGGGGTGACGAATGTGAACGGAACAACACATACATTGATGGAGAAATCGTGTGTTGCTTCTAAAACCAGCTTCATAGTGTGGGTGGACGTGCCAGGAGTCTGCTTGTAGTCACGTGTCCCTCCCCAGGGCCCCTAAACTTTCCTGTGTGTTGTTCTCAAGTTTTAAAGTTGGCGATGCTGGAAAGCAAGACACACAGAGCACCCCACCGAGGGCCCTCACCTTAGCTCCATCCATCCCACAGCCCGACACTTCCCAGCCATCTGGATAGGTTGACAAGGGTGCTTGGGTTCCACCCAGCTCCTTTCCGCCCGGTTTTGTTCCCATCTTCATTACTAGGCCAGAATGCGGTCAGGGTACCATAGGGGTGCAGGAGGCTTCTGAGCCGTCCAGAAAAAAGGAAGCAACATGGGGAAGCTCCAGACGGAGCAGGAGCACAGCAGCCAAGATGGAGAACCGGCTGAGCTGACGACCCTCAGAAGTCCAAGTTCCAGCTCCGCGGAAGCACCCCAGTCTGGGTTCGCATTCGAATTTTCCACGCGGTTCGCGGCCGACAATTGCAAAGCCCCGCCCATCGCGATCGCCCCTCCCCTCCCCGTGACGCAAGGAGGAGGAGCCTCTGGGGCTCGCTTCGCCTCTCGGCAGATGACTTCCTGAGCCCCTCCTACGCACGCGCCGCTCGGGCACTCGCGCCGGCGCAGTTCGGCACCAGCCGGGCGGTCCCCCTCCCCCCCCTAGCAACGGCCTCCCGCTCCCTCCTCCGCCCCTCGGCCTGGTGTGCGCACGCGCATTCTTTCCGGGGTTCGCCCCTCCCTCCCCGTCACCCGTAACAACCACTCGAGCCCTCGCCGCGCCCCTCGGCGCTCCCGCCCCGGCCCCCGTCCCCGGAACCGGCGGTCTAGCGGCGGCAGCCGAGCCTGTGGCACGGCTCTCTCCCCGCGGAGCCGCCGGCATGAACGCATCCCGCCGCCCCGCGTCCCCGATCCTGTCCTTTTGACAAGAGGTAAGCGCGCGTCGTCGTGGAGAGCTAGGAGCGCGCCCGGGTTCCCGCCCCCGGCCGGATCCCTCTGCCGAGGTGGCCGCGGGCGCTCGCCCTCTCCGGGACGGCAGAGCCGGCCGGGTCTTCAGCCGCCGCCGCCCCGATCTGGCCCGCCCCCACCTCCGTCCAGCCCCGGCCTGCTGGGAGGCGCTCCCCCGGGGCCGACCCTGGGCTGATTTTCAAACACCAATCATCATGCAATAGAGGCAGCCCGGGCCTCCCGTGCCATTTGGCGGTGGTCAACTCCGGATGCCCGCGTGGGGAGCGGATCTGGACCAGGCTCCCCAAACCGAAAACCTGCCCGAATTCAGGGAGCTGGCGAGCAAGCTGGTCCTTCAGTGTAGTCACTTTGGGTAAGAGTTTCTTAATACAGGCATCACGCAGTGCTTGCATCCTCTCCCCTAACCGTCAGCACCTGGTAATCATCCTCCTTTTATTTGGGAGATAACCCGAAAACTAATTTTCTCAATTAAAAAAATGTAAACGATGATTACATTCCCCAGCGAGCAACAGCATCGTCAGGTTTACGAGAGTGAGTGGAACGCGGTCTCCTCGCTCCAGGACGCGTCAGCGCCTGAATCAAGATTAATGAAGGCTTGAGTTTGGAGGAGAACCGAGGAGTTTGGCTCACGGCCTTATGGTTTGAAAGTTGGGAGTGTTAAGATCATCTCACAGAGATGGAATCAGGAAAGGCGAATCGGGCATGCTTGAGGTCACTCAGAGTTAGTAGCCTTTGTAGTTTTCCAACTGTTGGAAGGGTGGTTTTCCAGCTTAACCTGCTTGCTTCTTCCTAGTGCTGTGCCAAGCAAATACGGAGCAGAGAAACTTCCAGACCTGTTTAAAGCGTGTAAACATTGTAGAAGTGCAGCTATATAGATTGCAATTCTCTGAACTATATCAGCATAGGCTTGTCCTTTTTTTTTTTTAACAGCTTGAAGTTGGGATAGTTAGATGCTCAGTTTTGAACTTTTGAAGGTCTTTACATCGTGTTTAGATAAAATAACATCTTTACTGATTGAACCTTAGCAGGACTGGCGGTCTTTCTGGGTTTTTCTTTTCTTTCTTTTTCTTTTGTTTTTCTCCCTCTCTTTTAAGTAGGTGAGCAAAACGCTCCAGCTGACTCTGAACACAAGGGTGTTTACAGAGAAAGCCACCCTTGCCAAGCCCTGGAGTGATTTTGTATGCAAAGGAGGGTTCCTTGACCTCAGGCTGGAGCCTGTAATTGATTACCTTTGCAGGGCCACGGCTTCTGGAGGACTGAGGTTTTTGGAGCCCCTTCAGCTGAAGCTGGGCAGCTTCCCTGCTGTTTGAAGAGAGACTCTGAAATTGGATCATAGAGTTAGGAAACAGGAAGCAACAGAAGTTCCCTTTGAAACCAGTTCTTAAGTATTCCAAAATTTGAGAAACAGTGGTCCTGCCCAGTGTCTGGTGTCATTCCCCCGCCCCCAGGCCCGTGTCAGCTGCTTCCCCCACTCCCCACTTTTTGTGTCATCCCCAAAGCTTATGTCTTAATGTGTTAGTATTTTTGTTTGGGTCCTTGTAGAAGTTGTTTAAGAGAACATAGTTAAATAATCGAATCCTTGAATCCTAGGATTTTGTTGGTGTGGAGGACTAGATGCGGGGAACAGAGGGCCCCCCTCAGACCAGGGTGGCTCCATCCTTCCATGTGGGCTTCCTCTGCATTTTCTCATTTTCTTAAAGCCTTTAGCCCCTCCCCTCCCTCCGTCAGACTTTTGGCATACCGACTTTAGTCTTTGTAGTGTGTTCTTGGGATTATGACCTATGACCTGGTGGTCTCTTTAGGATGTGGCGTGATACGTGAGTTCTGACTCTCTTACTTTCTGTAATGTAGATATTTATTACACATATTTTTGTTTTTCAGGAGTAAGAAGATTGCTATTGAATTACAACCATGGTGCAGAAATACCAGTCCCCAGTGAGGGTGTATAAGCACCCCTTTGAGTTAATTATGGCTGTAAGTACCCCACGTTTCAGTTTACTCTGGCTTCTTTTTAAGATTAAATGTGGATGATCTGCAAATCTCTTCTTTGTTATCATTGCTTCCTTTGCTCTGCTGTTTCTGTGTTTGTGACTTGTGCCCAGATTCTGCTATGGTTTTTAAAATACAAGCCTCTGAAGCTGCAGAGCTATGCGTTTGTGCTGTTGCAGTGTTTCTGGGGTGATGGCTGAGAGCTTTCCTCATTCTCCCTTGGAGAACACAGAAGTGGGACCCTGACCCAGCACTTCCTGTGGATTTTGCTGATTTTTCTTTGTTCAAGTAGCTGCAGACAGGGAGCATGGTTTCTTCCATGTGATGCTTGTTTGGGTGAGAACTCTGGTCCTGAGGGAAGTCACCTCCGGCAGTCTCAGGATTGAGTACTGTGTGATGAAGTTTTCCCTACATGTTAGTAAGCAGCGCTGCTACCTAAGTTTTTCCACCAAATAATAAGTCCACGATCCAAACCCAGTTCCACAATGAGGTAGCTAAAGTGTTTATTTGTTACCTATCTGAGCTGGGCTGACAACATTCACTAGGTCAAGAGTCCGAGCCCTGCTTTCAGTGTCTTGTAAACGACCGCAGAGCGTTCCGTGTCGTTCTTTCCTGTCACAGTTAAGATGTGAGCCCCATGGCCATACATGGCATACTCAGGAGAGTGTACCTTCCGTGGAAATCACACACTAGGGTGTACCTGTGCCTTTGGCTCCAAGCTCAGAGCATGCACCACCCAGCAGGGCATGAACTCTGCTCCAGTTGGGGCCCTGTGCCCATTCCTGTCAGAATGAGTATCCGAGGTTGGCCTGGAACTTATGATCTTGCTGCCTCAGGCTTCCAAGTGCTGGGCAATCTAACTGTGCACTGATATTCCTGGCTGCTGCCCTCCTTCCTGCCCCTGGGTGACTGTTACCTGTTTCTGCTCTGTATGTGGAAAAGCTCAGGAGTTCCTATTCTTGGAGCTTCTCCTCTGCAGTGTGCTCTGAGATCAGTTAGATCAATAGCCTTGAAATGCAAAAGAAAAACTAACATCCTCTCAAGGGAACATTGCTTGCTCTTTTCCCGATTGAAGTATTACCTGTGCACAGTGAAAGGGCCTCACATAGCTGTGCAGTTGATGAGTTTTAACAGTAGTCTCCGCCCACGCCTGTCGGGACATTTGCATCCTTGACCACAGACGGCTCCTTGTACAGCTTTGTCAGGTGTGGGCCTTGCTTGTTGTTATGTGTGGGAGCTTTGTATCCTAAAAATAGTTTTGTATTTCCCCTAAATATTTTACGTGAATGATTAGAGAGAAAGACGCTCTTCTGTTTACATGCTGGCTTGGCCTCTTGCCCCCCTCCCCCCTCTCTTCTGTTTGCATGCAACCCCCCCACCAGACTTGAAGGGAGTTTTGTTAGAGGATGCATGCATGTGGTAGGAATCACACAGAAGTTCAGGAATTCCTGCTGGGACAGGCTGGAGCCTGGTGCTGGAGGGTGGCTCTTGGCAGCAGTTGGCTGGCGCTGGAACTTCTCCCTGTGGGACCACCTAGCTCCACCCGCCACTCTGCCTACTCCTTTCCCTCGCTTGTGGCCTGCTGAACTGGCTGCGGCCTTCGGGCCCAGTTCAGCTCTGTGGCTTTCTTGTTGCAGTGGCCAGTTCGTGTCTCGTTTCCTTCTTCAGACGCGGGAGAGAGGGACTGGACAGAGGCTGGGGTGTCTGACTTTGTTCAGTCCGCAAGGCTGCTGAAGTTGGGGAGCACCTGTGTGGGGAGGCACCAGGATGGAGCTGGCAGGTTATGTTGGCTAAAACTTGGTGTGTGAAAAAGCTTGACGTGGGCTGATAAGCTGGCTCCAGGGAGCGCTGGGGAGGCACTTGCTGCCTGGTTCAGTGATTTGACCCAAGTGGCGGAAAGAGAGACCTGGTGTGAGTTGTCTTCTGACCTCCACACCCGCGCTCTGGCAGCATACTGCCCTTCTCCTAATAAATGTAAAGAAAGAGTTTGTTTTTTCGAAAATCTTGGTGTGAGTCTGTGGTCAGAGGCAGAGGTTAGCCTCTTCTAGCCCTGGATTTCATAAAAAGGTGTGTGGGTTGCTCAGTGTCCAGACTTCCTGATTGCCTTTATTGCTTTCAAAATTAGGAAGTTTGCTTTGCAAATTCTATGCATGACTTTTGCATAAACTCAAGTTGGTAGCCACCCCAGTTTTTAAAGTCAAGTCGCCTGTAAACTGCTTATGTTTTTGGCAGTGGCTAACTTCCTCTGGGGTTAATTTTTTTCTTAGGTGTGAAAATAAAATATATTTCCTTCCTCCTTCCAGAACTGGGATCGTCTGTTATCCAGTCTTACACAATGCCACTCTCCCTTTCCTGCTGTGACTTTTGGAGCATAAGAGCCTCAGCATTTGCTGTGCTTTATTTGTTTATCACTATTATTAATATTATTAATTGTTTTTTCGAGACAGCGCTGGCTGTCCTGGAACTCACTCTATAGATCAGGCTGCCTACCTTACTCAAAGATCTGCCTGCCTCTTCCATCCAAGTGCTGGGACTAAAGATGTGTGCCCCATGCCCAACTTTTTTTTTTTTTTTTTTTTTTTAATGGCAACCAGTACTGTCCCACTATAGCTCAAGGAGGAGGGGAGCGCTACCCAGGAGTGTTGTGTTCTCCCAGGCGACTTTGTTCCTGTGAAGCCCAGGTTTGTGATTGAGGATTGCAGAACATTGTCAGGGGAGCATCGCCTAGTGAGACAGGAGTCACACTTTTTAACTGCATTTCTATAGAGTTAATGAAAATTCACTGTGGGCTTGAGCGTCAACAACATTGAAAAAAATCTTGTTGAGGTTCCATTAGCTCATTTGAATTAAAAAATGGCATTTAAACAAACAGAGCTGAAGTGATGGTCTTGACATTCTGAGGTGTTTTAGTCAGCCGCTAGCCTAGAAATGGCTGCAGAGAAAGGGCCAGCTTCCTACCCTGTGGGGCTGAGGGCAGTTAGTGGGGGAGAGATGAGAGTTGGGTTCAGCGTTCTTTTCAGCGCCCATGCTCCTGATAGTGCGCATCCCAGCGCATTTTGTGACGGCTCTGGTCCTTGATGATGTCCACATCCTTAGGGTTCAGCCAGACACATTTCCTGGACTGGCTTTGTTCTTGCTTGGCTCCCTTGCCTGCACAAAGGGTTAATAGTCTCCTGGGAGGACCTGTGTGCTCCACAGATCAGGGGTCAGGACCAGGCAAAGGTTGACATCCTGCGGGGGGGGGGGGCACAATGTTTTGCCTAGAAATTTTAGGACAAAGCACAGGTTTTAAAGCTCGGCCAGGTATAGTGATGTGTGAAGAGAATCTCAAATTCAGCCTGGACTGGGTGCAGAGCGAGACCCTGACTCAGAGATTTAGGTACTTCCTGAACTGTGTTAAAGACCCGCTGGCTGGACGGTTGGACTTGTGGAGGGAACTCTGAGGGCCAGGGTGTGAGAGCCTGATTTGTTTTTCTGTCAAGGACAGCTGTCCCCGTGGACAGCTGAGATGTGTAATGGAAGGGCTCTGATGACTTCTGCCCACCCCGCACTCACACATGTCCAGTCCTGCTCCTGCCCCAGCCTCCCTCCCCCTTTCCCTCCTGTCCACACTCCAGTTTCTCTGTCCCTGGTAGGACTGCTTGCCACTGAGCGCAGACACGCTGAAGATGGTGCCTTTGGGTCACACAGTTGATCCCCTCTGCCTCTCAGTCCCAGCACCTGCCCAGCCTGAGCCTTTGTCCCTTAAGTAACAGTGACCCAGTTATTCGTTCATTTACCTCCTCAGTGGTTGAGCCCTTCAGGGCTCCTGTGGACCCCACCACTGTGGGTTCAAGAGGCGATTTCCCGCTGCCTGCTGCTCCTTCAGGGCCCTGCCTGCCTGTGTCTGGCCCTTTAAGATCAGTCTGTTCTGGCATGGTCTGTGAGCCTGGTGCCTCTGCCCCTCCATGTCTTTTTATATTCCTTTGCCTCACGTGTTTGCCTTCCCCATCTGTCTCTTCAGATCTTGTTCAGCGTGTCCTGCCCTGCTTCCCTGAAGCCTCTCAAGGCATGCCTCCTGTTCCCTTCCCTTTCCTTCCCCCGGATTCTTTTTTCTCCCATTTGTTGCTGAGGGATGAACCCAGGCCGCACACACCCTGGGCACGTGCCCCGCTGCCTGCCGAGTCTCACCCACACTTCCGACTTGTTCTTAGTGTTATGTCAGCATTAGGCACTTGGCTTGTGATTGCATTTGCTTTGAAAGCTGCTGAGTGTTCCTCAGAGCGGGGTGTCGCCAATGTTTCCCTTGTCTGAAAGCGCACAGGCATGTGGGGCCTGAGTAGCAGATTTCCCGAGGACGGGGCTCTGTCTGGATTTGGTGGGAACTCAGATCTGAACCGCAACTGTGACCTGTTCTCATAGGCGTTTGTTTTCTACGTGAGAGAGGCACAGTGTCCTGGTCCTTAGGTTGTCCAGGGTGTCCCTAAAGAAGGCCCCTCTGTGACGATGAAGTGCTGTGCTTCTTTATCGTGTGAGATGCAGAGCCGTTGGTACCCACAGGAGCACAGTTGAAGAACAAGCAGCCTCCCTTGCAGGGTGGTTGTTGATCATATAGCCCACCAGACACATCCACAGCTGCCCTCCTCCGTTTCTTCCCATCTCCCTTCCCATCTCACAGCTGAAAGGAGGAGAAAGGTTGGCACAAGTCTCCATGCAAATTCTGCCGGCCCCAACTAGTTTGTGAGTAGCCAGTGATGGACAGCCACACCTCCTTGGCCTTTTTCTGTTACCCCTTCGCCCACCTCCGCATACCAGACAAAAATGAGCCCCTCTTCAGTGAACCTTCTAGATCAAATGGCATTTATATTTAAGCTTTGTTATTCCAGCCGTATGTAAACAAGACAAGGGGGAACCCATGTTTCCTATTAGTCCCTGTGGACTCTGGGGCTGCTGGGCAGAATCTTAAGCTAGAGTGCATCCTGAGGAGGTGGCTCTGCTCCCTGAAGGTGAGTAGCGTGGGCTGCCTGCTGGGATCTGCAGATCAGTTGCAGTGTTGAGTGTGCAATGTTATCATCCAACGTTTTATTGTTTTATTATTTCTTACACTTGTTTTTATGTGTGTGTTTGCCTGCATAGATGTAGGTGCAGATGTGTGTGCTTGGTATACTCGTGTGTCAGAAGAGGGCATCAGATCCACTCAGATCTGGAGTTCAGATGGTTGTGAGCTGCCATGTGGTGATGGGAATTGAACTTGGGTTCTCTGCAAGAACAGCCAGTGCTCTTAACTGCTGAGCCATCTCTCCAGTCCCCTTTTGTCTTCTTGAGCTGCGTTTTCTTCCCTTCACTTTAGGTTTCATCCTTGGGTCTTTTTCTGTTTCTGATCCAGTTTCCAGTTTTGTGGTAATTAGACCCGATACTGCAGTTGGCTGCTGTTTGACCTTCAGATGGCCTGGTGCGGCGAGTTCCTCTCTCCTTTTTCCTGTGGATTTAGACTCTCGACCTCCCTGCCTCCATCTCCAGAGGAGCTGAGATTATAGGGCTGTCTCCCCATGCCTAGCTAGAGTTGATTTCTACTCTCAGAAATGAGCACATTGCTCCAGAGGGGACCGCCTTAAATCACCCATGCAGCCCAGTTCTGGAGAACGGTCCCTTCCCTCTGATGGCGTTGCGTCCCAGTGGGTTGTTTGGAGGGTACTGTGCTCTCTGAGGAGGTTGCATACCATGCCCTATTGCTGTTAAAAGTGGGCCATTCTAGTTTGCATTTGGGGAGCTAAGCCTTCCCCGCCTTTACCCCACCCCTTTGCACTCTAAGTCAAGTCATGTTTACTGTGGGGGGCACATTGTGGGTGCTGGTATTTTTGTAGAGAAATGAGACAGGATCAGATTTAACTCTGACAACAACAAAAATGAAACAAAACAAAAAACCTGCCAAACATTGCATTATGGGAACTGTCAGGAATGCACAAATAAAGAGAATCGTAGGCTGCCATGTACCCATCACCCAGTTCCTAAGTGTCATCATCTTCAGTGATTTTCTACTGTTCTCTTTGGTGTTCAAAATCAGATTGCTTGTGTATTAGTAAGTATTTCTCCAGCTTTAAATAGACCATGTTTTTTTTTTTTTTTTTTTTTTTTTTTTGGTTTTTCGAGACAGGGTTTCTCTGTGGTTTTGGAGCCTGTCCTGGAACTAGCTCTGTAGACCAGGCTGGTCTCGAACTCACAGAGATCCGCCTGCCTCTGCCTCCCAGGTGCTGGGATTAAAGGCGTGCGCCACCACCGCCCGGCAATAGACCATGTTTTATCACTGCAGTCAGTAGCTGTCCTTCCTCAGTATCGCGTGTTCTGTCTCCTCTTCAGTCAGTAGCCGTCTTTCCTTGGTCATAGGTTCTACCTCCTTTTTAGTTACCTAAAAAGAAGAGGTTTTAGGGCTTACTTCAATGGGTCTCAACCCCTTTGGGGTCTCTATCAGCTGCCCTTCATATCAGATATTTACATTATGATTCATAATAGCAAAATAACAGTTATGAAGTAGCAATGGAGTAATTTTATGATTGGGGGCCACCACAACATAAAGAACCATATTAAAGGGTCGTAGCCCTAGGAAGGTTGAGAATCACTGGCTTACTTGCCTCCTGTTTCCAGTAGAATGGTTTGCATTTGGGTGCCTGTTTCCCGTTCCCTATCCGTCCCCTGTTCGCAGCTCCTTTCCACCTCGTTTGCATTCTGCCTCTGATTTGCTAGAGAAACTGGGTCTTAACCCAGGAGGCAGAGGGGCCCAGCCTGAATCTAACATTTAAACATGTTTTCCATCCTCCAAAGATGGCGGGTGGAGGTTAAAATGTACATTAAAATCACCGTTCCTGCCGGGCGGTGGTGGCGCACCCAGCACTCGGGAGGCAGAGGCAGGCGGATCTCTGTGAGTTCGAGGCCAGCCTGGTCTACAAGAGCTAGTTCCAGGACAGGAACCAAAAGCTACAGAGAAACCCTGACTCGAAAATCAAAAAAAAAAAAAAAAAAAAATCACCGTTCCTGTTCATTCCCTTGCTGCATGCAGGTGCTATGGATGTGCAGGCCAGGTGCCCAGTCTTCAGGGTAAACTGGGCCGTCCTATTTATAGTTTCTTTCTGACCCAGTGACTTGGGTGCATGCGTGTGCTCAGCGCCATGGCTTTATTGGCACAGTTTCCATGCAGTGTATTCTGGAAGCTCTTGGGGAAAGGCTGCTCTATGGGAGGTGGGTGTGACCAGTTGTCTGCTTGTGCTGGTCACTTGGACTCTGCCGTTTTCTACACTTCTTTCCTTCCAGCCCTTCCTGGACCTGACTCTTTTTTATTTATTTATTTATTTATTTATTTATTTATTTATTTATTTATTTATTTATTTATTTTGGTTTTTCGAGTCAGGGTTTCTCTGTGGCTTTGGAGCCTGTCCTGGAACTAGTTCTGTAGACCAGGCTGGTCTCGAACTCACAGAGATCCGCCTGCCTCTGCCTCCTGAGTGCTGGGATTAAAGGCGTGCGCCACCATCGCCCGGCTGGACCTGACTCTTGAATAGAGAGCCAGGTTAGAGTGGGCTGGCAGCTGTGTTAATCGGCCTGGACTTCTTGTGTGTTTCTGTGATGCTGTGGTAAATGTAACATGGCAGATACTGCCTGTCCCCCTTGGAAAGGGCTGCTTGGAGCCTGGGGTGGCAGTCTTTTCATTTAAGGGAAATTGTATGCAGTTCCTGGAAGTCTCAGCTGCTGAGGAAGCTGATGCAGGATGCCGGTGATGTCCTGCTGATGCAGGATGCAGGAATACCAAGTAGGATCTCTTGAGGCTAGAATTTGAGACCAGACTGGGCAGCATAGTGAGAGCTTGCTTGGAGGAGGGGAGGAAAGGAAGGGAAAAAGCTGCTTTTTGTCCGTCTGTCTGTCTTTCACAGATGTATGCTGCCCTGTTTGCACCTAGGGGTTTGGACAGTTACTAAGGTCGTCTTGCTCTTTATCCTGGAATGTACTAAACAGCTTTGTCTTAAGAATGAGTGAGTCCTGGGAAGAGTGCTGGTGTCTCGACGGAACAGGCGATTTTATCTTTTTCTTGGAAAATTGAACTGCACTGAGCTGCATCCCAGCCCTTGGTCCTGAAAGTTGTGACAGGGGTCACCTTGGAGCATCTTTTGGTCAGTTGTGTTTATGATTTACACTTGGGTCATGTCCCAAGAGAAGGATGCAGATCGAAGTTTGTGTTCAGGCTGAGATTGGTGGTTTCTGTCGCTGCCTGAGGAGCATGCTCGCCACACAACACACTGCTTCTCTGTTTCCTGCTGGGCACAAGGTTTGTTTTAAGGAACATTCTTTTTTTTTTTTTTTTGGTTTTTTCGAGACAGAGTTTCTCTGTAGCTTTGGAACCTGTCCTGGAACTCCCTTTGTAGACCAGGCTGGCCTCGAACTCACGGAGATCCACCTGCCTCTGCCTCCCGAGTGCTGGGATTAAAGGCGTGCGCCACCAATGCCCGGCTTAAGGAACATTCTTGACTCAGTGAGTGGTAATCTGATCTTTATGAAAAGATCTGAGTCTGAGAAGTTATTAGTGACTCTGTTTCCTCGGTAGCTGTTATTCTGTGATGCCAATCACAAAATGCACGTTTCTCTTCTTGCCTGTGCATATATTAAAGCCAAGGCCAGAGCTAAAAGTTGCAGGTGCGTATATTCAGAAGTTGATAAGAGGATAATGGGTGCTGCAGCATTGCGCCCAGACAGCCTCCTGTGTTTTCACTGGTTAACAGCACTGTTTAGAACACGAAGCCAGCCTCCCTCCCTCCCTCCCTCCCTCCCTCCCTCCCTCCCTCCCTCCCTCCCTTCCTTTCTTTCTGATTTTTCGAGACAGGGTTTCTCTGTAGCTTTGGAGCCTGTCCTGGAACTTGCTCTGTAGACCAGGCTGGCCTGGAACTCACAGAGATCCGCCTGCCACTACTTCTACTAGTATTGGGATTAAAGGTGTGCGCCACCACCATCCAGCTTAATTTCATTCAAGCCTGGATAATATAATCCATTGTGTATATACACATCCATTTATTCATTGATGAACATTTTGGTTGCTTCTTTCTTTTGGCTATGAAGTATAATGTACATTTTAAACATTTTAAAAAATTCACCCCGTGTCTCTGATGTGTGGAAGTGAGAAGACACTGGCAGGAGCTTATTTCTTCCTTACACCGCGAGGTCCCAGGGAACACCCCCACATTCACGTCGTTGGCCCTCTGAGTTATCTCGCTAGCCCTGACACTGTTCTTCTTGGTTTTGTTAGATTTATTGTTATTTTATGTGTACGAGTGTTCATCTACATGTATGTATGTGTACCACGTGTGTGCCTGGTGCCTGCAGAGTCCTAGAGTGTCAGATCCCTTGAAATGGAGTTGTGGCTGTTGTGAGCCACTGTGTGGGTGCTGGGAACCAAACCAGGTCCTCTACAAGACAGCAAGTGTTCTTGCCCACTGAACACCTCTCCAGCCCACATTGTACATTTTAAAGACAACTTTTACTGTGATATAACCAAAAAATAGTAATAATTGCATTCCTCCCCAGGTGTGTTGTTCGTTTGAGGACAGAGTCTTTCTCTGCAACCCAGTCTGACCTCAAGTTCATGACTCTCCTGCCGTGGTCTCTTGAGCTCTGGTGTTATAGTGTGCAAGTAAGCCCAGCCCCAGCCCGGGCTTCACCTCAGGTGGACTCAGACCTCGGTCAGTCGTTCCAAGGGCAGGTGTGATCACATCTCAGCTCATCTTTTTGTAGTGTAGACTCAAACCCAGGGCCTTTTCCCCGTGGTACTGCTTCCCCATGCAGCCAGACCCCTAGCGTGCTGTGGAAGTCGATGACAGCTATCCTCCATAAGGAGAACTGGGGACCACAGTGACCAAACAGTGGCTTTCCACAGGTGGCCCTGCCCCTCAAGGGTTGGCGACTTCCTGTCTTCTGAGACTTAAGCCTGAGACCAGCAGACTCTGCGATCAGCAGAATAGATGGATAGCAATGTCTGTAGGAACTTTGCCTCACTTCCGCCAGCCCTGTCCCTGGCCTGCTAACTCCACACGGCTTTGATTCTGGTTCATGACACCAGATAATGTTTCCATAGCTCACTGTATTCTTTTATGTGGGCAAACACATGACATTTTTAAAGCTGACAGCTGCAATTCCCTGGAACACCAAATGCTTTTCTGAAGGCCACAGATTATCTTTTACACTGTGGAAAGTCAAGCAGCTCTGCCAAGTGGATGGGCTGGAACTTGACTTGAAGGACTGCGGA
Source organism: Chionomys nivalis (assembly GCF_950005125.1). Classification (NCBI taxonomy): domain Eukaryota; kingdom Metazoa; phylum Chordata; class Mammalia; order Rodentia; family Cricetidae; genus Chionomys; species Chionomys nivalis. The sequence continues at coordinate 97,463,174 of NC_080092.1, forward strand.
GCTGTTGGAGGTGCATTTATATTGGTTTGTTCTGTTTATTCCATTTCATCTTCTTTTTTGACACAGGCTCTCTCACCCATGCTGACCTTTATCTCAGCATAGGAGAGAATGACCTTTAGATCCCCATTGAACTTCCTGCCTCCTCTCAATACTAAAATTATAAAATTATAGGCATGTGCCACGCACCTGGTGTATGAGGCTCTGGACTAAGGCCAGGTCTTCCTACAGGCTCGGAAGCTAGGAGAGTAATCTCCCAGCTGAGCTGCCCCCAGTCCCAGTGACCTTGTGGTCTCTAATGGGAACTGGCTAGTGCTGGGCTTTTACTTTGATAATCGAGGACTGTGCATCAACACACAGAGATCTTCCGCTTTCCACGTGTGGCAGGCGCCGTCAGGCAGCAGCGGTTGCTTCGTTGAATTTTCTATGAGCAACAGATAATGCTCTTGCCATAGCCGAGCGCTAACACAGGGTGGGTTAGCATGCTGCTGCTGTGTTGGGCCTGAGCTGCAGGAGTGAGGGTTTAGACAGAGGGAAGGGGAGGGAGTAGTAGTCCGCAGCCTGCTGAGCAGAGAGAGCCAGGGAGAGTGTCTTCTATCAAGGAGCAGCTGGGCCTGCATGGGTCTGTGTCCCAGTTATCATGTCCAGCTGGATGTGTGCTGCTACTTCGAGTTTATCCTTGTGTAAGGTGCCCCTGCCCCCCAATTTCCTTGCGTGATTGTTTTTGATGCCGGCTCTGGCTCTGTTGGCCAGCTTGACTCAAACTCCTGGCTGAAGCCATCCTCCCACCCGTCTCCTTGAGTGACTAGGAGCGCAGGTGCCGGTACACTGGGCTTCTGGTACACTGGGCTTCTGATACGGTACCCATTTAAATGACATAATAAAACAACCACTCAGCATGCGGGATCGAAGGACTAGTCTTATCTACAAGGGGTTGTTATCCGGGAGTAAGGGTGACATGCACCTGTAATCTCAGCACATGGCATGTAAAGATGGAGCATCTGAAACCAGTCTGGGTACACTCTAAGACTCCCATCATGCCCCGGGCACGGAGGTGTTGCTTTACTTTCAGGAACCCACGTCGGCCAGTGTGATGACCCTTCTCTCCCTTTGGTGCAGCACTTGGCTGCTGTGGCCCTCTGAGGTTGCTGTACCAGGAACTTGGCCTCTCAGAGCATGTAGCCCAGGCTGGCTTCAACCTTGTGGCCTTCCTGCTTCAAATTCCAGAGTGCTGGGGTTACAGGTGCGAGCCAGCACGCATGGCTCAAATGCTTAGAACTTGAAGAAACTTAGAGAATATCAGTTCTGTAGCAGTAAGGCCAAGGAGGACCGTGTGTCATGGGGGGGGCGGTGGGAAGTGGTTCCGGCCAGCCCAATAAAACACCTTCTGGAGAGGTGACACAGCTCATTGCTCTGTGCTGGTTCACAGGTGTGCAGTGGGCAACAGAGCCATCACCACAGGCTGTCTGACGAGGCTATCTGTCTTGGTCTAGAGACCAGCCTGGGCTCTTGTGTGGCTGACAGGGAGCCTGTTGCTGAACCAGCTTTTGCAAAGCTAAGAGAAAAGGTCCGGGAATATGAGGCAGCATGGGAGCATGCTGCCGCGCCACGTTACTGCCCAGGCTGCGCACACGAGTGAGGTTTGAAACTGCCCTCCGAGGGGCTGCCCCAGCCTGCTGTGCGCTGACTGTGTGCTGCAGACCAGAGTGAGCCCTTTGTGCACACAGCCCGAGCCCTCCTCCAGCCCTTTAGATGTTGGGCAGCATTCAGTTGTCCAGGGGCCAGTCTGCAGTCTTGCTTTGGGAAACTTGAGCTGGGCATTGGTGGCGCACACCTTTAATCTTAGCACTGGGGAGGGCGAGGTGGATCTCTTGAGTTCAAGGCCAGCCTGGTCTACAGAGCGAATTCCAGGACAGCCAGGGCTATTACACAGAGAAATCTTGTCTTGAAAAACAGAGAGCGTTCCCCACTTTTCTTCCCTTGGTCTCTTTCCCCCAGATCCCTCCAGGCTTACCAGTGCCCTGCTGTGCCAGTCAGTGCCCTCCTTCCTCAGTGTTTCATGGCCCCCTGGGTTTCTGTCTTCTAGGTGGTACAGCATATGCCAGTCAAGGGCATTCGGAAGTTTCAGGCTCTGATTTTGTCTGTCATTACCTTCCAGTTTGTCTTCAAGTGGCAGGCCTTGGAGGAGGGCCGTTGAGTGGCTTCCGTGCTAGTAGGGGGGGAGGGACGGAAGTAGAATTCATGGAGTCAGCGGGAGCCATAATGCTGCTGCTGGGGTCGAATCTCTAGTACCAAGTCATGCAAGATTGTCCAGAAGGCTTTTGTCTTGAGAACAGTAGCAGACCCAATGCGGCTCTGGGAACCCAGGCTAATGTTGACACTTATTCAGGTCACACCAGAGCCCGGTTCCCGACACAAGTCCAGATTGTGTTTCTTCATTGTGTGGGGAAATGTTAGTACCATCAGCAACAGGCCTGCTTCAGGATGGCCTGTATTAGGGGCACATTCTAGAGGGCACTCCATCACTCAGAGCCCCGGGTTGTGTATTCTGAAAGCTCTCCCTGTCATCTCCACCTTCAGGGCTGGATTTGTGCGTCAGCAACAGTGACGTGCGCTAGCTCATTGTTGAGCGCAGTCCTTGCTGCCTTCATTGCTATGAAGGCAATGTTTTGGTCTCAGTGCCGAATGAACAGGATAATGTATCTTGGCTTCTTCTTCTGATAGGGGAGAGACCAAGATGCTGATGTTGACGTCTGGTTTCTTTTCTTACAGTTGGTGAGTTACATATTAAAGCAATGGTTTCCAATAAAGCCTCATGGGTTTTACATCTTACACTTAGGGTCATAGGGAGATCATTGCATGTGAATTTGGTTTTTATATGGTGTATTTTCAGAGAACAGCTCAGTGAAATCCTTAGTTTGGCCAGGCCCAGTGTTTTTAGCCTGAAATCTCAGCTACTCTGGAGACTGAGGCAGGAGATTTTGCAGATTCCAGGTTATCATAGGAAACTTATGGAGACCTGGTTTCCAAATAAACAATAGAAAAAGAGTGGGGATATAGTGCCATAATGAAGTGTTTGCCTGGCGTGTGGGAAACCTGTCCAACATGCAACACCCCAGGGAGGGACCCACAAAGCAGAGCCTAAGCTTGTGAGCTGTCAGCAGACTTTGAAAGGCTCTCCTGGCTCTGCAGAGCTCTGCTGCCCCCCTGCTTTCTTTCCTGGGGAAGTTAGCGCAGTCATAGCATACTGTGCTGTGACCCTGTCCTGGGGCAGGCTCAGAAACACCAGGCATTTTTTATTTATTTATTTATTTTTGGACTTTTCGAGACAGGGTTTCTCTTTTGGTTCCTGTCCTGGAACTAGCTCTTGAAGACCAGGCTGGCCTCGAACTCACAGAGATCCGCCTGTCTCTGCCTCCCGAGTGCTGAGATTAAAGGCGTGCACCACCACCGCCCGGCTACCAGGCATTTTCTTATCTGTCAGCAGTGCTTTGAACTGAGGAAGATAAATCGGCAGCTCATGAGCAGTCACCTTTCCCAGGACACTGTGGGTGTCCCCCTCATGCGGGCACGCGCACACGTGTGTATTTGTGTGTCCCTTGATGCCAAGCCTTCTCTTGTGGTTTGAAATGGTGTCTCTCTGTCCTGGGGAGAATTGAGCAGTGTCCAAATTCCAGAAGAAATTGCTGTAGTTTCTCACTTTAAAACGTGGAGGTGGTCGGAGTTCACCTTTAATCCCAGCACTCAGGAGGCGGAGGCATGCAGGTTTCTGAGTTCGAGGCCAGAGCTGTTCTACGATTCATAACAACAAAATTAAGTTATGAAGTAGCAACGAAACAATTTTATGATTAGGGAGTCACTACACCATGAGGAACTGTATTGGAGGGTCCCAGCGTTAGGAAGGTTGAGAACCCGGCCCTGGAGCCTCCATTGAGCCTCTCTCCTGATTCTGTGCTTTCCCCACTAGTGTCCTGTGTGGTGTGGTTCTTGCTGTTGAAGCCTGATGACTCCCCGCCCCAGGCACTCTGCTGTGTGTCTCTGGGCCTGGTGCATACTTGGCTGTCAGCAATCTGCCATTCAAACTGTCCTGGTCATTTAAAGTGAAATAGAAACATTTCTCTTTTCAACCTCAGTATAGTGCTTCTCGAAATGTTGCTCACAAACTTAATAAATGGTGTGCGTCCCACCTTGACTCAAGCATTTTGTCTTATGGTAATAAAGGGGCTGGGAGCCCTGGCACAGAGCTGTGTGAGAGTAGATAGAGATCATAGCCCAGAGAAGCCAGCCAGAAATATCAGGGTAGTCACCTCAGGACTTCAACAGGTGCAGGTGTGGCATCTCCAGGCTGTGCCTGCCATGCCAGTCTCGAACTGTTCAGACAGCAAGGGGTTCATAAATGAGGACACGCCTGAGTTTTCTAATTAAGATGGAAAAGCAGAAGATGTAGTTAGCCAGGCGTGCTTGGTTATACTTTCAATTTTATTCAGTAGCCCCCTTCAGTCTGTCACTGTTATGAACATTTCTTGGTGGTCTTACCTGGGAATTCTTTTTTATAAGATTAAAAAAAAAATACGTCTGGGGCTGGAGAGATGACTCAGAGGTTAAGAGCATTTCATTGACTGCTCTTCCAGAGGTCCTGAGTTCCATTCCCAGCAACCATATGATGGTCCACAGCCAGCTATAATGGGATCTGATGCCCTTATCTGGTGTTCAGGCAAAAACATGCAGACAGAGCACTGTATACATAATAAGTAAATCTTTTTGGAAAATTATGCCTCTGTATGATTGCCTTCATGAACGCATGCACACATATGTATGTGCCTGGTGCCAGTGGCCAGATCCTCTGAAACTGAAGTTATTGATGGCTGTGAGCTGCCATGTTGGAGCTGGGAACTGACCCTAGGTCCTCTGCAAGAGCAGCTAACGCTGTTCATCATGGAGCCATCTTTGGCCCTTGCCAGAACTATTTCTGGGTGTGAGGTCGGTCCGGCTGCAGCACCTGTCACCCTGTTGCGAGCTAAGGTTGGTTTGGCTGTTCTGGCTTGCTAGTCTGATGTCCCCTTCCTACTACACTGCTCCATACTGGAGAGGACAGTCTTCCTCAAACAGGGGACGACTGGTCTTCCATCAGGGGCGTAGCTGCACTCCCCTGCTAGAACTGCCTAACAAGCTCTCAGGAATGCAAGTATTTCAAGATGGACTATCTAGACACCCTTGTTAAATAAGGCTTTAGCTGTCGAGTTAACTGGTCCTTATTCAGTTCAACCAGAAGCTGCAGAGCAGTCTGCTGCACACAACCGTCCTAAGCAGATCTGAGTGGTGCTTGTCACCTGGACGCAGGGTGGGCAGGAGGTCAGGCTTGGCTGCATTGCAGTTCTGTCCCCTTCCCCCCCAAAAAAACCAGGCACAGTGACTTTGTAATCCCAGCACTCAGGAGGCTGAAGCAGGAGGATTGCCATAAGTTTGAGATCAGACTGGGTTTTTCTGTGTAAAGGCTCTAGCTGTCCAGGACCTCGAGTTATGAACCAGACTGGCCCCGAACTCACAGAGATCTGCCTGTCTCTGTCACTGTCTTTCCATCCTGTCCCTGCGTCCCCTCCAGCACCCCTCCAGTTAGCACTGTGAGCCACCAAGCCCCCTGGCCCCCAGCACATTCACATTTTAGTGGAAACTTGGGGGGGGGGGCGTGCCCTGGAAAGCCCCCGCCGTCCCGGACGGCCTTGTAGGTTGAACGTAGGACTTTTCTGAACTGGATCTCCTGGAGGTGCGCTTGTCAGCACCATAGCCTCTTGTGTTTCTATATGATGAAGCTCATATTCAAACTTCACATAGGTTTCATTTTAGAGAAAATGGTTTGGGGTAGTGGCTTGGTTTCTGTCAAGGTTTTATATGCATGTCTTAGTTTTCGTCTAGGACTGACGATGGCACGAGGGGCCACTGTAGTCACCTAGCCAACTCCATATGCGTTTTATAGTTGTGAGGTCTGCCGTGTAGAGTTGAACTCGGAAATACGGCTGTTCAGACTGGGCTGTATAGTGAGGTGTGCCGTAACTAATTAGGTTATAACTTTCAAAGAGGCTCAAGTTTTTTAGAATTTTAGTTTCTTTAAATGTATTATTAAGTATGAACACAATGTTGAGCGTGGGCTCAGCAGTCTGTCACAAGAGAATCAAGAGTTTGAGGCAAGCCTGGGCTACATGGTGAGCCTGAGTGTGAGCAATCGGCAGCCCTGTGACTTGGAACCTGGATTTGTTAGCACGTAGAGGTTCCACAGGGTCTTGACGTGAAGTCCTGGCTGGCCCAGCACTCCGTGTAGATTAGACAGACTGCCCTCAGAGATTTCCTGCCTCTGTCTCCCAAGTGCCACTGAGCCTGGAAAGAGGTACATTTTCCTAGTGGCTTTCTGTCAGGGACCACACAAGCCTATAGAAGAATGAGGTGTGACCTAAAGCACTTTTCCCTGGGGAGCTGTCTAGACTTAGCTGGCCATGGGCCTTCAACCCTCCCCAGTGGCGCTGGGGTCAAACCCATAGCCTCACTCTTAGGCAAGCTCTGCTTCTGGGCGGCCCCTGCAGCCCATGCTTTTGAGGTGCAGAAACATTTGTGGTCCCTCAGGAAACGGTGTTTGGCACAGGAATCAGAAAGTCTTCTCTGGAGCCCACCAGCTGCCTGCCGCTGTATTGTCTTTCCCGACAGGTGGGACCGGGTCTTTGGCGGTCTGCTCACAGTCTTGAGTGTGTGCGGTGTTTCTCTGCTGGTGGCATTGGGTAGGCTATGGTGTAGATTGTTTTCTTACTGGTTTTCCCCCGGGGTTAACCTGTCTGATAGTCAGTTTTTGTTCATATCTGGTGCCCGAGAACATCTCAGTTGTCCAGAAAACAGCTAGCTTGGTTTGTTAGCCAAACTGGGTGTGAACACAGTTCTTTTTGGGGTGGGGTGGAGCTGTTCTTTAAACAGAATTTCTTTGAAATAAGTTTCCTGGCACCGTGCAACACTCAGCTCATTAATTCCAAGTCGATCCGCCTTCACTAAGCGAGGTTTTCTTTAGCACAGTGCTAGCTTTTCATGTGTCAGCATCAGATCCAGAAGTTGGTTAAGGGCTGAAAGCTCTGTACCACCCCCTGAGCTGCGCTCAGAACCTTGTGAGAGTGGAAGAGTGGGTGTGGAGGTGGGAGGGAGAATTCCCCAGGAGGCAGCTCCTTCTGGGCCAGGCAAGCTGATAAGGCTCTGGTGTTTTTATTATTGCTGCTTTAAACACAGTGTGCAAATGGTCGCAATAGCTTCCTCTTTCCCAAGCCAGTCTTCCTTTAAAGGAGCCTCAGAGAATTTCTTCCCTCTGCAGAAGTGATCTTCCCAACCCTCCTGACTTTCATGTTGCTAAATGCTGGGTGTGCCATGGATACTGGTAGGGGCAGCTCTGTGGCCTGCCGATGCCCCCTGGCTCCTATATGGCCCTTGGGGTAGAATGGAGCTTTGGCAGTAGGAGGCTTCCTGTGCAGCCTCCATGTCCAGCCTGTGAACTGGAGTGCGGATGGAGACGTTGAGAGGTTCTGCCCTGCTGTCCTGCTGGGGCTGGGATTCTGACAAGCACAGGTGTGTTTTCATGTGTACTGTGTGGGATTGCTGCATTTAACCAGTCACATGAAAGACAGGGGCATCCTGGGTAGTGACTTTCCCTCCCTCCCTCCCTCCTCCCTTTTTTCTTTCTTTCCTTAAGACATGTCTGTTGTTGTCTTTTAAGACGTTGACATTTTGTTTCATTTTTATGTTTTATTTTATGTGTCTTAGTGTTTTGCCTACATATATATCTGTGCACCACATGTGTAAAGTTCCTGCAGAGATTAGAAGAAGGTACCAGATCCCCTGGAACTGGAGTTACAGATGGTTGTGAGCTTCCTTGTGGGTTCTGAGACCCAAACTGAGGTCCTCTGCAAAAGCAGCCAGTGCTCTTAACCACTGGGCCAGCTCTCTCTAGCCCCATGTTTTTTCCTTTAAAAAAAATATAGGATTTTTTAGAATTAGGTTTTTGTTAAATGTTTTTCTTTTTTTTTCTTTTTTTGGTTTTTTTCAAGACAGGGTTTCTCTGTGGCTTTGGAGCCTGTCCTGGAACTAGCTCTGTAGACCAGGCTGGTCTCGAACTCACAGAGATCCGCCTGCCTCTGCCTCCCGAGTGCTGGGATTAAAGGCGTGCGCCACCACCGCCCGGCGTTAAATGTTTTTCTTAAATGAACCTCTCTGCCGACGCAAATAATCCCAATCAGACCGAATTAAAAGATACCCATGTTTAATAGATGACCTTACTCCTGGGTGGTCCCGGGAAAACATGGAGAGGGGAAGAAAGAGAAGGGGAGACCATGTGTTCATTCTCTGGGGGCAGTTTAAATAGCCTGTGGGAGTGATCTTGACCTTCTCTAGGAAGGGGTCACCCTTTGGTGGGCTTTCTCGGAGGTGGAATTTGGACTGAAGCAACTTCCAGGGGAGGAAGCTTATGCCAGGAGCTGGGGTAAAGCCCCCAGGCAAACGATCCAGACTCTTTGTATAAGGGGTGTTAGGGAACTGAGGTGATGCTTCCCACCACACAGATTTCTCTTGAAGATTTCTTCATGGGTAGTGGCGGGTTTAACTGTTTTTTGAGTACTGCCTGGGTCCTGCACATATGATTGTATCCCGTCGTTGCTTCTTGCCGCCCTTAGGATAGAGGTAAGGGAAGTAGTTTCAGTGATGCTGGCTTGCGTCTGTCTTCAGGGGCCGCTTATCCACTAGGGTGAGAGATAGCTAGGAGCCTCATCGGCTGCAGCTGCTGCTGAACGCTAGATGTTGGTGTCCCCAGAGAGACCAATTTCACACAACCTTCCCAGTCTCCTTTCTCTTAGCCCTCCTGGAAGTCAGTTTCCTGTGCTCAATGTTGGGGACTCATTGGCCATGCTGAGTGAGAAACAAAGGCAGGAGTCATTAGCTTGTGTGGGAAACTCTTATTCCATAATGTAGAAGTCTGATTATTAACAAGACCTCGTTTCAGGCATTGAGGTTCTTATTTTCATGGGAATGAAAAGAGAAGCAGGATTTGGTCCCTGCCCTGTGGCTGGTATTGCCATCTGTCAGGATGGAAGGAGCTGAGGGGGAGGAGCTCGGACGAGCACACAGAGAGAGGCTCTGCACCCTTTAGCCTCTTCTGAGCCTGAGAGCCTAGGTGCCACCTGGTTGGTCACCTAACGGTACAAGGGAGGGTCTCTGCCACGTGAGACTGCACAGGTGGGGGAGGGTCTCTGCCACGTGAGACTGCAAGGTGGGGGAGGGTCTCTGCCACGTGAGACTGCACAGGTGGGGGAGGGTCTCTGCCACGTGAGACTGCACAGGTGGGGGAGGGTCTCTGCCACGTGAGACTGCACAGGTGGGGGACCTAGGAGTGGAAGGGCTTCAGTGTGGTTTCTCTTCCAGGCTCCATCATGTGTGTGGAGTCCACTCAGCTTCAAGACGGCAGTGGTAAGGCCAGGCGTTTGGTGCACACCTGAGAGCCCAGCACTCAGGAGACAGGCAGGCAGGCGGATCTCTATGAGTCTGGCCATGTAGAAAGACCTTGTATCAAAATAAAATAGAAGAAAGATCTTGTCTCAACTGCCACCTACTCAAAAAAAAAAATGTGTTTTGAAAGTGGCTATTTAGATATTGACAAAGAGCCTCCTCCCTCTGCCATTTCTGGGTAGGTTCCTAGTTTGCTCTTTAAGAAGAGCTGTAGTTTGACAGAGAAACCCTGTCTTGAAAAACAATAAAGGAAAAACAAAAAACAAACAAAAAAGAAGAGCTGTAGTTTGGAGCCTCATTCCTTAGTTTCTTGGTGTGTCAGTGATAGAATGTGCAAGGCCCGCTCCCAGCCCTTCCTCTCTCCCCACCTTCCTTCCTTTCTTTTTTCACTTTTTTGAGACAGGGTTTCTCTGTGTCTTCCTGGCTATCCTGGAACTCGCTCTGTAGACCAGACTGGCCTTGAACTCACAGAGATCCTCCTGCCTCTGCCTCCTGAGTACTGGGATGAAATGTGTGCGCTCACTGCCCAGCCCCAGCCTCAGCCCCATTTCTAGAGCAAGGCTTTTAGCATCACTGGGAGCCGAGCATGGCAGCTCTTCCCCGAACCCCTTGCTCACTCAGTCGGGGCCTCCTGAGGTATGTCTGCAGAGTCATCTGAGCAGGTAAACGAACTCCCAGACACTGTTTGTGGTGACATGTACACGGAGACAGTTCTGGGTGACATGTGAGATTCTGGCTGTCACGGAGCTCAGGGTGCATTTGAGTGGAGCAGAGAATGAGCTCATGTGAGCTAGACCTGTAAGCACCGCAGTGCCACGTGCAGGCTCCCTTCCTGCCACGCCGTCCTCACATGACTCCCTGGGTTTCTGAACACGGGACTCATTGCTATCGGCATTTCCTCCTCCTGCCATTCCTCAGCAGGCTGCCTTGTCCCTAAGGAGGACTTCACCAGCGATAAGGACCTATGTGTTCCTGTGTCTCTGCTCATTGCGGACACATTCTCTGACCCTTGGGATACCTTGCAGTTCCCTGTCTTTTCAGAACGTGCTATTCCTCACTGTTGACTGTAAACAGAGCTCTCTGGGTTCCTGAACTAGTGAACCAGGGCCTGTCCTGTGTGTCTGCACACCACTGCACCACCAGGCTGGTGTCCTGGACCCTCTGCAGGGTGCTGCTCACTCCCTGCCTGCTCTTCCCGCATGGGTGCTGCTCACCCCCTGCCTGCTCTTCCCGCATGGTCCCTTCTGACCACGCTTTCAGATGGAAATGACCTACAGTTTCACAAAGAGCAAACGTCATGATCCAGGAAAGCCAGGACTGAGTCGAGCTGTAGCCATAACCCAGGCAGAGGGGTTGATCCTGCTGTATTCAGGGCCGAGGTCACCAGCATTCAGGTGCACACTGGCGCAGAAAGCCTCAGCAGCCGATGTGTTTTCGTAGCCAGTGTCACAGGTTCCCTCCTGAAATCTGCTGTTGGTTGTGGTTAATTAGAGACATTGCCATAACTCCCTCTCCCTATTTTTAGTTAAATCTTACATGGCTTGGCACCTGCAGTCTTGTGTGTTATTTGTAATACCTTCTTCATAGAGGGCAGACGGCAGAGCAAGTGTGGGGTTTCCCGAGCCTGCTTATCACCTCCAGCAGTGTCCGTAGTTCTCCAATCTCTGATGTAGCTACAAATATTTTCAGTCCCCTGGACTGGGTTTTTTCTGCCCGCCTGTTCCTGAAGTGGGTTAATTTAAGATGTAAGAGCTAGCTAGAGATAGGCCTGAACCATGGGCCAAACAGTGTCTAATTAATATAGTTTCTGTGTGATAATTTGGGTCTTGGTGGCTGGGAAACAAAAGTATAGTTTCTGTTTACACTCTAGATTGCTGCAGAGCCAATGACATCTGGTGCTTAGATACTTTTATAGAGTTTATAAGTGATGTACAAGTCTTTCCATGAATTTTTGTTTTGAGATCATTGTTGATTCATAAGATATTAAAATAATACTATGGCGAGCTCCTATGAGCTTCAAACGTGTTTCCACCGTGGGAATGCGTTGCAGAAATACGGTCCATCAACAGTGTCAGATCCTGCTTAATGTGCATGGGCCGCGTCACCCTGACAGCCACGCCTTCTTCTCCGCTTCCTGAAGCCCCTCCCAACCTTTGGTTTTCCATTGCTGTAAATTTGTCTTTTCATGAATGGTACAGAGTCATCATTAGTTACATAGTTAGTTTGAGGCCAACCTGGGATATATGAGACCCCAGTCTCAGCTCAAAGCAAACATTTCAAGTGGATTCCTGTGGGTTTGGCTGTTTAGATTGTGGACAGTGTGTGTGTGCAACCATAGGGCCATTCCTTTTCATGCGTGTGTGCTTTTTGGAGGACGTGGTAGTTGCTGCTTTGAGCTTGTATGTATATGGCCCTACTGGGCTGCTTCTGGGTCATATGGTGGCTTCATGTTCAGGGTTCGGTTTTGAGAAACATGTCTGCTTTCCAGATTGGTGGCATCAATTCACATTCCTACCAGCGGTGTCTGAAGGTTCTTCTCTCCATGGCTTTCTCAGTATTAGTGTGTGCTGTTTGTGTTTCTGCCGTCTGATGGCACACAGTGTACGGCACTGTGGTGGTGGCCTGTGTCTTCCAGTGACTAATCTCTTTGCTTCTTGTTTCTGTGTGGGGCTGTCTGCATGTGTCTAAGCTCCTTGCTAGCTCCTGCTTTTACCTGTTTTTGAGATGATGTTGTCACTGCTTAGCCCAGTCTGTACAAGAACTCATAATCCTCCTGCCTCCACCTTTTAGATGTTGGGGTTCCTGGCATACAACATAATGCCTAGCTTTTCCTCATGTTCTGATTGGATTTTGATTATTGAAAGGATTTTTGTTTTGTTTTAGATCATGGAAAATATTTAACAAAAAAAGAGCATCCTAATTTTTTCCTTCCTTAGAATTTCCACACTTGTCAAAAATGGTTTAGGCAGAACCTGAGGTGCAGTTCAGTCAACCCTGAGGTGCTCAGCATGCACTGCCCTGGGCTCATCCTCTCACCCAGAAGGAAGAGGGAGCGAGCTGGTGTGTCTAGGTCTGTCTGCCCACTGGTGTTCTGTCTCTCCCAGCAGCGCTGCATGACCCTGATGCCGGGCCGAGGGAATCCTCCCCGTCTGTTAGCTATGATGGTTCTTTTGCCTTCCACATAGATTCGAAAGTCGTCTTTCATTTAATAACTACAAAAAGAGCCTGCTGGGGCTTGGCACTGTGTTGAACTTGCATACTCATGTGGGCAGAATTGCCATCCTCACTCCGCCAAGGCTTCTAGTCCATGAACTTGGATCTTTCCCGCTTCCGGAAGATCTGGTGTGCTGCAGGCTGTGAACAAAATGCTTTCTGTCTAAGGGCGCAGCAGTGACGGCTGCCATTTCTTTTCTCTCATTGCCGTTTGTCCACAGGCCTATGAGAGGAGATTCCCTACATGTCCTTTGATCCCAATGTTCGTGGACAGTGACACCGTGAGCGAATTCAAGAGTGAAGATGGGGCTATTCATGTCATCGAGAGGCGCTGCAAGCTGGATATCGACGCTCCCAGGCTGTTAAAGAAGGTAGCTGGCGACGGACACTTTACAGGCAGGTGGACCCATGCTCACCCAGAGCTGTTAGTAAACGCTTTTTCTCCTTGTCTCTTCTTAAAGATTGCAGGAGTCGATTATGTTTATTTTGTCCAGAAAAACTCCCTGAATTCTCGGGAGCGCACTTTGCATATCGAGGCGCACAACGAGACGTTTTCTAACCGGGTCATCATCCACGAGCACTGCTGCTACACGGTGAGTCGTGACCCCAGTCTCGGGCTCCGAGGCCATGTGAGACCACTGTTGAAACAGGATGGCTCTTGGTGTTTTCACCAGCTGCTGCTTCTCCTTTGGGATGAGTGGCACAGTTGAGGAGTGGTGTAGCATGCTGTATCCTTGTGACAGTCGGGACTGCCAGCTGATGCCGTGACTGTTGTTTCTAAGGCAAGGACTCACTCTGTGCCCCTGTCTTGAAAGTTGCCATGTAGACCAGACTAGCCTTAACTTGCCACTCTCCTCTTTCCTTGTCTCCTGAGTGCTGGGTTATAAGTGTGCACCGTCGCACTCGGCTGAGTGCCAGATTGTAAGTGTGCACCATCGCACTCGGCTGAGTGCCAGATTGTAAGTGTGCACCATCGCACTCGGCTGAGTGCCAGATTGTAAGTGTGCACCGTCGCACTCAGCTCTGGATTAGATTGTATTTTCTGAAGCAGGGTCTCACCGAGTAGCCCAGGCTGGACTGGGATTCACAGAGGCCCACCTGCCTCTGCCTCCCAAGTGCTCAGACTAAAGGCCAGTGAGTAGTACAAGGCCAGCTTCCTGACTGGTTTTAAGTATGAAGTTGTTTGTCTTTTTCCTGGCCCAGCTTCTTGACTCTAGGTGTGTGTTTGAAGCCAGGGTTTGAGTGTCCTTGAGTGTAGAGCTCTGACCATCTGTCCGTTGTGGTCCTCACTGCATATACTTACTTCAGGAACTTCTTTCTCAGAGTGTGAGAGATGCCCTTCCTGGTCCCTGCTTCAGCGGTTAGCCTCCTCCCTGCCCTCCACACAGAGTCCACACATGTTACACTTGTCTTCCCTTGGTTCAAGCCCACAACCTCCTCTCCTGCAGAGGAGCCCAGAGCCCTCACAGTCACCTGTCTGTCCCTCCTTCCCACTCCTTGCTGTGCCCTGCAGCCAGCCATGTCCCTTCTCTAGCCTTTCTCCATAGTGCTCCTGTGACCTTCCCACCTGTCTGTGGCTTATCTGTCTCTCCAGGAGCCTGAGCAGCACACAGTGTGGCTCTTTTTCTGTCCATGTTCAGCATCACAGGAGCTGGGTGAGCGGATGAAGGGCTGGAGCTGAAAGGTTATGTGTGTGTTTGTCACTTCCAGAAAGTTGTGAGGTTGTGACGAGGGCCATGGAGTGTCTGAGTCCCTCTGGGCAGTTTTCTGCCCTGTCTTTCTCTTTCCCCATGACAGTGACACCATTAAACTTGCTTCTTCTGGGTACTGCTCAGCTAGCTGGGGAGCGGGTGTGATGCCTCCATTGCAAGCACGGTAATGGGAATGGGTTCTCTGCCTGCAGGTTCACCCCGAGAACGAAGACTGGACCTGCTTCGAACAGTCTGCAAGTTTAGATATCAAATCCTTCTTTGGTTTTGAAAGTACAGTGGAAAAAATTGCCATGAAACAATATACCAGCAACATTAAAAAAGTGAGTGTCTTTCTTGGGATTTTATGGAAAAGGAGGCGACAGTCTCTGAGAGAGTGACCACAGCCTGGTTGTCTTTTAGCTTACTGTTTACTTGTTGAGACAAGATTTCCCTAGTTCACGCAAACTCCTAATTCTCTTGCTTCAGCCTCCCATGTGTCAGGGTTACGGGTGTTTTCACTGCTCTCAGAATTATTTTGGGGGTAAACAGATGAGGGGTTGGGGGATTGAACTCACTCGGGGTCATGTGTGTGCTAAGTTAGCATTCCACCACAGAGCTGTGTCCACAGCCCCCAGATTCTGGTTTGGGTAATGTCTTAGAAGCTGGTGAGGGTGAAATGTCTGGGTGGTGGACACATGCTCACACGATACCTGTCTTGTCTCGAAGGGGAAAGAAATCATCGAATACTACCTACGGCAGCTGGAGGAGGAGGGCATCACCTTTGTGCCCCGGTGGACCCCGCCCTCTCTGCGGCCCTCATCAGAAACACTGTCATCAAGCAAGAGTCAGGCCGCACCTGCAGCTGTCCTTGTCCCAGATGCTGCTGCCCTCAAGGAGGGGCTGAGTGGGGAAGGCATCAGCAGCCCAGGCCCAGCGTCTGAGCCTGTGGTAGGAACCCCTGATGGTGAGCCTGGCACAGTCTGGGGACCCGGGGCCTCTCTCCTCCCCATAGCTCTGTCCATGACAGTCGGCCTAGCACGGACGAGAAACCCATCCGTGTCTGACCGTGTTTCCTGAGCCTCCCACTTAGAGAGCACATCTGTTTTATTCTTGTTCGTTAAATGGAAGTTATTTCTAGTTGTCCACTGGACCAGGAAGTGTTTTCCGTGTGTTTTGATTGACGATAGTGATAGCGTTTTTGTCACCCAGGTCCTGTGCTTCCTCTGCGCAGCTCCCACCTCAGCCCCAGGCACCAGTCGGCTGCCTCAGTTCATGTCTACGTTTGCTGGGCACAGCGCAGTTGAGTGGTCACACAGCTAGTGATAGGGCTGGGCCAGGGTTTGTGTGCAGTTTTCTATGTGCTAAGCACATATTTAAAAACACAAGTTTTTAATTTCTAGTTATAGAAAGTTTAGAAAATAGGGGGAAATCAGAAAACATTGTTAAGATAATGGTATCTATCATTCTTTCGTTCTGCTTGCCTTTGGACAGTCAGCTGGGGAAAGAGAGTCGGGGCTGTGCGTTTGAACTCAGGCCCTGTGTTGAAGATGAGTGTGCATTGTATCTATTAAGCCATCAGCCTGTCCTTGTAGTACTGAAATTACAGGCGGAGGAGGCTCGGAACCTGCCTGTGTTTATCGGGGATCTGATCTTAAAGACCGCTTACTTACCTGTGGTTATCAGTGATGCCTCCCTAAAGGCTGCCCAGGACAGTTGCTGCCTTGCCCCGCCCTCACTCCAGCCTCACTGAGAGAAGGGTTCTTTATCTGTGGAAATAACGCCATATACCTTAAATTCCAGACAAGCTAGATGCCGACTACATCAAGAGATACTTGGGTGACCTGACCCCGCTCCAGGAGAGCTGCCTCATCCGACTGCGCCAGTGGCTCCAGGAGACGCACAAGGGCAAAGTGAGTGCTGGCTGCCGTCAGCGCTGCTGACCGTGGATCCTGCAGGCTCTGGTCTCACTGGAGGCTACAGAGTAAAGATCTTGCCATGTCTGTTGACCTGTTCCTCCCACCCGAAATACCACGAGTGTGTCTGTGGCGCCAGATCCTCATGGCACGCTTGAGATGCCTTCCACACGCAGGTAGCCATGTTCCCTGCGTTTTACAGAGAAAGGTCTAGCTTAGAACCCACGACATGCCAATCAGTAGAACATAGTGTCTGTCTGTGTTGAGGAGCTGGAGCGTTTTTTAAAGTGTTGGCCTTATCATATAAAGAAATTCTCTTCTCTGTGACATTTTAATACACGTATATCAGGAGATATTGTTATTCAGGAGAATGTCACCTGCCCTCCCATCACAGTGGAGCTTTGATTCTGAGATTGGGGGAGACCCTAGCCCCACAGGAGTGAGGTTTATGAATAACAGGCCAGATAAAGGGAGCTGGGCATCATGTGTGGCTCGCCTGGTCCCTTGGGCCTGGTTGCCTGGGTTTACAGCTGCCCATCGCCAGTTGTTAGGGAAGCAGCCACAGAGGAACAGCTGCCTGGGACAGCTGTGTAGTGGCTGCTCCAGCTCCTACTGTCCTGTGGTCTAAGCAGCCAGGCAGTGGAGGGATCAGGCAAGTAACCGAGGCCTTGGGGCTGCTGAATGATAAAGCAGGATTGCAGCTCAAGCCACTTGGTTCCAGCATCCACAGTCCTGTTCTGTCCCCTCACCCCCCTTTTGATTTTAAAAGAAATGTAGGTGACCAGTTTATTAGGGCGAGAAGTTCTGTTTATTTAAATCTTTATTTTATTTATTTATATGTGTGAATGTTTTTCCTGCCTGTGTATGTGTGTACCATGTGCATGCAGTGTCTGTAGAGGCCAGAAGAGGGCATCACATTCCATGGGACTGGAGTTCAAGATAGTTGTGAGCCTCCCTGTGAGAGCTGGGGATTGAACCTGGGTCCTAGGGTGCCCCTACCTGCTGAGCGGTGTCTTTGGCCCTGCCCCCTCCCCCACTTTCTTTTTTGGGAGAGTCTTATTGTAGCTTCAAACTTTAAAAAGATCTCTTAAAAAAATTTATTTTATGTTTATGGGTGTTTTGCTTCCATGTATGCCTACATAGCATATTTAACTTCTGATCTGTATCTCCAGTCCCAAATAGTAGAGAACTCTTGATCCTCTTGTGCCAGCTATCCAAGTGCTGGGATTATGTGTGTGCACCCTCCTCCCTGCCCCACTCCAGCCCCCACATTCTTTTTTTTTTTTTTTTGGTTTTTCGAAACAGGGTTTCTCTGTGGTTTTGGAGCCTGTCCTGGAACTAGCTCTTGTAGACCAGGCTGGTCTCAAACTCACAGAGATCCGCCTGCCTCTGCCTCCCGAGTGCTGGGATTAAAGGTGTGCGCCACCACCACCTGGCCCTCAGCCCCCACATTCTTTTTTTTTTTTTTTTTTTTTTTTTTTTGGTTTTTTCGAGACAGGGTTTCTCTGTAGCTTTGGAGCCTTTCCTGGAACTAGCTCTGTAGACCAGGCTGGTCTCGAACTCACAGAGATCCGCCTGCCTCTGCCTCCCAAGTGCTGGGATTAAAGGCGTGCGCCACCACCGCCCGGCAAGCCCCCACATTCTTAATCACCTCTGTGTAACTAATTCTTTTCAGATGATTGATACCACATCTGCGGCCTGGCTTTGCCTCACTTGGCCAGGAATGCCGTGAGTGGCTGTTGTTCCCATTCACTTCCTGACCCCTGATTGTCCCACGGCCCTCGTTCATGAGTGTCTAGCCTTGAGGATGATAGCTGGCCCAGAGCAGGCTGGGAACAGCCTCAGCTTTGTTCTTTATCCAGGCGAGCATCCTATGGATGAGAACATTCTAGCAAGCATCCTAGAGAACATTCCGGTGTGACAGTACCACCATCTTGTCCACATCAGCTCCTGAAGTATACTGTGTACAGAAAAGTGATCTTGCAGCCTGGAACAAGAGCTAGTTCCAGGACAGGAACCAAAAGCTATGGAGAAACCCTGTCTCGAAAAATAAAAAAAAAAAAAAAAAGAAAGAAAGAAAGAAAAAAAAGAAAAGTGATCTTGCTACAATTCACCCAGAGCCCAGAGTGTGTGTGGGGCTGTGGGGCTGGGACTGGATGTACAGCTGGTTGAGGTGGTGTATGCCTTTCATCGAGGCAGAGGCAGACGGGTCATTGTGTCTGGTCTACATAGTGAGTTCCAGCCAGAGTGAGATCCTGCCTTTGCCTTAAACAAACAGAGGTCAGTTTGCTTCCACCTTACTTTGCTCAGCTGAAGTCGGGGCGGATTTTCCCAGTTCTGCTTTTTTATGGCACCAGTGGTGACTTTTCTGGCAACTTTTTTGGTGGTACAAGGGATGGACCTGCTAGAAAAGCTTTCTATTCCAAGCTGTGCTCAACCTAGGAATGCTGCTTCTTGGCATTGTGAACAGTGTGGCTCACTGTTGGCAGTAGGTACGAGTCTTAAGTAGGGTTTCTGTTGCTGAGAAGAGACACCATAACCATGGCAATTCTTTTTTATTTTTATTTTTTATTTTTTGGTTTTTCAAGACAGGGTTTCTCTGTGGTTTTGGAGCCTTTCCTGGAACTAGCTCTGTAGACCAGGCTGGTCTCGATCTCACAGAGATCCGCCTGCCTCTGCCTCCCGAGTGAGTGCTGCGATTAAAGGCGTGCGCCACCACCGCTCGGCAACCATGGCAATTCTTATAAAGGAAAAACATTTAATTGGGCGGCTTATAGTTTCAGAGGTTTAGTCCATTATCATCATGGTACAACATGGAGTTCAGCCAGACATGGTGCTGGAGAAGGAGCTGAGCTGAGAGTCCTACATCTTGATCCATAGGCAACAGGAAGTGAACTGTCTCACTGGGTGTGGCTTGAGCGTATATGAGACCTCAAAGTCCATCGCCTCAGTGACACACTTCCTCCAACAAGGCCACACCTCCCAGTAGTGCCACTCTCTATGAACTTATGGGGCCAGTTACATTCAAACTACCACAGTTGGTAGACTTTCTCCCAGCACCTCCCACATAGCCTGGAAATCTCTCTTCTCCTAGATCCCGAAGGATGAGCATATTCTCCGGTTTCTGCGTGCCCGGGATTTTAATATTGACAAAGCCAGAGAGATCATGTGCCAGTCTCTAACTTGGCGGAAGCAGCACCAGGTGGATTACATCCTGGACACCTGGACTCCGCCCCAGGTCCTTCAGGATTACTACGCTGGAGGCTGGCATCACCATGACAAAGGTGGGGCGAACCTGACATGGTCACAGCTCTGTGCTTGTGTGTCACCCTATACCACGTGACTGGCTGGTGTGGTTAGAAGCCCATTCACCCGAGTCTGGACAGCCAGATTGGGACGTGGTGTGAGGGCCTTACCTTCTGTTCTCAGGAGAGCACTGCAGGGTGCGGCACAGCTCAGTAGCACAGTAGACAGCTGCCTGGCCCAGTCTCCTGCTGCAGACCGTGCAGAAGGGCTCACTGAGGGCCGAGGCCCAGCACCAGGGCATGCCAGCCACCCCTGGAACCTCCCCCAGCCCCTCACCCGCCTCAGCCTTGTGGCTGCTGACCTAGAGCCTGCCAGCTGTGCAAGGTGGCGCTGTGCTCACGCAGATGTGACAGGACACTAGAAAATATGCCCCTCCCTCCGCTGAACATGTCCTTTCAGATCAGCAGGTCCTGAAAACCTTGTTTTTTACTTTGGGAATGTAGGTCTCCAGATTGATTGTAGCTTTATTAATTTTTGCTTTTGTTTTTATTTTTTGGGATAAGGTCTTGTACTGTAGCCCAGGCTAGCCTTAAACTCTTTTAAATAGCTAATAGGAGCTTTTAACTCACCTTTTGATTTTGTTTTTTAATATTGTATATAATTGAGTAACTTCTGGGTTTCTGTTTGACATTGGGTCTCTTTATGTAGCATAGGCTAACCCTGAACTCTAGATCCTCTTACATTAGGATCCTGAACACAGAAACACAATACTGTGTACTTTGATGTCCATTACTTTATTAATTTTTGCTGAAAATGTAATATTTATTTTTATTCCACTTTGTGGCTCAACTCTTGAAGGTTAAAAAGTTTTGGTAATAAGATCTTGACAGGCCAGCTGTGGTGCCTCATGCCTCTAATCCATCATTTAGGAGACAGGCAGGCAGGTAGTAAATCCAGTCTGGACAACACAGGACAGCCAGAGTTACAGCTGAGACCCTGTCTCAAACAAAAGATTTTTTTTTTTTTAAATGTGTTTTACTAAATGTCAGTAGAGTCATGTGTGGTGGAGTTTGTAATCCCACCCCTTGAGAGGCAGAGGCAGGCGGATCTCTGTGAGTTCAAGGTCAGCCTCATCTCTGGAGCAAGTTCCAAGCCAGCCAGAGCTACACAGTGAGATACGGGCTGCAGGTGATGTTCCCCAGGGGTCAGGTGTTGGTCCCAGCCAGGATGACAGCCGACCTGGTGTGTTGAGGATGCTGGCCTGGGTCCAGGGTCATGAGTGTAGGGTGTGCTCTGGCCTGCAGTTGTCTCTACTCTGGTGGGTGATGACAGATTCTATCATGAGTTAGGTGGTCTGTTCACTGGCCCTCTGGGCTAGGGAGCCATAGACCCAGCATGTGTTGGCTGTGGTACTTAGTGGGTTTCCAGATGTGTGTCCTTAGGAAGAAAGGCTGACTTTTTAAAAATCTTGACAATAACTTCTTAATAATTTATGGAAAAAATGTTTCATAATTTAAAAAAGCCTCTGTGTTCATAGAAAATATGTGGTTATGCTGACGTCCCCTGCAGTGGACACTGAACTCAGCAGCAGCCATGGTCATTCATGTCGGGGAGCCAGGCGGCTGCACCCAGCTCAGTCCCACTTGGCCTGGCCCAGCCCAGCAGTGTGGGCCCAGGTCCTGTCAGTTGCTATCAGCTGACTTGGTTGCCCCTCCCCATGGCATCCTTACACAGAAGCTAGTCTCCCTTTGCTCCTCAGGGTAGGCCAGGGCTCCACGTGTTTTCTTGCTTATCTCAAGCAGGAGCACAGAGCACGCTTCCCTGGGCAGCCTTTCTGTGCTATGCCAGGGACAAACACAAGGTCTCACAGGAGGAACCTCTGGCATGGAGCTGCTCCTTGGCCCTTGTGAATCCTCTCAGAGCCATGCCCTGCCACTCACCCCAGCCTCCTCCTTGCCTCTCTGCAGACGGGCGACCGCTGTATGTGCTCAGACTGGGGCAGATGGACACCAAGGGCTTGGTGCGAGCCCTCGGAGAGGAAGCCCTGCTGCGATACGTGAGTGTTATGGGGAACACTGGGCTGCATGCTGGCTTCATGCTTGTTAACAGCAGGACTGGGGCATCGTAGCTGGCTACTGGGACAAGTACGCATGCCCTATGCTTGGGGAGATGTGTTCTGCAGAAAGGCTTCTGAGGAGGATGCACAGCACAGGCCCCAGGAGAGGGTTCCCATGTCACACCTCCTGCCAGATCTCTTTCTGTTGACCCTTCCCTTTTACAGTCTGATGGCCCCTTTCTTAGGCTGTGTTGAGAGAGCTGCGGGCCTCTTCCCACAGCCCGGCTCCCGCATGGTTAGCTTTATACCCAAAATAACAACATACGCATTGTATTCTTTTAAACACTGCTTGGCCCATTTCTATTCATGTGTGTAGCACCCCAAGGTGTGCTTACCGGGAAGATTCTAGCCTACGTCCATCCTGGGTCGGAGCTTTATCGTGTCTGCCGGGGAGAGGGGAGCATGGCATCTGCTCCAGAGAGCAGAGCTGTCGAGTCTGAGCTCACTTCCTCTTCCTCCCAGCATTCTGTTCTGTTTACTCCACCCACCTATGTTTTAAACTATGAGGGCCAAGCAGTTTCTTTATTACTTAACCAATGAAATCAACAGATTGATATATGACACTCCCACATCAAGGCTGCTGAGCTGTCACCTGATTCCAGGCCACCCCTGTATCTCCCCAAATCTGTTTCACCCCTGACCCAGAGAAGAATCTGTTTTTTCAGTTTGTAAACAAACTAAGACATAAAAAAACAAATCCCATCTCCCCCAGTATTTATACCTCTTGTTTTGATGTGTATTCTTTTAGGTACCTGTGCCCCAGCCATGTGTATTTTTACGTGTGTGCACACAAACACACACACACACTTACTGCTCTACCCAAGAATTCTTATTCCCCCCCTCCCCCGCAGCTGTTTTCCCTGCCTCTGTCTTGGCTGATATGGGGAGACCAGGGTATACCCACACTCCTCACCCGTCTCCTCCTGTCCAGAATAAGTCTGTCTGCAAACACCCCCACGTCAGTTCTCCCTGCTCAGGTGACTCTGAACCGGTGTTTTCTTTGGCCTGCTTGCTTTCTCCTGTTGATGCTGCTGTTTACTCTCTGCAAGTGAAGCAGTCATTGTTGCCTTGTGGGGTGTGAAGAGGTGTTGTGGCCGGGTGTGAAGAGGTGTCGTGGCCGGGTGTGAAGAGGTGTCGTGGCCGGGTGTGGCTGTGTCTTGCTGCCTTAACCCCTCTGTTAAGTTTGATGTTTCTTTGCCTTTGGACTGACCCTGGCCATCGTCATTTGCTTACAGGTTCTTTCCATAAACGAAGAAGGCCTAAGACGATGTGAAGAAAATACCAAAGTCTTCGGCAGGCCGATCAGGTTGGTGGGGCCTTATCTCCGTCCATATACAGAACAGGAACTAAGTTCTTTTAGTTGATCTTTGGCACCACAGCCTGATAGCTGACTGTTTCCAAGCAGTCTGGAAGGTTGGAAAACAAGTGATAAGGTCAGTCCCAGGGGCAGTGCCAAGATCTCATATCTGTCAGCCCTGAGTTGCCGGTCTGTGGTCCTAGGAGCCAGGACCACGTGCGGTTTGCCTATTGGACTTCTTCCCCCAGCCCCAGTTCTTCCTGATGAACCAGCTTCTAATTGTGGAATACTGTTCTGAAAACGGGCAGAGAAAACTTTTAAAAGAAAAACACTTAGAAAAGCCAGGCATGATAGGTCACTCCTGTAATCCCAGCACTTGGGAAATGAGGCAGGAGGATAAGAGTTCAAGGCCATCTTCAGCTCTGTACAATTCAACACCAGCCAGAGCTACATGAGACCCTGTCTCAGGTTGAGCAGCGCCAGCCTGAGCTACATGAGACCCTGTCTTAGGTTGAGCAGCGTCAGTTCTGCCGGGCCAGGATGTTCAGGGTCCTGTTCACAGCGCCTGTCGGTTCCGGAGGCGGCGCTGTACCTGCGAGTATGGTCGTCTTTGCAGTTTACGCTCCGTGTGTCAGTGCCAAGTGTCTGCCTTGGTGACAGGCTGGGGGAGGCAGCATCAGGATGCTCAGCACTGAGCAGGTCTGAGGGGGCCTTTTCAGAGCTGGGGTCTCATTAGCCAGGCTGTCCTTGAACTCCCAATCCTCCTGCCTCTGCTTCCTGAGCCTTGGGATGTCAGCAGTTCATAGACTCGCTGTGCTCTGTCAGGACTTTGCCTTGTGGTTCAGGCTTTGCTCCTGTCATTGCCAGTCTGTGCTTCATGCTCACAGATAAGAGTGCGTGGCACTTTAATTTTTAAAACCTGTCATATTTGGGAATGGCTATAAACGACTTTATATCAAAAGAAGAAAATGAAATAGGATGCCATTTGCCAAGTTACCATCTGTTACTAAGACACATCTTGGTATTATCTGTAGCTCGTGGACCTGCCTGGTAGACCTTGAAGGACTGAACATGCGCCATCTGTGGAGACCTGGAGTCAAAGCCTTGCTGCGCATCATCGAGGTGGTGGAGGCCAACTACCCGGAGACATTGGGCCGCCTCCTCATCCTCCGAGCCCCCAGGGTCTTCCCTGTCCTCTGGACACTGGTGGGTTTAGATGCTGTTCTGTAGCCATCGGGGCATGCTCAGTACCTGCCTCCCACTTGAGGTCTCAGCTAGGCAGGAGAAAGCAAATAAACCCAGATATAAAGTGCTTCTGATTCTTTAAGAGGGAAACAGGCGGGATTTCCCTGAGGGTCCTAGTGCTTTGCCAGGGATGTCACAGAGTGCCTGAGAGCCGCGACCCGCCCGCCCCTCACCATGCGTGCTGTAGCGGTGCAGGCTTGATCCCCTGAACCGCGGCAGCAGATGACGTCACTGTTTTGTCTGATTGGTTTCAGGTTAGTCCATTTATTGACGACAACACAAGAAGGAAATTCCTCATTTATGCGGGAAATGACTACCAGGGCCCTGGAGGCCTGCTGGATTACATCGACAAAGAGATAATTCCAGATTTCCTGAGCGGGGAGTGCATGGTACGTATTGGGCAAGCACCCATGCCAGGGCCGGATACTTGTTTGCACTGAAGGTTTTCTGAACTGGGTGGCTGCTGGTTTTGCTTTGTTGAATAGACTAGGCCGCTGAGGAGTCTGTTGCTGACGTGGTACATTAACACTCAGGAGCGTGTTCCAGGGTCCGATGCCCTGCAGCTGCCTTTATTCACGCAGCCTGTGTAAAACGCATCTTGACTCTTCAGAGAAGCTGTGTATGTTTCAGAACTACATTTTTTTTTCACTTATCTCTGTGTGATGTGAGCATGTAGGCCCGAGATTGACTCAGTTGGTCTCCGTCTTGTTAACTGAGGCAGGGCCTCTCATTTGAACCCAGGACGCACTAATCAGGTGAGTGAATCTGTCTAGCCAGCGTGCTCCAGGGTCCCTCCCTCCCACCTCGCAGGAAGTGGAGTCCCAGCAGGCCGCTCAGCCCTCTCAGCATTCACAGAGGCGCTGGGCATCCAGACTCTGTCCTCAGTTGCATGACAACTGCCTCACCTGTTGGGCCGTCTGCTCAGCCTTAAAACACCTGTGAGATGGAGACTGACTCCCAAGACTGTTTCTCCTTAAGTAAACCCACATAATACTCAAAGTTGAAAATAGAGGAATTGCTTCTGTCCTTTGTAGGTTTGGGGTGTTAGGGCATGAGGTACGGATAGTTAAGCAGACACTGCTGGCCCGCCCTGTGCTGGGTGCAGGAGTTTGATGCCAGAACATGGAGGTTGCGCCCAGAGGCCTGACATGAGGGTTCATGGAACAGAAGCCCACAGAAATGACACACAGTAGCAATGGAAGCAGCAGGGGTCAAGTTCTTAGCAGGCTCTTGTCGTACTTGACCCCGATGGGGGTCTTCTGAGGTGTGTGTCCTGGAATTGTCTGGCTGTGAAGAGTTGAGCTTTCAGTGTGGTTTCTCCAAATGACTGGAGGAATTTAGGAAACAGAATGACTGAGCTTTGGCTCCATGAGGGAGATTGACGGTGTCATCGCAGTACAAAGAGCATGTAGTTGCGACCAGAGTGATCCCAAGCAAGGTTAAAGCATGGGCCAGCCTGTGGTAGCCATGACTGCTGTCAGGACAAGAATTGAGTTGGGGCAGAAGGCTCAGCGCCCTACCGTCAGTATTTACTGGTGCTGGGATGTGCTCAGAGTCAGGCTAAGCCCCCGAGGCCCGCTCTCAACTCTCCCCAGTGGCTCCTCCTCAGGCTGCCTGTCAAAGTCGTTCATGAATTCTGTTGACTTCCCTGTGGGCAGGGGTATTGAACTCTGGGCCAGGCTAGTGTGTGCTTGTTTTCCTTGAGACACAGTCTCATTATGTAGCTACGCTGGCCCTGAACTCACAGCCCTCCCGTCTCCACACCCTCAGTGCTGGAGTGCAGGCCTCACTAGTAGCCTGTCTACACCACCGTCTGTGACCTTGGGTGACTGCAGGGACCTCCCTGCTGCTGCTGTGCTACATGCTGAGAGCTGCAATTTTGCTCTCTGTGGAGTTACTTCCGGGTTGATCATCTCGGGAGCGCTTAGATTTCATGCACTTGTGTGCGAGTTTGCTCTATTAAGGTCAGCTAGAGAATCTACAGTGAGAAGAGCTTCAGAGTCAGCTCAGCTTTTTCAAGTCAGTTCAGGTAATGGTCTTTTGTCAAGTTTTGGCTGATTCATTGTTTGGCCAAGGTTACATAGGGAGCTTGCTTTAGCGTATCTTGATTTCCTTCTTTCCCTTTCTGTGGTGCTGAGGATGAACCCCGGAGCCTGGTGTGTATTAGGCTGTGCCGCTGGGCTGTGCCCCGAGTGACTGTGGTTTCTGTGGGGGGCTGTTGGGAATGGGTCTCTGCTCAACTGATCGCGCTTCCTTTCCAGGGCGCTGTAAAGTCTAATACTCGAGTTCCGTCCCTCACGCGTGTTAGTGTGAATCCCGTGCTAAACCAGCTGCAGCTAGTTCTCATTTATCCAAAGTAAAAACACTTGGATCTAAGTGGGCTGCACAAATATTTTGCTTAGTACTACAGAGTATTTGATAACATTGCCAGTGTCCTCCATAACCCAGCTGCCCCAGGAGGTGGGCATGTGGGATGAGGGGCTGCCTGGCCTCTACACGTCTCTCACTGCCATGTTTTCCTTTCTAGTGTGATGTACCAGAGGGTGGACTGGTCCCCAAATCTCTGTACAGGACTGCAGAGGAACTGGAAAATGAGGACCTGAAGCTCTGGACAGAGACCATCTACCAGTCTGCCAGCGTGTTCAAAGGAGCCCCGCATGAGGTGCCCGCCCTCGGCTTCTCCCACCTACCACCGGACAGGCAGCACTTCCCTTAGGGTCCTTGGCTCCTTTGTCTGGTCTTGGCTTTAGGTTTTGTTGGCACTGGTGTTGGGAAATGGCAGCACTGAAGGGAATAGCTGCCTCGGGACGCTGCTGTCTGACCAGAGTGAACCTTGAAAGCTCATTAGCCCATCGACTGCTATTTCCCTGAGATCCTTGACCCCGTGCAGAACAGGTCTTGCCTGGGGAGGGCTGTTTCCAGCTCCTGGATTTGGTTTGATGGTTTTATGGGACAAGTTTTGCTCGATAGTTTTTCTTGACTGGGTTCTGGTCATTTGTCTTTCTTGCAGTCTTTGCTGGCTTTTGTCGCTCTGAAGGGACTGCCAGGAATGAGAAATGAGCGCATCTTCTTTCCCTTCTTTCCAGCATGGGGTGTGGTGGCAAGGGTAGAAGCAGCGAAGCTCCTGTTTGGCAGGCCCTCCCCCTGTCCCTGTGGTGTGAGCATGGCTCCCCCGTCCCTGTGGTGTGAGCATGGCTCTCCCATTCCTGTGGTGTGAGCATGGCTGCCCCACCCTTTGCTTAGCTCTAGGCACGCATGTTGCTGTGTTCTTGGTGGGAGGCAGCACTTATACAGAACAGACCCCTCCGTCCATGGAGTGCTGGCTCCACGGATGGCTTTCTTCTGCGGCAAGCCTCTGTTCAGTTGCCAGGTGCTGTCCAGACAGCTGACCGATAGATACGTAGAGGCACGCTGAGAGTGAGCCTGGGGCTGTGCTGTGAACGAGCAGGCACAAATCCAGTGTGCTTCCCTCCCTCATGATCCCATGCAGGGGACCTTGGATGTTTGACTGTCCCAAGAATCATTTGCCTTCATCTCTCATGTGGTGGGCAGGCTGGGGTGGATGAGCTGTTTACCAGGCAGCTGTCAGTCTTGTCTTTGTTGCAAGGCTCAGGGGCTCACTGTGGCTTCTGAGATGCATAGCACCTGTCAGTGTTGACAGTAAAAGTTCCATTCTGCCTTGGGGTGTAAAGAAAGCACACATCAAAGAATACTGCTTAGAGTGTCCCCATTGCCAGTCGGCACAGGGCCCACGGTCTCTTGAAAGAGTGCTCTTGGCAAGCTACTTTGATGAAGAGAATATGCTGCACCCTTTAGTGTTAGCCTCTGCTTTGACTGGGGCCGTGTGCCTTCAGAGGGTCATGGACGGGTTGGAGGAGCAAGGCAGCAGACTGCATGGCTGCTTCTGCTTTGTAGCCTCACACCTTCCTCCCAGACCTGCCTCTTCCCTCTGGGACTTCAGATGAAGGATAGATGTCAGGCTTGGGATTGGCACTCTGTCCAACGGCAGTCACCCCCAGAGCACATCTGATCTCTCCACCCCCTTGGCATGCCTTGCGCAGGCATGAGGCTCTACCAGCGCATCCTTCTGTCCATGCACCTCTCTTCTGTGGGGCCTGCCATGTCTCCCTAGCTTGAGGCAGTTCACGGAATCCCATGTCCGTGCTCACGAGTGTCCCTAACCTGTGTCGGAAGATGAGGAGTGGACTTCAGAATCCACATGGAACTAGCCATTTGCCTCATGGGTAACACATAGTCAGAACTAGAGAGAGCAGTGGGTAGGCTGGTGGTGGGCATCTGGATGCCTGAGGCAAAGAGAACTACCCACTTGATGTTTCCTGCCCCTTTGCCAGCTCACACATCTGAGCCATAGAGCCAGCCCTTAGAGCCATTCCTGCTCCAGCTGAGGCCAGGGCTCGTGCTGTGGATTGGTGACTGATGGGATTTCTTTCTCCAGATTCTCATTCAGATTGTGGACGCCGCCTCAGTGATCACCTGGGATTTTGACGTGTGCAAAGGGGACATTGTTTTTAATATTTATCACTCCAAGAGGTCTCCCCAGCCACCCAAAAAGGACGCGCTGGGGGCCCACAGCATCACCTCTCCCGGTGGGAACAACGTGCAGCTCATAGACAAAGTGTGGCAGCTGGGCCGGGACTACAGCACGGTGGAGTCGCCACTGATCTGCAAAGAAGGAGAGAGTGTGCAGGTGAGCCACCATCTGCCGCCCTGCGTCGCTGTCCGCACAGGTGGGCCTGCTCAGTCAGACCCCGTAAGGTGCCCGGGCACAGTGGAAAGTCTGAGACCAGAGCAGTGAACCTAGTGAAATGTGTGGATTTTCCAGGACTGTCTGCACCCAGGTGCCACGAGAAACTCAGGAAAGAAATACTTTGTAGGCACACATCCGGGTCTCAGTGATCTCACTGAGTGGACTCGGCATGGCTTTGCCTCAGAGGAAGAGACAAGGCAGAAGCAAGAGGAGCATGTGCGAGGTCACTGCAGCTCTAGCTAGGACACACAGCTCTGTACCGTGCTGGGCTGGTTCCTGTTGTCCCTGGCGGGCCTCTCCCTTCCTGCTGGCTCCCAAAGCGCCTCTGGCAGTAAATGCCTGCCTTACTCCCACACTCCCACAATGCCTCTACCCCACGCCGTGGCTGCCTGCTTTCCATCCCTGTATCCCTGTATGGTTTGCAAATGCAAGCTGCCTGCATATCCGTGGTCTTGAGGCAGCTTGGAAGGGAGTCCTCCTCCATCTTAAAGTAGGGAGCCTTTGAAGCTGGCTCTCCTCTGAGTCTTCCATCCAGAATGGAAGGAGGTCACTGGAACAGATTGCCGGAGTGCCGGGAAGTGACAGGAGTGTGGCCTTGACATCTCTGTCCAAAACACAGACCCACCTGACAGCTACCGCCCTGCCAGGCACCTGCTGCCTAGTGGTCTCAAGAGGCTGCAGGTTGCTGAGGGCAGCAAACATGTTGTGTGCTACCTTCCCAGCACCTGGCAAAGGCCTCAGCACAGGCTGCATCCATTAGGTAGAAGGACGTTGCCAGACTGTTTCCTGATGGCGAGCTCTCAGGACACCCTCCCCTTGAAGCTTGTCAGACCTGTTTGAAGGTTGGCAGGATGTCCTGAGCTCCCCTGCTCTCTGCTGCAGGGCTCCCATGTGACCAGGTGGCCGGGCTTCTACATCCTGCAGTGGAAGTTCCACAGCATGCCAGCGTGTTCCGCCACCAACCTCCCCCGAGTGGACGACGTGCTGGCCTCCCTGCAGGTCTCCTCCCACAAGTGCAAAGTGATGTACTACACAGAAGTGATCGGGTCCGAGGATTTCAGGTGTGTTCCTGGGGGGGGCGTGCTACCTAGTGCCTGTCTGGGCTCTGTGGGACTGTCGGAGAGGAGTGCAGCCTGGTGTTTGCTGAGTGCAGTGGCGTCTGTGGACAAATCACAAGGCGTGCATTCCTCCCGTGGGACATTCATGCCCCATCCCTACTTGGCAGGTGCTAGTGCGGAAAAGGAGATAGAGATGAGCCGGGGTCCAGTACGCATTGTGGGCGTCTGGGTGGCTCAGGGAAGTTCCTCACTCCTTGTTCTTTCTTGATTCCTTTGCAGAGGCTCCATGACCAGCCTGGAGTCCAGCCACAGTGGGTTCTCACAGCTGAGTGCCGCCACCACCTCCTCCAGCCAATCACACTCCAGCTCCATGATTTCCAGGTAGTGCTGCGAAGCCAGTGCCTAGTGCGGAGGGACGGAGGACGCCTCGGCCTCCTCGGCTGCTGTGCTCCACCCACCCCAGGATGCGCAGACTCCTCACCCTCTAGATAGCAGCTAGCTCTCCAGATGGTATACTAGCACTTGGTCCCAGACTATCATGGCAGGTAGCTTTAACTCTACCCTAAGTTTAACTCAGTAGCCATAGATTTTGTATGCAGTGTGCACAAAATCAAACCAGAGCACAAGGGCTCTCGAGAGAAAAGTAGTTTATCTACAGTAAGAAACTGATTGGTCTCACATGTCGATGCAAAACGTTTTTCCAACAAACTCCACCTTGTCCACTAGCGAATGACTTGTATGACATCCTGCAGAGACGAGCCGCCTCCCCCACGGAACCGAAGCTGCAGCAGGCAGCCCTTATGCTGCGCCGGAGTCCTCGTGGCTCCCTGTTAGTGGAGGTGGCCTGTGGATTCAGGACAGCCCTTGAGGTCCCTTTCCTCTGAGAACTCAGCAGCCTACAGGAGCACCCGGTCCTGGGGTGGAGCCAGCCCACTCCTAAGCAGACACGCTGCCCAGGAGGGACTCTCAGGCTCCCCACGACTCCCGACAACACCGCCATCATTAAACATTGCTTTCTCTTTCCTCCTCCTCAAATCTTTTGATATTTTTCAGAGCAAAATTTTTCTGTCCGTGAACTTGGGGAAGGGGAAGGTTCTATTCTCCGCTGAATGCTGTTTTTCCTCCCGCAGGTGGGCAGCTCTGTGCCCGCCAGCACCTAGGGTCCTCAGCCCTCAGCACCCAGGATCCCCAGTCCTTAGCACCCACCCAGTGTCTTCAGCCCTCAGCACCCAGGGCTTTCAGCCCTCAGCACCCAGGGCCTTCAGCCCTCAGCACCCAGGGTCCTCAGCCCTCAGCACCCAGGGTCCTCAGCCCTCAGCACCTAGGGTCTTCAGCCCTCAGCACCTAGGGTCCTCAGCCCTCAGCACCCAGGGTCCCCATCCCCATAGCTCCCAGGATCCTCAGCTCTCAGCGGGTGTTGGAAGTAGTGGGTGACACTTCCTTCTGGAAGTGTGGCAAAAGAGACTCCGAGAATGCTCTCCAGGGTGGCGCATGGCTTGTAGTGGCCTTAGGCATGTGATGGATGTTGGGGTGTGTGCAGGTGCCGTTTGTGTGCATGGGGGACGGGGGTGGGGTGGGGGAGCATGGTGAGACTTAATTTGTTTTATCAGCATTTTATAGAAGCAGACCAGAGGCTGGCTGGCTTTGTCTTTTTCTTTCTGATCCCCACTTCCCAAAGCCTGCTGTCTGAGCAGGCCCTGACTTCACAGCTTTTATGGGAAAGCTTATTGCTTACAGAGCTGTCTGGAAGTTGCAGGTGGCTGATCTCCATGAGAAGGGCCTAGGATCTCTGTGTGTGTGTGTGTTAAACGTGTCTAAAGATGGGTGCCAAACCCACACGGCCGTGAATGTGTACGACAGGTGTGGAATCATGTGTTGATGCTGCTCGGAGGCATAGATGGATGTCTGTGAGCTTTGTAGAGGCTGTGGCATGTCAGCAAGCACGAGGAGAGTCTCCACAGCAGCCTGGCTTGGCCAGTGAGCCTGCTGGCTCCTGGCACTCAGCGAATGCTCAGGCCTCGCGTTGCTGGCCTCTGTGGCCCTTCTCCATGCATTCCCTGTGCATGGAGCAGCCATTTCTAGACAGCATAGTAGGGCTATAGTTACTGCGTCCACACTGCTTCCAGTTAGGGCTTCCCAGCTCCAAGTTGAAGGACCTGAAGATGGCCCTGCTCTCTCTTTCTCTCCTGTCTCCCTTTCCCTCTCTCTGTGTCTCAGATGGCGATTTTGCTGACAGCCTCCAAGAAAACGCTTCATGCAACAGTCCACATGTGCCCAGAGATGCTTGTGGGACTGTTTGAGTCGCAGCCATGTCTCAGGCTGAAGATCTGTCCCCTTAGTCCATTCAGAAGTGGCTCTGCTCAGCGCCTCAGAACTGAGCTGAGCGCATGACCACACACTCACAGGCCTCTAGCCGCCCCAGGCCACAGGGCACTGGCTGCCTTGGGAGGGTGACTAGGTGTGATGTGAGTGTGTGCCGTGCAGTCTCTTCTCACAGTGCCCGGCACGTGTCCTAAAATGCTGCTGTCTCGCCCTCCCACCCAGTCCCAGCTCTCTGGGTTCTCCCTGTTACTAGTGTCTTAATTCACTCTCCTTCCTGAACCCATTATTTGCATATCAGATTCTGTAAATGTTTTATAAACATATTACCTCACTCTTGGTAATACAATATTGATAGTCTTTAAAAGATTTTTTATTGTTACAATAATAAATGTGAACTGTTTAAGAGGAGCGTCCTTTTCTTCTTGGAAGTCTTTGCAGGGTATTAAGATTGGGGCGAGAAGAGGCTTGCTGATGCCCACAGGCAAGGGAGGCCAAACTGCTGAGTTGATGCTGCGGTCACTCTGTGCCCCTTGAGGTCCTGCTGTGCCCTTTGCAGTTCAGCGTATCAGATGTGACTGGCCCAGCCTGGCTCCCTCTGTTCTCACACTTGTTAGTGGCAAATGGATTTCTCGGGGCAGGACCTGGGGAGGCCTGGGTGACCTCATTCTTGCTCTCCTGTCTCAGAGGTCTGCAGAGGCAGCAGAGCCCAGACAGCAGGGCACACACAGCTTGGGAGGTCATCACAGGCATGCCAGGGTGAAAACGGGAACCTCCCCAAAGGGAGGGCGAGTTCTGGCCTACTTGGGTGCTTCTACATGGGATAGGAGGCTTCCAAGTGTGGTTCATAACCTGGCATGGGGGTCCTGCTGGGGAATGATTTCCCTGGGCAGTCAGGCTGGGCAGTGCCCTGATAATCCAACCCTCATGGCTGAATTTACAACCCGAGGTTCCCATGGTTGCTCAAGGCAAACATGTCTCTCCTAGCCTTGGCTCCAGGCTCACGTTCTTGGGGAAATGAGGCGACCTGAGGATAAGCAGGACTTCCTGTACAGGTAGGACCACCTTCAAGTGGCATGCCCTAAACTAGGCCAGATTGCCAGCCTGTTCTCGTCCTGAATGGGAGCTGTGTAGCCTAGTGTAACCTGAAACTCATTCTGCAATCTGGGCTGGCCTGAAACTCCCAAGTGCTAGCATTACAGGTATTTACCGCCATACCCACACCTGGATCTTTGATGCCAGATCCCTGGGGAACTCTGACCAAACCTAGACCTCGGGGTACCTGCAGTTCTGAAGGGACAAGGGAGGCACTCTTGTCAATAGATCTTGGGGTACCTGCAGTTCTCAGGGCTAGAGGAGACATTCACGTCATGAAACAAGCCAGCTGAACTCGGCTCTGCTTGGAGTAAGGGCTTTGGCGAGACGGCTCTGGTGCAGTTGTGAGCTCCATTGTGGGGACCCATCTGGTGTAAGGGAAGAATGGACTCCCTCAGGCTGTCCCTGACCTCCATGCATGTGCTGTGTCATGCGTGCACCCACACACAGCACATACAAATGTCATTTTGAAAATTGAAAACAGGATTTAGAGAGCTAGGCATTCTGAGAAGACAGAAACGGTGTTCCCACATAAATACAGTGAAGGTAAAACCTACAGCTGGCGGAGAACTAACCCTATGCTCCAAATGCTAGAATGATGTTTTTGTTTTTGTTTTTGTCTTTTTTGTTTTACTTTCCCACAGTAATAGCTCCTGTGACTATCACTCTGCCACAAAACTGTATATTAAGGTGTGCTAGAATGCCCGAAACACGAGACTCCCCTGCACTCGGGAGAAAGCAGAGGCAGATGCTGTGACAGGAATGCCTCTGTAGCCCAGGGTTGATGTGGGAGTGTCGTATCAATCTGTTGATTTCATTGTTTAATAAAGAAACTGCTTGGCCTGATAGGTTAGAACATAGGTGGGTGGAGTAAACAGAACAGAATGCTGGGAGGAAGAGGAAGTGAGCTCAGATGCTAGGCCACTGCTCTCCAGGGCAGATGCAATGAAGCTCCGACCCAGGATGGACGTAGGCTAGAATCTTCCTGGTAAGCGCACCTCATGGTGCTACACACATTAATAGAAATGGCCAAGCAGTGTTTATATGAATACAGTTTGTGTGTCCTTATTTTGGGGCATAAGCTAGCCAGGCGGCCGGGAGCTGGGTGGCAGGAACGCAGCCCGCAGCTCCTTCTACACGGGGTTTTGCTGGACAGGTCTGGGGGCAGCAGCAGACTGGCGTACCTGGCCTGTTGTCCACTGAACAGCTAGGGTTGTGGGTGGCTGCGTGGCAGGCTCTAGGAGCAGATGGGCCTACCGTTGTGAACGCCACCAAAACAGCAGGAAAGGGATCTGTGTGAACTGTGAGCGCCTGGAACACCCACATAAAAACAGGTGTCAGAAGGCACCCGCCAACCCCATCCACCAAGCAGATGACCCCACATTAAAAACTGAACCCTAAACAAGGTGGTGGCACACACCTTTAATCCCAGCACTTAGGAGGCAGAGGTGCGTGGATCTCTGAGTTCAAGGCCAGCCTGGTCTATAAAGCAAATTCCAGGACGGCCAGGGCTGCACAGTGAAACTCTGTCTTGAAAAAATGAACAAAACCCCCCAAACAAACAAAAACCATTGAATTTTAGGCCTGGGATGTGGGTTGGCTCAAGGAGTGCTGGCCTAGCCTGTTGGAAGCCCTGGCTTCCATCCATGGCACCAGATGGAACAGGTGAGGTGGTACATGCCTGTGATCTCAGGCACTGGGGACCAGGAGGCTCAAGGTCTTTCTTGGTTACATTGAGAGTTAAGAGGCAGCCCGGGCTACAGGAGACCTTGACTTGAGAACTAGCACACACCAAATTATTGTTTTTCCTTCCTTCCTTCCTTCCTTCCTTCCTTCCTTCCTTCCTTCCTTCCTTCCTTCCTTCCTTCCTTCCTTCCTTCTTCCTCCTTCCTCCCTCCTTCCTTCCTCCTTTCCTCCTTTCTTCCTTCCTTTTTTTTTTTAAACAGCCAACCACACAAACCAGGAAAGGAAGGAAACCTCCTTTTCCTGCTAGAGGACTGTAGTGATATTTCATTTGGAGTTTTAGTAAATAAAGCTTGTCTGAAGATCAGAGAGTAAAACAGTCTCACTGGTCAGCTTTACAGACCAGGCAGTGGTGACACACGCCTTTAATCTTAGTAGCCACACTAGTTTGCCATAGAAACCAGGAGGTAGTGGTGTACACCTTTAATCCCAATCCTCGAGAGGAATATAAAACAGGAGGAGTCAGCTCCCACACACAGTCTCATTCTGAGATTCCTGGAGGCAGAATCACCATTTCAGACTGAGAGGTAAGAGCCAGTGGCTGACTGTTTTGCTTTTCTGTCCTTCAGGTTGACCCCCAATATCTGTCTCCGGGTTTTTATTAATTGTGCTACAGAGGACATTATAGTGAATAGCACATTTTTCTAAAGCTTTATTTATTTATTATGTATACAGTGTTCTGCCTGCATGTCTGCCTACAGATCTCATTATTAATTGAACTCAGAACCTCCGGAAGAACAGCCAGTGCTCTTAACCATTGAGCCATCTCTCCAGCCCCTTGTTGTTTTTCCAAGACAGGGTTTCTCTGGAACTCTCTGTAGACCAGGCTGGCCTTGAACTTAGCTGCCTCTCCTCTTGAGTGCTGAGATTAAAGGCGTGCGCCATCACACGTGGCTCTCCCTCGCCACCACCACCCCCACTTAAAAAAATGAACTAGAACATGAGAACACTAGGAATTGAGATGATCAGTAAATGAAAATACAAGGAGCTCAGAAGTGGGTTATGAGACACTGGAAATGAAGAAGTTATTCCACGCTGAGACACTTGACTCTCCAGAAGCACACAGTGAGGAGGAAAAACAGATAATCCCAAGCGAAGAGTGATTGACAGCTGAGAAGATGGAAGTGGGGGTGGGGATGGAGCCAGGACCTCAAACAACAGAAGTCAAGAAATACTTCAGGGAGGGGGCTGGAGAGATGGCTCTGCGGTTCAGAGCATTGCATGCTCTTCCAAAGGACCGGAATTAGATTCCCAGTAACCACATGGTGGCTCACAACCATCTGTAATGAGGTCTGGTGTCCTCTTCTAGCCTGCAAGCATATATGCAAAACAGAATATTGTATCCTAAATAAATAAATATAAAAAAAGAAAAAAAATACTTCAGGGAAAGTACAGAATGAAGCATATCCTTGGAGGACGGTTGAGAAAACTCAGCAGACAAAGGCTTGTCACCAAGCCTGAGTTCCATCCTCAGGACCCACATAGCAGAAGGAGACATCAACTGACCTCCACACGTACTCTGTTACACATATGTAGGCACCTACACACACACACACACACATACTTTAAATATTAACAAAAGGCCTTGGTACACGTGGGTGAGGGCTTGGTGTTTTTGAGGGCTGAACTTAGGCCAGGAGCCAATGAAAGACGATTTCTCAAGGAAAGAATGAACTGCACACTTTATGGCCAGCACGCTGACTTTGGTACCTAAGGGCCCTGGGGAAGCAGGTCATGGGTCTGACTCAGGAATCCTGCACCCAGGGCCTTTCCAGGGCTCTGGAGAAGCTGCTGGTGTCTCCTTGGAGCACTGAATGGCTGGAGAAGTGGGTGGGATGCTTGGTGGCAGGTGTGTTCCACAACAGCCTTTTAGAATAGGGGCGGGGGTGTGCAAACATTGTGTTTAGTAATGCTCTGAGCTTCTGCGGTGTCCTGATTAGATAATAAGGCAACCACAAGAAAACCTCTAATGTTTTGTTTTGGGATAGGGTCTGGTTCTAACCTGGGCTGGCCTGGAACTCAGCATGTGAACCAAGCTTTAAGCTCACAGCAATCCTCCTGTCTCAGCCTCCCGAGTTGCTCAGATAATGATGGTATATTTTAAAGTCAGGTTCCCTCTGCTCTTTGCACAGTTTTCAATGTGGAGGCGCAGCAGGGAGAGGCTAGCTAAGGGCTCTCTAGGCACGATGTGCACTAGACAGTTAAGAGGGAGTCATGAGCTGTGGGGCAGGGAGTTCTTGCAAGTCAAATAGACTTACCAACGTTTTAACAAATGGCCCAGACTGGATTGTTTCATCCACACACACACACACACACACACACACACCAAAACAAAACAAAGCCCCACCACTTTAAAACAGGAAGAAGGGGCTGGGCATGTGGCTTGGTGGGCAGAGCTTGCCTAGCATGAAGGAAGCTCTGGGTTTCGTCCCCAGCACCACTAAAGCCATGTATGACTCATAGTCCCAGCTCTTGGAAGACAGGCGGGAGGGTCACAAGCTCAGGGTCATCTCCTCTATGAATCTAGTTTGAGGCCAGCCTGGGCCATGTGAGACCCTGTCTTCTTAAAAACAACCAAAACCCACAAAGTGGCCGCCAATGGTAACCAGGACAAGTGCCTCCGTCCAGACCCCGTTGTGATTGGCACAAGGTGGATCCGGCACACCGTGACTTGTCTCTTCAATGATGCAGAGCCTATTTCCTTTCTTACCTTATAGCGAGGGTGGGTTTCTCGTGCCTGTTTCGTATGAGCTTTGGACAGGTCAGTGTGTCTTGAAGGAGGAACACAGCCTCTCTTCTCCCAGTCACACAATTCAGGTGTTATGGACAGGACAGGAGCTGCTCTGAAACAACCCAGTGTGGCCCCAGCACATGTCCCAACCTTGCCAAGGACAGCAGTGCAGGGCAGGAGCTGGGGTGGAGGCAGCGAGCCATCCCTCATTTTTGTTCCCGAGGGCGTCAGGCTGCCCCAGTTAGAGCTGGGCCTCGCTGCCGTGTGCTGCCAGTGGCTGTCCTTTCTTCACGGGGGAGGCTTGGATCGTTGCTCACCCTGACTTTGCCTTCGGGCTTAACCAGGAACAACCAACCATGAGCTTTTCTGAGTCTGTGCCAGCCTTTAGGAGGTAGGGCCTCCTGGGAAGTCTTTAGGTGATGGAGATCTGCTCCAGAAGATGGTGGGGTCCCCACCCCGACTCTTGCTTCCCGGCCATCAGTGAGTACTTTTGTATCTTGCCATAAAAGGAATGGGGCTTGTCAGCTCTGGGCCAAGCCTTCACAACTCTGAGCCAAAATGAAACTTGCCTCTTTCTGAGGTTGCTACCACAGGTCTATCAGGATCATGACCCAAATCCCACCGCCAACAGGGGGATCTGTGAAGGAGAACTAATCTCTCTTGGTGGATTGTGTAAATCAGATATCCTCCCATGCCATCAGGCCAAGATCTAACTAAAAAGCTGGCACGAGCCCCCCGCCCCTGCCTCCCTTGTGATTTTCCTGACCCCTCCCAACCAGATCTCAGTCCTGCCTTTGGACTGGAATGCCGGCTCCTCTTAGCTTCCAAGCCGTCAGACACAGCACAGGAAAGTGATGTTGTTTCCTTTCTCTTCAGGGGAAGACATGAAATGGCCATGGGGAGTGGCTCTTTGGTTCCGGAGCCCCTGGGAATGAAAGGGCAGGTCATTTATTGGGGTGAGCGCCAGGTCCAGAGCTGGGGGAGCTTACAGGAAGATGGTGGGGTGGCCAGGGAAAACTGTACCCCGGCTTCTGGCTCCGCCTCTCGTCTCCCCCAGACTGGGCATCAGCCCCCCTAGGAGTGTGTGACTCACCAAGCTGGGGTATCTGCTTTGTTCGTGGCTCTGTCCCCGTCTAGAGCCAGAGATGCTCTGCCCTGGGGAAGCGGCCCTGACATTCCAATGGAATCAAGTTGAATGATTTCTTACAGGCCCTAGCCTTGTAAGCAGGAGGTGGTCTGACCTCGGGACCAGGTACCTCTGCCTTCCGGGGCTCCTCCTTCCATCAGCGTGTGTGAGCGAGTGTGTTTTACTGGTGTCTGTAGAAGGCCCTGTCACCCAGGCTGAACTCATGACACACTGGGCGTTCAACAAACTAAGTTTTTCTTCTGGCTTGAAAAGAAATGAATATATTTTCACGGACTCCTAAGAGAACCATGGGCCCCACGGAGAGGGCAGGCAGATCCCAAGGCTGGGGAAGGAAGGCCCAGCCCCCTGGAGGCCCCCTGGAGGAAGGTGGGTTCACCTGCCAGTCTGCATCAAGATCGGCAGCAGGTGCCATGGGGAGGGTGTTATTTTCTTGCTGTGACCCAATGCCTGGCAAATGTGACTTGAGGCAGGAAGAGTTTTCCCGGGCTCACAGTTTGAGGTGCAGTCTGTGATGACAGGAAACCGTTGTAACAGGGGCGTGAGGCCGCTGCTCACGTGGCATCTATAGTCAGGAGGCAGAGAGATGAAGGCAGGTGCTCAGCTCACTTTCTCATTCTGATGCAATTCAGGACCCCAGCCTGTGGGACGGTGCCATGTAAGTTCAAGATGGGTCTTCTCCCCTCAGTTTGTACAGTCTAGAAAGTTCCTTGAAGACATACCCATCTCCTAGGTCACTCTGGATTCTGTCAAATTGGCTATATCCACCACTATGGGGAACAAGGTTGAACTGTCTCTGCCTGCTACCCATGCATACCCTCAGCTCTAAGCAAGGACTGGGTGGAAAGAGACTCTTCCACAAGAGAGGCACCCCCTCTTCATGTCTCCTTCACCTCAGGTGTTGGCAGGGCTTCTTATCTACCTGTAGCGACCTGGGTGGGAGTAAAGTTTGGCACCATGCTCTTTACGGGAACGGTGCCCAGTGGCTGGCTGCACGGGGAAGACAGAGAGAGTAGGGCTTCCCCACCAGTGGGGCAGGGTGGCTAGCCAGCAGCCTCTCTCTGGGACCCGATCACCCTTGCACCTCTGGCCACAGACTTAGTACTCCCTAGAGCAGAGGTTCTCAACCTGTGGGTCACGATCCTCTTGGGAGGGTTTCAGATGGTCCTTTCCCAGGGGTCACCTTAGACCATCGGAAAACACAGATGTTTACGTTAAAATACGTAACAGTAGCAAAATTACAGTTATGAAGTAACAACATAAAATAATTATTCGTAAATAATTGTATGCGAGGAACTGTATTAAAGGGTTGCAGCATTAGGAAGGTTCAGGACCATCGTCTTAGAGGGAAACCCAGGCCCCAGCCTACTGTGAGCATCTGAAGAGCCCAAGACTGCTTCTAGAAGGCTTTAGAGATTTACACGGGGGTCAAGCTTCACCCTCCAAATGGCTGGGTGTAGCTACAAGCCAGGAAAATTGGGTGGTGGGCCTGTGCTGGTGGTCCACAGACTCTCCAGTGGAGCTGGGGCTGGCGAG
Organism: Chionomys nivalis; assembly: GCF_950005125.1. Lineage (NCBI taxonomy): Eukaryota > Metazoa > Chordata > Mammalia > Rodentia > Cricetidae > Chionomys > Chionomys nivalis. The sequence continues at coordinate 97,503,808 of NC_080092.1, forward strand.
GCCTCCTTATGAAGTGTTGAAGGCCAGACGCACTTCCTTCCTAGCTAGCGTCCACTTGGTTCCTCCGTATCTCCTTCAGCATCCCCACTTCTGTCTACATAAGATGCCTAACACATCAGGGCTTCCAGTCAGGACTCAGGTACCAGATTGGAGAGGAGGCTGGTCAGGGAAGCCAAGCTGGTCAGGGAAGAGGGATTGGGGGCAGTGATCATGGCTTGCCTCTCACAGCTGTCCCTGCCAGCCTGGCCCAAGGCTTCCCAGGGTCACTGCTGCCCACTGTTGGTACACAGGGGACCTCTACAACACCATCTGTGTAAGATGCACACTGGCTGCTCAGCCACTCCCTTTCGTTCCTCACCTCAAAGGTGTGCCGGTCTCCCCAAAGGAGCAATGGATAAGTTCATTTCTGTTGACTGCCCGGCGTCTCAGAGGACCTCCACTAATCTCTGCTGTCTGTGAAGGCTTCGTGGTGTTTGTAAAAGGATTTGAGCTGGATCAGCACTGACTCCAGCTCAGACAGTCCAGTGCTCACCCCTTCCCTGCAGGGGCCATGCCCTGCACCTGGTGAGTCCCCCAGTAGCTCTGCCACCATGACGCTGTAAGTCAGTGACCAGTGTCTCTTTATGTCCCCCGGTGCCTTGCACAGACTTATGTGCAGCCCAAAGGTACTTGGGAAATTGGCTTGTCAAAGTATCACCTGGAGCACCACCTTGCTCAGCCTGGCTGTCCCCAGGCCCCTGTCAGGAACATGGCCTATTAGACAACCTAACCTACCAGCTCATTAGAGTCTTTCTCCAGGCCTGCCCTGAACTCATTGTTCCAGATCCAACCTTATTACACATTGGGGAAACTGAGGCTCCGAGGGCCTGGGGACTGTGCCCACTGTCTCAGCTAATAAAAGAGAAAGCAAGAACTGGCCAGGAAGTGCCTTGGGACTGCTGGCCATGGCATTCTGCTCCACCAAGGCCCAAGGAACTAGATACTGGAGCTAGAGAGATGGTTCAGTGGTTAAGAGCACTGACTGCTCTTCCAGAGGTCTTGAGTTCAATTCCCAGCAACCACATGGTAGCTCACAGCCATCTATAATGAGACCTGGCACCCCCTTCTGGCATGCGGGCACACATGGAAGGAATGCTGTACACATAATATAAGAAAGAAAGAAAGAAAGAAAGAAAGAAAGAAAGAAAGAAAGAAAGAAAGAAAGAAAGAAAGAAAGAAACTAGATACCCCCGAAGGCCAGCGCAGATCCTAGTAGGGGACAAGCCTGCTTGGGAGACAGGAGCCCAGCCCTGTCCCAGCTAACATGGTTGCTCACCTCAGAACAGTCTCCACTTCAGGCAAATGAAGGGCTGACTTCATTTTCCTTCAGATTCTAAAAACAAACACCCCTCGACCCCTCCCACCCCTGCCCTTTGTTCCTTCTGCTCATCAAGTGTAGGCACTGAGTGCTATCCAGTGCTTACCCCAGAAGAGCAAGATGGAGGGAAGACTGTCACCCACGGTACTGACTGTGGAGGAGGAAGCATAGCGGAAAAAGCAGGGCATGCCTCGCAAGGAGGGTTTGACAGTGGCCTCACCCCTGCACCCCCCTCAGCCAGTCCCCAAGCTTTTCCTAAGAGCTGACCTTGCCTTTCTTCCCGAGGACACAGGGCACAGTCCTTTGCCTGTGATCTAGAACAGTCCAGAAACAGCATAGGCCAGAGGGAGTGATGGTGCCCTGCCTGTCCCTGCCTGGGGCCACAGAAACAGCTGGTATGGACCAGGCCAGAGAAGCAGGTTTCTGTGCTGTCTGACCCTGCTGAATGCAGATGTGGGGTCAGCTGGCTTCGGCTTGGAGGAGAAGCCTTGTCTATAGTGATCGGGATCCCAATTAAGAGCCCAGGCTAGCCTTGCCCTTGTGACCCTGTGACCCACAGTGGTGGAACACCCTCTGTCGTGCGAGGGGCCTCTTTTCCAAGCGGTCCTCACACTAAAGTTGCCGGCCACCCTGTGGGTCCTGTGCCAGCGTTTAGTCAGCAAGCGACGCCATACCATCTCCGGGAACAAATGATTTATTTTGACTTCCTTTTTAAATGCGTCAGCATGCCTCCAGAGAACTGTGTGGTTTGAAATTTTCTAAAGAAAAACGGGGAGGAACACGCTTTGACAGTGGGTTTTGTGGAGCCCCAGCTTGGCCCTGCTGCCGCCTGCTCTGGAGGAGGAGCGCCTGCTCTGCATGGAGCTCCACCCTGCAGACTCGAAGAGGCTAGTGAGCTTTTACTTTAAATCCAGAGCCTGGAGAGATGGCGCAGCCGTTAAAAGTGTTTGCTGTCTTTGAGAGGACTGGAGTTTGGCTCCTGCGTCTATGTCATTCTGCTCACAACTACCTGGTACTCTAGCTCCAGAGGATCAAACACCCCTCTTCTCCATGGGTATACACCACACATGCATGCACGTGCACACACACATACACGCACGCACTCACACATGCATACACACATGCACACGATTTAATTAGAAGCAAAACCAAAACAGGCATGCTGTGAATCCCAGCTCTCAAGAGGCAGAGGCAGACAAATCTCTATGAGTTTGAGGCCAGCCTGGTCTAAATAGTGAAACCCTGCCTCAAAAAGTAAAAATAGAGATACATGAACAGAAAATCACACCAGGGAAGGGGGTGTGTACCAGCACTGAAGAAATGCAGGCTGGGGCTGACAAGATGGCTTACCAGGTAGACATGTGCCACCAAGCTTGATGACCTGAGTTTAATCCTAGGATTCCACATGGTGGAAAGAGAGAACCAACTCCCCCAAGATGTCCTTCACATGTATGTCATAGAATGTGCACCTCACCCCACCCCACTACACAAAAAATAAAGTAAAATGAAATGGAGGTAGGTGGAATGAGGGGTACAAAGCCAACCTCGGATACATAATATGTTCAAGTCTAGCCTGGGCTATGTGAGACCCTGTCTCAGAAACACAGAACTCTCTCTTTTTCTGTGTATGTGTGTGTAGAAATCATGACTGTTGCTTCCTCTATTGAGACGTGTAAGGAGCCAGAGAGATGGCTCAAGAGTAAAGAACGCTCACTGTTCTTCTAGACTCTAACCCACTTGGTAGCTCACAGCCTTCTGTAACTCCAGTCCCAGGGATCTAACACCCTCTTCTGGCCTCTGCAAGCATCAGGCATGCATGCGGTGTGGAGGCCTCAGGCATGCATGCATGCAGTGTAGAGGCACCAGATATGCATGCTGGGTGGAGGCATGGGCATGCATGGTGTATAGAGACCTCAGGCATGCAGTTGGGGTGGAGGCATCAGGCATACATGCAGTGTAGAGGCCTCAGGCATGCATGTGGGGTGGAGGCATGGGCATGCATGCAGTGTAGAGGCCTCAGGCATGCATGTGGGGTGGAGGCATGGGCATGCATGCAGTGTAGAGGCCTCAGGCATGCATGTGGGGTGGAGGCATGGGCATGCATGCAGTGTAGAGGCCTCAGGCATGCATGTGGGGTGGAGGCATGGGCATACATGCAGTGTAGAGGCCTCAGGCATGCATGTGGGGTGGACGCATCAAGCATGCATGCAGTGTAGAGGCATACGTGCAATCGAAACATCCTCACACATAAAAAACTTTAAAGTGTAGGGAAAGCATAAATGAGCACTTCTGTAGTTGGCCAGCTTTACCAAGGAAACAGAAGAGGGAGAGAGAGGAGGTGGATGCAGGACGTGGTCACCTGGACATTTGGGGGAGCCCTTGTTAGCCCTCTCATTGGTGCACTGAGTTCCCAGTGTCCACTGTCTGAGCTCCAGATTGGCCAGCACCTCCTTCCTTCCTCCCTAAGGTCCCCAGAGGTGGGCTGAGTTCCCCACTGGAATATCACTGCCCCTCAGGAACACCATCTGGCTCCCCACTTGGTGGGTGGGGTTTATGTCCTTTCTGGCTTTCTCAGCTTGGAGCTGCTGGAACCCTGGGCACTATCATCTGGGGTACGGGGACGCCCTGGGTCCTGTGGGCTGCTCCTAAGTAGACAAACCTGCCCCCGAATTGAGACTCACTTATGAAATCCAACACCCTTGTCACTGCGAGGAAGGAAGTACAGCCTAAGGAGGTTGAGACGTTTGCCCAGAGGAACACGGTGAGTCCAGGACTGTGGTGTTGGCTCTGGGCCCCTGGTTCTGGGCTTGCAGACTGCTCTCCATCCTTAGCAAAGGCTGAGGCAGGTGTGATGCGCCTGATTTTGAGTACCCTTCAAAGGCAAGTTCCCACGCAGCAATTTCTGAGACTGCAGGTGTTCACAGAGGCCCTGCATGAATCTCTTTAGCTCTAGAAAAGACACCCACAATTAAATACCAGCTACCCCCACCCTCCCACCCCCGCATAAGCTGAAAGCTAGGCGTGGTGGCGCAGTCTGTTGTCCCCGCACTCAGGATGCTGAAACAGAAGAGTCACAACAGGTTTGATGCCAGTTTGAGCTACACAGTTTTGAGGTAGCCTGGGCTACAGAGTGAGCTCATGGGTTTCTATTTCTTTCCTTGTTGCCGTGATAAATACCCTGAGTAAAAGCAGCCCGGAGGGCCAAGGGTTTATTTCAGCCTTGGTTCAATGTGCAGTAGTCCGTCACGGTGGGAAGTCAAGCTGCTGGCCACATCACACTCACCATCAGAGAGCAGATGGCTGCATGCTGCTGCAGAGTGCCCTTTCTGAATTTATACAGCCCAGGATCCTAGCTAGGGAGTGGCCCTGCCACACTCATAACCAGGCTCCTCACAGCAGTTAAGGTGGTCAGGATGATCCCAGCCAGGCCCGTGGAGAGGCTTCGCCTGGGTGAGTCTAGATTCTGTAAAGTTGACAGTTATCTACGGTGTCTCAAACACAAACATTTTGTTTGTGCTTTCTGTGCTTACATCGACTCTGCCCCACTCAGCGGCCTGTCATTGGTGGGACCTCAGGGGCTCCTGAGACAAAAGCCCAAGCAAATGGGGACCAGAAGCAAAGGTCCCGCCTCCAACCATGCAGAGCCAGTGCTGCTTCTGACCGGCTGCAAATACTCAAACCTGGAAGCCGTCGGACGCATGGTCAGCGCCTGTGGACCAAGTCAGCTGTGGTCTACTCATCCATCCCCGCCAGGTGTCTTTCCTTGTCTCCCCCAGGGGAAAACCATTGGAAACCCTGCGGTGAGAGCCCTTCCATGATGGCAGATCTCACTCATGGTTACTTCTTGACTCTCAGTTTAATGACAGAAGTGATGCATGCTGGGAATTTTTTCTCTAATTTTTTTTTCTTGTGTGTGTGAGAGAGAGTGCATGTGTGTAGCCAGAGATCAGCCTCAGGTGCCTTTCCTCTGGAACCATCCGCCCTGTTCTTTTAGTCTGGGTCTCTCACTGAGGCTGCCAGTGAGCCCCAGGGCTTCTCCTGGGTAATGTGTGGCCTTTTATGTGGCTTCTGGGACCCAGCTCAGGTGCACCTTACCCCAGGAGTCACCTTCCCATCCCTGGGGAATTTTATTTAAAGCAAGAGCATATTTAGTTGGGAGTTCTGGAAGAGAGAGAGCGAGCGCCTGCCCAAGCCCCAAGGATGCGGTGTGTCTATTCTAGGAAGGGCACAGGAATTCATTCACGCATTTGATTTTATAATTGCACGCTTAGTGGCTCTGGAGCAGAAGATGCAAATCAGAGAGAAATTACATGCTAATGGGCAGCACATTGGTTCTATTTTCAGCCCCTCCTCCTGCCTCCTTGGGGGTCCATCCAGCCAAGCAGATGGGTGCTCTTCCATCCGCTATTACTGCGGCCCTCGGGTCAGACCAAGTCCTGCCTTTTGACTGCAGATCATGGCAAGCTGGACCAGTCGTCTGTGGACCAAGTCACGGGAGCCTCAGTCTGGTCCCTTTCCCTCCTGTGCTCTGCTCTGCCTATGACCACCGAGTGACCTTGAAGCTGCACGGGACCCTCCTTGGATCCCCAGCATGTTATCTCAGGGTGGTGTGTTCTCACTCAGCGAGCCCTCAGCCTCCAGCCTGGCATACACACAGAGGCACTCTGTGGTTAATAGCTGCAGCTGGAACCCGTGAGTCATTGCTGACATTAGCATTAGCCCAGGGAGTGTTGTCACAGGCTGTCACAGCCTGTCCTGAAGGGAAAGGACAGTGGGGGGGGGGGGGAGAAGGCCAGATCTGAGGGCCCAGCCTCCACAATCATTCTGGTCAGCAAACTCCTGGTCCCAGGATGTGGCACAGGCATGGTGACAAGGAAGGGTAAGCGGCGTTAGCCCGGCCACGTGTAGCTTTGTATTCCTGGAGGTCCCTCCAGGGACACCAGAGACCAAGGAACACCATTCCCACAGAGGAGCTCCAGGGTGTGCAATGCCCACAGCTGGGCAGACCCCCACCCAGCTAACCGTACCTGCTCCCTATATCTCACACTGTGAGAGGTCTGTGCTCCAGCCTGGAGCCCCTTCTTCCTGTGCCAGGCTCCCAGGAATCCAACCCACCACCCTGAACAGGTCCCATGGCCTCTCTTATAGACTGGTTTTACTTTTATTCGTGTGTGGCTATGTGCATGTTGAGTGTAAGTGCTCTTAGAGGCCAGAAGGGGGCACCAGATCCCCTGCAGTTCAAGTTACAGAAGATTGTGAGCTGCTATGTGGGTGCTGGGAATTGAACTCAGATCCTCTGGAAGAGCATTTAGTGCCCTTAACTGGTGCACCATCTCTCCAACCCTTCACCGCCCCCATGACCCTCTTTACATGAGCTATGCTGAGCAGCTGTGGCTCGTCTCCGTGGAAATGGGGCTGTCACAGTGCATGGGGATGGATAAGTTGTTTCCCAGGTAGGTTGAGTCAGGGAGGCTGCTGAATGGCTCTGAGATGGTTGACAGACCACTGTGATGGAATGGATCCACCCAATATTAGCCGTGCTTCAGGCTCAAATTCTCGTTCTCTTCATGAAGGACAACGTGGGTCCTGTTCTTGGCTCCGTGTTTTAGACTGAGTTAGTCATGGTGATTCCACGGGACTGATAGTGCTGGGGACAGCGGTGAGATGGTGTCCACTCAGCTGACCAGGGAGACTGATTTTCTACTTCTGACCTTCGGAGGCAGAGGAGAGTGAGTGAGTCTTGCTCATCCACTGCAGGCTGGCCAGGTGCCCCTGCCATTCCCCGTCATTCCCTGATCAGTTCAGCCTCAAAGAGAAGCAACCTGTTATGCACTAAGGAGATTTTATTGTCTTTAAAGAAAAGTGTGTGTGTGAGGCAGCCACAAGACAGCTATGGGCAAAGGCGTTTGCTGCCAAGACTTACGGCACGAGTTCAATCCCTGGCCCCACATGGTCATGGAGGGCACTCACTCCTTTCCGCCAGCTGTGCTTTGAGCTTCATCAGCCAGTCGTGGCTCACAAAATACGTAAATGGAATGTAAACTAACAAATACTAATCTCCCCTCTTTGAAACGGGAAGACATGCTGGGCAGTGGTGGTGCACGCCTTTAAGTCTTTAATCCCAACAGTTGGGAGACAGAGGCCCATGGATCTCTGAGTTCCGGAACAGCCAGGGCTATACAGAGAAACCCCGTCTCAAAAAGAAAAAAGAAAGAAGAAGAAGAAAGTGGAGAAGAGGAAGAGGAAAAAAAAGGGAAGACATTAGTTAAAAAAACAAAGCCCAGCTCTATTACAAAAACTTTAAGCAAACAGAAATTAAGAAGATGCCTGTCAGCCTGGATCTGTCAGCTACACTTCACAGTTGCTAACATTTTTGCTTTTTTTTTCTTAAATTAAAAATAAGATATCATTTTCTTAACATTTTCCTCTACATATTTTTAGACTTTTTTTAAAATGACATTTTAAGCCATGTGTGGTGGTGGCATATGCCTGTTATCCTAGCTCAGGCCACCATGGAGACGGAGCAGGTGGTCAGGGTCCTTCTCAATTACCTTGTGAGCTCAAGGGCACGCTGGCTCCATGGGACCCTGTCTCAAAAAACAAAATCAAATCTAACTTTTAAAATTAAAAAATATTGCTGAAGATTATGAAAACTGAAAATGACCTTTTCTTAGCTGTCACGCTATGTCAGAACTCACATGTACTGCCTCCACACCGCCTGTGTTCAGATCTGCCTCCGGGTGCTGCCTGACCGTCCTGCAGGACCTGCCGAGGGCCCTGCATGGCCTGTGGTTGTTGTATCTCTCACGTCACCTTTAGCCTAGGAGGAAGTCTGTGCTGTGGTTTGGATGTGTCTGCAGTGTGTCCACCAGCAGCTGTGTGCTAGAGGCTTGGTCCCCAGGGCAGTGGTTGCTCTCAAAGGAAGCAAATCTCATCATAGAATCCTGGGATTCTGTCTACGGCCATACCACCCTGAATGCACCACATCTCGTCTGATCTTGGAAGCTAAGCAGGGTCTGACCTGGTTGGTACTTGAATGGGAGAATACTGGGATTCCAGATGTGCACCATCACATCTGGCTTTTATTTACGTGGGTCCCATGCATGGAATTTCAGTCATCAGGCCAGAGTGGTAAGTATGTTTACCTGCTGAGCCATCTCAGTCCGACCTCTGTATAAGCTACCCGACCTTGAGGATTTGGGAGTAACACAAAAGTGACTAAGACCAGCAAGCCTCCTCTGCTGGGCATTCTGTCTTGGAATGGCAGGGTGGGCTCTGAAATCTGTCCCCTGGCCTTCCATTCTCACAATGAGTAGCAAATGTGGTCATCGCAACAGAAAACAGATGAGGTCTTCATTTTTTATTCTTTTTTCTCTTTGTTGTAAGGAGGGCTGCTTGTTGGTTCCCGGCTGCTCGGCCCTGAAATAATCACACAGATACTGCTTTAATTAAATCACTGCTTGGCCCATTAGCTCTAGTTTCGTATTGGCTAACGCTTACATCTTAATTTAATCCATTTCTATTAATCTGTGTATCGCCACGTGGCTGTGGCTTACCGACTAAAGTTCCATTCATCTCAGGAGGCGGGGCTACATGGCGTCTTTCTCCCAGCATTCATTTCTGTCTTCCCCACCTACCCTGCTATAGGTCCAAAGCAGTTTCTTTATTCATTAATGATAATTACAGCATACAGAGGGAAATCCCACATCATCTCTTATTTTAAAAAATTTGTGATTGCATGTGAATGAGTGTATGTGTGCATCCTGGTCCCTGCCCCAGAGACTTTGTACACGTGTGCACACGTGTGTGTGCACATGCACACATACACACACATATGCACATGCTCCACCTGCAGTGCTCTTTCCCAGCCCCAGTGTGAGTGTGTGCATGTGAATGCATGTGTGTAACAGGAGCCCCTGGGATAGGTGCGGTGCAGGGTCATGGATGGTCTCAGTAGCTGCTGTCTATCTCGTCTTCCTAGCTAGGTCCCATGTTCCTCTCATCTGTGGGGAACACAATCACACTCAACATATCACAATGGGTCATAGGCCCTGTCTGGCCCCAGAGTTAATGGCCTCTCAGCCTGGGGTGGCCCTTCCTGACGGTCCAGGTGCTGGTGTGTCAACCTGGAGAGGGGCCCAGATGTCAGGGCCAGCCCCGTGTTAAACGCTGGCTCACTTTTCTCCTCACCCAGCTTCTCCATGACACAATGTGTCTGGTGATGTGCCCCTCTCTCTCCATTAGCACCCAAACCCCATAGAACCACATGACCTGCTCTGGGGCTCAGGGACAGCTAGGAGGAGATGTTGGGGTTGGCTGGGTTGAAGGGTCTCTTAGGACCCAGAATGAGGGGGACAGGGATATACACAAGCAAAGAGCACCTGATGGGGAGAGACAGTGGGTAACAATGAGAAACCTCCACAGTAAGGGCCCCAGCAAACAACACCAATGGATCAGAGGGGGTAACAGTGGCTAGGGAAGGGTCCATCTAGTGGCCTGTCCCTTGAGATAGCACAGTATAGTGCCCCCTTTGTCCGCTGTCCCTGCCAGTCAAGCACAGGCCCTTGGGGGACCAGCCTCATTTCAGAGACAACACCGCCACCTGCTGGACAGTGTGTGTATGTGCCGCTCAAGGACTTCCTATAGGTCCAGGCTTTGGACATGGCCCCCAACCCCTTCAGGGCGTCCCAGGAGCTGGGGGACCTACCCACATCTTGCCCTGATTCCCACCTATGCTTAAAGTCCAGAGAGCTGGAGCATGGAGGGGCACACGGGATCAGAGTCCTGGGAGGATGGCTTCAGAAGCGCGGCCTGGAAGACGGCATAGCCATCCGGGTCTCACCTGTTTTATTCCCATGAGGGTGGCACTATTGCCCGGTAACTAGTTTGTCACCAACCCTAGACCCACCAACCTGAAGGTCATTTGGAATCCACTTCATTCACCGTCCTAAATCTTGACCAAACTTTGTTTGTGGGTCAGGGTTTCCTGTAGCCCAGGCTAGACTCAAACTCACTGTGTGTGCTGGCTAGTTTTATGCCAACTTGATATAACCTAGAGTTACCTGAAAGGAGGGAACCTCAACTGGGAAAATGCCTCCGTGAGATCCAGCTGTAGGGCATTTTCTTTTCTTTCTTTCTTTTTTTTTTTGAATATTTATTTATTACATATACAATATTCTGTCTGTGTGTATGCCTGCAGGGCAGAAGAGGGCACCAGACCCCATTACAAATGGTTGTGAGCTACCATGTGGTTGCTGGAAATTGAACTCAGGACCTTTGGAAGAGCAGGCAATGCTCTTAACCTCTGAGCCATCTCTCCAGCCCGAGAAACAATGTTTTAAAAAACAAAAGAAATTATGTGGCTGGGAACTCAGCTATTCAATGTAAAACCAATCCAGACAGGAAATGCTCCAGATTTCTTGACTTTTGTTAATTGATTATTCCCTGTATTTATAAAGTAGGAGTCAATAAAAGGACTGGGGTTTATGTTTCCACACAGCCCCTCCTGCTTCTCTGCACCCCTGTCTCAGAGGGTGGCCCCTGCCGACTGCGTGCCTGGGCTGCTCTTGGACACCTCTCCCTCTCTGTCACATCAGACAGGCGCCATGAGGAGGGACATCTACCCTGGCCGATTATTCCCGGGCCTGCTAGTGCATCCCCTGGACCCCCCACTGAGCATGCTGCCTGCCTTGCTTGGCGCTCGGGGGCGGGGGTTCGATACTACACTCAGGAGAGAAGGGAACCTGCTTCTGCCACCCCTGCTGCTGGTTTGTGAATTGGGCCCATTATCTCTTCCTGTTGGGTGACTGGGGGGCAGGTATCAAAAATGCCCCACTGCTAATTGTCTCTGTGGGTTGCTATTTACCTAGTAGAGGGCTGTGCCCAGTGGGGAGGACAGGCAGAGGGGGGAGGACAAGGAGAGGGGAGTCTATGTCATCTTGTCTTGATTGAGGGATCTATTTGATTGTGTGGTCAAGTTTGGGTTTGACTACATGAAAGGGACCAGCACAGGGTCCTGGTGTTATTTTGGGTGCAAAGTGGCAGAGGCTTCCTCTACTGAAGTCAGAGGACACAGTCTGGCCTCCAGGGCCAGTGAGCTCTCTGGACGGGGACAAATCTCTGCAGCCCTGAGTGGGCCACAGAGTCTGGATGCCACCCGGAGTTGGCCAGTGTTGGCTTTTTCATGGCCCAACCTGTGAGAACCAGCTGGACCATGAGAGACACTGGCTAAGGGAATTGGGCAAGTGCTCCATCTGAGGAGTGGGGACAGAGGGCGGTGGAGAAATTCTAGCAGAGACCCCTAGATAATAGACCTCGTGGGAGGGGGTGATGGAAGTTGCCAATCTCCTGGATCCCCAAGACACCTATCTTTTCTCTATACTGCAGCCAGACAGTCCCCAGTGCCCAGTCATTAGTCCTCAGGGACTCGGGAGATACAGAGGGCTTTAAGCTGAGTATCTTTTTTAGGGAGTCTGCTAGATTCCCGTCAGGGCTCAGCTGAGGACGTGCTTAGGCACTGGGCAATGTGCAAACACTTTATTGTTTTCAAAGACAGGGTTTCTCTGTGTAGCCCTGGCTGTCCTGGAACTCGCTCTGTAGACCAGGCTGGCCTCGAACTCACAGAGATCCACCTGCCTCGGCCTCCTGAGTGCTGGGATTAGAGGCATGTGCCATCACTGCCCAGGGAAGTGATATGACTAGCATGCACGGAATTCACAGTTCAGTCCCCTAACACCTTATAATTCAGGTGTGGTGGTGCAGGCCTGTGGAGGCAGGAAGATCAGAAGTTCAAGGTCACCCTCAGCTCCATGGTGAATTTGAGACCAACCTGGGTCACATAAGATTCTATCTCAAGCAAAACAAACTTTACCAGCCTGGTCTACAAGAGCTAGTTCCAGGACAGGCTCCAAAACCACAGAGAAACCCTGTCTCGAAAAAACCAAAAAAAAAAAAAAAAAAAAAAAAAAACCCTTTAAATTACCTCATATCGGACTCCATCTTCCCTTGCGAGCATATGAGGTATCCTTTTTTATCTTTTTTTTTTTTTTTTAAACGTGTATGGGTGTTCCACCTGCATATGTCTGGGCACCTTATGTGTGCAGTGCCTATGAAGTCCAGTAGGGGGCACTATATCCCTTGGAACTGGAGTTACAGACAGTTGTGATCAGCTATATGGGCTCTGGGAAGCAAGCCCTGGTTCTCTGTACCAGCAAGCCAGTGTTCGTAACTGCTGAGCCGTCTCTCCAGCCCCATGGGTTTTCTATGTCCCTGTGCAAGCTGGAAGGTGGACTGGGAGCAGGTAGTTTAGCTAGCCTCTGCTTGGCCTGTTGTGAGTCCAAAGCCTTTGGGGACTCAGTTGGTCTGTGGTACCGGGTGGTTGGAAACCCTCTGGGTGCACTGTACTGTAGACCTGGAGCATTCCCAGTACTAGAGCCACACTGCACCTCCCTATCATGGGTGCCTGACCCAGGGAGGGTGCTGCCCCTGTCATAGGAAGGGAAACTGAGGCTCAGATGCACTTGGGACAAAGCGGGAGGTGGAGGCAGCCAGACCCCAGCTATGGCAAGATGAATCTCCCTCCCCTATGGAGGTACGGTCCTACCCTACCCTGCCCTCCCTAGCCTGTTCCCTCTTCTCCCCATCTCTCCTGTTAGGACCTGTTGTCTGCTGCTCCACCTTGCTAGAGTCCGTCTCTTGTCCCCCAGTCCCTCCTGCAGACGCTTGTCTGTGGTCAACTGTGGGCAGAGACCCAGGTTCTAGGTCCTTTGCATGCCCCCCCAGCTCCGCTTCTCCATCCCTAACCTGTACTTGGGCCCCAAGGCTGCCTCCTCTTCCAGGCACTTAGCTGCCCTGGAAGCCTGTAATCCCAGGGTTGAGTCACCCCCAGTGGCTAAGCTACCTGACGCAGGTGCTGTACTGGCGTGAGCCCGACCTTCACCTGTGGTCAGGAGCTCACAATGCTCTTTCCAGGAGGTCTGGATGGTAAACACATCCCAAAACACACAGTCCAACTCCTCCATGTCCTCACCCTGCCCAGCCAGAACTCCCAGCCGCAGGAGGGACCTTCTCCACTCCCAGAGATAAAAGCTGACATCAGGAGTTCAGCCCTGGCCCCGGATGAACTGAAGTAGAAAATAAAGTCGAGGCCTCCACGACACAGGGAGATTCCTGCCACTGGCTGGCAGCTGCCTTACTTGCATAGTGAACTGTGCAGCCTGGGGCAAGTGGCCTGAGCGCCCCCTTGCTGAGATTACAGGCTTCCAGAGAGACTAAGGGGTTGCTTCCCTCCTGTAAGTGCACATGAAGAGTTCAGAGAGACAACACGTGAGGTCAGTTCTCACTCTTTGCCCTGTGAGTTCTGGAGGGGGAGTGTCAAATTCATGTCATCAGGTTTAGAGACCAATACCTGTACCTGCAGGATCTCCCAAGTGACATGGCACCCAAATGCCAGTTCCTGTAAAAGGAGCCCCTGCCAAGTGCAGTTGTGCCTTTTTCTATTCAGAGGGGCCACCCATCCTCAGGTCACCAGTGCAGCCGCCCTCACAGACAATTCATAAATTCATAGCGTCCCACGGGCCGGCAGAATGTGGTCCCGGCATAGCACGTGCCACCCTCGGTGCTCAGGAGAGTAGAGAAGGAATCACACTCCTTTCACTGTGTCTAGCTTCCCTGTCCCTTCTTCTGGCCTCCTCGGTACCTTCCAACGACCTGCCACAAGAGGAGCAGTGGCTCTCGGACCACCTGGAGCTAGTTACTAAGTATCTCTATCCTTTCTAGAAAGTTACCAGCATATTCCTGTGTTCACTATCTTTATCTAGGAGTTCCTAGTAGGTTTTCTGTACCGCGATAATAGGTTTCTCCGTGATAATAATAGGTTTCTCCGACACAGTAAGCCAAATCAAGCCAAATTGAAAAAGCAAAAGAACAGGCTTATTTGAGCGAAGCAACTCCCAGGTGAGTTTTCCAGTCCCCGAGGTGAGGGCTGGAGAAGTCACATGCCCGAACTAAAGCAGGGAGCTTATACAGGCTGTAGGTGAGAGACAATGCCACAAACTGGGTCAAAAGCTGAACGCTTTAAGTAGGGACTTGGGCTGCTGGCAACTTCAGGGGAGGAGCTGTTGCGGCTGCCAGGAATACAGAACTGAGCTTTTTGGCACCTTTTCTTTATTGGAGATTCTCTGAGAGGGTGGGGTTTTGAGAGAGAGTCAAGCAAAAGTGACCTGAAGCCTGGAGGTTCCAGCCAGCCAGTTCCATTTCTTCCTACCGAAGCTCACCTCTCTCTCTCTCTCTCTCTCTCTCTCTCTCTCTCTCTCTCTCTCTCTCTCCTTCCAAAACAGAGTTTCCCTGTATAGCCCTAGAATTAGTTCTGTAGACCAGGCTGGCCTCAAACTCAGAGAGATGGGCCTGTCTCTGCCTGCCGAGTGCTGGGATTAAAGGTGTGTGCCACCACCACCCAACATGGTGACGTTTTCTTTTGCTGTCTTTTCTCATGGTCTTCTCTTTCTCAGGATTCACTTCGCCACTTCTGAAGCTCACACTTTGGTGACTGTTTCAGAGACGGGTTGTAAGCAGGGAACTCTTTCTCAAGATTTTTCTGTCTGAACACATTCACTTAACCACACTCTCAAGAGATAGTTTAGCTGGGTATAGGAGCTTAGGAGGCTGCCTGTGTTCCCTTAGCCTTCACAATCCTGATCTACGCTCCAGTAAAGGATGGGAATTCTATCCATCATTTCATGCTAAGTTACAACATGCCTTAGGGTTACAACTGCTGTGAAGACACAGGATGATCAAAAGAAACTCGGAGAAGAAAGGGTTTATTTGGCTTATGCTTCCACACCATAGCTTGTCACTGAAGGAAGTCAAGAAAGGAACCCAAATAGGGCGTGAACCTGGAGACAGGAGCTGACGGAGAGGCCATGGAGGGATGCTGCTTACTGGCTTGCTCAGCTTGTCTTCTTATGGAACTCAGGACCACCAAGCCAGGGTGTCTCCACCCACCGTAGGCTGGGCCCTCCCCATCAACCACTAATTAAGAAAATACCCTACAGCCCCTTCTTAAGGAGGCATTTTTCTCAGTTGAAGCTCCCTCCTCCAGCTGACTTTAGTTTGTGTCAAGCTGACATAAAACCAGCCAGTACAGTAACCCACTTGTTTGTTTTGTTCGTTTTTATGGTCTCTGGTCACTTTTCAGAGTCGTCTCTCTTTTAAATCTTTAAAAAAAGATTTATTTATTTATTTATTTATTATGTATACTGTGTTCTGCCTGCATGTATGCCTGCAGGCCAGAGGAGGGCACCAAATCTCATAGATGGCTGCGAGTCACCGTGTGGTTACTAGGAATTGAACTCAGGACCTTTGGGAGAGCAACCAGTACTCTTAACAGCTGAGCCATCTCTCCAGTCCCCAAGCTGTCTCTTGATCCTCAGACGCAGCCCAGTTTTGTCAAAATATATCTAGAAATGGACGGGTATTCTTTTATCCCAGGTGGCATACCGCATCAACTTTCAGTTGTTGAGAAATGTTGGCTTCCCTCTTAGGAGCCAATGAGCATTTTCTTCTATTTCCTCTCAGGTCTCCATCTGTCTTTTGGGTTTCTTCACCCTCACATCTGACGTTGGTTAGGTGGGTCTGTCTGCCCAGCTCTGGGCCACATTCTTGGTCACCCCACCAGCTAGCTCACCGCTCTCTTCAGACTGTCAAGTAATGTTCCACGTGCTGAGTTCTAAATCTTAAGAATCGCACTGCTGACTTGTGGAATTTCCAGAGGGTTCCTCTCCAGGACCACCTGTTTCTATTTCGCTTAAGCCAATCAGGGTTTCGACGATTTCTTATGGTCTTTGACGATGGCAAACATTTTTATTTGAAAACCTTCGGATTTTTCGATTCTTTCCGTCACATCTGGAGTGCTTCAATCACCACGTGGTCAAGTTTCTCCAGTTGTCCTTAGGATCAGCTTAGCCCATGGGTTTGGGGGCAGGGTCACCCTCGCCTGTCGCCATCACATGACTTGTCTCTTCCAGTGGCCCCGCTCCAGGATGATGAGGTCATTTGAGGTTGCTCCGATCTCCACTTACTGAGGGAGACGCAGGATGTCAGGATGTCAAGTCCCCTGGGTTAGTGCTGAAGCCCTAGCCCTGACGCTGCTCTGGAGACTCTACCCCAGCCTGGGCGCAGGGCTTGGCCCCATCCCCTGCCTCATTCTTTTTTATTTTTATGATTTGATTCTTCAGCTGACAAATCAGAAAGGACGATCTGCAGAACCCGCCAGAATGCCACAGGTGCAGGGCAAATGATCAAAATGGACTGTTTTGGTGATGGATAACACTGGCCTCTTAGGTGGGCTTGATGCAGATGGAAGTTCTAGACCTTCAAGAGACAAGTTCTGTGACTTAAGTTTCTTTCCGATTTGTGTGTGTGTGGGGGTGCATTTTGCCTGCTCGTGAGTCTACATGCCACATGTGTGCATATACTCCGTGGAGGGCAGGAGAAGGCATCAGATTCCTGTAGAACTAGAGTCACGGATGTGTAAGCCACCATGTGAGGGCTGGGTCCTCTGCTAGCACACTCAGTACTCTTAACCGTTGAGCCATTTTTCCAACCCCTTGATTTGTCTTTGTGCATGTATGTGTGTGTACATCTGTACTCGAGAGCGTGTGGAGGCCAGAGCACAGCCCAGGGTTCCGTTCTTCATTTGCTATCCACCTTATTTTGAAACAGGGTCTCTCATTGGCCAGAACCGCACCACTGAGGCTCGGAGGCAAACCCCAAGCAGCCCATCTGCCTCCTGGCACTGGGATTGCAAACGCGCACCTCTGTCTGGCCTTTTAGTCTGGGTTCTAGATGTCAAACCCAGGCCCTCTGCTGACAAAGGGAGCTCTTTCCCAGCTGAACCCTTGCCTCAGTTCCTGCTTTTGTGAGAAGCGTGACCTCACGGTGTAGCCCAGCCTGGCCTTGAACTCAGTATGTGGCCTGAGCTGTAATAATCATGGATGCTGGGACAATAGGCACGCACCACTCCACAGGGCTTGAGAGACAAATTCTGGTCTGCAGCTTAACAGTCACTCCTGTGTCCTGGCCAGCATCCCTGATCTCTGCTCCCGCAGCCTCCGCGGGTTTCCAGATGGGTCTCCTGGACCTCTCCCGGTGTCTGTCACACTTTCAGCCTGGACGCTACCATCTCTGCTCAGGGTGCGGGCTTCGAAGATGGTGGCAGGGAGGCCAAGCACCCGTGCTTTGTTCTCTGAGTCTGACTTACTTTTTATTAAGGCTGCATCTTTTGGAGGGGACAGGGAGGTGTCTTGCTATATAGCCTTGACTGGCCTAGAACCTGCTGTGTAGACCAGACTGGGCTTGAACTCACAGAGACCCCTCTGCTCTGCCTCCTGAGTGCTGGGATTAAAGGTACATGCCACCGTGCCCAGCCCTGAGGCTGCAACTAAACATTTTTTTAATATTTATTTATTTATTTATTTATTATTTATACAATATTCTGTCTGTGTGTATGCCTGCAGGTCAGAAGAGGGCACCAGACCCCATTATAGATGGTTGTCAGCCACCATGTGGTTGCTGGGAATTGAACTCAGTACCTTTGAAAGAGCAGGCAATGCTCTTAACCTCTGAGCCATCTCTCCAGCCCCTGCAACTAAACATTTTCTCCTTAAAGTTTCTCTGGCTCTGTTATAAGGAATGACCTGAAATACGGACTTTGAAATATTATCCTCTTTAATTCATTGACTTTTTTCTTTTACTATAAAAGTTCATTAAAAATAGAAAATCAACAAAGTTTCCAGAGCCCTGGAATGTGATGAGTTTGAAGGTTAATTTTGAAAAACGAAACCGCATCCCACTGACCCAGCTCTGAGCCCAGCTGTCTGATTTCTTCTGGCCGACTGTGCACAGGCGACCAATCGTAAATTACCATTCCTTCTTAAAAGCCAGCGGCAAGGAAACTTCTTGCAAGTTGAACTGTGTTGTTTTCCTTTGTTGGGGGGCTTCTTTGTTCATTGGAGTTAATTGTTGAGAAACCATTTTATTGAATTATAACATTAGCACAGAAACATGCACAAACTGTTAAGTCTGCAACGTGACCGGCGTTCACACGTGGCCACCCTCAAGTGGCCTCCTCTAGATTACGGGTGGGGGTGGGGACATTAGCTTCATCCTACAGCTAAGGAAATAAGGTTTGAGGGAGTAAAGTGAGGCTTTCCTGGGAAGAGGCACAGGAGAGGGGCAAGGCCAGTCCCTGGGTCTGCTCAGTGGAGAAAGGGGCTGGGAGCAAAGAAAGAAGGCATTGGTATTTAGGTAGGCTGGGCCCAGGAGGAAGGAGCAGGGAGGAGGGGCTATATGGAGGGGCGGGCTAAGAGCCTGTGGCCCTGGTGCTGTTTAACTGTAGTGTGGGGACAGATGTGTTAGTTCCCCAGGCCTCAGTCCTTTAAAAAAACAAAACAAAGCCCGAATCTTCCTAATGGACAGGAAGGATCTCATTATGTTGCTCACTGCAGGCCTTCATCACCTGACTCCAAGCAATCCTCCTGCCTCAGCATCCTGAGTAGCCGAGGACTACTCATGCCTACCCAAGGGGCGTACATTTCCACTTTATCAGAAATATCTCTACTTTTACCTTTGTAACCAGTCGAAGCAAGGTCCTCACATGAGCTAGGCCAGTGCTCTACCCTGATCTACAACCTTAGCCCTCCAAAGACATATTAACAGACATACACCATAGCACCACTGTCTGCCTGTCTGTCTGCCTATCTATCTATGAATGACAGGGTCTCCCGTAGCCCAGGCTACCCTCAAATCCTCTATGGAGCCCAGCATGGTCTTGGGCTCCTGATCCTCCTGTCTCTGCTTCTCGAGTGTGGAGATAAAGATGTACACCACTACACCCGGCTATCACTGTCTTGTGTGAGTTTTTGGTTTGTTTGTCTTTTGATTTTTATTTTTCCAAGACAGGGATTCTCTGTGTAGTTCTGACTGTCCTGGAATTCACTCTGTAGACCAGGCTGGCTTTGAACTCATAGAGATCTGCCTCCCTAAGTGCTGGGATTAAAGGTGTGCACCACCACTACCCAGCTGTCTTTTATTTATTTATTTATTTATTTATTTGTTTGTTTATTTATTTATTTATTTTTTGTTTTTTTGAGACAGGGTTTCTCTGTGGTTTTGGAGCCTGTCCTGGAACTAGCTCTTGTAGACCAGGCTGGTCTCGAACTCACAGAGATCCGCTTGCCTCTGCCTCCCGAGTGCTGGGATTAAAGGCCTGCGCCACCACGGCCCGGCTGTCTTTTATTTTTTAAGTACAGTTTCACACACATATATAAGCACACGAGTGAGCATGGATGCCCACACACATACACGGGGGGGTGGGAGGGGGGAGAGAGAGAGCAAAGACCCATCATCCGAACATTTTCAGTTTTACAAAAGCAAAGCAACCCTCATCTTCCCTGTCCTCTTTATCTCATTTGGCTTGGGTAGGCCAGAATTTGTCACTCAAGGGCCTGGTCCTTAGCATGGTGCTGGGGATGAGGGCTAAGGAGTTGATGTCAAGGGTTCCTTTCTAGGATCGACTACCCAGGTCTAGGGGTGGTGGCTGCATGGAGTTTCCAGGGTTATCAAATAAAAGCACACCCTGCTCAGTAAAGTTTGAATTCATTTACATGTACGGATGCATGTATGTATACACACATTTACATGTACGGATGCATGTATGCATACACATATTTACATGTACGGATGCATGTATGCATACACACATTTACATGTATGGATGCATGTATGTATGCGCACACATTTACACAATCAAGTGTCACTTGCCAGACGTGTGCTTTATTTGGGCATCCTGTCCTGGGTCTCACAACTCCTTCAGGGATGCTTGCACAGTTGCTGAGGACGGCCCAGAGTGGGCCAGAGAGCCAGAGCTTTCCCTGGAGGGTTCTGTAGACCCTTGTCACAAGTGCAGTGACCTTCAGCCACCTGCAGCTGTGGCCCCGAGGGCAGCAGCCTGTTTCCCAGCCTTCCTCCTTGCTGCTTGGCAGGCCCTTTATTTATCTATGTTTTAATGAAAACAAATTAGGATTTTCTCACTCTCCCAGGTGATGGCTCTTGTGATAAGAGGAGGCACCTGGCTCCTCTGTCTGTCAGGCAGGCTCAGGAGAGGCCTGAGTGGGGAGTGGGGCTGGGTTCCCAGCAGGCTGGCTCCCAGAAGCCGCTTTTCCATCCCTCATTAACTCTTTGTTGTCTGTCTGTGCACTGAGAGAGGCTGGAGGGGCCTAGGATGGTGGCCAGGAAGAGAACCACCAAATAATTCATGTGCTGTCCCGGGCATCACAGCTATGAGGTCAGTCTAGCTACCCCAGGATGGTGAGGGATCGTGTCAAAAGTTGATTCGGGGCAAAGGCTCATCAGTCCTGGGGCTCTACCCAGGGAATGTTCCTCGTCTCAACCGAGAGAAGCTTTTGGTTAACCCGAATAAAGTGTTCTGTTTTCTGAGACAGGGTCTCACTGTGTAGCCATGGCTGTCCTGAAACTCACTATGGAGACCAGGCTGGCCTTGAACTCACTGAGATCGGCCCACTTACTGCCTCCTGAGTGCTGGGATTAAAGACGTGTGTCACCATGCTTGAGACATGACAAGTTTTTGTTTTATGAAGGTCTCTGGGAGACACTACCTCTCCCTCCCTCTGGCTGCTCAAGAGTCAGGCCTGGGGCAAGAGAAGCCCAGAGGGAGGCTGAGCTAGTGGGGTGGGGTGTTTGAAGAAAGGATATCTAACATCTTCAGGTAGAGGTTGTTCACGAGTGATCTAGAGAGCTGAGATGAAGTCTGTGGTGGAGCGCTGGTCTCTTGAGGTCACATGACTGTTACCATCTTGGATCATAGTTGTCATCATCCCAGACCTCCATAGGGTGGAATCCAGAACATTCCCTTCCAGCAGAGAGGGAGGGTCATCAGACTCCTGTCCCCGCTCTGCCCATCTGCAGGACATCCTGCCCAGATGCGTGTTATCTCGAGGATGCTGGAATATAGAGGAAGGGGAAGGTTGGCAGGGATGGGAACTCTTGGGATGCTTTCTTGAGCTGCCACTCATGCTGGGGTGGGTGGGGTTTGGGGTGATGCAGCTCCTGGAAAACAACCCCAGAAACAATGGATCTTAGAAATGGGAGAAAGGAGCTGGTGAGATGGCTCAGTGGTTAGGAGCACCAGCACTCACATGGCAGCTCACAACTATAACTCCGGTTCCAGGGGATCTGACACCTTCACACCAATGCATACAAAATAAAGTTTAAAAAAAAATTGGGAGAAAGGCCAGCCAGCACTCAGGAGGCAAAGGCAGACAGATCTCTAAGTTCAAGGCCAGCCTGGTCTACATAGTCAGTCCCAGGACAGTCAGGGCTACACAGACAAACTGTCTTGAAAGCAAGGATGAGGCAGGGGAGATAGATGGCTCAGTGAAGTGCAGGGTGTGGTGATGTCTGCCCGTCATCCTTGAGCTGGAGAAGCAGTGACAGGAGCACACCTGGCACCCACTTGCCAGCTTACTCACCGAGTGGGAGAGACAGCCTGACACAGGTGAAGGTGGAGGACGGTTGGCAGGGTTCAGTGAGCAAAGGAGCCTTCGGCCAGGCCTGACACCTGAGTTTACTCCCTGGGACCCATGTGGTGGAAGGAGAAAACTCTCTGTTTTATACTGGTACCAGGACGTGTGTACACGGACACACACACACACACACACTTCAGTGTAATAAAAAAAGGTAACAAGTTAGAGATTGATGTTGACCTCTGACCTCCACACACACAAAACACACACACACACACACGTACAAAGCCATTAGAAGCTAAGTGTAATGACTTACGCCTGTAATCCTAGCATTCAGGAGGCTGAGGCAGGAGGATTGCCATGAATGAACTCCAGACCATACTGGAGTACAGAGTGAGACCTTGCCTCAGAATAAATAAATAAATAAATAAATAAATAAATAAATAAATAAATAAATAAAAAAAATCAAAAATAAGCCAGAAAGGAGCAGCACAGCTGGGGGTTCCCAGAGGTTTTTCTCAGGTCCCAGCTTCCCTCCGGGAGGTGCCAGGGAAGTGTCAGGGTGAAAGGCAGACAGACCTTCTTCTTTCTCATGCCCTAGAGTGACATCGCACTCTTTATCTCCCTCCTGGGAGGCAAAGGCGGCAGGAAGTGAGCAGGACCAGAGGTGACTGGGCCGTGGGTCAGAGGCGGCTCCATCTGCAGCTTTGAAGGTGCCAGCCAATGACCACCCTTGCCTGGTCTCCCAAGGAGGGAACCGCATGCAAGCAGGGAGCAGCTAAGTCAGAAACATAGACATCTTGTGTCTCTCCACATATTGTAATTTACTACAAGAATAAATTCACGCTGGGACATGGTGGCACACGCCTTTTATCCAGCACTTGTGAGGCAGAGGCAGGAGGATCTCTGTGAGTTCAAGGACAGCCTGGTCTACAGAGTGAGTTCCAGGACAGCCAGGGCTATCACATGGAGAAACCCTCTCTCAAAAAACCAGATATATATATATATATATATATATATATATATATATATATATATAGACAGACAGACAGATGATAGATGATAGATAGATGATAGATAGATTCACAAGGTCAGTTTCAATGGCTCCAATTTGCCAAATAGTCCCAATTCCCCTTGATTGGTGGCCATTGGCAATCACAAGCTTGTTTATTCTAATCTTAATTACTAATATTAACTCTTAATTCATACACTAACATTACACCATGTCACAGAATGGCTAAGGAAGGATGGAAGAAGATGCCGGGTTCAAAGGTCATCTTCCAGTCAGAGGTAGAGTTGAGAAAGGCTATGAGGGACCAGACGCCAACAGGTCAGGCACAGAGAGGTCAGAGGGAGGGCTGGGGACAGCACAGAGAGGTCAGGAGGGAGGGCTGGGAACAGTAGAGGGAGGGCTGGGGACAGCACATTTTGAGCACCAATTCGAAGTGGGCTGAGTGTCACGGGCAGGGGACACTGTGCTCCAGTTGGAACCCAGGGACAGAGGCAGGAGTCTTTCCACGTGGCAGCTTCCAGGGGAAGACTCGTGAAAATGACCAGGTGGAGTCACCCTTTCTTGACACTTAGACTCAAAATGGAGGCAACGCAGGTCCAGGCTGTTGCAAGTTACTCAGGAGCAGACCTGGCCTGAAGCAGATACTCAGCACAGCACCGAGAAAGCCAGAGCGGGGCCACCACCTTTTCGTACAGCCTCCCAAAATAGGTTCCACAGAAGCTTCCAGGCACCCTGTGATAAAAGGGTTCTGGAGTCAAGAGCCCGGTCTGGCGGTGCCCACAAGTAACCCCAGGAAGAAGGTGAGGGGGTGAAGGCTCTCTTAGGCTACAGCAAGACTGTCTCAGCAAAACCAAAGCAACAATAAAGACATTAGAGCCATAGAAGACGTTCATGTAGTGCCAAGTTAGAGGTGCGGGGGAGGGGGGGAGGGCTCCATGAGTGAAGCGCTTGCCAGTCAAGCATGAGGACTGGGGTACATGTGCTCAGAGCCCACATATTGCTGGGTGGTCATGATGCACACACACACACACACACACACTACACACACTACACATACACACTACACACACATACACACTACACACACATACACACTACACACACAACACAAAACAAAACCAGGCATGGTGGCACACACCTTTAATCCCAGCACTCAGGAGAAGGAGGCAGGGGTAGGCAGATCTCTGTGAGTTCAAAGCTAGCCTGTCCTTGAGTTCAGGACAGTCAGGGCTACACAGAGAGACCCTGTCTCATAAAACCTTAAAAAAAAAAAAAAAAAGGAGCACCCTGCCCCCGCTCCTGTTCCCCCTACCCCAAGCCCTTTGCACCAGTTGCTCTGACAGCTGTTGCTCACGTCTCTCTGCCTCACCCTGCTCGTTCTGACTGTGCACACCCTGCTGCAGTTCTTAACCCCTTCACTCCCACACCCACCCTTCCACCCCCCACCCCCTGCTACTTATCTGATCTTATGCAACTGATCACTGTCCATCCTTCTTACCAAAGCAGGGGCCCGTGGGGCAATATTCAAGAAATCAATTTCAGATCAGCAACTGGAAAAAAATTAACTACTGAGACAAAAACATACGAGCGTCTTAAAGTTCTTCCTGTTTTTTTTTTTTTTTTTTTTTTTTCTGAGTGTCTTCCAGGAAGGTGGTGTCGGGAGACACACCCACGGAACCTCCTGGAGAGCCTGTGCACAGGGTTACTGTAAATTTCACACTTCGGCAAGGCCTCAATCATCAGACCCTGCAAACAGCCGGAGCCGGAGCAGAGTCAGCAACAAAGACGCTGAGTCAAGCAGGCCAGAGCAGCAGCGCTTAGCTCCGACTACAGGGGACCTTCCCTGGGGAAGCCGCTCAGGTGGGTTAGCTCCGACTACAGGGGACCATCCCCCGGGAAAGCCACTCAGGCGGGTTAGCTCCGGCTACAGGGGACCATCCCCCAGGGAAGCCGCTAGGTGGGTTAGCTCCGACTACAGGGGACCATCCCCCCGGGAAGTTGCTCAGGTGGGTTAGCTCCGACTATAGGGGACCTTCCCTGGGGAAGCTGCTAGGTAGGTTAGCTCTGACTACAGGGGACCATCCCCCAGGGAAGCCACTAGGTGGGTTAGCTCCAACTACAGGGGACTTTCCCCGGGGAAGCTGCTCAGCAGAACACCCCCCCACCCCCCACCCTCAGGAGGATGTTCTCAGAGGAAAACAAAGACGATGGAGGCTATAGGGCTTAGATGACAGATGGCATGGGGAGAGCAGCTGAGGCTCTGCTACACCCCCCCCCCCTCCCCGCAACTGGACTGACTGGGAAAACTTCAACAAGGCCAGGACCTCGGATCAGAGCTACAGACTTGGGCCTTTCCCAAGGCAAGTGGCTGCTGAGAAGGCTTGGTGTGGTCCCTGTCTCCCATTCCTCACAGCCTAGGTGACCCCCCAGGAAAACCAGGTGGGGGAACTGGTGCCCTGCTGTTTAGATTTTTCCAGCCACCAGGCTTGCTACCCTCCTGCCACCCCGTTTTTTTCCTTATAAAGAACCCAGTTTCAGGTATTCTGCTAGTCATACAAAATACACCAAGCTAATCAGGCAGTAAGAGATTGTCCATCCCACACTGGTGGTCGACTCCTTTCCTTGCTGTCACCGAAGGCCTGGGTTGCGAGACTGGGATGTCCCACTCGGTAAGGTCTTGGCTCTAACTGACTAAAAGCAGAAGCTCTTGGGTCTGTAAACTTGGTCGCAGAGCCGGCTCCTGTTGAGCCCAGCCTTGGCCAGCTCCTGGCTGAATCTAAAGAAACAGCCCTGGGCCCTGGCTCCCGACATTGAGGGTTGCATGCCTGTGGCTTTAAACCTCAGTCTCTGCATTACTACACTTCCCATGAGCCTCGGGCCTTGGATGAAGTCTCAGGAGGCCACCTCTTGCTGGTGGCTCATGTTCTGGGAGATGGGTTCAAGCTGACACTGAAGGCCATCCAGAATCCCAGGGAAGGGACCTTGGCCCCGTGGTGGGAGATGTTTCAAGGTGACTGCAAAGCATGCAGGGTCCTCTATGTCCAGTTGGAATTATGCTCTCAGGCAAACCTTGTTCCCACCACGAAGAGCAAAAGGAGTCCAGGCCAGAGTGACCCCAGAGTGGGAGGGCCTCGCTTAGGCCTGTCATGGCGGGATCCTCAGTCTTGGCTCCAGTTCTGTGTCACTCCTCCCTGTTCCCCTGAGGTAGCAACCGTCAGGCCCTGAGCAGCCAGCATTCATGCTCCTGGGGGTGAAAGGCCCTTTCACTGCCTTCTGGCTCCAGCCCATGCAGGGCATGCACCCAACTCCTTTCAAAGGGAGGGCGTTCCCAATAGGTGTGCTGAAAACCCACCCCACCAGGCAAACATCCCACCCACAAAACGGTTTTTTTAAAAAACTAATAAAACTTGCGTTTAGAAGCGGTTCGGGTTTCCAGAAGAGTCGCCCAGGGCATACAGAGAAATCCCAGTGTTCCCCAGTATTTCTGTTTTCACACACACTGCCTGCTCGCCCCGGTGATGCAGGCTGGCTGCTCTGGATGACAGGCAGGACTCAGGGTCTACTCGGGGCTCTATCTTCATGTTTTATAGCCATTGAGTTTCGACCAATGTGACTATTGTGCCGGAATCACCTAGAAGAATGTCACTCTCCCTCCCTGACACCTGACATCCCTCCCACTTCTTGCTTTAACAGCTCCCCCCCACCCCAAATCCCTGGACATCATTAAACCTTCTGAGAGAAACCCTGTTTCATCTTGGCCTTCAGGAGACCACTGGGGACTTCCCAAGACACACAAGGGTACTTTGTCTGGGGCCTCAGAAATCCTGTGACTGTCCGAAGGGTTCACGAGGCAAGAAGTTTTCTCTGAGTTTATTTATTTATTATTTATTTCAGAGGACGTCTCATGTGGCTTCCAATTACTGATCTTCATGTCTCCAACTCCAGAGTGCTGGGATAACAAACCTGCACCAACATACAGCTTGTTTTTTGTGTAACATTTACTTGTGTGAGTGTGCATGTGTGTGTGTGTTCGTGTGTGTATATGTGCATGTGTGTGCACTCATCTGTGTGTGCAAACACATGCATACATGTGTGTGCACTCGTCTGTGTGTGTGAGCACATGCATGTGTGCATGTGTGTGCGCGCACTCGTCTGTGTGTGTCAGCACATGCATGTGTGCATGTGTGTGTGTGCAGTCATCTGTGTGTGTGAGCACATGCATGTGTGCATGTGTGTGTGCACATGAGTGTAAGCACATTCAGAGCCTGGAGGATGGCATCAGACACCCTAGGTTGGAAGAGTGCTGGCACCTTCTGCATATACTGCCTGGAACACTCCGTAGCTAACCCTAAACTCTTAAGGTGACTGTGATGTCTGGGACCCTCACACAGCATGAGCCACCAGCAAGAGGTAGTCTTCTGAGTCACCCGTTCCAAGAGCACCAAGGCCCAAGGCTCATTAATATACAGGTTTATTCATACACTTCAGGCAATGGTTCAGCTAAGTTTTCTGCTACCACATGAGGAAGTGACCTCCAGTGCCCAAGAGTGTTTCTTTCTGGCTAGCTCCAACTTCCTCCAAGGCCCAGATTCTTCCTACTGATCTTGAAGCCAGTGCTATGTGCTTCTTGTTCTATTTAGAGCCACAGAGAAATTTTCTGTCTTTCTTTTTAAAGATTTACTTATTTATTATATATACTGTATTCTGCACCAGATTTCATTACAGATGGTTGTGAACCACCATGTGGTTGCTGGGAATTGAACTCAGGACCTTTGGAAGAACAGGCAGTGCTCTTAACCTCTGAGCCATCTCTCCAGCCCCTTTTTCTCTCTCTCTTTCTTTCTTCTTTCTTTTCTTTCTTTCTTTCTTTCTTTCTTTCTTTCTTTCTTTCTTTCTTTCTTCCTTCCTTCCTTCCTTCCTTCCTTCCTTCCTTTCTTCCTTTCTTCCTTTCTTCCCTTTTCTTTTTTTGAGACTGAGTCTCAGTATGTCACCACAGCTATCCTGGAACTCACTATGTAGACCACAGTGGCCTCGAACTCTCAGAAATATGCCTCAGAATGCTGGGATCAAAGGTGTGGACCTACACCCAGCCTTAATATCACTTAGGAATCGTGAGCTCAGCGTGGCACCATGTCGGTAATGTCATAATCCTCGTTTGTCACAGCAAGACCAGGCTCGTGAAGAAAGCTGGTGACGGGTCACAAACCACTCAGCAGGCGGAGGAACAGAATATTGAAAAGACCCTTAAAAAAGCCTGTTTAGTGAACTGTAGCCGCATGTGGGCAGTCACCGTTAGTGACGTCAGGTATACTCACAGAGGCAGTGAATCTGTCCCACATTTAAAAAAAAATAGCCATTTAAAACATCCAAAATGAGAGCCAGGCTGTGGTGGCACATGCCCTAAGTTCCAGCACCCAGGAGGCAGAGGCAGATGGATCTCTGTGAGTTCAAGGCCAGCCTGGTCTCCAGAGCGAGTTCCAGGACCCTCACGTAGAAACCTCGTCCCTCTCCCATCTATCCCTTCAATCTTTTCCAATGCAGCATCGGCAGAATCTGGTTTGTGCAAGTGTCCTAGGCTTCCGGAGACTCAGGCTCAGGTTCTCAGATGAGAGAGGGAGAAGGCGCACCGGAGCTGCCTGTGCTGTAACTGGAATGAGGGCTCTCTCTCTCTCTCTCTCTCTCTCTCTCTCTCTCTGTGGTGATGGGGGAAGATTAATGGTCAGAACTCGGCTGAGCGCAACCTCGGTTTTCCACCGACAAGTTTCCCACCACAGTCAGGCAGGAAGCAGCAATTCCCTGCAAAGGAAAAGGGAAGGGGGTTTTGGGGTGATGTAACTCTTCTGTGGGATTTTCAGAACGGTGTGCCAGAGCAGCTCTGCCCCTACCTGGATCGCCTGCTCTTCCTTCCCAGCGCTGCGAGTCGGTGAGGCAGTGGCGCCCCAGGCTTCACCACGCCCTGCATACTGCCCGGAACCTGCACCTCCCATCACCGTAGCTACCTGGCACATTCACCTTCTTCGAAGCCCTGTTTGCCTTGCTTTGGCATAACCTCAATAGAGCGCTTTCAACACCCTCCGGACAGAATTAATTACTTTCCCCTCCGCGTCCGCAGACACATACACAAAACCAAAATAAAGAACATTTTATTATGGGAAGACTTTTTCTTTTACTTTCTGTTTTATTTACTTGTTTTTGATCAGTTCACATCTTGTTTGCTTACCTGTGTGAGCCTGTAGTGCGTTGGGGGAGGGGTGCACGCCGTAATTCAAAGGTGATGTGGAGGTCAGAGGGCAATTTGTGGCAATGCCAACTTTTGGGGTCCACTTTGTGGGTCCCTGAGATTGAACCTAGGAGCAAGTGAATTTAATCTTTGAGTCATCTTGCGTGAGCCATGTGTGCGTCTGTGTGAGTATATTCACACATGTGCTGCCGGAAGGTGTTGGATCCCCTGTAGTTGGAGTTAAAGGAAACTGTGAGCTCACCGAGTGGGTGCTGGGAAGGCAACTCGAGTGTCCTAACCACTGAGCTATCGCTCAGCGTGCCCCCCCCCCCCCCATTTCTTTTTCTTCCTTTTGGTTTTTCAAGACAGGACTTCTCTGAGTAGCCCTGGCTGTCCTGGAACTCACTCTGTAGACCAGTCTGGCCTGAAACTTGGAGATTCCCCTGCCTCTGCCTCCCAGAATGCTGGACTTAAAAAGCTTGAGTCACCATCGCCTGGCCCCTTTTTGTTTGTTTGTTTGCTTGCTCTTTTAAAGACAGGATCTTGGTTCATAGTGCTGGCTGGCCAGGCACTCACTGTACAACCAGGCTGCTATTAAACGTGTAGCGATCCTCCTGCCTCAGCCTTCAACGTGTTGAGATTACATGGGTGCATTTTTAAGAATTTGAAAGTAAGAACTCAGCGCTAGCTACGGAGTCCCAGATTCCCCTGCTGTAGAGACTCGGGGGCCCCTGGACATGGAGCCAGGCACAAGCAGAGAGTGGATGCTTCTTCAACATCAGATGTGGCAGAAATGATGACCAGACCCAAGGTTCTGGAAGAAGACACGGAGGTCCAGGCCTATGGGGCAGCCAGCGCGGCCGGTGCGATACCTGTGGGTGGTGATCAGTCCGACTCATTTAAGCCAGCGTCCCGTTCCCCACTCCACCCCCCACGCACCCCGCGACTGTCCTGTGGTGGCCCGTGAGTCGCCCGGGTGCCTCCTCCTCCTCCGGCTGCTCCCGCCTAACCCGGGGAAAGTTGCAGTGGCTAACTCTCGGCTTTAGAGGGGTGGTGTGGCGGGTGGCGCGGGACGCACCTGCGTGGGGGCGCGGGGCGGGGCGGGCGCGCACCTCGATGGGGCGGGGCGGCCGTGCTCCCGCCTTCCTCCCGCCCTCCGGCGGCCGCGAATTAGCCACCTGGGAGCCCGCGCCCCGCGGCCTTGCCGCCACACTTTCCTGGGAGCGGCGGCCACGGCGGCACCATGAAGAAGTCATATTCAGGTGGGCGCCGCGCCCGGTGTGGGGAGGGTCGGCGTCGGGGACCTGCGCGTGTCACCTGAGCGCTGGTGGCCGGAGTGGACGAGGCCACCCAGGAACCAAGTCGGTCCGGTGACTCAAACCTCGCGGGACGTTGTACTCCCTGGACAGTCTATAGTCCCGGGCTGGATTGCCCCTCCCCCAGATGGTGATTGTGGGGCGCTCCACGCGTGAGCTCTGTTCTCCACGCACTTGGCTTTCCCCTATGCTCAGACCCCCGGGGCCGCCAGGGCCTGGAGGAGGCCGCTGTGCAAGTCCTTGCCCTCTGCACCGCCGGAGTTTCTTCTGATCTTGCCCTTTCGCTGTCCCTCGCAGAGCTGTCTCATTCTAGAGTGCGAGGGGCTGCTCTGGGGGCGTCCCCCTCGCCCTGTCAGTGGAATGTTTGACTTATTGGTGGCACTTGAGGCACCTGGCTGCGTTCCGGGTGTGTAGGTGGGGTGGGGCTGGATGGAGGGGTCTGGACCAGGCCCCAGCACCTCTTTTTGGCGGTTAATCCTATTAGTCATTTGCCCAGTGGGGCACAGGAAGGTCTCCAAAGGGGGCCACCTAGGAGGTTTGGGCCAGTTATTTGGATCTTAGGATGTCTTGAGTGTTCTAGCATGGCTAACTTCACTCTAACAGGTAGTGGTGTGTGTGTGTGTGGGGGGGTGCAGGGCTCTCGCTACTCTCTTACTTCATGCTTCCATTTCACAGACAGCCCAGCCAAGGCCGCGAGAGCCGGTTAAGGCAACCCTGATCTCCACTCTTCCTTGTGACCCAGGCTGGATCCTTTGTCCGCCTCCTCTAGCCTCACAAACCTTCTCTTCACGTTCCTTTCCTAATCTATTTGGACAGGAAGCGGTCTGCCAAGAACCTGTGAGTTCATCTAAGATAAGAGCTGTGAATCAGGAGACTGAGTTAGAGTTGAAGAGGTCATTTGGGCCATCCCCCTGCCTTGAGGTCATGTTCTGTTTCCTCCTGCTTTCCATATTCAAGAACCAAAATGTCTTGACTTCATCTTAAAGAGGGTCATTTAGCTTGCCCTAAAAAATAGCCTTCTGGCCCAGTAGCTCCCTGTGGTTCTTAGCTGTTAACTTGACTGCTTGGCCCCCAGTCACTGGCTTCTTTCAGGAAAACTTGTTGATGGGATGGTGGGGGAGGTGGGGGCTTCCAGGTGGTGTGTGCTCTGGTTTGGCACTGGGCCCCTCTCCCTCCCCAGCATGCTCCAGATGCTTGGAATGGTTGTGGGCATTGGGGCCCTTTCCTGGGCTCTTTGGCTGGCCTGGGGATGGCCGATGCCTGTGCTTTCCCTACTGGTGGGTCTGGACACTGAGGTACCCAGGTCCTCCCAGCTCACAGGTGCCTGGCTTACTGCACAAACCCCAGAAAGCCACCCCCTAAGTCTGAATGGGGAGTCTAAAGCCTGGAGTTTCTGGGGATGGTGTGAAGGCCAGTACTTGCCCCAGCATCTCTCCTATGCCTACCCAACCTTGACCAGGTACATTCTTGCAAAAATATGAAACTTTCTGTGATAGGCGTGTGGAAGTCCAGCTTCCAGCCCCTAGAAAAGCAAGCTCTCTGTTTCCTTCTGTTTACCTAAAGGGGTAGGGCCCCTGGAGGATGGGCAGAGGGAGGGTCTGGACCATATCCAGTTTGTTCCCTGCCTGGCGGGGTGCCAAGGGGTGCTTGGGTCACTCTGCTGCAGTTGGGTGGTAGGAGTTCAGCCCACACCGGTGTCCTCCAGCTCTCCCGGAGCCAGCCTTGTTCTGAGTAGGGTCTCTTGCCAAAGTCAGATTGACTCTTAAGAGCCATCCCCACCAGAAACTCCGGCAAAGTAGCAAAGAATGTTAAAAATCTCCCCAGCACCTGAAAGTCCAAGGGCAACCAGTAAAGTTTGGGTCTTTCCCATAGACGGAGTGGGATTATCACTTCTAGACCTGTTTATGAAACACACGGACTGGCTGCCACACTGTGGTCAGGGAACATCCGTGAGCATTCCTGGGCTGCTCGAGAGGGGAGATGAGAAGCCTGTCTGGAGTGAGCCCATGGCTTTACCTACAGCTACCAAATATGCCTTGTGTAGTGGGTGCCCATAATCAGGCACAGTATCAGGACAGGCTCTTAGCTTGCAGAAGCTTGCCTTGTCACTGGGGAGGCAAGATCTGGGTAAGATAGCAGCTCACTGCTAACCCTGTCTCCTCTGAAGTAGCCCAGGGCACCTGGGAGGAAGGGGTGGGGCTTTTGGGTTGACCTCTAGGAATAAGGGGTCTGATGCAGTGGAGAATAAAAAGGATTTTCCCAGGTGGGGGATGTGCAGGGCATTTAGGGGACCCTCTGCCATCCCTTTTAGAGCCCCAGCCCTTCCTGAACACATCCATCTTCCCTTTTGTTTCAGCGGCAAGCTGTAGCAGTGTGGTCCAATGGTTAAGGTGGGAACTTGAAACTGTGAGGCTCTTGGGATTAAGTCCCTGGTGCTGCGGGGACCGGAATACTTCATCTCACGTGTCTCATTGTTCAACAGGGACAAAGCTTGGTTGTGACCATGGTTTTCTACAGGAACAGGTTCAGAAGTACTTGTTCTAACTCTCCAACTGCTACCCAAGTATGATTTCCCTAGGCCATTAGGAGGGACCAGGAGGCCGTGTGTTACCCCGTGCAGGGGGACCTAAGGCTCCTCTCTACTCGCATGGTTTGGAGGCCCCTCTGCGCTGAAGCCAGCTGCAGGCCACATCTTGTTCTCTGGGGTCCTGAACTTAGCTCCTCACAACCTGTGAGTCTCCTGGAATTCCCCTTCAGTGCCCTTGGCTTGCTTGGAAGTCTTCGGTGGCAGAGGCTGGGGGACTCATCTGTGAGCCACCAGACTGGCCAAGTGGATCTCTGTGTGCACTTTGGTGTTGTCGTGGGACTCCCGTGGCTTTCAGGAGACTCTCAAAGCAGGTGGCTGGCTTTGCCAGCTCTATACTGTGCAGGGATTCAGTCCTAGGAGGTCCACAGGGATGAGGGTTCATCCCTGCCCAGCGCTCTGGGGGGCTTTGGAAGGGCAGAGGATGTACCTTCTGAGGTCCCTTCTGAGTAAGCTACCCACATGTTGGCAAGCGTGGGAATGGGTGACTTTCTGCTTCTTCCACATCTTAGTGTCGACTCCGGCCACCCCTTGTCTCCTTACGGTCATGCTGTTTGCTCCGCTGCATCCAAGGGGCCTGGGGCTGTGTCCCATACTAGCCTAGCTCCTGAGGTCCCTAGTCCCAGGAGAGCTGACTGAGCACAAGTCAGGAGCCAGCTCTTCCCAGACCACTGGGGAGGTGGGAAGGCAAGTTCAGGCACGGTCGGCCATCTACCCTGCCTGCCCCTGCTTCCTCCTCTCTCCAGCTTTCCACTCTGTGGAGAGGACAGTGCAATGTGCTGAATGCAGTATTTGATAACCCACTTTCTACCCGAAACCTGTGGGACCTGCTTAAACCAGGATGGCCGCAGAGAGGACAAAGGGTTGCCACTTAGGAGCAGCTGGCTTAGCTCGAAGGCGGACTGACCGTCCACGCGGAAGTGCTCAGATGGGTGTCTGTCGGGAGCCATGGAAGGCCCATCCTGCACTTGAATGCTCAGCTGCTCTCCTCAGGTTGGCCTGTCCATCACGTGCATGGAACCTGGGGGCAGCCGGTTCTGCATGTTTGTCCATGGGCAGTGTTGTGTGGGCTCTACAATTTGCTAAAGATGTTTTTGATAAGAAAGATCTAGCTCAGACCAGCCCAGGGCCAGGCCCCAAGGCACATGCTGAGTGGATCTCTAGGGATGTCAGGGGCTCCAGAGAGACACCCCAGGCTCAAGGAGTGTGAATGCTTAGGTAGGGAGAGAAGGGACTCTCGCCTTTCTTAGACTTGTTTGTTGGGGCTGTTACCTTGGAAACAGCCCAGCTCTTGTCTGCTGCAGGGATTTATGGGGGAAGTATCAGGACCAGTGCCTGGTGAAGCCCCCTGGGGCTTGTGCAAAGACAGCTCTGCTGTTCTGAGGGATTCCTAGAGAGGCGGCAGTGTCCTGACAGGAACTGCCACAGGTCATGTGATCCCAGAGTGCCAATTAAAAGAAATCTGCCTTGCTGGGTATAAGATGGCTGACACTGTAGTATCAGACACAGGGAGTCATGTGGCAGCCAGGCTCATAGGGCGTCCAGTGTCTGTGGCAGCATCAAAGCCAGCCGAGGCAGGTGGGCTGGTCTCCTCTGATGGGATAGCTTCGTTCTGGCTCCAGGAACTTTAGTTAGCCTTGCCAGAATAGCCCTGCTGAGCTGCGAGGGGCCCCTGTCTCCCCAAAGTTCCTGACAGTTTTCTGTGTGTTCTGAGCCATTCATTCCAGAGTGTCTGCTGGGGGCTGCTCAGCCCAGGCTCCATTCTGCCTGCTCCCTGGCGGCGCTCAGCAACGGCACTGGAGAGACGGAGGGTTGAGGGGCACTATGCTCCCAGCCCAGTTTCTTGGTCTTATCTCTCTAATCCTGCCCTGGGCCCCGTCCCCTTGCAGCCCTGGTGAAGATGACACCAAGTCACTCCAACCAGACTGGGTGGCGGCCCCAGGAGCCTTGCTCGTCTGTGGCCTCTTGGCAGATCGGCAACAACCAAGCTTTGTTCAGGGACTGATCTGACCTGGTTCGCTGAAGCCTGACTTGGCAGCCCAGAGACCTCAGGACAGGAAACGGGAGCAAGGAAAGCCAATCCCAGCTTCGGGTCACAGGGTGGCCCTTGGACCCAGACCTTCCCTGGCAGGGTCCCAAGACACCAGTCAAACCCTGACCTTCAGTATCATTTGGAACGCTGGGAGAGGGGAGGAGAAGGACTCTCTGGAGCTGAGGTTTGCCGCAGCAACCCACCTGACCCTGACTTAAGGATCCTGCGGAGAGGACTAGTGGGTGTGCCAGCCTTCCCCGTGCCAGATTCGGCTGCAGTCTGCCACAGTGGTCTCCCCGTCACTCCACCTAGGCCTCCACTGA
Source organism: Chionomys nivalis (assembly GCF_950005125.1). Classification (NCBI taxonomy): domain Eukaryota; kingdom Metazoa; phylum Chordata; class Mammalia; order Rodentia; family Cricetidae; genus Chionomys; species Chionomys nivalis. The sequence continues at coordinate 97,539,192 of NC_080092.1, forward strand.
CGCCGAGACCATCCATGCTCACACTCCAATGCCCCCAGCCCTACATCTCAAGCAAAGGGTGGGCCACCACAGCAGACGACGCCCTCTGGGTCCTCGCCAGGACAGGCATGTTGGGGCAGCCGCTGACTCGGGGCAGTGGCAACTGTGCCCAGGTTTGAACTGAGTTCCAGGTGAGCGTGGTTACCAGGAAGGGCTGGGCACGGGTGAGCTGGCGGGCTGCCCAGGCCTTGTGCTGAGATCAGTGGGCCCTGTATCCTGGGGCCTCTTTTCTCAACCCTCTTTGTGAGAGGATCAGATCCCAGCAGGGGGATAAGGCTACTGTAACCCAAGCTGCTTGGAAGTGGGTTATAGCCACTGCTTGTCACCTTCCAGCATGCTGGGGACTTGGCCAGTCGGCATAGAGGAGACTGGGGGAGCCATTTGTAAAACTCACCAATAATTTTATATCTTTGGCTCGTATTTGTAGTGGGAGCTAGGCAAAGCTATAACTGAGGGGTTCTGGGTCAGATGGCCACTGCAAGGCGCCCGCGGGCCTGGGAGGAAGGAATGGTGGCTTCTTGCCGGCACTGGCATCGTACCGCCTCCCAGCTTTCCAAGGTGTGGCAAAACCTCAGCTATGTTGGGTGAGTCACTCTGGATGGCAGAGCTTCCTGGTGGCTCTGGGTCAGCCTTGACTGCTGGACCCGACATTACCTTTATTTGATTTCGCTTTTTCCCGGAAATGCTTTCTGAGATAGACTATGTTGTCTGTTTATTTTTATGTGTTTGCTTTATTTCGCTGTTGTTGCCCGTGGGCGATTTTTGCACAGTGGACTTCTCTGTGAACAAGGCGAACAGGAAATTGAACGGGACACTTAAAACCCTAAGGGTTGTAACACTTTTATGCGGCTCTTTCTGCTTGTTCCCACACGTGTGAAATGCATCATTCAGTTATCCAAGGTGTAGCCCATGCTTTCACGGCTGCATATTCCTGTCGCTGGGCTCCTTCCACAGGCATCCAGACACCCGCGTGGCGCAAGGCCAGCACTAACGGCTCTTTAGAATAGACACCCATGTCTGCCACACTGGTCCCCCTCCACGGTGATGTGTGACCCTTGGAAGGTGCGGAGTTGAGCCACACCCATGTTTACGGCACCCATCCCATGCTTCTAGCTGTCGTCGGGGCTGGCTTCACTGCCGTTTGCTTCCCTGAACTCATCCTCTTCCCTCGGCCTTCTGCATGCTGGGATTTCAGTTGTGAGTCCCCTGGTAGGCTCTGTCGTCTGCAGCTGTCCCTGAACGCCTTCTTTCTTCTTTTGCTCGTCTTCTTCCTTCTGTTTAACTTTTTGTTTTGTTTGTTTGAGACAGGGCCTCCTATAGCCCAACTTTCACATAGCCTTGAACTCCTGATCTTTTTGACTCCACCTGCTGAATGCTGGGATTACAGGGGTGGGCCACTCCTCCGCACTCTAGAGTTTGTTTTCTCCGAGTGAATTGTTGTGCCCATTTGCCTCTGGGGTGCCCTTCACTTTTTGCATGTATGTCCATTTCTTCAGGTAGTTAAATGGTGACTCACAAGTGGAGGGTGCTTGTTTGTTCCAGGCCACCCAGACTGGAAATAACCACACAGAAGCTATATTATTTGCAATACTGTTTGGCCAATAGCTTAAGCATATTTCTAGCTAGCTCTTACATCTTAAATTAACCCATTTCTATTATTTTATATTTTACCATGAGGCTCGTGGTTTACTGGCAAGGTTCTAGCACATCTGTCTCCTGCGGAGGCTACATGGCGTCTCCCTGACTCCGCCTACTCTCTTGCTTTATCTCTTCCAGCCTGACTGTATTCTGCTCTGTCATAGGCCCATTCACTAATGACAATAACACATTTGCCATTCCTGTGACTGTCTCCAAAGCGATCCCAGTGCGGCATTTCATTAAGAGGTATAATGGATAGAGTTCCCCTGCACTGTCTGTCACCTGCTGCCGAACAACTTCTACTGTCTTGATTCCCTGCTAGGACTGGCACATGAGGCTGGGTACAGTGTGGCCTCTCCATCCCTGTCACCTCATTCGTCCCTGTGGGCCGTTTATTCCTTTGACCAACCTGAGCCCAGGCATGGAGATGGATTGACGGCTGTGCCACTTGGCAAGAGTCATCTGCTGGCTGGTTACTTTGCAGTGATTTCTTCTGGAAACTTCATTTCCTCAGGCCAGTTAGTAATGGCTTTCTGGCCTTTCCTGCCATTAACATTTGGTTCCTCTGGCCTTGGTCTCCCTGCCGTTTTCCTGGTCGGTCCTTCCAGGGCCTCTCTACATGCGGTCCTCTATCTCCTCCTCTCTGCGGGGACCCATGCATGTAATCCAGTGACCCCGAGATGAAGTGACACCGCGTGTTAACTGCCTTCCTGTTGCTGCGACAACATGCCCAGTGAAAGCCATGTAGGAAGGGCAGGGCTGATTTTGGCTCACAGCCTGGGGGTCCAGCCCATCGTAGCAGGATGGGGCGGCTGGTCACACTCTATCCACAGCCAGGGGCCAGCGAGAGATGAATGCTGACTCTCAGCTCGCTTGCTCCTTTTTTTGCAGTAGAACTCCAGCCCTTGGGACTGTGCGGCCCATATTCAGGGTGGATCTTCGTTCCTCAGTTAAACAACGCTGACGTAAACACGTAGACACGGGCAGGGCAGAGAGGTGTGTCTCCCGGGTGAGTCCAAGTCCAATCAACTATTAACGACTCACACTGTCTTTGGTGACTTGGGGGCACTAAGCCAGTGTGTCCCCACACACTTGGGCAGCCACACGTGGCTCTCCTGTGGTATGACCGGCAGTGTCTGATTGCTGGTAAATCTCCTCGCTATTCAGGGTTTTTTTCCTGTGTCCATTGTCCTTCCCAGTGGTCCCTTGTCAGTTGGCTGTGGCTCTTGGGTGTGTGCACTGATCTTCAGGAGGGGTTTTGCAATGAAAGGTTTAATTCTGTGTGTGTGTATGTGCGTGTGCGCGTGTGCACAGACGAGAGAGAGAGAGAGAGAGAGAGAGAGAGAGAGAGAGAGAGAGAATAAAAACTGTCCTCCTGAATGCTTGGGATTAAAGGCGTGCACCACTACACTTGGCTTTTATTTATTTTTTGTAATTTCCTTTTAGTGTGTTTAGATTCAATCTATAAGTTCTTTTCCTCTAGAGAACCCTAATACAAGGTGCTCTTTTTCCAAAGATTTTAAAATTTATTCTTAATTTTGACTTTTTAAGATAGGGTTTCTCTTTGTATCCCTGGCTGTCCTGAAACTCTATAGCAGTCTGGCCTTGAACTCAGAGATTTGCATCCCTCTGCCCTCCTGAGTGTTGGGTTTAAAGCCACGTGCCACCACCGCCTGACTTTATTATTTTTCATTATGTGTATTTATATCTGTCTCTCTGTGCATTAGTACACATAAGTGTTGATACCAACAGAGACGGGGGGAGCCAGATCCCCCCAGTTAGAGTTACAGGTGGTTGTGAGTCACCATCCAGTGTGGGTCTGGGACCTGCACTTGGGTCCTCGGTGAGAGCAGCAAGCCCTCGTAAGCACTGAGACATCTCTGAGGCTGGCCAGTGAGCCCCAAGGACCCTCCTGTTTCTGCCTCCCTGGTACTAGGATTCAACGTATGCTGCTGTCCAAACCCAGGTGCTCATACTTGTGTGTCAATAAGTTGACCAACTAACTGGGCTGTCTCCCCTGCAGCCCCTGGAATGCTTTTCAGGAAATAAAATCCAAATTGTGTGCTTAAACATTATTTTTTTTCTTTTAGATGTATCTGTTTTGTTTTATGTTCATGAGGGTTTTGTATGCATTGCATGAGTGCCTGGTGCTCTCAGTGGTCAGAGGAGCCCTGGATTCCCTGGAACTATAGTTGTAGGTGGTTGTGAGCCGCTATGTCTCTGCAGGGAACTGAACCCAGGTCCTCTGTAAGAACAGCCAGTGCTCTTCTTAACCACTGAGCTGACTCTCCAGCTCTCTTAAACAGTTCTTAAAAGGCAGGATTTATGAGGGCTGGGGTTCATGAAGGTCAGTGCCTGAGCCCCCGCCCTCAGTTCCCTCGTCAGCACACGGTAGCAACAGATATGCTGGGACAATTTCTAGTTTGCGATTCTGCTCACTTGTTTCGCCTTGAGCCCGAGGCCCACTCTGGTTGGTTTGGAATTCTGAGCCGACCTCTTGCCTCTGCCTGCTGAGAGCAGGGATCACCTGCAGTTTAGACTGTGCCTTTGAAACAGCTATTAAGTATCGGAAGTATCACAGAATCTAGAAGAGTATCATTTAGCCTGTCACCTCTCCAAAGTAACATTTTTGTGACTTTCTTTTGGCTCTGCTTCTTCACCAAGACCTGTGTTTCCTTTTCTGTGGAGAGAAGAGAAAGTTAGTCTTTCTGAGTGGCCACATCTCTTTCCTTTTCTTCCTCTTCCCCTTCCTACTTCTCCTTCCCCTCCTCTTACAGCCCCCCCCCCTTATCTTTTCAGTGGGGGTTTGAGACAGACTCTTACTTTATAGTCCAGGCTGGACTGGAATTTAAGATTGTGTCCTAAGGGCCAGGTTTAAGGTTTGCGCCACCATGTCAGATGGAAGTTTTTATTTATTTCGTTGGCTGAGATTCCAATAGAAGGAGAGAAGGGGATGACGGGGGTGCATGTATGTGTGTGTTCCTGCCTGTGGGAGTGGATGTCCTTGTGACTGGAGGCCACAAACCGACCTTGAGAAGGGTTCCTCAGTTGCTCTCTACCTTGCTTTTGAGGCAGAGTCTCTCATTGACCTGGAATTCACCCATTAATCTAGACTGGCTGGCCAGTGCGTCCCAGGATCCTCCTGTCTCCACCTCCTCAGTTCTGGGATTACAACTGCACACCAGCTGAGTATGGATGCCGGGATGTGGGAGCAGGGGATCTGAACTCGGGTCCTTGTGTTTGTGCAGTGAGAGCCCTGTTCCAGCTGAGTCATCTCTCCAGGCCTGGGGGTGCAGTTTGTGGAGACTCAGTAGTGGGTGCAGTTTTTCTGCGCTGCCCTGGCAGTGTGATTCCAGTCAAGAGCCAGCAGCGTGAGAGAACAAACGTGTGTCATCATCAGATCCGTCCCCCCGCTTTTGTGATCAGAACTCCATCTCTGACTCAGGCTGCAGGAGAACAGAACCCTCTGTGTGTGTAGTTCCTCCCCTGGCGGTTGGGATGGCTTCTCCAAGATGGCTCGCTCCTGGCTCTCAGCATTTCAAATCCTGCCCCTCCCTACCGCCTGCGGGGTTCTGGCGCCGAGAGCTGCAGAATACCATGGTGTCTATGATTTTGGATTATGTTCTGGAGGTGAAACTGGATCCGGAAGTGGAGAGAGAATTCTTGGGCTCCATTTCTGCCTCGGGATGCTGAGCCGTAACCGAGCTACACATGGAAACAACCGGGTATGCCATAAACACCAGTGCCAAGTGGAATAGCTTTCTATTCCACTAACTGAGCGGCTCCTGCAGGAGTCCCCAGACCACTGCTTCCATTCAGAGCTCCACGGGAAAGTTCTGACACTAGATTCCAGGGCTCACCCTCAGCTATAGGGGACTTGAGCAAAAGGAACTTCTGCAGTAGGAGCCAAAGCCACCAAGGGGGCAGAACCTGTTGCTGGGAACACCTTTCGAGGCAGAGAAGGGGGAAAACTTCCTGGCTGTCTTTTGTACTCAACACCTCCTAGGCTCTCTCTGGTTGAACCCAGCTTAAACCCAGCAGATCTGAGGGCCCTGTCCCCATTGTCTGTAAGACATCAGCTTGGTCACACCAAAGAGTGCCTGGAGGGTCCAAGAAGGGTGATTCTAGGAGACCAGGACAGGGCGTATGGAGAAAAGCTGTGTCCTCCTGCTCCCGTACACCTGTCCCCCAACATTGCTTTGTGGTGTTTGAGAAGCAGGATGGCACTGTTTCTGGCGTCAGCCACTTCACCCCGCTCGCTCTCCCACCGTGTCCTCGCTTTACCGCCGCGTTCTAGCTCTCCCTTTGCTCTAAGTGGGAAAGTCAGGCTGCAAGGTTAGTGTCCTCTCCGTTGTCCTCGTAAGTCTCAGTCACTGCTCTGCCGCTGAGACACCATGGCCACGGCAACGCTCATAAAGGAAAGCATCTAACTGGGGTCTTGGTTACAGTTTCGGAGGGTGAGTCCGTTGTCATTATGGTGGGGAACATGGCCGCACACGGCAGACATGGTGCTGGGGAAGGGGCTGAAAGCCTTACATCCTAATCCACAGGCAGCAGGCAGAGACACTGGGTCTGGCCTGGGCTTTTGAAACCTCGATGCTCACCTTCAGTGATGCAGCTCCTCCGACAAGCCACACCTTCTAATCCTTCCCAAACAGTTCACCAACTGGGGACAAGGCATTCAAACATATGAGCGTGTGGGGGCCATCTTCATCCAAACTGCTACACCGGGCTCTCCCCCAAGTTCCACAGTGAAGTCTTAACCCTCAGTGGGACTATCTGGATATGCAGCCCCCAATGGGAGGTGATTGAGTCCATAGAACTAGCATCCTTATGAGAGGGGGAGGAGACACCAGAGTCCGCATCAGGTGTGTCAAAAGGACCACAGGAAAGCAAGGTGATGAAGAGACTCCACAGGAAACCAGTTCCAGCTGTATGCTGGTCTTATACGTTTGTTCTCCTAAATTGTGGGGGAATTGGAGTTCTGTTACCCTCAACCCCCGGTCTGGGCGTTCTGACACACTTGAGCACCTGAGATGGGGTCTGAATAGGATATGGTCATGTTGTGAAATGCCAGCATGCCAGGCCTTTTTCCTGTGTAGTCCAGACTGGCCTTGGGTTCATGGGGATCCTCTATCCTCAGCCTTCAGACTGTGAGGGGACCACAGACATGAGTCACCTTGCCCAGCTTAACGTCAAGGAACAGTGAGGTCATCCTTAGTCCATCTTGTATTTGGGTGATTTGCATTTTGCATTAATAAACTGTTGCATTTACTACAACTTGATAGTAGCAGCGATCCTTCCCCATGACTGAGTTCTCGCATATGCTTGCTGGAGCCTAGAACTGGAAGGTCACTGTCATGAGACAGTGGCTGCCCAGTGGACTAGAACGTGTATAATTCTTCAGGGATGAGAGGAACTCACAGACTCCAGGGGAGCTTGCTCCACAGTCACTGCGGGTGCTTTGAAGTGGGCCTCGATGACAGGGAGAAAGATGTCACTGCCCCACCCCAGAGGAGGGGTTCTTGCCTGGGGTGTGACTAAACCTCAGGGGATCTGGATGCCCTGGAGGGCTGCTGGTCACAGGACTCAGGAGCTGGCTGGACTCACCTGATGCTGGATTTTCCTGTCAGCCGTCTGTCATTCTGTCTGTCTGTCTGTTTCCAGTCTTGCTTCTACATCACTCGAGCCCGTGCTGGCTTTGGGGACTTCTGGTCCCTGCTGGTGACTATCTCTTGTATTCCAGTGGTCTTCTGGGAACAGGGCCTCCTGAGAGGGCTTACCGTGCTGACGTCTGTAGTTCTTGGTGGCCGATCATTGCGCGGTCACTAAGGCTCCAGAGAAGCAGGACCTGAACAACTCAGCACTAACACGCGGACTCCATTGCTTCACCTCCCTCCTTGGTAATGTCTGCCTGAGGGCCACTAAAGGCCAGCCGTCGCCAAGCCAAGCATGAAGAAGCGGTCTTTCTGCTCATCTGTCAGCTACTAACCTGCCGCATCCTCAGATGGGTTAAGTTTGAATTCTTGAGGATTGATCCAGGGCCACGGCTCAGTCAGTAAAGCGTTTGCCACAGAAACATGAGGACCTGGGTTTGTCACCAGCAACACATAGAAAAGTGCCGTGGTGACCTGTGCCTGCCATTCTGGTGCTGGGGAGGTCGAGACAAGTGAGCCCCTGGGCTCACTGGCTAGACAGCCTAACCAAACTGGGAAGCCCCTAGTTTGGGTGAGAGATCCTGTCTGTCTCAGAAAACAAGGTGGATGGCTGCCTAGGAGTGAGGTGGTCCTCTGGCCCCCACATGTGCACACGTGAAGGACTGATGTTTAGTCTAAGAATGCCCCCCCAAACACTTGGAATATACTTACACCTGAGAAGTGGTTTGCCTCACAGCTGAGATTCAAGTTCAGTGAGGTAGCATGTATTTTACACAACAACCTCACCTGGGAGAGCAGCGGGAATCCAGATGCCCACTGGGTACTGACTTGTGTGATGGGTGTGACCACCTCACAGCTGGAACGCCCGCCTCCTGGAACACACTGGACTCCTGTTCCTCATCTGTGAGATAGATACCCTTGCTGGCTTGACAGTGAGTGAGGTTCCTTGTATACTCATCTCCTTGCGTGGTGCCTGGGGCAGCACTGATGCTTGGTGTCTTCACCCAGCCGCATCCTGTTGATATGGAAACCATGCCTCCAAATGCCAAAACACACACACACATACACACACAACACAAATCCACACAGTAAGAGCCACGGATTCTCTTTGATTTTTAAAAACTTTATTTAATTTTATGAGTTCTCTCTGCAAGTACACCTGCATGCCAGAAGAGGGCATCGGATCCCATTGTAGATGGTCGTAAGCCACCCTCTGGGTGCTGGGAATTGAACTCAGGATTTCTGGAAGAGCAGCCAGGGCTCTTAACTGCTGAGCCATCTCTCCAGCCCCAACTACAGATTCTTAAAGATGTAACACTGCCTCTGGTGGTGGGGTCTGGTCTTGCAGCTGGGCCCTCATGGTAAGCGCTAACCCCCACAGACCAAGGGCACTTACTTCTTTTTGGTTGGCATTTTGTAGTGGATGAGTGGTTTGCCTCTCATGGCCTGCCAGACAAGAAGCAGGCCCTCCCCTCTATAGAGGAAATAGATAAAGGGCCGGGATCTCCTGGACTAAAGACCGAGGCCTCTGGTGAGACAGTGTTTGATCTGTGCCCTCGCTGTCCCCAGCCCTTACTTTTGTGGAGGAAGAAGCCGTAGTTTGAGTCGTCTTGCTACAGAACAAGGTCCTCCAAACAAAACAACTACCGCCGTCACCAGATCGGCTGTGTCTGCTTCCAGGAGGGTCTGTTGACTGTTGACTGATCTTTCCTCACAGAACAGACTGGGAAGGTCACTGGACCTTCACCAGAAATTCCAGCTGCCCCTCCCAGCCACTTTTATGAAAGTCTGTGCTAAATCATGTGGCCTTTTGGTGGGGCAGCGCCAGGGTGTACAGGCTGAGGGAGGCTGACAAGGCTCAGAGCCATCCTCTGTGCTGGGCAGAGACTTTCCAGTGTGGTTGCTTTGACCAATAAACCCACTGGTTTATCCTGGCGGGGGTGGGGGGGAACTTAGGCTTGTCATTGGGCTTAGGAGGAGGAGATTGTCTTATGTCTCCCCAGATATGGTGGTTTGAATGATAAACGTCCCCCATGATCTCCAACATTTGAACATCAGCCAGCAGCGCTGTTTGGCGAGGTCATGGGGAGGGGCAGCCTTGCTGGAGGAAGTGTGTCATGGGGGCGGGAGGCAGATTCAGAGAGCAGAAGACATCATGGTACTTCATGTACTGCTCTGCCTCTTCCTTATGGTTGGAATATGGCTTCTCGGCTTCCACCGTGGCCTCCATGCCTGCCGCTTGCCATCACGCCTCCCCGTCATTCTGGACTCTCATTCCTCTGAAACTGGAAGCCAACACAAGTGCCCTCTTCCTTAAGTTGCTTCCGGCGACTTATCATGAGAACAGAAAAATAGCTAATACCTCAGGGAAGGAATTCTCACAGATTCACAGCCAGAGGGTGGGCAGAAGCCCCAGGCTGGCAGAGAGGCTCTTTAGGGTCTCTCAGCCCCAAAGCTTCATAGTGCGCTACTTATGCCCAGCTTCAGAGGCCAAGGGCACATGCCGGGGAAGGGGGGCATGGACGGACGGAGAGTAGCTCCTCAGCTCCATCTCTGCTGAAGACAAGCCCTGAGTAGTTACTGGTGACATCCCTAGAATCTACTCCAGGCCCACCTGCAGCCCTTGATACTGGTCGGGCTTCTCACACCTGCTAGCAAACAAGCCGCTGACCTAGGTGTGAGCTGGAGCCCCCATTCCAGGTCCCAAGGGGAAGGGGCTACCTGGGATGAGGTCTACTGGGACCCACCTGCCCCTTCTCCAAAGGATTTTCATCTGTTGTGAGAAAAAAACTTCAGCTGGGTCTAGTGACTCATACCTGTAATTCTAAAGCTTAAGAGACTAAGGCAGGAGGATTGTCATGAATTTTAGTGCCCATGTGAGTGAGTTCCAGGTCCATCTGGGCTATGGAGGGAGATTCTGTCTCAAAAAAACAAAAGACAAAACTGGGGTATGGTAGAGCACACCTTAAAGCCCAGCACTCGGGAAGCAGAGGCAGGCAAAGCTCTGAGTTCAAGGCCAGGCCGGTCTACACAGGGTCAGCCAAGGGGACACAGAGAAACCCTGTCTCCAAAAATAAACAAACAAAATGAAATCCCATTATTTTATGTAGACAGTCTTGTGTCCATGTTTGGAACTGATGTGTGCCCACAGTGAGTCTGTATGGTGATTGACAGTTCGAATCCCAGAGCTCATATAAAGCCAGGCATGGTAGTGCATGATCCCAGGAGAACCTCTGGGAGTTCACAGGCCAGCTCGCCTGATGTACACAGTGGGCAAGAGAAAGGGACCTGTCTCAAACATCGGGGAGGGTGAGGACAGACACTCGAGGCTGGCCTCCGACCTTCACACGTGTGCCATGGCTGGAGAGCACACTCACTCTCACACACGGACACAAGCGTGTACACATTGTGTAAATAAATAAAGTAGTGAATACATGAATTAAAAGTCCCTCCCCTCTCTTCATTTACCCCAGCTCATAAGCATGGGGAGAACTCCTCAGACGGTGGGGCACAGATTTGGAGGATACCGTCACGCACACGCACACGCACACACACACACGCACATGCACACACACAAATTGTGCATGTGTAGCTGGTGGCAGTTCTGCAAGGGAAATGTGTCCTAGGGCCACCTCGGCCTCTTGGGACAGGGTGCCTTCCTCGTCTATGGTGTTATCTTTTGAGTTTTCCTGATTTAGATGGTGACCCGTGACCGTCCCTGGTCAAGCGCTCCACTGCCTTCGGGTGCATCTCCTTGGAAACGTGTTTTAATCTTCTGACCTTGATGGTAGATTTTACCTTGAGTTACTGGCATCCAGCATGGGGCTCCCTGGATATGTTTTCCTTAGATCTAGGACCTGGCCACCCTCTTTTGGTATGCTGAGCCTGGGGGCCAGGAGGAGCTCACTGGCCTGAGTTGGCAGGGTGTCGAGAAGAATTCCCAGGGACATTTCTCCGGATAGCAACACCTGGGCTATAGCATGAGGGGGTTCTCAGTGAGAACTCAGATCTTATCAATGTCATCAGCACAAGAAAGCCAAGCTTTGTTAACACCTAATTATGTATCTGTAGGTCTAGGCTGGCACAGTAGGCTGTGCATTATAACAGTACTACGGAGGAACTATTAGAATAACTAACAATAGTGACATCATTTATTGACCAGTTATTTGGTGCCGGGCGTTATGCTATGTGCTCATAATGTATAATGTCATTTAGGGTTTTCTTATTTTTCTTTCTCTTTTTTGAGACAGGGTTTCACTGTGTAGCCCTTGCTATTCTGGAATTCGCTCTATAGACCAGGCTGGCTTTGAATTCACAGAGATCTATCTGTCTGTCTCTGTCTCTCAGTGCTGGGATTAAGGATGTATGCCACCACACCCAACATTTAAGCTTTATGTTTTAAATATTTAAATTTTTAACAGCATCAAATTCACACACACGCACACACACGTGATGCTGTGGATTGGACTCTTGCTTGTCCATGCTAACCCCTCTACCACTAAACCAGATCCCATCCTCAAATGTACCTGTGAATGGCCCCATGTGGTTTTTCATACATTCATATCTTAGCAAATGTCCAAGTCGTGGTAAATATTTTTGCTTTTGCAAACACATACCATTCCTATATAAACAGAATCCTTTCTCCTAGTACTTAGTACTGCACTGTGTGTGTGTGTGTGTGTGAGTGACAGACATGATTGTGTAGGTGTGCACATGTGTATGTAAAGGCCAGAGGCCCGCATCAGATGGCTTTCTTGATGGTGTTCATATATATATGATATATATTTTTAAGATTTATCTTATGTACTTATCTTTATGTATCTGTTTGCATGTGTGCTTGTGCACATGAGTGCAGGTGCTCTCAGAGGCCAGAAGAGGGCGCTCAATCCCCCTAGAGCTGCAGTTATGACCGGTTAGTTGTGGATCACCTGATAAGGTGCTAGGAACCAAACCGAAACCCTCACAGGACCAGTATGCATTTTAACCACTGAACTATCTCTCTAATCTCTCCATATTTTTGAAGATAGCATCTCTCGCTGAATGTGAATCTCATTGACACAGCTGTACTGTATGGTCGTTGAGCCCCCAATATTCTCTCCAGTGCTGGGGTAGCATATGCAATACACCTGGTTCTTATCTGGGTGCTGGGGATCTGAACTCGGGACCTCGTGCTTGCATGGTAGGCACCTTAGCGAAAGAGCATCCCCTCAGCTTGTTTGTTTGTTTTTGAGACAGGATCTCACTGTGTGGCCCTGGCTACACTGCGCAGATTCAGCTCTGCCTGCGTCTGCACCACTGTGCCCTGCATTCTGTCTTGCTTTTCTGAGACAAAGTATCTCACTGGCTTGCAGCTCACTGATTTGCTGAGGCTGCCTGGTCAGGGAGCCCCAGAGTCAATTTCTGTCTATGTTGGTTATGTTCTGTTACATGAGCTTTTTCACGTGGGTTTTGGGATCAAATTCAGGTCTTTATGCTCATGTGAAGCAGTTTATAGATTGAGCTATTTCTCCAGTTCTTCTTGTCTGTAAACCTTAATGGCCCCAGAGAAGAGTCTAGTGGTGCCCCCTTTTGACCTGGAAGCTGTTAGTGTATGAAGTCACTGTACCTGGGAGGTCTGATCTGCAGCCAGGCCTCATTCTCGGAGAACTCCAGTCACTTGCTCTGGGCTCACTCCAGATGGCAGGTTTCATGTGTCGCTGCTCCTTCTGAATCTTCTTCATTTTAAAGTCACATAAAAATAACTCAATTCTCTGCTGGATCGTAGTCCTTGGCTGCCTTTGACACTGGCCTGTGGGAAAAGGGCCAAGCCAGAGCCATTCCTGGTCTGGGGTTCCTTCCAGGACCATGCCTAGGCCTGGGATGCAGGAGACCCTCAGCCTCTCCTGGTCGGCAGGCTCCTTTGTGGCTTCTCTGGCAGGGTCGCCTAGCAGGGATGCCCATTTTAGGAAGTCAGAAAAACAAACAGCATAAAGAAAATAAAAACTTTGCCCCAGAAACCCAAAAACATGCTGTTTTCCCAGTTAGGTTTGGGGAGAAGGGATCACATGCCCCGGGTTGCTTAACTCACTCAGATCCTCTTGTATTTCTGTCTGAAGTCAGAGGGCAGGTAGTCGGTGTGGGTGTTGAGCTGGCCCAGAGGAAGGACAGGGCACCCTCTGTCCCCAGCATCCCCTGCAGAACTGTCTCATCCGGAAGCGACTCAGGCCACAGGAATGTCCAATGCCGCCCTTTTTGGCTGACTATTCCTTACCCCAGTTTCTATCTTGGGGACTCAGTGGCTGTTCACCAGTGCTAGGTGGTCCTGGACCTACATGGTGCCTCCTAGAGTTTCTTCACTGACTCCATGGGGGTGGGAAAAGGTGGTGTTGATGGCATTCATCCACAGACGCGGTGTCGCTCATCCGGTGTGGATGGGCTGTTGAGTGTACCACACTTTAGTACACTCAGAAGAGGATTCTGTTTCCACTTCTCCTTTGCGTCCCTGGGCACCTCACCTAAATCACAGTCCTAGTCCGGAAGGTGTGCCAGTTCCAGGGACCGGTTCTAAGTTTCCTTACAAACCCCATCTACCTGTTCATTCATCCGCCTACCTGTCCATCCGTCCCATCTATCTGCTCACATATTTAACCATCCACCCATTCACCTACAAGTCCATCTGCTTATCCGTCTATTCCCCCCCCGCCCCCGCCATCCATCTTCCTAACCATACATCCTTTTCCTGGGGGACTGGCCAGGAATTACAGACTAGGTGAGTGGTTGAACGGATGGATAGATGGATAGATGGGTGGACGGTTGAGTGGTGTAAGAATGTAGGAGTTTAAAGAGAAACTGTCCCCTTTGACTAACAGCCAGGATGTGTATCAGATGGCTGAGGGCACAGAGAAGTGCCTAGGTCTAACCTAGGTGACCATCTTGCTGTTCGGGATGGGCAGGATAGCCTCTCTGGCCTAGGTTGGCATGCTCTTCGTGACTATCTGAAGGATAGTTATGTGGCATTTAAGAGGGTCACTCCCTGAACACCGTGACCTGGCTATGGTAAGGTGGCAACATGGGTTCTTGAGTTTGCTCCTCTTGGCAGCCCTTGCGGTGTGCTCAGCTTAGCACCTCACAAAGTCCTCAAGCTAGGGCTTGTCCACCACAGGCCTCTGCAACAAGGGAGTGCCAGCCAAGGGGCACCTGTGGCTGGAGGCAGAGTATGGCGGAGACTTAGCGGATCCAGACTTGCCTGTGTTCCCTCCTGGGGCAGAGAGAGAGCATCCCACCTTCCCTCAATGCAGCCCTGAGGGAGGATGACTTGGAGGATGAATGGGGCTTCCGGTCCTTGTGTCTAGGGAAACTCTATTGATTGAGCAGGTGTGAGGTTTTTTTTTTTTTTTTAAGACAATGTTTCTCTATAGTCCTGATTGCCCTGGTCATCCTGGGACTCACTCTGTAGACCAGGCTGACCTTGAACTCAGAGATCTGCCTCTGCCTTCCAAGAGTTGAGATTAAAGGGCTGTGCCACCACCACCCAGCCAGGTATGGGCCTTAAGTGGTCAGTCTAGGTTGAGCGCTAGCCCCTCTCCATCAGCAATCCGCATTGTGAGGATATTTGATCTGGACCCAGACATGGACTCTCGCTATGGTTCCAGCTTTTGGTTGCTCTGTGGCCCCAGGCAGGTTACCCTGAGACTCAGCTCCCTGATCTGCACAATGGGTCCTGTGTCAGTTGTGTGAAGCATCCAGGTGGGTGGCTGTCATCGTTCTGAGGGACAGGTGGAGACCTGTCTGGGTTTATTTGGTTCTGCAGCCCGTGGCAGGTGCAAAAGTGGGGATACGCCCGTGTTTGCCACCCACCAGGAGACGGAGCCTGGCGGCCTTGTGTGACCTTTTCTCTTTGTTTCTGCCTGTAGGAGTCACGCGGACCTCCAGCGGCCGCCTACGGAGGCTTGCGGATCCCACGGGCTCAGGTAAGCTGCTCGCACGCACACGTCTTGGCCGCCTTTGAGACATGACTCCCCGTATGACTTTCCTGGCGGGGTGAAGCCTCTTGCTGTGGTGCCTGTATTTGATGTTTCTATGCAGGTAGCCAGGCTAGGGTCTGCCACAGCTTGCCCACCACAGATAGCCGCCCCCAGGCACAGGATAGAGAAGTAAGGAAGTGGGCAGAGCAGGGTGACCTTATTTGCGGTGAATAAACCGTGGAAGGGTGTCTTTGTGGCCCATTCAGTGTCTGTGGACAGCTCCAGCAGTGAGCTGTTGGTACAGGGAGGAGGGTGTCATGTGCTGTTCTTTCTGCTTCTGAGTGTTCAAACTTCTCCCCAATAACCGTTGGAGGGGAGGAGACAAACGTGCCCTTGTCAGGGCCCTGGGGCCACCTGGGAAGGAATTTCCTCTCCAAAGCGTGCAGGAGACTCTGTTGGTGGCCAGAGATGATGGGGCCCGCTTCCATATCAAATGATACCCTTTTGGGGTCATGTTCTCATCCACACAAGTGTGTTGTGGGCTAGCTGGGGTGAACAGAGGAGATCCATGGGCAGAGAATAGATAGTTACTGCAGACAGGAGGCAGACATCATCATGAGACACCTAAGGACATCCACAGTGACAAATTGTCGTCAACACTACCCCAAGAGCCAAGCTCTTCAGTCCCAACCCCACGGAGGACTCCTTCCAGGCAGGGAGCCGCCAGGGACAAGGGCATCCCACCACCTGGGCCCGCTGCCAGAGGAACACTCCGCTGGTTGGACGATCTTGCTTTGTATTGTGGGGAGGGTGGCCAGGAGCCACATGCGCCCATCGGCCATTGAAATGGAGGCTTGAGGTGTATTGTATCACTCGTTGGTTTGCACAGAATTTACTTTCAATGAAATCCAACATAATTTGTTATATAAATTTGTAGCTATGGAAACAGACTATTCTGGACCAACCGGGGCTGCCAAAGGCTCCAGAATTCTAAGCATCCCCGAGGCTGTGTTTCTTCTCCTAGCTCCATCTTCTGGGTGTGGCCTGGCCGAGGGTGACTGGCTCTTCACAGGGTGCAATGGTGACATCAGGGATGGCGCTGGGCTTAGCATGTATATGACATAGATGGTGTGCCAATGTGGCCCTGGGGTTGAGTACGTGTGTGATGTGGATGGTATGCCAGTCTGGTGCTGAGTGCCATGTGTAATGAGTCTGGGTGTTGGGAGAGGAGGGTGATGCTGGGCCGCCTGAGCAATTCAGCGGTTAAGAGGCACCCCGCCCACCGTAGCCACGAGACCCACTAACCACTAGCCAGCCCTGCTACTGCTGTGTGTCTGCACGCCTTGTGCTTGGGGCCACTTGCTTTGCAGTGGCTCTGCTTCTCCCTCTTCTTCTTGTTGGCCACCTTGACCCAAAGGGTTGGAGATAGGCGGCATTTAGGGGTTCAGGTCTTGTAGAGCTGGTACCCTTGGGCTGCATGCATGAGGTCTCCTTCTGCTGTTGCCTCCCCAGGCTCAGGCTAGCCAGTTCTGTGCCGTCAGCACTTGGCAGCCTGGACTTGCTCAGCTTGGAAGCCTAAGGCATAATTTGCAGGAGCCTGAGGCTGGGAGCAGTGATCTAGTTTTGCATGGGGTCTGCCTGCTGACACACACAGTCTTCCCCAGGGCCTCTGCCGGCTCCCATGGGGCACACTTCCTGTTCTCATCTCATCTCTAAGGCCTGCCTCCCTGTTGCCGTGACCCCAGAAGGGTTCTCAGCCAGACCCCAGGTCCCTACTTGGGACCCCCCTTTTCTTCTGTCTTCTTTCTAACCTTGGTCACACACCCTAGCTGGTCTCCTGTTCAGGACTTTCTGTTTGCTTCCCTGGGGAGAAATGGGGACTGTTGGGTCCATTTTCTGTTCTTTCTGAGTTGTTTAGGTCTGGGCACAAGTTACAGTCTCTTATCTCAGGTGACAATAAAGCTTTGCATTTTCTTACTTTCCGTATTTGTTTGTTTGTTTGTTTATTTATATTTTTGTGGTACTTGGAATTGGACCTAAGGCCTTGTGCATATTAGACAGAAGTACTAACATTAAGTTCATTAATTAAAAGAAAAAAAAGAGGGTCTGGAGAGATGACTCAGCGGTTAAGAGCATTGCCTGCTCTTCCAAAGGTCCTGAGTTCAATTACCAGCAACCACATGGTGGCTCAAAACCATCAGTAATGAGGTCTGGTGCTCTCTTCTGGCCTTCAGGCATACACGCAGAAAGAATATTGTATACATAATAAATAAATAAATAAATAAATAAATAAATAAATAAATAAATAAATAAGAAAAAAAAAGAAAGAAAAAAAGAACAGCCATAGTGGTTCATGCCCAATAATCCCCACGCTTGGGAGTCTGAGAGGAAGAACTGCCTTAGCCTGGCCACACAGTTTTCAGGCTAGCCCGGCTTACAATGTGAGACCGTCTCAAAAGCATCCCAGACCAGCTCAGTGTGGTGGTACATGGCTGTTATCCCAGCATTTGGGAGGTAGAAACTGGGGGATCAGGAGTTCGAGGTCATCGTTATCTGCATAGTGAATTCAAGGACAGCCTGGTCTATGTGAACCCCCCTCCCCAACAAAACAACAATTGATAGATTATAAGGAATAAGATACCCAAACACAGAGTTGCCCACCAGCCATCTCTAGCAGTGAGATGTTGCAGGGTACCCAAGCCTCCAGGAAATCTTCCCCTTGCTGTATTCCTGCCAGGGTGACTGTGGAACCGGAATATAGCCTAGGTTTGGGATATCTGTGGTTTGCTTCTGGAAAGTCTACCTCCCCTGTATACTAACAGCATCACATAATTGCATATCCCCTGTATACTACCACTGTCACATAATTGTTGGCTGTTTGCTTATGTCGCAGCTTTTAGAGGTTAGGTTGGACTGTGGAAGCCCTCATGGCTTTGGC
Source organism: Chionomys nivalis (assembly GCF_950005125.1). Taxonomy (NCBI): domain Eukaryota; kingdom Metazoa; phylum Chordata; class Mammalia; order Rodentia; family Cricetidae; genus Chionomys; species Chionomys nivalis. The sequence goes on from NC_080092.1 coordinate 97,557,407, forward strand.
TCGCCGATTCCTCCTGAGAGCCGGTAGTTTGTCTACCCTTCGCCCTGCTGGGCTTCTATAGATCTTTTCTCTGCTACCAACCCTGCTGGAAAGGCTCTTCTGCACGTCCCCTTAGGTAGAGGGTGGGATGAACAGATGCCCACCTGCCCTTCTGGACATTGCTACAATACTCTTCCCAGTGGTTTTCTGCCTGTTCTCCCACCCTTGTCTCCTTCCTATGCTCCAAGCGGCCTGTCTGGGCAGACTGCCTTCATCGACCTTTGCCCTGGTTCCCACGGCTCACACAGCATTTCCTGGGCTGACTCGGGGCTTCTCTACCTCCAGCCCCAAATCCCTGGAGCCTTCCGTGCCATCTGGTGTGTGCTGGGAGCCTGCTTCTGCCTTCCAGTACCTCTGAGGTCTGTGGCTTTGTGTCTGATCCCGCCATCGGTCGACTCATCTCTAAGATGCTTGTCTTTGCGGACGTCATCGGCCAATTACTTTGAGATAAGGTCATCCCAAACTACCAAGTCCAGGGACTGGAGGAGAAGCCACAGGAAGGTGAAGCCAGGCATAGGGACTAGAGTACTCCAGTCGTAAGATGGCCTGAGAAGTGGCCAGGGACAGCTCTCCTCGCTGCCCTTCAGGAAACGTGGCTTGCCTGCACTCTGATTTTGGACTTCTGGCTTCAAAGCCGTGAGAGACGCGAGTTCCAGTGTGTGAAGTGCCCCCATTTGTGGATTTGCGACACGGAATCACGTAGCACTCCGACACCTTCCTGTCTGTCCTGGACAGATGTCCCTCCTGTGAAAGGGTCTCTCCCTGACATGCCGTGTGGCGAGACAGATGTGAAAGATGGGAAAGGCCCCCCCAACAGCTGTGCTCTGCCTCCCTTGGTTGGTGCCCCAGGCTCCCTTTGATCCCTTACACACCCCTTACACACCCCTCTTTAGGGAAGCCACCTTGCTCCCAGGCACTCTTGTTTGTAACTAATTGTCAACTGCTGCCACCCCTAGGAGGGGCCCCGTCCTACGTGTCCTGTTGTTTCTCAGGGCTGTGTGTCCTGCTGTCTTGGGTGGGGTGGGGAGCTACTGTGGGTGTGAGCATTGACAGCCGTGACCCTGTGCCAGGCCATGTTAACACGTGTGCCACATGAAGGGGGCTGGTGGAGGAGAGGTTGCAGAGGGCCTGTGGGCACCCCTGGTTCATCCCTTCTGCCCCGACCCAGTGGTTCCCCATGCCCGCTTTTCTTCAATGCCTCAGCATCACCGCCTGTTCTATTTCTGTGTTAAAACGCCGTGGCTAAAAGCAGCTTGGGGAGGAAAGGGTTTATTTTACCTCACAGATTCTAGTCCGTCACAGAAGGAAGTCAGGACAGGAACCCAAGGCCGGCTCTAGACCCTAGGTGAGCCGACCATGTTTTGGGCCACGTCCCTATCTCCACTGTCTCCTCAGACCTGTTTAGTCTGTTTGTTCTTCCTCTTGCAGGCTGTGCATAGCTGAGTTCATGGTACCAAGTACCACATCTGTGCCAGGGAGCAGGCTACACCCCCGCCGTGTGTGTGTGCACACGCCCCCACACATGTGTGTACACACATGACCCGATTCCACCCCTCTTGTCTTCGGATTCAGCACAGAGTCGATGCATCCTCGACTTGTCCTGCGCACCCCTCTTCAGCTCTCCCTGCCACGCCCCCAGCGCCCCTTCTTCTCTGGATAGTCACTTCTGCCTGGACTAGCCTGCTCTCTTCCCCTCTGCAGGAGCTTTCTCTGGAAAACGGCTTCCATGTCCTGCTGGTTCCAAGTAGGATCCTGAGCAACACTGGCTGGCCTTGCCTGTTATGTTTAGTTAGGAGAAGCCCATGGCCATTCTGTCCCCTATGCAAGGGGCACATGGCTGGCGATATTGACTCGGACTTCACAGAAGCGAGTGGGACTAGCCAAAAGAGCCAGTTTAAAACAGAAGTAGTAGACTTCTTTTACTTTGGCCAAGAAGTAGCCATGTGTCTCCTAGGGCAGAAGGCCAAGGGAGGAGCAGGAGGAAACAGAGGGTTTCTGGTGTGCGCCACCATGGCAGGCAAACAGTATGCACCTTTAACTGCTGAGTCGTCTGTCCAGCCCAGGACTGTTTTAAAAATTAATTTATGTGTGTAAGCTTTGTGTGTCATTACATCACATGCATGCAGTGTCCTTGGAGGTCCGAGTGGGCGCTGACCGTCTGAAGCTGGAATGATTGATCATTATGAGCCCCAATGTACGTGCTGGGAAGCAAACCTGTGTCCTCTGCGCGGGCAGCAAGTACTCCTCAACACTGAGCTCTCTCCCCAGTCCCCAATGAACTTACATTTTTCAAATGTTTGTTTGGTTGTTTTTATTTGTTTTGGACAGGACCTTATCATGTAATGCAGGTTGCCTTCAAACCCGAGATCCTCCTGCCTCAGCCTCCTGAGTGCTGGGAGTATAGGCAAGTGGCACCATGCTTACTATTAAGATTTCAGTTCATGGAACTTCTTGGGGGAGTACCGCTCCTCAGGATCGCTTCCAGACCACCCGTGTCTCCCATGCCAAGCAAGGCAGATGGAGCACATCTTCAACCTTGCAGTCCTTTTGGGAGGAGCTGGTTTGGACTGGCTGTGTGGTGCATTCTCAAATTCATTGTTTATCCAGCAAATATTTATGGGGTGCCTACTGAGCAAGCAGAAGGCCGGCTCCCCGTGGGAAGTGGGAGACCCCTGTGCTGTACCCCCACACCTCTTTCCGCTTCAGTTCCCACTCTGGTCTGAATGCAGCTGGTGGTGGGGTGGGGTGGGGGCTTTGGTGACTGAGCGTGAGGACCTTTAGTGAGAAATATGGGCCATTTGGATCTGGGCTGCTTCTCCCTCTTCTTGGTCGTCCTCCACACTGACTTGGAAGGGTGCCAATGTGGCAAGTTCAGGTGGCATGGCCTGTAAATCCTGCCAGAGGCCCCAACCCCACCCCACCCCACTGCACCCCTGCACAGAGCTGGCCAGTATTTACTTAGGAAGGCGGATCTTGAGGTGCAATAAAAAGCTGAGAGAAGCTTCTAGATAGGAATGCTATGGCCCCAGACTGGAAGCAGCTTCCTGGGGAAGCTGCAGCAGCCCAGCCAGGGCCTCTTCCGGCTGCCCACTCTGTTGGCAGGTACGGTAGCAGGATAGTCGGGCCGGCTCCAAGGCGGCAGCCTGGATGCCTTTGTCTCTAATTCAGGGACCTGACTGGAAATGAAAGTATTTTATATGTTGATTATTATTTTTGCATAGACCCTAGCTATGTAGTCCTGGCTGATCTAAAGCTCACTATATAAAGCAAGTGGGGCTAGAACTTACTGTAATCCTCCTGCCTCTGCCTCCTAAGGGCTGAGATTACAAGGGTGTGCCAATACACTTGACATAGGAAACTCTCTGTGTATGTGTATGTGTGTGCTCACACATGCACATGTGGGCGTGTATATGGGCTTGCACATGCATGCATGTATGTGGACGTGTGTGAGGGCGTGCACGTGTACATGCATGCATGTGTGTGAGTACGTGTATGCATGTGTGTGCATGTTTGTAGGTGTACGTGTGTGTGTGCGTGCACATGTCTGCTTGTATGTGTAGGGCCAGATAGCAAGCTTGGCTGTCGTTTACTGGATACCCACTACTTTTCCCTTTTTCTTTTTTTTTTCTTTTTTTTTTTTTTGTCGTCATGTGTGCTTTATTGAATCCACTGTGGACAGATGCAGGAAGGTAACATTTGCCTACGCGTAGGGTAAAGGAAGGGTCACGGGACGGGCAGCTGTGGACTGTGGCGCGCGGGGCAGGACTAGAATCCAGAATGCGGCATTCTCTGTGAAAAGGCTTGAAAGACAGCCACAGAGGTGGTGGAGACAATAATGATGCAGATAATAACCATTAGGATGCTGAAGATCAGGGAGCTGATATTCAGGCACTTGGCAGTGGAGGCGTAGGCTTGGGCTCCAATCATATCACCCACCATCTTCCTGTCCCTGGACTTCACAGAGTAGGCATAGGCAATGAAACCCAGGCAACAGACGTTCAAGAAGAGTGCATTGAACAGGGACCAGACCACATGGTCAGGCACAGAGACCTCTCTGGGCATGTTGATCACGGTGGTTCTCACCACAGCTGAGCTGTGGGGTTCCCCCAGCTCAGTTACCCCATACTCCTCTTTGATTGTCTCATAGCTTGGGGGAAGTCCGGCATTGGTGCTCAAGAAGGCTTGGGAATTATGGCTCATGGTACTGACTCGAACAATCTCCCCGTCTGCAGGAGAGGATGGCTGCAGCTACCCCTCCCTTTTTCTTTTTAAGACAGGCTCTTTCATTGTCCTGGACTATGTTAACCTGGGCTGGCCAGTGAGCCCTGAGGACCCTCCTGTCTCTGCCTCCCCAGCACAGGGATGAGGTGTGAACCACTATGCCTGGCCTTTTTACATGGGTGACGGGAATCAAACTCAGGTCCTCGTGCTTGGAAGACAAGTGTTTTATTGCCTGAGCTATCACGCCAGGTCACCAAATGTCATTTGTTTATGTGGCATTTATAGGGCCTCCTAACTTGAGTTTGAGTGCTCTTGAGTCCCTGCCCTGAGGGAGGGTACGAGGCAAGTGGCAGGAACCAGCCTAGAGAGGTACAGTATCCTTTCTGCTGGGCTCTGTACCTCCCTCCACGCAGGACCTCTCCCCTCCCTGGAGCACACCAAGAGCCCAGAGCCCTTCACAGCCCCTTTTCCCTGAGCCCTGTCATGTGGTCACAGTCATGTGACTGGTCACAGCCATGTGACGGTCCTTCCTTTCCTGTTCCCCTGGGGTCTCCAGGTTACCAACAGTAACTTGGGCTGCCTGATCACCTAGTACTTTTTTTTGCCCTCCCCCCAGTGTTGGGTATGCAGATCTGTGCCCCCCAGAAGGGGTCCGAGGAGCTAGGATGGCATGTTGGCATCTTAGCTGGGCATGCTGTCGGATGTAGTCTGAGAAAATCCTCGTGGTTTAAGGTCCCAGTTCCTGGTTGCTCCCTGAAGTCACCTGTACCCTTTCCTTTGGCTCCATAGGAGTTGACACTTTAATTCAGGGGCCTGAAGGTCCACTTAGGAGAAGTCACATCATGAAAGTTCCAGGGACAGAGTTGTCTGGGAGAGCCAAGTCGTGTTATGGGGTAGGACAGAGGGGAAGAAGCAAGCCTGGAAGGCTTCCTGACAGAGATGATAATGCCTGAGTCCCCAGCTGCTCCTTCAGGTGGGTTTGTGCCCAGTGAGCTCGCCTGCAACTTGGACAGGGTCGTAGAATTGTGAATGACATCACAGCGTGGTGTGGCCAGGGCAGCCGGGTCATGGGTGTGGGTCAGTGCTTGGTGGGGGCCAGGACGCTGACCTGGGGACCGGAAGGGCCTGGAGATGTATTGACCTAACTTCAGAGAGACTGGGGGTGAGAGCTGGGTCTTTGGGCTGGCATAGGCAGACGCTCCAGAGCTGTGTGCTGCGGGTCCTGCCTCCACAGAAGAGCGAGCCTTGCCCTCACTGGAAAACCTGTTGAGACTAAGGTAGTCCTCACGCGCTACCGCATTTCCTGAGGGTAAGCGCCACAGTTCCTTGTGTTACCATGGAGCGGGAGGGCTATGAGTGGCTGTTGAGTTGCCCCTAAAATCTACACACACTGTGGGCAGTGGATCTCTTGTAGCCGGGGCTTGCCCTGCCTCTCACCCTTTCTCGTCACAGCCTCTGCCTATGACTAATGCAGGTTCCGCCTGAGCCATCGGCGCTGCCGGGGTTTTGGTTTCAAATTACTCCCCTCATAGGGCCAGAGCGCTTAGATTTTTAGGCATGGCGGGGAAACAAACTAGGTCCTCAAAAGATGAGGGGCACAGCGACTGCAGAGACCACAGCATGAAGCCGGGGGTGTGGACGGCCTGGCATCTACAGGAGGCACCAGCCCCAACCTGGGCCCACTTGCTGTCCTGGGCCACTGGTGCTCACGGCCTCTCAAATCCTGGTTTTCTGCTGCCCTAGGAGTGGGGCCTGGGGAGTCTCATGTGGAAGAAACGATTTCCTCTTCCTATTTTTTTGTGCTTACTGTGAGAGAATGATTAGACATCGTGTTTATAAGCAGAAAAACCATCAAGGAGTCTGTTGTCAAAGTCAAGAAAGAGATAATAAACCCAGACCCCGGTGGTACCCACTTGGGTTAGGGGGACAGGGACCCGCAGGTCAGAGTTGGGGAGGGGGGGTCCCGGAGCAAAGGCTCAGCAGTTAAAGAGCCATTGTTGCTCTTGCAGAGGACCCTGGTTCAATTCCCAATATCCACATAATGGCTCCCAACCATCCAGAACTCCAGTTCCAGGGACCCAACACCCTCTTCCGGTCTGCTTGGGCACAAGGCACGGACATGGTACATATATGTACATCTAGACAAAACACTCAAACACATAAAGAGAGAAATCTAAATCTAAACAAACAAAACCAAAAAACCCACGATGTTCAGAGACAAACTCTGCTTCATGCTACATGCTAGAGGCTAGCCTGGGCTATCTAAGACACTATTTCAAAAAAGTTCTTTCCTCCTGGGGTGGGGTGAGGAGAGAAGGAAAAAAAAACCCAGCCCACCATGTCTTTCCTCCTCCTGCTGTCTGACTATTTGAGATGGAAATGGTCGTTAGGGCTCAGTGAATGGCTGATGCGCTCAGCCGGTCTGCAGAGGGCACCTGCCTTGTGCTCCCCAGTTGCCAAAACAAGTTACCACAACTAACTGGTGGGGTAAAGCAATACAAATGTATTTTCTCACAGCCCTGGGGCTACCAGTGTGCTTAGCATCACTGTGGCTGTGCAGTGCTCTACCCTCTGGAGGCTTCTAGGGAGCCCCTTGCCTTCCTCCGCCACCTGTGTGGGGCTCCAAGTGTCCCTTGGCTTTTGGCCACATCATTCCAACCTGCAGTCACGTCTTCAACTCCCCTGGATCTGTCTTTGCTTCCTTTCCTTTGTGTGGCAAACTCTCTCTCATTTTAATACCTCCCCCCAAGAAGCAACTGGACAGGAAGTTATTGAAGAGAGTCCCTTAAAAACTGTGATGAAGAGACTGATGTGTAGCTACTAAGTTGCCAGCTTCTGGTGGGGGTGGGGGGGTGGGGTTGAGAAAGGACTTGGTTTTTTTAAGGGTCTCCCCACTGGGAGTTTGACCATGCTCCAGTGAGTATATGGGCAACACAAATTAGACTTGGTATTTTGGGTTTTTTTTGTTTATTTTTGGGGGGCACAGGTGGGAGGCTGGGTCCGGGAAGAAGGGGAAGTGAGTGTGATGGGGTGAATAGTATGAAACTCCCAAATAATTAATAAAAATATTATGCTGGGAAAAATACAAATTCCTTCCCTTTAGCTCCTCCCAGACATAGCCCCACCTCCCTGCCCTCCCAACTTCTTGTGTTCACTCTTTTTCATTAAATAATTCAACTCCAGTTTTCATTGCCCACCTGTAGGCAGAGGCTGCTGTTCATTTCCTGGCTGCCAAGACCCAAATAATAACACAAAAACTATATAGGGGTGTGTCTTTCTCCTTTGGTGGCTCCATGGCATCTCCCTGACTCCGCCTTCTTTCTTCCTCTATCTCTTTGGAATTCCTGCCTTACTCTATTCTGTCCTGCCGTAGGCCAAAGTGGCTTCACTCATTAACCAATGAAAGCAGCACATATACAGAAGGACCTCCCACCCCACCCACCTACCTCCGTGTGTGTGTGTGTGTGTGTGTGTGTGTGTGTGTGTGTGTGTGACCATCTACCGGCACAGGGTTGGCTTACCAGGTGCCACGCCCTTTAGAAAAACCGACTCCACCCATCAACTGCCTTCGCTCCCCAATTAGGGACACGCCGGCTTGACCTCTAGAAGGTCTTATGCAGACAACTACAGCTGCTGTAAGTTCAATGTGCTGTTGTGTCCGGGAGACACGGTTCGGATCCATCCTCTCTGACCTCCGGCTCTTACCGCCTGCCTTCTCACCTCTCCCCCTGGTCCCTAAGCCTTGGGGAGGGTGTGGGATATAAATGTCTGTTTGCAGCTGAGCGACTTTTACTCTGTTAATTCAACCAACTGTGAGTTTCTGTTTTAACCACTGTCCACTGCACAAAAAAGAACTTCTCTGTTGAATTCTTCCTCTTTCTAAGAAGTTTTTTTTTTTTTTTAAATTATTTCCATTTATTGTGTGCTTGGGAGTTGAGTGCTGCGGAACATGTATGAAGATCAGAGGTCAGGCGTGGGTGGCAAATACCTTTCCCACAAGGAGCCATCTCGTTGGCCCCCCTCACGTAGCCCAGGCTGACCAAACTTGTATATATAACCAAACTGACCTTGAACTCCTGATCCTCCTGCCTCCATCTTCCCAGTGCCGGGATTATAGGTGTCCACTAAAGCACCTGGTTTCTGTGATGCTGGGAGTGGAGCCTAAGGCTTTGTGTCTATGAAGCAAGCATTCTTCCAACTTAGCCACATCGCCAGCCTCAGATGTCCCCTTTAGAGAGACACATATGCTGTTGCCTTTGGGACACCTGAGTGATTCAGGACAAAGTCTTCATCGGAAGCCCCATTCCTAACAAGGCCTCAGTCATGGGTTCTAGGATGTGAATTCTTAGGGGACCATTGGTCAACTCTTCCAGTGCCCCAGCCTCTTTCCACCAAGACCGTTCCCAGCTCTCTCACGGTGCAGACTGCCCTTTGAGGCTCCACTCCATGCTCCCTGGCAGGGACATTTCGCTTGATGTCTCCCAGGAGGCTAGAAATTACTCCCACAGGAAGATGCCTTACTGTCTAGGGAAGGGCATTTGGGGTCCTGCCCCAGACAGGGAGAGGACGGGCCTGCGGGGGCATCTTGGGCTTGGGGGTGCTTTAGCTGTGGGATGGAGGATGCTGGCCTTGGGAACCCAAGCACAGTGGACAGTGGATGGCTTATCTGAAGGCTGTGATGTTTGGGCTAGTGAGCACCCAGTGGCCAGGCATGAGTGCTTTCCCAGGCTCACCATGTGCCCTCTCTTTTTCAAGAGAGACTATAAGTCTGAGTGAGCCGGGATGACACATGCCCGTAGTCCTGGTGCTCTGGATGAAAACCATGACGATCTCCACAAGTTCAAGGCCAGCCTGATTTGCTTAGTGTTCCAATCCCTGGTTCAAAATACCAACAAAAACCCCAGTCAATAAAGAGATACCGTTTTTACAGAAACCCTGACACAAATACATTTTCTTTAAGTAGAGATTGGGCAGCAAAGCCCCCGCTTGCCACCAGGTTTGAATGGTCTTTTGATACAAGGATGTCCTATACCCTGGGGTCCTTCCCCTAAACCCTCCTATTGGTACTGCTAAGTCCATCAACCCAGCCAGGGCTCTGAGCAGGTGCCGACGGCTCCTCCTACCCCTACCAGGTGAGCAGCCCCTGGACCAGGTGGCCACCAGGAAATAGAGCTGAGCCCTGGGGCCAGCCATGTTCTCAGAGAGCCGCTGAGTCTGGGGAAATCGCAGCCGGAGGACGTGTTCCCTCCCTAGGGACTGCTGAGACTGACTGACTCATGTGTATGGGGTGGGAATCTTCCAGGAAAGCCTCCAGCCAGCTCAGCCTCTTGGGAGCGTTGGGTGGGGGCAGCCTGTCCCTCTGATGCTGCAGGCTCACAGGACAAGGGGACCTTCTCAGGGATTGTCTTGGGCAGGTATCTGGAACCTTCTCCCTGTCCTTCGGTCTGGGAGGTGACCACCGCCTACCCAGATAGTTTGCCTGTGGCGGGGTTGAGATCTGGCCCTGCAGAGTGAGGTGAGGCAGGCAGGCAGGAAATAGGCTTTTTAAACGTTTAAAACCCAAGAAAATCACAGCATCGCTGGACGGGAGGAAAATGAAAGCCTTTGGAAGTGGCCAGGAATTTGACTCTACGAGTTGGTTTCCAAGAGCCTAAGTTAGGCATCTCCAAGTGGATATTAAAAGGGAACAGCCAGACTCCAGCGGCGGGGGCTGGAGGGGGCGGAGAGAGGAGGCGCTGCCGGAAGCTGCACGCTGGACGGCTGAGGCCACCACACTGAAGGCCAGGCAGCTGGTCCCGCGCTCAGGGAGAGGACCCAGGGACGCCCCAGGATCCCATAGAGCCCCCTTCCGTTTTTCAGTTTCTCCCTTCGTGTTCCTATTCTCCCCTGTGTGGCAGAGACAATGCTACTTCAGTTCGGAGCAGAGACATATGACCACCACATGGAAATGTGGTAATTTGGATCTGTTCGTGATTGCAACAGATTGAAGAAATTAGACCAGACAAAGAGTGTTTTTGGAGGAAGAGGAGGAGGAGAGAGAGGGAGGGTGACACGGTGAGAAAGGGGAGGAGGACCCCTCCGCGCAGGGGACACCGGCATCCCGTCTGCCTGCTGTAAATACATCCGTAGGAATGGAGAGAGATCGCATCACAGGTAGGCCCTCCGTGTCCCATGGCCCCCTATCCCTGAACCTGACCCACGCTGAGCTGTGGCTTCACCGGTGATTCGGGAAGTGAGCACCCAGGGTCAAGTTCACTTACTTTTACAGAAATATTTCCTTTATCTGCTGACTATTCCTCGTTGGTGAGCTGGAATGCCGCTTCCCACTAAGCCCTGCCGAGTCTGGCTTTTATTTAAACTGGGTTCCTCTGCTCTGCTATTTCTCTTTCATTTTCCGGTATGCTGCTTTTACGTCTGTGACCACTGTGAATTTAGAGACTCAGGAAGGGTGGGTGGTGGGGATGAGCTCTGCATCAGGGCCAAGGCAGCCTGGCTTGCTTGCCCATCATCTGGCCTTGGTCTTCTCCTGAAATAGCCTTGCTGGGCCTCTTGGGCAGTTGATTATAGAGGGTGGTGGCTCCCAGTGCTTGGAGGAGGTGTACGCACATGTGTGCACCCTCGGTGTGTGTGTGTGTGCGTGCATGTGGCCCCAGGGCACACTCGTGAGTGCACATGTGGCCGTGCACTTTTGCAGTCCCCTTGGATTCGGTATAGATCCAGCAGGATCCGGTAGAGATCCAGCAGTGTAAACAGTTCAAGGAAGAGAACGGGGTCTCCCTTTCCTTAGCCATCCTAGTCAAGTTGTTCCCAGGTTAAGCTGCCAGTTCCTGCTGGGACCATCCACGTCTAAGGTCATTACTGCCTCCTCTGCCTTGGGCACCATCTGAGTCACAGGCCGCGGGATAGTGTGGGTGGGGAATTCTAGGGATGTGACCCTTACTCTAGACTGGTGTCCTGTGGTCGTGGTGAGGCTAAAGCCCCACCCAAAAGTGTCATTGGCCTTGGGCTATTGGTTGCTTCTGTGTGTACGCGCAGAGACAGGGGTCTCTTAGACGTCAGGTAGAAGGAAGAAAGGCCCATCTCAGGGGGCTCCTCGGAGGGATGGCCTGACCCCACCGAGTCCAATCCTGTGATTTCTGATGCCATGTCAAGCTGGCCGGCATTCACTAAGAGGCAGCCACCTGGTGCCTGGCTGATGGCGGTGACCCTGATGGGCACAACAAAAGACATGGGAGGGGAAACCTGCCTGTGTTGGGCTTGGCATCGTGACCAGCTGGAGGTGATGGGCACAGAGCTAAAGTTTCTTATGCCAGTTTGTAGGGGTGACATGGCAGAGAACGCCAGCAACTTCTGAGGCCCTGGACAGGTGGTGCTGCGTCCCCCTCAGGTAGCCTGGCCCTACACCTCCTCTGTCACCAGCTGGTAAATGACAGTTGTTTTAGTGTCTGGCTGTCTGGGGCCTGCACTTTTTTTGTGTCGCTATGCTGGGGTGTGGGTTCTCTGGAACACGAGGCCACTGAGCCACACCTCCCTCCCCCAGCCCAATCCTCCTTCTGTGGATTGCAAGACCCAACCCAGGTGGGTGACAGCAGGGTATTTGAGAGCCTCGCATAAAGGGGAAGCGGCTCCCTGCCTCACAGGCTGACCAGAGCTTTTTATACACCGGACAAAGCAACCTTTGAGAGCCGTGCATCCTGGCCCTCACCACCCAGTCATTGCCAGTGCCCTCAGCCAAGGACAGAGCAGCACCAGACCAGAGTGGGACCTTCTCCTTTCGTTTGCTTTGAGGAAGGGGCCTGGCCTCAGATTCCCTGTGTAGCCCTGGGTGGCACTGAATTCCTGATCTTTCCGAAGCCTCTATCACTGGGGTGCTGGGGTGCTGGGGTGCTGGGGTACTGGGGGGCTGGGATGGCAAATTTACCACACCAGGTTTACATGCCACTGGGAATGGAACCAGGGCACTGTGCATGCCAGGCAAGCACTGCCAATGACTACATGCCCAGGTGGGACCTTCTGTGAGGATGGGCCAGGGCCGAAGGTCAGTCCTTCCTCCCTCCCTGTTTGGGGGAATTGGGAACGGCGCTCAGCACTGTGACCACTACGGGCACGTGCTCTACAACTTCTGTGCTCCCAGTCACTTACATTTCTTTTTCATTTTGAGGCATAGTCTTGCTGTGTGCCCCAGGCTGATCTCGAATCCATGGTTGTCCTGCTTTAACCTCCTGAGTATCTAATACGCAGGCGCAGGCCCCCATCCTAGGCTCAACTGGCACTTTAGGAGATTTAAAAAAAAAAAAAAAAAAAAGCACCTCATTTGGATGTGATTTTCCAAAACTCAGTTGTGTATAGCCAGACTAGGAGTAAAGAGGAAAATCCCCGCCACTCCTCCAGAGAGCCTGTTCCTCACCCTGGCCAATTAAGCGGGGTCAGGTGTAGTCCTGGCTATAACCCCAGTCCCTGCTGGGCGGCCTCCTGCAGATCACTGTGAGGTTTGGCCTCAGTTTCCCGATCTCCAGGGTGAGATTGAGCCCCTCCCCGTTCTGGGTGCTCGGTGTGCATTTGGGTGACTCCCCTTCCAGCTGGGTGTGCTGAGTCTTGCCATTCTGTCTTGGTGTCAGATGGTGTGGGAGCGGGTCCATCCTCGCCTGCACTCTGGAGTTGGTGGACTAGGGGTACACTTGTTATGTCCAAACAGATGGAGACCAGGCTGGCGCCCCAAGGGCTGGTGTCTGAAGTGTGTCCAGGACTGCTGTCCAGGAGGTGTGGCAGAGGGTGTGGCCTTGCCCTGGTTAGGGTCATGGGACTTGCCCAGCTTCAGGGAAGAGGCTCAGGGCCAGAGTCAGCATCCTTAGCTCTGCCCTGTCCTTCCCTTTTCTTCTCTTCCTTCTCCTGCCTTGTGAAACTGGCCCAGGGTCTTCCTCGGCTCTCAGAGATTTCCCTAGGCAAATGCCTCTGGCTCCTCCACAGAGCTGGCGTGAGTCACTGAGCAGGGGCAGGCCTCAGAGGCACGGAATGCGGCTTCTCCAGCCAAGGGTCGGCGTGGTTTCTTTTCTCGTTGTTCTGGATTGGCTCTGTGGCTTTTAGACATTAGAGCAGTTTTATCTTGTTCCAAGTGCTTGTGTTTCAGCGGGGGGGGGGGGGGGGGGGGGGCTGACTCTCTAAGAAGGGAACTTTCCACTCATCCAGGCATTGGGAGAACAGGGAGGGTGACAATGGCTGGGCCAGTGAGGCCGTCACAGACAGGGACCCTGGAAGGCCCTGCCCAGTAATGAGTCTACACATGGAAGGTCCCCACCACCCTGGCATCGGGGCTGTGCTTCCGGCTTGGGTCTGGTTTGTGTAGCGGACACACCAGGGTCCCAGTTCATCTCAGGATGGACCCCTGTCTTGGGATAGGGCAGGAACTGGGGGCTCCCTGGAGACTATACCTCACCTCTTACTGCCCCGTCTGTCTCCAGCTTTCTGTCCCTCCTCATCTTCCACTTCTGAGGAAGTCTTATCCAGGGCCCGGGGGCTGGCCCGAAGCCTCCAGCAGGCCCCAGCTGTGACTGATGTGGGACTCTGGTTAGCTGTGGGGTGGAAATCAGAAGCAGAAGGTGCCGCGTGAGCGGCGGGGGGGGGGGGGGGGGGGGGGTGGGGGGGGGGGGGGGGGGGGGGGTTGGCTCCTTCCGAAGCTCCAAGAAGCTTTTTGGCCCAGTCCTCTCTCAGCTCCTGGTCGCTGCAGCAGCCGCAGCATTGCTTGGCTCTCAGTCCCATCCCTCCGGCTTTTGCCTCTGTTGTCTGGTGACACATTATATCTGCAAAGAAACTTTCATATTTTCCTTTCCCCCAAATTGTCATATTTGTGTTTATTTGTGCATGTGCATACGTGCTGTGGCAGGTGTGAGGTCAGAGGACAACGTGAAGAGATTTAGTTCTCCTCTTCCATTTGGTACGGAGACGGAACGCAGGTCCTCAGGTTTGGTGGCAAGCACCTTTACCAGTTGAGCCACGTCAATGGCCTAAGAGCCATGTCTCACAGACAAGACTGTGTGGGAGTATGGGTGTATGTAGGGGGTATGAGGTGTGGGGTGGTGGGTGTGAGGTGTGTGGGGTGGTGGGGGTGTGTGGCAGTATGGGTGTATGTAGGGGTATGAGGTGTGGGGTGGTGGGGGTGTGTGGAATGTGGGGTTGGTGGGGACATTGTTCACACTATGCCTGGCAGGCATCGGTCTAGTTATAAGACTGTGCAGCTGAAATGACCTTGACCTCCGGATCCTCTTGCCCCCACCTACCAAGTGCTGGGATTATAGATATATACCACCACGCGAGGCTCTTTGCCCATTTTTGAGTCAGATTGCTTTGTCGTTGAGTCGAGGGAGCTCTTTATATATGCTGGTTATTGTTCCTCATTTGATCTGTCTTGTCAGAACTTTCTTGTGCCCTATGGACTCTTTCCCCTTGAGCACTCGCCTGGTTTTGTGGCTTTGGATGAGGAGTGGGGACAGCATTGCCTGTCACACAGTGCTGAGTAGATGTGTCTGTAGGTGTGTGTGCAGATGCAGGACAGCCTTTCTTATGGCTCCCCAGGCACCATCTGCCTTATGCTTTGAGACAGAATCTCTTTCTTGGTGTTGCTGTTTTGTTTTGTTTTTGAGACAGGGTTTCTCTGCATAGCCTTGGCTGTCCTGGAACTCACTCTGTAGATCTTTAATCCCCGCACTTTGGAGGCAGAGGCAGGTGGATGGATCTCTGAGTCTGACTACACAAAGAAACCTTGTCATACACACACACACACACACACACTCACACTCACACTCACACACACCCAAAGACACACACACACACACACACAGATTCTGTCTCTGTAGACCAGGCTAGCCTTGAACTCAGAGATCCACCTCCCGTCTCTTAGCCCGGAACTTGTCACTTAGATCAGGCAGTCAGTGAGCTTCAAGGATCCACCATGTCTATGTGCTCAGTGCTGAGGTTTGAACTCGGGTCCTCATGTTCACAAGGCAGGTACTTTACCGACTGGTGGAGATGTGAGTTTTGGGGGAGTTACTAGAATCCTCTCCTTGAGGGTGGTCTGACTTGGGATCCGAACAGCTGTACAAAACCAACAGTTCAAAATCCAAAAGTGGAGAAGACATTAAGAACAAAGGTTCTGAGGTGGGATGAGGGCACAGTGAAAGTGGGGTGGGGAAGAATTGGTCCCTGACTCACGGTGGTATGGCTCAGAGCCACAATCTCCCCAGTTCCTGAGTTCTGGGGTCTTGGTGCCCTGCTTTGATTGGGTGGAAACAGAAGGGAGCGGCTGCTGCATAGCCCATCTTTCTTTTCTGCATCTTTCCTTCAGGCTACCCCCTCCATGTTCTGTTTGCCCCGTGCTCGTGGGCAGCCCTCAGTCTGGACTTGGGTAAGGCCAGCTGACGGCCTCAGCAGCAAATTCTTCAGTGCGGGGCTCCCAACCATGTGTGTGCTGACTCGTTCACGACACTGCACACACAACATGAAGTCACAGGGCATTGCTGTCAATAATGACGAAAATGACAGGGGCTGGAGAGATGGCTCAGCAGTTAAGGCTTCTTGTTTGTTTGTTTGTTTTTTGAGACAGGGTTTCTCTGTGTACCCTTGATTGTCCTGAAACTCGCTCTGTAGACCAGGCTGGCCTCGAACTCAGAGATCTGCCTGCCTCTGCCTCCTGAGTGCTGGGATTAAAGGTATGCACTGCCCTGCCCGGTCAGTTAAGGCTCTTGCAGAAGACCCAAGTTTGGTCCCCAACACCCACATAGCAGCTGCAACCATCTGCAATTCCAGTAACTTCTCTTCTGGCCTCTGAGGGCACCAGGCACACACAGTGCACAGACACACATACAAGCAAAATACCCACACATATAAAATAAAAATAATAAATAAATATTCTTATTTAAAAAGAAGAAAGTATGTATTGCAGATTCAGGGTTCTGCCTAGTGCCCCAGCCCAAGGTAGAGAGGAAGACAGGAGGAGCAGTGGGGGGTTGTTGGTGTTCTTCCTGGAGAGGATAGCCTCAGTCTGCCAGTGGGTAGAGGCTATCCTCCAGGAACTGGATACTCGGTGTGGATATAGTGTGTTCTACAGACAGGTAATGCCTATACGTCAACAGCTCCGTAACTTGCTTGGTATTTGTTGGTGGCCCAGCAAGGGGCTAGCTTGCTATCTGCTGGAAATAGAGGGGCAACCGCAGTAATCCCTTCGACCAGCAGGGGGCGGTGCAAGCTTTATAAGCCCAGTATACCTGAGCGACACTTTCCTTGGATCTGCAGAAGCGGGGCTACATGTTGCTGCTGCTGTTACTGCCTGTGCTGCTGCTCCCAGGACAACTTGCATCAGGCTGAGGGGAGGCCATCAAATTCCCATTCTAAATGGATGGTATCTGGAGGAAAAGGGGGGGCGATGCCTCTAGATTCTTTTTGTATTTTATTTTATTTTTCTAGTTTTCGTTTCGATCTCTCAAGTTTTTCAGCTCACTTTACTGTGTGTGTGTGTGGTTCGCGTGCATAAGTGTGTGGATACTGACATTGTCTTCCGCTATCATTTTACACCTTTGGTTTCAAAAACGACTTGTGTGTGTGTGTGTGTGTGTGTGTGTGAGAGAGAGAGAGAGAGAGAGAGAGAGAGAGAGAGACAGACAGACAGACAGACAGACAGACAGACATGGTGTGGCGCGTGTGAGGACAGCTTCTGGGAGTCAGTTCCCTCTGTGTGAGCCCTGGGGAATACTAGCATGGGCTGCCATATCTAGCTTTTACATGGGTGCTGGAAATTTAACCCAGGTCCTGCACAATAGGCTTTCTTTACTAACTGAGCCATCTTTCCGGGCCACACCTTTCTAACTTCCTGAGAAATATTTCAGACATAAAGGAAAGATGGGATTGTGACTGCCCACACACCTGCCATGAATGCGCCCTTCTTCCTTCATTTAGGTTCGTCCTCCGTCCTCCAACAGTCGGGTTCTCTCCAGACATATTGTACTGACTAATTAAGTAATTTGTCTTTGAGATAGAGTCTCACGTAGCCAAGGCTACCTTCAAACTCATTATGTAGCCGAGGCTGGCCTTGAACTTCTGATCCCTCCACCTCCATCAGGCAACCGCCACTGGCTACAGAGACAGTCTAAATAAGTCACAGACATCAGCACACGTGGCCTTTACTCCGCTCTGCCCATGTCTCTTGTGAACCACAGCGATTTTCTTGCCGCGTTTCTGTGCTGCTCAGATGCTGGGCGTGCTGTCTCGTGAATTTTGACTGGTAGATGCACTTGTGGCCCAACCGCAGCCACAACACGGAACACTGGCATCGCCCCAGAGTCCCCTGTCCCTTCCTTTGCAGCTGCTGGCTTTGTCTTCTCCAGGGAATCTCCCCACCCTGGATTCCCTTATCTGGTTCAAATGCTGGCAGAGTCCTGCTTGCTGCTGTGGGTCCCCGTGACTTGTTCCATGTTACAACTGGGCTGTGCTCCTAACCTGACCCTTCTGTGGCTTTTACATTTTCCTGTTTCCTCTGGTTGCTTCTGGTCGGGACCCTATGATGAGCGTCTTTTCCCGGACGCTGCCTTCATTTGTCGTGTGGAAATGCCTAGCCTGATTGGCCCTTAGGATCAGTGTCTGGCTAATTCTGGAAGAAACTGCTAGATCTTCGCCCAAAGTGACCATGAGACTTCAGTCCCAGCAGCGGCTTGCTCTGTGTGCATGCCAACATTTGCTGCTGTCACTCTTAAATTTTAGTCATTCTGGCGGGCGGGTGGAGCTGTTCCATTCTGGCTTTCATTTTGCATCTGTCTGGAGACTAATGTGGCCCAGCGCATGTTCATGACTTCCCTAGCTATTCCTATATTTTTCCTTTGTCAAATATCTTTCTGAAATCTGTTGCTCATTTTTGAATTGGATGGCTCCGCTCTTCCTCATTACTTCTGGATATCGGTCTTTGGTCAGACGGGTGCTCTACGGAGAGTTTACTCTGGCCTGCGGCTTGGCTATCGGTTTTGGCTTAACCGTATTTTTTAATGAGTAGAAGCGTGTCCCCTTGCTTTTGGTGAAGTCTCATTTTGTAATTTCCCTTTGTGGTTTTCACTCTCTGTGTACTGTAAGAACCATCTTGCGCCAGGCTGCAAAGGTACAGTCAGTTTTCTTCTAGTATGTTTCCAATTTTAGTTCTCAGGCCTCAGCTTTGGGTCTGGTGTAAGGTGGGGTCAGCGTCCACGTTGTTGGTGGTTTTTGTGTCCTTGTAGTGGCTCAGCTCCTCCTACGGACATTTCTTTCCATGCTGTGTGGTGTGGGGACTTCTCTTGAACAGCATTTGAGGACTGGGGACGCAGGAGGAGTCAGCACTACGGAACCTATGCATGGTGATAGACAATGCCTGTCCCCCCAGCACGCAAGGGATGGGGGCATGAGATCCATCCAAGGTCATCAGCTACACAGTGAGTTTGAGGGCAGGCTGGGCTAAGTGAGTCTTGAATAATAAAGAGAGGAGTAGGGCTCAATGGTTAAGAGCACTGGCTGCTCTTCCGGAGGACCCTGGTTCAAGTCCCAGCACCCACAGGGTGGCTCACAGCTGTCTGTAATTACAGTCCCATGGTATCTGATACCTTCATGCCATTGCACATAAAGTAAGTTTAAATAAATTATTTTAAGAAAATAAGGAAGAGGGGCACTAGAGAGACGACTCAGTAGTTAAGGGCACGGGCTGCTCTTGGCAGAGGGCCTGACTTCAGTTCCCAGCACTCACATGGTGGCTCACAGTTCCTGTAACTCAAGTTCTAGGAGTTCTGATTCCCTCTCTGGCCTCTACAGCATGCAAGTGGTGCACATACAGACAGGCAGGCACACGTACACACATGTAAATAGGATTTTTAATTTTTAAAAAGAGAGAAAAGGCTGACTTGGTTTATGCACCTGTGATGGATATCTGTAAATTTGAGGCCAGCCAGATCTATAGTGTGAGACCTTGGCTCAAAAAATAAAAATTAAAAGAGGGTGGAAAAGAGAGGAAGGGAGAGAAAAGGAGAGAGAGAGAGAGAGAGAGAGAGAGAGAGAGAAAAGGAGAGAGAGAGAGAGAGAAAAGAGAGAGAGAGAGAGAGAGAGAGAGAGAGAGAGAGAGAGAGAGAGAGAGAAGAGAGAGAGAGAGAGAGAGAGAGAGAGAGAGAGAGAGAGAGAGAGAGAGAGAGAGTTAGGGGCTGGGTAGCTGAGAGGGTGAAGATGCTTGCTACCAACTCTTACAACCTGAGTTAGATCCCAGAATCCACATGACAGAAGGAGAGAACTGACTCCGGGAACTGCCCTCCGATCTCCACACCCTCCACACATACACACCAGTATAGAAATGCGAAGGTCTCCCGTCCCTCTGTCGAGAGAATCCATTGCTTGTGGTTTTCACAGAGGGCCTCTTGTGAGTGTTTGTCAGATTTCTTCCTGGGGCTGTAGCTTCTGGCACGACTGTAGACTGAAGTGCTGTACATATATATTTGTAGAACAAACAGACTGTTTCTCTTGGGACCCTCTTATAACACGAGGGTGCTCCTAACACAGCGGGGACAATGGCTTCCCCGAGCACCAGGTAGCCCCCTCCCTGTGGAGGACTCTGCTGCTCTGTGAGGCAGACCAGCTCTGACGCCGCCATTTGTCTGCAGCACCGAAAGCCTCCATAGCTCTGGGTCAGTTCCTCAAGGCTGCCCTTCCTTGGATGCCACTCAGCAAGACTGGTTCTCTGGAAATTCTGACTAATCAGCCGTGAATTGGGGAACCCTTGGGGTTCAGCTCTCATTTGCTGAAGCAGTTCCTACAACACGAGGAGCCCTTTGCTTAAACTTGCCAGTCTCGCGGGAGGATTGTTTTAATTTGATTTTGTTACTTTTAAGTGTGCGCATGTGTGTAGTGTGTGTGTACATGTGCGTGTGCTGTGTGTGTGTGCGCGCAAGTATGCATGTGTACATGTCTGCAGGTGCACAGACAAGGCAGATTCTCTTGGAGTTAGAGTTGTAGGTGGCTGTGAACTGCCAGCCAAACCGGGTTTGCAAGAGTAGTATGGTCTGAGCTGTCTCTCCAGCCCCTCGGAAGCCTATTCTGAAGACTAGATATGAACGACCGGACACAGGATGAGGTTTGAAAGGGTGCAGTGCTCATAGCTGAGTGCGCCAAGCTCCCCGAGTGTTGATGAATCTAGTGCTCTTCCTGTGTGTCCCTGAACTGAGTCCTTGTGGGGTGTCGCGGAGACCATGCTGTGTGACAATGACGGCTTTAGTTGTCCAGCGTGGACGGCAAACCCTCTCAGGTGTCAGTCACCTTTTGCTGATTGATGATTGCACAGCAGGTGTGGTCACTCACACTTGGGGTTCAGCACCCAGGAGTCTGAGGCCAACCTGGGATACACTGGAAGTTCAAGATCTTCCTGGGCTTCAGAGAGAAACCATGTCTCCAGGTGGAGAGATGGCTCAGTGTTCTAAGGGACGACCTGGGCGAGGTTCCCAGCACCCATGTAGGAATTCCCAACCACGTGTAACTCCAGTTCCAGGGGATCTGGAGCCCTGTTCTGACCTCCACAGGCACCAAGCATGCGTGCACACGTTGGACAGACATTCGTATAGGTAAAACACTCACGTATAAAACAAAAATAAATGAATATAAAACAAAAATGTATGTCTCAGAAATAAAACAAGTGGATAAACAGAAACCACACACAAACACAACACATCCCACACACAAGCACACACACACATGCCCCCATCTTCCACACAAGCGCCCCCCTTCCCCACACACATACCCCATATTAGTTGTGGTTAAGATCGCTGATACAAGGCTGTTTCCTGACCAGGCCCTGACTAAGCCACCAAGTCAGTAGAAGGAAGGAAGTAATGATGATAAGGGCAGAAATCAAGGAAATGGAAAAAGAGAAAAAATAAGGTCATTTTTTGTTTCTTAAAGACGTACAGAGCCACGAGCTTCAGCTAGACCACTGAGCTGGAGAGGGAGCAGAGGGGGCATCGGGATAGAGATGGTCCCTGTTAGCAATTCGGGTCATCCTACTCAGTCCTGTAGAAGGGCAGGCCTGATTGTGCACACCTTCAGTCCCAGAAAAACATAACAATGACCAAAAATCAACATTGAAGGAAGCTAGAAGAAACCAGAATAATGTTCTGTCTATGATGCTTAATGGTGTCGGGCAATGATGGTGCATGTCTTTAATCCCGGCACTCTAGAGGCAGAGGTAGACGTCTCCCTTGGTGGATTTTATCAGGCAGTTACGGGGGAGATGATGCCCACAGTGTGCAAGCTTTAGCAGACAGTGGAGAGCGGAGCCCCCACAGCCCATTGCAGGAGGCCAGAATTACTCCAACAAAGACGTTACCCAAACCAATAAACTAAAAAAGAAAACACTTGTCAGTATCCCCCATAAAATGTTTTTTTAACCCAAAGCAGGGAAATACAACAGCAACAAAAACAACATTTGCAAAGGGTTATAGCTCACAGCCAGGCTGGACTCAGTCCAAGACTGCCTTACTATTCAAACCCAATTGTCGTGGTGCTGGAGTGGAAAACCCAGCACTTGGGAGGCTGAGGCGGGAAGGATCAGGAGTTCAAGGCTTTCCTTAACGGCATAACCAGTTTGGGGTCAGCCGGGCTTCATGGGATCCTGTCTCAAAAAAACCTAAAAAACAGGGTCAGCAAGATGGCTCAGCAGGTAAAGGATCTTGCCTCTAGGCCTGGGACCCACATGGAGGAAGGAGAGAACTGATTGGACAAGCTGTCCTCTGACCTCCACACTTGTGCCACGGCGCAAACACGCGTGCACGGTGACCACAGTCGTGGTAAGAAATCTTCAGACATAGGCATGGACTGTAGAGAGGAAGCCGCAGGGAAAGTTAAATGGCTCCCAGGGGTCTGCAAACAAATTTTTCCTTTTCCTTTTTAATATTTAAATGTATTAGGGGCTGGAGAGATGGCTCAGCGGTTAAGAAGAGCACTGGCTGCTTTTCGAGAGACCCAGGTTCAATTCCCAGCACCCACATGGAGGCTCACAACCATTCTAGTGGGATCTGATGCCCTCTTCTGGCATAAAGGCATACATGCAGTTAGAGCACTCATACCTAAAATAAATAAATGAATCTTAAAAAAAAAAAAGAATGGCCAAGAAGGGTTAAAGAGGCCCAGTCTAAAGAGGCAGAGAGCTATTGAGGATGCAAACAGAAGCCGCGGGTGGTTAGAGGCCTCGCTAAGGATCCCAGTGGGAGAGCTGTAGGTGTGCTGAGAGCCCAGACCCAGGCTGCAGGATCCTTGAAGGAAGCTCCTGGATCCTAGAGGAGAGAGAGAGAGAGAGAGGCACCTTGGAGAGGCCTTTTGGGGTCCTACCACCATCCTGTGCTGTCTGCCTGCTGATTCCTTGCAAGTGGGGTGCAGTGTTCCAAGGTTTCTTCTGAGAGAGATGCCAGGTACATTGCAGCTCTTGGCTGGAGGGACCCAGGAACTGGCCCTGCCTGACACGCTGTTGGACCACAGTGCCCTACTCTGCGTGGGTCAGCAGCGTCCTTCCTGCTATGACCATGTGGGCGGCAACATCAGATCCACAGGCTCAGCCTCGTCGGTAGGATCCAGGTGGCCATGGTGTCACCATTATTGAACCAGAAGAGGGAACACCGCATTCCAGCAACCCCAGATTTTGGGCTTGGCCTTCAGGGACTTGGGTGTTGTGCAGCTGTGGTTTGGTGCAGGCCCAGCCCCCTTCTCTTATCTTCTGCCCAGCACCAGGGCTGAAATGGCATCTTCTTTAGGCCAGACTTCAGCACCCCAGGACTGCTTTTCCTGGTGTGCCCAGGGCCCTGGGATCTGCTCCCAGGTATGGAAGGAGGGGACTCCCAAGGGCACTGACCCTTCTGTCTTAGTTGTGTTTATTGGTGGGGAGAGACGCCTGACCAAGGCAACTTAAAGAAGGGAGGAGTTTTCTGGGGGGACTTGCTTACAGCTCCATAGGGGACCATGGTGCTGGTGCTGTGGCCGAGAGCTTACATCCTGTCTGAAAGTTGGAGGCAGAGAGAGAGCCAACTGGAATGGTTGTGTTTTGAAACCTCGAAACCCAGCTTCAGAGACATATCTCCTCCAGTAAGGCTGCACCCCATAATCCTTTGCAGTTTCACCAACAGGGGAGCAAACATTCAAACACGAGCCTCTTGGGGCCATTCTGTTCAAACCACCGCAGAGGGGGTTCCCAAAGGCACTGACCTTTTCCTCTCCGTGTACTTCCCAGAGCCAAGGAGGGCTGGCGCAGGCCGGGGGCTTTCAGACAGAGACCCACACATCTGTGGGTCTCTTCTGCCCCAACCCAGCCTGTGTGTGTGTCCTCAGGTTTTGTCCCTGCACCTCCAGCCCCTGCACATGCGCTGGGTCCGGAAGGAGGCCCAGTCTCTCTCCTTTCCCCAAGTGTGCTTGTGTGTGTGCACAAGCAGCGCACTCCCCTTTGACAGAGGAAATGATTCACACCAAGGTTCAAAGGTTGGGGTCAGAGCAACCAGCGTGGGTGAAAGGAACTGGAGGAGAGGAAGCAGGGTGGGGACAGGAGGCTGGGTGGGTCCTGGAGAACCAACTCCCACTCTTGGACGCACTGATGGGAATCCCGAGTATAGGAGCCATTGGAGTCCTGTCTCCCAAGTGTAAGATGCACACAGAGTCAAAGAAATGTCAGCGACATGTGTGTATGTTGTGCAGATATGGGTGTGTGTGTGCTTATAGCTCTCATATTAATTTTAGTGTCTCCCTGACTGTCTGACAGAATTTCCACATACCTCTCCACCCTTTCAGGCTGTGTGCAGAAGGGCGTGCATGCCTCAGAGTGCTTGTGTACGTGAGATCTCTCTCTCTCTCTCTCTCTCTCTCTCTCACACACACACACACACACATGCACACAAACACGCACATGCATGCACCATGCACATACATACGCATATACACATGTACACACACACACACACACACACACACACACACCAGCTAGGGGCCAGAACCCCCATGGTCAGTACCTAGGCCTGGCAGGAAACCGGCTCTGGGAAGCTGTACGCCCCACCTTTGGCATAAAACCATGTTTTGTTGCTGTTCGTTTGCAGCAACAGAGCATGGGGGTGGGGCAGGGCAGCGTTAATCTGAAGAGCAGTTATGTGGGGCAGTTCAAGGACTCACCACTGTCTCTGAAGAGTTTGGGAAACACTGCTGTATCCCCAGGGGTCTCGTCACCACCCTGAAGGCCAGGGTGCCCTCTTTGTGCACCGTGGGCAATGGGAAGGCTGATCTTAGAGATGGCCTTTAGTCTGGTCCCTGGAATCTCAGCCAAGATCAGAGCCTAGAAGGTTCCACGCCAGGAAGGGTTGGTCAGCAGCAGCATAACCAACCTCCCAGCTGGCCCAGGAGCCTTAGGGAACCTGTTAGCTAAAACAGTTTCTGAGCTAAACATATTGCACTCCCAGCTCCTTAGCAGTCTGAAGTAGGGAGGTAGTTGGCTGTCCCACAGGTTCTGGCTGACCCTGGGTCCTCCGGATACCGTGAGGTGCAGGGAAGGGAACTGAATGGCCCTGTGAATGTTGGGGTGGTCATGTGGGGCCCCACGTGCGCAAGTGGCCAGCTGCTGTAGGTGGGACATGGGAAAATTCACCAGGTTTTGCTGACCAGAGTGAACAGCGTGTGACCTTAACCATGAGACAAAATTGGGGAGGCTGAGTTTGTGGGGGGGACTGCCAGGTACTGGGCTACAAAGCAGCTGCCTAAAACATCAGGTTTGTCTTGTGAGTGTTCTGGGGACAGAGTCTGAAAGGAAAGTGTGGGCAGAGCTGGCCGCTCTTGAAGGCTCTGAGGGATGCACCTTGGGGCGGTGGCCAGGAATTCTTGGCATCCATTGGCCTGTGGCTGTATAACTCCTGTTTCTCTTCTCTTTCATCTGGCTTTCTATGTGTGTGTGTGTGTGTGTGTGTGTGTGAGAGAGAGGGGGGGGCACAGAGATGGAGACTACATACTTGTGTGTCTTGTGTATGTTTGTCTGTATGCCTGTGTGAATCATGTGTCTATATGTGTATATGTGTTTATTGGTATGTGCCTATCTGTGTATGAGTGTCTGTCTGCATGTGTGTGTGCGTGTGTGTGTGTATCTGTGTCTAAGTTACCCTCACCTTCTCTGGTTGTTAGATCAGGTCCTCCCATTCTACTACACCCTCGTTTTAACACATTATCTAGAGATATCCTATGTCCAAATAGGGTCACAGTCACAGGTACTGGGGTTCAAGCCTGGACCCTTTTTGGAGGGGTCACGATCAGTCCAAGGAGAGGATTGTTGGGCTGGGGGGCGGGCAGGAAGGCCCCTCTGGGACTCTGGTGGGGCCGTGGGATGAGGCGGCTGCACCAACAGAAGATGTAGAGGGAAACTAAGGACTTGTGCTCACTTACCACAGGACTGGAGGTCACTGTGTCGGGCAGAGAGTGAGCCTTTGAACTCCTCCGAACACCAAATATCTAGCAATCTAGCAGTCTTAGATATTTGGAATGTTCTAGAAGGTGTGAAGATGCATTTTTTCTTTTCTATTTCACTTAGCATTAGTGGTATTGGTTGCTTCATGAAGTTTGAGTTGCATTGAAATTTCAGTGAAGGGCTGTGGCCGCCGTGGACGGCCGAGAGGGCGGGGGATCTCAGAGCGGCTGTCAGTACAATGGGGCTCTTAGCTCATAAGGGTTTGAGTCGCCAAGTGTCCCCATACTGAAGGATCTGCGCTCAGCGGGGCTCACCGCCAGGCCCCTCAAGCGTCAGCAGGCTCTGTCCTGTTGCTCTTTCCTTTCAACTGCCTGGGTGACAGGAAGCCTGCTGCCCCGGTTCCTATGGAAACAGAACCCCGGCTCCATTCGGTCTGAGGCCAGACTTGGAAACTGAATACCTCACAGGTTCTGGGACAGTGTGAGTGAGCAGATGGTTGAACATGCGTAAGCGCAGACGTGTGTGTGACTTGTGCACATATGCGTGTGCACGCAATCGTGAGCCTAGCGACCGAGTTGCTCAGGTTGAGGTCCCCCAACCTCGGGGCCAACACCGTTCTCAGCACGTGACAGATAGTAACATGTTTTTATTTCAGGATATGAAGGAGATAGCATCCACCTCATTTTATAGATGAGAAAGCAAAAGCACCCCAGGGCCAAGGTACTTGCCTTGCTTTCCCTCATTCCACAGTTGCTGTCTTCTCTCTGGCATCAAGGAAGGTTCTAGAAACCTAGGTTCTTTGTTTTGGACTTGGTGCCTAGGAAATTAGTTTCCCCAAAGCTTCTGCTGGGCTTGGACCCTCTTTCCAGCTGAAGACTGAATGATCCCATACATGGTGGTTGGGTTCATGCCCAGCCTCTCCAGCCTTGGCTGCCCTCACACTGTGCTGCTCATGGCTATGGGCTGGCTGGAGAGGGGCAGTTCTTCTGAAGCTGTCGGGGAGGAAGTAACTTCTGAGTGTGTCATTTCTCCTCCCTGGATGTCCTGGGAAGAGCAGGTGAGGGCTCGGCTGACTCCGGCTGCTCTTCCTATACCCCTTACCATGGTGGACAAACCACTGATGGATCGTGTCTGCTACAGGAGAGGTCTAGTGTCTTCTTGATACACAGTCGTCAGGGCCATTGATCCCTGGACTTTGTGGCAACCACTTACTCAACCCAGGCTGGTACCCTACGGTGGCATCTCATTGAGATGCAGACAGAGGGTCGACAGGAGTGGCATTTAAAGACGTGGAATTATATGCTGCCTCCACGAACTGACAGTGGCCAAGGTTCCTGTTCTAAACACCTCCAAATGCCAGGTCCTTACCACTGCACAGGGCCAGGGAGGGATCAAGATGAAGTTTTGTGGTTTTAACTTAATTTTTTTTTTTTTTTGAAACAAGGTCTCTGTAAGCACAGGCTGGATTAGAATTCTTTTTTTTTTTTAATATTTATTTATTTATTATGTATACAATATTCTGTCTGTGTGTATGTCTGCAGGCGAGAAGAGGGCACCAGACCTCAATCCAAATGGTTGTGAGCCACCATGTGGTTGCCGGGAATTGAACTCAGGACCTTTGGAAGAGCAGGCAATGCTCTTAACCGCTGAGCCATCTCTCCAGCCCTGGATTAGAATTCTTAACAGTTACCCTGTCGTCAAGTTCTGGGTTACAGAGCTGGGACACCATGCTCATCTCAAAACCAACAAGCCTTATCTACTTATCTGCCTCCCTCCCTTCCTTCCTCCCTTCTTCTCTCCCTCCCTCCCTCCCTCCCTCTCTTAGTCTCATATAGGTCAGGCTGGCCTTGAACCCCCATGTAGCTGAGGATGACATTGAACTTCTTGATCCTCCTGCCTCCTACTGGCTGCTGGGACTAGAGACATGGACCATCACACCTGGTTTATTCTGGAGATTGAATCCCGAGTTCCATGTATGCTAGACAAACCCTCACCCAACTGAATTCTACCCACAGCCCTCAAGATGGTTTTTGAGCCAATTATCTGTGTAACTGGTCATGCTTTGTTTATTGTATTTGCTCAAGAAAACACCTGTGCTTCCTAAGCCCCTGGTGGGTTTGACTGATCTCCCTGACCAATCCTATGGTACAGTGTCTCCCTTTGTGTGTCTAACCATGAAGACAGGGGTTCTTTGTCCCTCCCTGGACGCTGACTCCATGTGGCATCAGGGGTGCAGCTGGAGATGACCGACACCCTGCTGCTGGTGGGCTTGTGCGCCTGATTCCCTGGCATGCTGTGTTGCTGATTGCCAGTCACATATGCGCGGAGCGCCACGTGCAGAGGATCTGCAGATGTCGCTCCCGGTGGGCGGGGTGGGGCTCCTCCTCCAGCACATTGCCAACACTTGCTGGCGCCTGATGGCCGCAGCGTTCATCTATGCCGCACAGCTGCAAAGACCCTGAGAAGAGATCCGAGTCTGTGTGCCCCGTGGGCCTCTTACGTGTGAGGGAGACCCTTGGCCTTACACTACACCAGAAGGGCCTTCTGGACAAGGGGCTGGGGTTAGGCTGAGACAGCCCAGGAGGGCTGAGAAGTATCCTTGGTTCTGTCCCTATGGTCCAGCCCTGAGTTGCCATCCTGGAGGAGAACTAACAGGTGAAATATCTAGTACCCAAACCAACCAAACAAACAACCCCCCAAAAATACCTACATTCCACAGGGCTGTGGATACAACTTGTTGGCAGAGTTCTGTTTTGACCTCACCGATTTCTCTAATCCAAGACATCCCTGGTGTTTTGTGAGACTCTGATGTGCCTCCCTGCATGGGAGGGTCCCTCATTGTGAAGTCTCTTGTCCCACTGACACCCCTAGAGACCCAGTAGGGGTCGCCTTGGGAGCTGGGTGTGTGGATCCAGACCCAGAGCTGACTCCCACTGTTAGGGAGCTTGGGGCTCCTGCACCCTCTGTCCACACTGCACCCTGAGGAAGGGGGGCCATGGGGCAACTGCCTTGCAGCCTGTAAAAGAGCATCCATTAACCAGGTGACGGGGGGGCGGGGAGTCCCTGGGGACCAGGAAGCACAGGAAGCCCTTGGAAGGCACAGCTGGCCCTCAGAAAGGGGGAGTTCTGCCCTCTCTCATACACATTTCACCCCGCTTCCATTCCTTATGTTCCTCCGCCCCCTGACACCCCATTCTGCCCCTTGTCCCCCAAATGCCCTTGCTACCACTCTGGCTCCAGGCCAGGATGGCTCTCTGCCCTTGTGGCTCCTGGTCAGTGGCTTCCAGATAGGCCAGTCAGGTATCCAAGAAGCCAATTAGGTGCTCAGATGGTCTGGGGCCCTTCTCCCGCTGTTTAGGAGGGAGCTGCTGTTTCCTGATATGCGTACACGCCATGCTCTGAGCATAGGGCAGGACAGTGAACTGACTTACACTGCCCAGAGAGTCGCTTGGGTCAGGCAGAGAGAAGGTGAGTGAGCTCAGGGTGAGGAAGCCAAGGTCCTGAGTAGGTGTCCTTGGAGTTCTGAGAAGAAAGAGGAGGGCTGGAGAGATGGCTCAGAGGTTAAGAGCATTGCCTGCTCTTCCAAAGGTCCTGAGTTCAATTCCCAGCAACCACATGGTGGCTCACAACCATCTGTAAAGAGGTCTGGCGCCCTCTCCTGGCCTTCAGGCATACACAGACAGACATACAGACAGAATATTGTATACATAATAAATAAATAAATATTTAAAAAAAAAAAAAGAAAGAGGAGGCACCCCTGGAGCGGGGCTGTCTCTCTGATACAGGCTGAGTTGTTGTGCCCACCCTTGTTCCACACCTGCAGTGGCTCCTGGTCACCTTTTCTTGGTCTGCGCTGAGTGTGACGAAGTTGACATCACTGTGACCCCTCTGCCGCTCAGCGTTAGTCCCATACTGCGTTCATTCTCCCTGCGCACCTCTCTGTCCGTCATCCATCTCTGGATCTCCTCGAGTTCAGTCAGGGTGTGTGAGTCGCTTTTCTGTGACAAACCGTCCTGGGAAAAGCAACTTACAGGAGAAAGAGTTTATTTTGTTCCAGGGACACAGTTGGTCCCTGCTGGGAAGGCACAGTGACAGGAGCGTGAGTCCAGCAGGTCACACTGTACAGTCAGAAAGCAGGGAGAGAACAGGAAGTAGGTGCAGCTATAAACATCAAGACCCACCCCCCAATGGCATACTTCCTCTAGCAAGGCCCCACCCTAAAGATTCCACAGCCTTCCCAAACATTGCCACCATTCTGGACCAACTATTTGAACACATGAAACTATGGGAGACATTTCACATCAAAACCACAATGTAGAGTCTCGCTCTGTAGCCCAGGCTGCTCTGGAACTTACTATGAAGGCTCAGACTGGTAGCAATCCTCCTGCCTCAGCCTCCTGAGAGCTGGGATGACAGATGTGCACCGTCATGTATTCTGAACTAAGTTGCATTCTTGTTCTCTTCTGGAGTCTCTGCCAAATTTTTTTTTTAATATTTATTTATTTATTTATTATGTATACAATATTCTGTCTGTGTGTATGCCCGAAGGCCAGAAGAGGGCGCCAGACCTCTTTACAGGTGGTTGTGAGCCACCATGTGGTTGCTGGGAATTGAACTCAGGACCTTTGGAAGAGCAGGCAATGCTCTTAACCACTGAGCCATCTCTCCAGCCCCTCTGCCAAATTTTTGAGTCTCATTTTCAAGATTTCCCATTCCTGCCCAACTTTGCACAGCCAGAGGGCGCAGGAGGTGTTAGGACCTGGCTTCAATCCTTGCTCTGACATTTATCCACCAGCACCCACACCCACCGGCACCTACCCCCACCCAACCGCCATCCTTGGCAAATCTCCTTACTCGGCTTAGAACAGGTCTCATGCCAGTTAAACGAGGGGTCAACCATCTGCTTCAGATCCCAAAGTGACCACATCCCAAAGCATGCTATTGTGGACCCCATCAAGCTAAGCGTCGGTCAGTGGCAGTGCGGGAAGACCTCAGTGTCCCATGCATGGAGTCTGATGCCATGCTCGGGCCTTAGCACCCCCTCATGCTGGGGCATGCATCCTCCCTGAAGCACCTGGATTCTTCCTGCCTGCCAAGGTCCCATCTGACCTTGCCTCCCTCTCTCATGATTCCAATGTCCCCTCCCTGCTTCTGGGGACACCTGTGCTCGTTACCTGCCACCCTTTTAGGTTAGCTGTGTTCTCTGTTAGGCCAAGGCTGCTATTTCCAGTCTGAAAAGACAAATCATGCCTCGGATGCACGTGGCTATTCCTTTTGCTGTTTCTTTTGCCACCATTGTTCAATGCTCGAGACCCCACCTTGTCTTCAAGCAGCTCCCAGCCTTTTGGGGTGGTGGCCCCATTCTGTATCAGCCAGAGGAGCCTCTGACTGTGACTATTACTGCTACTACTATTGATGATGATGATCTAAAATGACAGATACTTGAGCAAGACAGGTTGCTTTCTTCTCATGCCCTAGTCCAGGATTGTGCCTTTGGTGGACCAGAGCATCCAGGACCCAGTGTGACTGCATTCCAGTCATGGAGAAAGGAAGATGGGACAGGGGATGGGACTGAACGATGCTTTTCATTTTTCAGAGTGTGGCTTGAAAATTCCATACTTTAACTTTTATTGTCCTTCTCCACCGGCCTTGACGTAGCTGTATGCCCATCCCATGCAGTCAGGGTGGCCAAGAAATGTCTTGCTTAGCTGGCCAGCTGTATGCATGATAGGTGCTTCTGTAACTATGGAAAAAGTTGGTCAAACAAGGCCAATCAAGAGTCTGCCATAGGCACCAAGGCTCCACGCGTGTGGGCAGAGAGGTGACAGTCACATGGTAGGCGGTCACTCTTAGCCTGCACAGTAGACTTGCAATGGGCAGGTGACCAGGCTGCCTGTGGAAGGGCTATGGCAGCTGCCGTGTGCTGTCCAGTAGCAGCAGCTCAGCTGGTAGGTGGATGAGGAGTGGGTGTCACAGAAGTGACATGGTTCTGCAGAAGAGTGACATAGGCTCTGACATTTTAGGTTTCAGTATGACAGCATTTGAAGTTTTCCTAGATGAATATTCTAGATTATTCATAAGCCAGTGGTCAAACCTCTGCCTCCATGGGCCCTGCTGATGACTAGGGAGATCCTGTGCCCCTCATGAGTTTCATCACTTCCTTCTGCCTGTGTGTGTGGGGGGGTGCTCACCTGGTGGCTCCCAGCTGGAGTACCTGTTTTGACATCTTAGGAAATGATGCCTCCAGTTCCCAAGTTTCCCCTTGGGTCTGTGTGCATCGCTAAGCTCCTGACCTTGAGCAGCCGCCACAAGTCAGGCAGACTCCACCCTGCCCAGCTGTGTACTCGCAGGACTGAGATGGCAGCCTGGGGCCAGGCCAAGCCACCGGGACTCAGGCTCTGTGGTCCCTACGTGGCCCTGTCTGGGAATGTCCCCGCCTTGCTCCTGGAGGTGAGGAATGTCTCGCTGATGTAAGCAACAGAGCAGAGAGTGGCCCATCTGGCTGGTAGGACCTACTGAAGTCAAGGCCAGCTTCACTCCCGGCTTCTCACTTCCCTGATCAGACCCTGCCTGGGGTCCTATGCAGTAAGAGACTAAAGGGATGGGTAGCTCTGATTGTCAGCTTGACACAATTAGGATCATCTGGAAAAGACAGTTTCCATGAGGGACTGTCTAGATCAGGTCAGCCATGGGTGTGTTTGTGGGGGTGATCAGCTGGTGGGTCCCGACTGGAGTATCCATTTGACCTAGGAAATGGTAGTTCAAGTGCCCATGGTTCCGCTTGGGTCTGTTTGCAACCCTGCACTCGTGACCTTGAAGGGCAGTCATCAAGCCCAACAGCCCTCACACTATAAGCTTGGAAGCCTGGAGCATCAGGTGAGGAGGGAGGACAGAATAGGGGTGAAGGACTTTGGGGAATGGATGGGGACAGTGACGGTGCTTCTTTTAAAACAAAAGATTTAAGCCCGGCAGGGGTGGCATATGACTTTAATCCCAGCACTTGGGAGCAGAGGCTAGGATATATCTGAGTTTGAGGCTAGCCTGGTCTACAGAGCGAGTTCTAGGACAGCCTGGACGCCACAGAGGAATCCTGTCTCAAAAAAAAAAAAAAAAGATTTTTAAAAAATTTTACATGGGCCGGGCGGTGGTGGCGCACGCCTTTAATCCCAGCACTTGGGAGGCAGAGGCAGGCGGATCTCTGTGAGTTCGAGACCAGCCTGGTCTACAAGAGCTAGTTCCAGGATAGGCTCCAAAACCACAGAGAAACCCTGTCTCGAAAAACCAAAAAAAAAAAAAAAAAAAAAAATTTTACATGTGTGGAAGTTTTACCTACATGTATGTATGTGCGTCATCTATGTGCAGTGCCCACAGAGGCCAGAAGAGGGCATCAGATCCTGACCCACCTTGTGGGTGCTGAGAACTGGATCTAGGTCCTCTGTCAGAGCAGCCAGTGTTCTCAACCATTGGGCTATCTCTCCGGCCCCTTATTTTTATTTTTTAAAAAAGATTTATTCATGTCTAGCCCTATATGTGTGCCATGTGTGGGGTACCCACAGAAGTCAGAGGGGGTGTCAGTCCCTTGGAGATGGAATCACAGTGGGTTGTGACCCACCTAATCCCTGACAGTACTTACTATTAATTAACAAACCTCTGAAGCCTGTCTGAGGTGGTTATCTCCCAAGGACTTGGACCCCAAAGTGTGACCATGGTAATTGACCCCCAGAGGCCATGCCCTGTCACCTGTTAGGCCATTCACTCAGCTCTCTGCTGCACAATTCTCCAGTAAGACTGTCCGTTCCCTGCTTAGTCCTGTGGAGCTAGGGGTTCCTTGGAAATGTGGAGGACCCCCAGGTATAGAGCATCAACAGTGTTGTTTGGGTTCCCAGGCAAGGGGTCTGGTTCTTTGCCGTTTGTGTCGGCCTCTCTCTACTCAGACTGCTTGGCAGAGCTGGCAAGCCTCTGGCAAGGGCCCTCGGTCGCAGTCATCCGGCTGTGACTCACGCTGGGGAACAGGGACAGAGCCCCAGCTGGGTGTGTTAGCAGCAAACTCATTAGTCCCAGAGGTCGCTTCACAGGAGGGACAAATGGCTCATTTAGTCTGCCTGGGGCTTCAGCCACACTCAGGGCAAGGAAGGCACAGCCAACCGGAGAAAGCAGCCCCACATTATCCCCAGGGCCCCGCCTACCGCTCTCCTTCCTCCCCATCCTGTTTCCCAGGCAGGTCGTGGGCCTGGACTGAGGCTGCCTGTCAGAGGGAGGCTGGCCTGAACCGGCTGCCACTCTTGCACAGAACCACCGTGGGAGCCTAGGGTGTGATTCGTAGCAGGAAACACCAGTGTTTGGTGGACAGGGAACGTGGAAGGCTCCAGTGAGCGGCCAGAGCTACTTACCCCACCCCCAACGCCCCTCCCTTGGGCCTGGCTCTACCCTCTGGGAAAAGCCCTAGAATGTTCTGGTTCCCAGCTCACTGGCCCCCTGAGTGACTTTTGTAACAGTGATCAACTACCTAAGGAAAGCAACTTAGGGAGAAAGTGTTTGGACTATCAAGGGGACGGTCCATCACAGTGAGAGCTCGCTGCGGGCAGCAAGGTCTCCGAGCAGCTGACCACACTGCACCAAAGTCTGGCAAAGAGCATCGGATACTTGAGCTCAGCTCACTTTTCTTCCTTTTTTAAAATTAATCAGTTTGGTGTGTGGACGGCGTGAACACGCCGTTTCAGACATGTGGAGCTCAGGGGACAACTTGCTGAGTCCCTTTCTCCCCCCTCCCACGTGGGTCCCAGGGGTCACACTCAGGTTGTTGGGCTTGGAGGCAGGCACCTCTGCCCACCAAGCCACCTTAGCAGCCCACCTCCTCCTTTTCATACAGTGCTGGGAGCCCACCTTAGGGAATGGTGCCACCCACCGTGGACAGGCCTTCCCAACTCAACCAAATCAAAATAGTCATCCGAGGGACATTCCTGGAGGCTCATCAAGTAGACATTTGAGATCAGCCATCGCACTGGCCAAGGTAGAAACCCAGTCCAGATGTATTGAGAGAGTCACCACGTCCACCCCCATGCTATAAGGAGGTCTCCAAGGCTGTGTGGTGCAGACTCCAGGACCCAGGCCGTCTCCTCTGGACACCCGTAGACTGGATGCCAGTCCCTCTTCCTTTTGGCCTCCCAGGTTGACCTGGCACGCTCTTGTGAGTGGATGAGGAGGGGGAGACTTGAAGTTCCTATAGGCCAGTTATCACTGCAGACACTTGTGCCATCTGATGTACTCCCAACTGGGGCACTGACACCCCCACATCCAGGACCCCAGGATGAGCTTCCAGTAACGCAAGCTCCTACTTCCTCCCTACTAGTTGTTCAGCAAAGAGTAAAGTTGATGTCCAGTTCTGTGGGTGACAGCACCAGTCAGTATGGTGTGGAGAGTGGAGTGGATGGCGGTCAGGGTCAGGCAGGGAGTGGAGTGGACAGTGGTTGGGGTCAGGCGGGGAGTAGAGTGGGCAGCGGTCAGTCAGGTGTGGGGAGGTGGATTCCAGCAGAGCTGTGGAGGGCAGACAAGCCTTGCAGCCCCTCTGTGAGGTGCAGAAGGGTGAGGGAGCGTTTCTATTCTCTGCCCTTCCCAGGTTGGTCCCTGTTCCTGGCTGAGTCATCTCTGTCTGCCTGTAGGGCTCCCATCTTGGGACTGGCAGGGGCATTGCTAGGATCCTAGGCTACTGGCATGGGTGGGGAAAGGTGCTCCCTGGGGAGGTATCACTGGGGTAGCTGTGGCGATTTTAAAAACGAATGTTTTCTTCTCACCCTGAGCCACGCTGACGTGGAAGTAGGGCAGGCTGGTGACTCAGCCCTGGTCCCCACACTGCAGCGGTGGCAAGCTGCCTCCGGCCTCAGACCCCACAGAGCAAGGGTGCTTGCTTTAGAGAGGGTGTAGTGGGGGGAAGCTAGAACACTGCAGGCCCCTGGGAACAGCCTGTTCTTCCCTGATGGAGATGGGGTCCAGCCAAGAGTCCTGGCAGTGCAGGGCAAGGTGTCTGCATTTGGCACAGCCTGAGGGGCAAGCTGGGTAGCTTCATTGCTACCGTCCTGAGACTGAGGGCCAGCCTAAGCATGCTTGTAGGCCCGTTGTATGCCTTTGTGGTCTTAGGAGGGTTCAAGGCAGTGTGTCCATTGCTTGGGCCCCCTCCTGTATCTCTGCATCCCCCGCCTCAGATGGGGGCTAGGATGCTGGGGACATCTCTGTATTCTAGTGTGTGATGGGGAGCTAGGACACTGGGGACGTTAGTCCATGGTAGAGCTTGTGTAGGAACGCAGGGTTGTGAGGGCTGAACAGAGGTGATGGCGGAGGATGCCTGAGACTTGGAAAGAAGGGCATCGTTTCTCCCTGACATGTGGGTTATCACTCACAATGATGGTCCTGGCGTGGATGGCTGAATTCACCATCAATGCTCACTGGGCGAGCTATCAGACAAGCTGGGCTCAGAGCTCAGGGGCCAGGGCTCCGCTTTGGAAGGCCCTTCCTCTCTTGCTCCCAGGCTCTATGGGTTTCACGTCTTTTTAACTTGACATTTTTTTGGATAAGGGCAATCCCAGCACAAGGCAGGGTTAGCAAGAAGATTGAGATTTTAAGGCTAGCCTGGGCTGCTCTGTCTAAAACAAAAACAAAACAAAACAAAAAAACCCAAAAAAACAGAAACAAAACTGTCAGAATTGCAAGGGACGTGAAGCAAGCAGTTCAGGCACCGCTGAAGTTTTTGGCCCTGTTAGAGTCGGGGATGTGAGGTTCTGTAAGCTGTGCACTGGGGTGGTGATCGTGGGCTGCCCTCGGGGACATGGGGTGGAGGTGCCTTTGGAGCCCAGAGCAGAGCATTTGCTGGGCTCTGAGGCCAGGAACCTCTGGGGTGACTCAAGAGCCTACATTTAGAAGACTTGCAAGAGGAATGAGTATTTTGTTTAAAAAGCCCCTGGCTGGGAGATAAGCGCCCAGGCCCTGTGGTCAGGCTTTTTTGTAAACGTTTAGCGTGAGGCAGGCCCAGCTGGGGACTGAGAAATTAAGGAAGATTAGTCATGTGGATCTGTGAAGGGAAGCCTTACGTCTTGGGCAGATGGTGGGACGGGCTTTGTGGCCTGCACACGCTTGGCTGTCAGCTGTGCCCATCATGGGGGCTGCCTCAGGGAAGGTTCAGAGTTGCAGCCCATAGGATAGCTCGGTGGTCCAAGCTTGGAGATTGCCCCGACAGAAAGGGCCCTGGAGTGGCCCAGGCACAAGCAGCACTCTGTCTGGCATCCTGTTTCTTCTAGACTGGGGTGGCTCAGTGTGGTGTGCAAAGTCAGTGCAAGTGTTCCTCGTCCTTCGTGCCTGTTTGGACCAGTTCCTCCATCAGGAGTTCATAAGGATTCTGTTGTCTAGCAAAGAAAGCTGGACATTGCCTTCAGTGGGACTGAACCCTAGCTGGGAGTCCCGCTGGCCTATCTGGAGGTGAGGGAGCAACTGTGGCTGAGGTCTTAGTGGGTGGGGACCGTGGATGGCCATTCTGTTGTCAGAGACTGAAATGACAGATGCTGTGGGGAAGAGTTGCAGGAGATATCCATGTAGAGGAAATGACCGCCACAAACGTCCTGGGACAGGAGGCAGCGTGGGAACAGAGAGGGGACCAGTGGACTTAGTGAGTGGATGCAGCCAGGGCAGCTGGCAGAGGTGACGCGGGGCTCTTACAGTGTGAAGGAGGCAGATGGGACATCCCATCTAAGCTCGGAAGCCTGGTGGTGGGAGCCTGGAGGTGGAAAGGGAGAGGAAAGTTGGGGGGGGGGGTGTCAGTCAGGAGTGTGGGGGAGCATGAGGGGGAGCTTGGGGGGCCGTGGCAGGGAGCCAAGGCAGTCAGAGGGTGGTGGCTGTGAGGAACAGGAAGCGGCTACTATCCAACTCTGTGTGACATAATGTAAAATTACATACATAGTCATCTATGAACTAGAGGAGTTTATCAAATTAGGAAAAAATTACAGGAGCTGGAGAGATAGCCCTGTGGTGAAGAGCGCTTGCTGCTCTTGTAGAAGACCTGGGTTTGGCTCCCAGGACCCACATAGCAGCTCACAACTCCAGTTCCAGGGGATCTGACGCCCTCTTCTGACCTCCATGCGCTCCGGCATGCATACAGTTCAGGCATGTTCAGGCAACACTCTTTCTCATAGAGTAAGTTTAAAGGAGAGTAAAATATATGAGTTTTTGTTTAAAATTAAACTATGTAGAATTGTCACACCATCTTGCCATTATACTTGAGTCTACCCCTAAAGAACCAGAGGCAGGGGTGCGAACATACATGCATCTCCATGTGTCGATTGCAATGACAGCAGCCTGAAGGCTGAAGCAACGCCAGTGTCTCCTGAGTGATGAGGAAACCGTGGTGTGTCCATACACTGAGATGATTGTCTCAGTCTGAGGACAGCCTGGGCTACAGGGTGAGTTCCAGGCCAACCTGTGCGGCGCAGTGAGGCCCTGTCTTTAAAACAAATAAACCAGAATAAGCACATAAAGAAAACACGCATTACTTGGTTAGGAAAACAGTAGGCCAGTGAGACAGTTCAGCCAGTAAAGGCGCTTGCTACCAAGCCTAACGATCTGGGTTCAGTCCCCCAAACAACACTTGGAAGAAGGAGAGAACTGACTCCCGTAAGTTGCCCTCTGACCCTCCATGCTCACGCTGGGGCACACGTGTATGCACAGCCATACAAAATTAACAAACATGATTGAAAAGAAATAAATTACTCTAAGGAATCTAAGTAACACTCCAGCTCCACTCCTGAGCCAGGGTCCAGTCTGTTGTTTGCGTCTGTGTGGGAGAAGTCCCATGTTCCTGGCTTTGGCGAAGATGCCACACTGACAGCTCAGAACTAGCCAAGATGGGAGCTCTTGTCTTGTAGGCAGATGCTTCAGGTCCTGCAAATGCTATTATTTTTTTAAACCTCAGACTGCCACTGTTAAATAGCACCTAGCTAGAAACTAGAGAACGGTGATTATCTTGGTCCCCAGATGTACTAGGGGTACCCTGGCCAGCATTATGATGTTGAGGATGAAGGAAAGAATAAAGATTCTTGGATTGAGCATCTGGGTAGGCTACAGTGGTTCCATTTTGCCAGGATGGTGATTTCCACAGCTTCAGGGCCATGGACGGTCCTACGATCACTTGCATGATACCTGCAGCGTGACAGGCCCACACGGAGATGAGGCATATGGGTTCTGCCCTTGAGCAGTCTTGGGCTGTGAGGAGGCCGGTCCTGTCACTCACTGACTGGAGCATCCTGTCCAAAGGCGTAATAGGACTGGGCAGGGAGCCACGACCTCCCTGAGGAGGCCACCCCCACTGCTGAGTCGCTTCCGACTGAGGCTGTACCTGGACTCAGGGGTCAGGGACCCTGGTGCGCATGCCAAGCGACTGTTTCCGCAAGCCCTTCCTGCACCCTTTTTCCCAGGCTTTTTGTGCCCTGTCCCCCAGGGCTGGACCTGTGGGCTTCTTCCCATGCCGCCCCGCCCCCCCAAATAAAAGGAAAGAAAAGGAAAAAAGTTCGCCGGTGCTTTCCTCTCTGCAAACCAGCTAGACTCTTGTTCTTAGCCCCTCCCTCATGACAGTGAGCTGCCTGACCAGTCCAGGCCACCACCTGCACCAGGTGGCTTCTTTGTCATAGGACTCTCTGACCTGATGGGTCAGGTGTGAGCTCAGGTCTGTGTACTAACTCCACACATGGGCTGGCTTCACATCACAGCCA
The DNA here is from genome assembly GCF_950005125.1 of Chionomys nivalis. Classification (NCBI taxonomy): domain Eukaryota; kingdom Metazoa; phylum Chordata; class Mammalia; order Rodentia; family Cricetidae; genus Chionomys; species Chionomys nivalis. Next base: position 97,596,875 of record NC_080092.1, read on the forward strand.
AATTGTTCCCTCCAAGGCCAGCATGTGCCACATACTCTCATGGTGTCTGCAGGGCTGTGTGCCACGTGGCTTCAGGCGAGTCTTGGCCTGTGGCTGCCCCTCTCGGCTTCTGACTAGAGAGGGCTCTGTCTCTGTTTTCTTTTCTATCTTTGATCTGGTCTTTGGATCCCTGCTGATCCCAGGTAGCCTCTGGGATATTCCTTACCTGTAGCACATCCACAGGGCCCCTCAGGCTGTGTCTGGTCACATTCTGAGCGTCTGGTAATCACATGTTGTCTTTGGGGTGGACAGGAGCTGGGGCACATTGGTGAGCATGCCGCCGTCATGTTGGTGCGTTCACCTGGCGCACAGCACCCCTCTGGTTAGGTCTCCTGCCGCCTCTTGCAGCCTGGATTATGTAACACCGGGCCCTACACTTCTTTCTTCAACCACGGTCAAGGCCAGAGCCCCTAGACCCTAGAAAGGGGACTGAGTGGCCAACCATCTTTCTGAAAATCCCAGAATGCCACAGCCAAGCATGTTATCTAGGGGACAGTTGGGGTGATGAAAGGGATGGGGGAGTGGGGGTGGGTTCAAGCTAAGCAAAGCCCAGTGGCAGTTGGGTTGTCCTGGAGTTAGGAGAAGGTAATTATGGTGAGAAGGGAGGTGCCCTCTGTTTCCCTTGTCCTCTAGGGACAGAAGGAAAAGAGACACAGGGTGAAGTTCCTATTGGGAGGGTGGCCAAACCTGCCTTGGTTTCCTGATGGAGGAGCCTGGGCATCTAGCGTATTCCCAGGTCTGATACAGGGCTGAGTGGTTACAGCGAAGGGATAGGAAGCAGAGGGCTGGGTTGCCAGAGTTCTGCAGCCACTCTGGCAAGGGGTGTTCTGGAGTCCCTGAGGGGAGCACTGTATGAAGCCTGCACCCTGGCTGGGCTCTCTTGGAACCCTGTGGTGTGCTTGGCTTCGCTGCTTGGATACAGGCTGAGCAACAATGAGCTTCCCTCTGCTAATCTGCACTTGCCCTGGGGAGAACAATCGCACCGGGCGTGTCTCCACTTACCAGGTGCTTTTTATAAAAAACACAAGCGAACAACGCCTGCCCGCCCGCTCAGGTTGGATGCTGTCCCAGGGACCCGGCATCTTCCCAGGGCTCTGTGCTGTCGGCCTTAACTTCTTAGATTGGACCCCAGGATTCCCAAATTCAGGACACACAGATGACAGGCTGATGGTCAGACTGCCAGGCAGGTCCAGGTCCAGACAACAGCGGTTGGGGGTGCCCACTGCTCCTGAAAGTCAGGCTTCAGAAGGATGCCTGTGTGAGGGCCTCTAAAATGGCCGTGGTTTTGCAGTTCCCATGTCCACAAAGCTCACTTGGTTGAAAATAGTTTAAACCATCTGAGGCATGAGGGAGGGAGGGAGGGGTGGATTTTCTGAAAAAGGCCGGACTCTATTCCAGGAGCTTAAAAAAAAAAAAAACAAAACACCACACTAAACCTAGCTTAGGCTTGGCTTCTCCTACAGAGACCTCCACAGCCTCACCTGCCTCTGCAGGTCTCAGCACCCCACCCCACCCCCATTACCACACTTTCATAGTGATGGAGGAAGCAGACCCAGAGCCAGGACAGCTCAGGGACTCACTTGTCACTACTGAAGACCAGGGGATAGGCTACCCACCCACTTGGCAGGGACTTATCTCCTGCTATGCATCCTTAGAGCCCTGTCTGCACAGAGGTCCTGAGTCTGAGGTAGCGCTCCGGGCAGTGGACGGACGAACGGGAAACTTGTTGGCTCAGCCAGGAAGCGGAGAAACACCCTTCTCCCGGTCTCCCTGGGGACCCTTCCTGGTAACTGGTGACTTGCTTCTGTGTCTAACCCTAATGGCTTTATCTGACTGCCCAGGGATGTCTGAAGTGTGAAGGCTGCCTGGACAGAGAAAGGCCAAGCTGTGGGTACCCACTGATGAGGAAAGGGCCCAGGAGCAGCCCTCTTCCTTTCTTCTGATGTTAGGAACTATAGTTTCTCTCTTCTGCAGGGAAGGTCGCGGTCCACTCTCTGTACTCAGGAAGCCCTTACAGTGGAAGGGGGGAGGGGTGCGGGAACGACTCTTTGAAGGGCCGCCTCTCCCTGCCCTCTGCCTTCGGTAGCACCTACCCAAAGCGTGCAGCAGCGACCCCCGCTACTCGAGGGGGGTAGCAGTCCTCGATGTACTGGATGCTGGGGGACTCCCAGGACCCTCAGCCCTGTAGTCAATAGTGTGGGGTCTTGCGGACACGCACTAGCCCAGCGCTGCCCCTTAACCCTTGCAGGCCCTGTGCTCTTACGCGAAGGAGGCGTTCACGAACTTTGGCTGCGTAAATAAAGCCTCCGGCAGCAAGAACACTGCGCCCAGGGAAGGGGAGGAATCTCGTCCCCCTCGGCGCCCGCCCGCTGCTGTGGCCCGGCCTCCACATCCTCCACATCCGCCCACATCTGGCCGCGGAGGGGCGTGAGGGGGAGGGGCCGAGGCCGTGTCTGTCGCGGTCCCCTGGGCACCCGCCAGGAAGGGAGAAGGGGGGCCAGCTCAGGTCGTGTGCCTGGGACTCCGCAGTCCCTGTAGAAGCTGCTCTGGTTCCAATCCCCCCCCTCCGCCCAGTTTTGACAGGCGGGCGCAAGAGCCAGTGCGGAGTCGCGGAGTCCGGTGGGGTGCGGGAACCTGATCCAGCCGGGAGGCGGGGGCGGGGCGGGGGCCCGGGTGCTTGGGGAGGGGCCGGCGCCCGCCTTCCTCCCCCATTCATTCAGCCGACCGTGGGGGCCGAGGGGCTCGGGCGGCCAGCTCGGCACTGGGAGCGGGAGCGCGCAGAGCCGGGGCTCCGCGGGACTCCCTGCGCACCAGCCACCATGTCCGACCCCGCGGTCAACGCACAGCTGGACGGGATCATTTCAGACTTTGAAGGTGGGTGCCCGACCCAGCGGCTGCTTGGCGAGCTGGGCAAGAGCCTCCAGGCGGGCCTGGAACGGGACAGGGGTGAGCACAGGAGAGGCACGACCCCGGATTACTCACCCTGGGGCTCTGTCCCCCAGACCCAGTGTTGCCTACATGAAGAGCCCTATTTAGGGATCCTGTAGTTGATAGACCCTCTAGTTGGAACCACGCACCCCCGGGGACCCGAGGTTCGCATTGCCTCTGGGGTGTTCTTTTTATTGTTGTTTGTGTTTGCCCAGCGACTGTCGCCTCCTTCTGGGGCTGGCTTGACTTCTTCGGAACTACTCCGGGAAACGCAATTTCACCCTAGAAACCAGTGGGCTTTCTTCTTCGGGTGTTCGCCCTCAACCCTCTTCAGCGTGGGAGTTAGTTCCCCTCCTCGGATCCAGTAGGCGGCTGAATTCTCAGGGTGGACCGTCCTCCCCTCCCCCACGCCAGCTCCGGGGTTGGGGTTGAGCCCAGTCCCGGGGCTGGCAAGGGTTGCCAAAGTTGATCAGCCGTCAGGCCCCTTGCATCCAAGGGGATCCCAGCCCGGCGAGTTTCAGGGTCCAGGATGGGATATCCCATATCCCAGATCCAAGCCTGGGACATCTTTATCTATCTGTGAGGGAAGAGCCTTTTGGGACAGAGGGGCCCTGTGAGCGCGCAAGGACAACACTTTCGTCTCTGGTCCTGAGTTTACAAAGTGCAGCAATACTTGGGGGCTGTTTCCTTCAAGAGTGGGCCTGCCATCCCCGCCCTGGGCTTGCATGCGCGCGCTTTCCAGAGACCTCGTGACTGCCACTGCCGGTGCGGTGGCCCCGAGTCCTGCGTCCTCCTCCGGAGTAAATAAAGCCAGTGGAAAGGGAGGCTTACACAATGGTGTCCCGCGCGCGTCTGGGGCTGGGTTTCCGAGGGGCGGGCCTGACTCTGCCGGGCCGGGAGCCCCCGCCCCTCTGAGGGGCTCTCAGGCAGCCTTGGGCAGAGCCCTCTGGTGGGCTGTGAGCGAGGGAGGAAGGGCTGCACAAAGTTAGCCAGGTTCCAGAGCAGCAGCACTAGCCCTACAAGTGACCAGTTGGGGGTGCTCCAAGGCCCCATGCTGGAACCAGGGCGCTTGTCGTAAGCCCACCAGAGGTCTTCCGTGTCTCTGAGTTGGGTGACTTCTTTGGGGAGCAGAGCTTTTGCTCTGTGTTGGGGTGTGTGTGCAAAGTCTGGGTAGTTGGTTGTTGCTGGTGTGTCGGCAGGCGCTGGCCCGTGAGGAGCCTGGGATATCACATCTACTTGGTCACCTCAGTGTTCGGGGCAGTTTTTAGATTCTAGCACTTGCCATCTGTGTGCCTATACAAGACAGAGCTGCTTCTAGGCAGAACTTGTGTCTCTGACCTCCTGGACATCCTGGAGTCCATGTCTATTCTAGGGTCTCCCAGGCCTGTTTTGTTCTGTTCTGTCTTCTGCATGCCCTAGTGACTGTTTAGGCTCCTCTGTGCACCTCGCCTTTACCCTGGGGACTTTCATTCTCCTGGGACTGTGATCTGAAAGTCGGCCAGTAGGTTCCCTTCTCTCCAAAGTCTGGCGCGGGGGGGTGGGGGGGGGCACGGGATGGGACGACGACGACAGAGGGAGATGAGAGGGGTAGGGGATGTACCACCTTTTATAGGTCCTGGTCTCTTCTGTGTTTGCTCTCTACTCCAGACCTGGGAGGCATTCCTGAGGATTTTCTGCAGGGGTTTCTGCAGAAGGTCTTGTTGAGGAGGGAGAAGTTTGGGGATGGTGCCTGTCTCAGCAGCTGGTACCCTTTGCATTGTGGAGGTGGAGGCTGGCCGCTCCTTCCTTCCTTGCGATGTCATGCCCTGACTGGGGTGCCTCCCAACCCAGCTTATTGACCCTTAAATCTAATCCAAGACAATGGCCTCATTGAGAGCACCCTGGTATAGGGGTTGGCAGTCTTAAGCAAGTGGGGCCTCCCGTCTCTGCTTTCCTGTGAATGCCAGTCTTCCTACTGGGGACCCTGACAGCTCAACTGGAGAATAGGGTCAGGCCTCTGAGTGGCCAGCAATTACTAGCCCCTGGCCATCAATAGTGGAAGTTGTTGTTGGTGTGTATGTGTGTGCACGCACATGTGTAAATATGCATGGCACTTATGCACTGGCTGTCTAACTTTGTGCATTGAATGAAGGACCCAAAAAGTGGCCCCTCAGTGTCCTAGGAGTATGGAGTTGAGTTGGTATATGGAGAGGGTGTGTACGTGGGGGTTGGACAGCCCAAGACAACTGGACAGATGGAGGGACGGGGAACATGTGACCCAGCCCAGCATGGGTGATAGAAGCTGGCAACACAGGAGACCAACTAACAGTTGGGAGATGGGGAGGCAAGATCTTGAGTGTAAGTAGGGTGTGTGAAGGAGAGAAGAGCTCTCTGGCCAGCCTGCCCCCACAGGCAGTGAGCAGCAGAGACTCTTGGGAAGAGGGGCCAGCTTGCTCAGAGGAGCCCAGCCACAGAAGGTCAGGTGCTCCCTGATGTTAGTGTGACCAGAATCAGCTGGGGAAGCCAGCCGGAGAAGCGTCCTGGCTTATGCTTCCACCCGCCAGGTATGTGGGCCTCTGCCAGGTAGTTGGGGAAGGGGGAGGGAGAAAAGAGCCAGGCTGACTGCAGCTGCCGGGCCCCACAGTCCCTTTGTGAGTCTGGACAGACAGGCTTATAGCATGGGGCACTGGCCTGCTGAGGGGGTGGGACCCAGGTGCTCCCCGCAGGACAGGGTTAGCTATGTGTATCTCTGGGGGTGTTTTTTTTTTTTTTTTGTAAATTGAGCAGAGAGCCTGCTGGTCCTCGGATCCAGGCAGTCTGGAGCTAGCAGCTGTACCATGCAGGAGCATCCTGTCTACAGGACAGAGGGAAGTGGCCCTTGGTGCATTAGGCTTCCCAGGTCAGAGCAGCGTGCCTCTGTGCAAGGGGCTGGTGGGTGTAAGGTGAGGTTGTGTGGAGTAGGAGCAGGTAGGGCTGTGTCTTCATCACACACCTGTCTTTTTGTTGGGCCCTCACGTCTCCTTCCATTTTTTTCTCTGTTTAATTCCATCTGTCCCCTTATATCCCCATCCTGTCACTGGGGGGTCACATTGGTGATCATCAGGAGGTCTCGTGAGGATTCGAACTTTTGGTTCTCTGTCCCTTGGGACTGAGAGAGTGGCAACTTCCTGTGTCTGGGTACCTGGCCTTTGTGTCCTTTCAAGAAAGGTGCTCCTCTTCTCCTCTATCCCATGCCCCGGGGGTGGAAAATATTTCTTATTTTGCTGATAGAGGTTTTAATCTTGCTAGTTTCTCATCTGTCTGTGATTTTCTACTCTTGTATTTCTCAACATAAAGGGCTTATAGTTGGCTTTTTAGCCTCCCCTTCCCCATGAGATTACTCTGGCACCCACCTCTCTCCCACGAGATGACACCCGCCATTCCCTGTGACTGGGTGGCAAGTGGAGTCACCTCTTCCCCTCTCCTTTCGCGCTGAAGCACGGGGCAGCTGGATGGTGTTCTTGAGTGAAGGCCAGAGTTGTTATCGCAAACACAGTTACAGGCCGAGCCCTTGTATAACAAAAGCCACTTCGAGTGCCAGCTGTTGGCCTGCGCTCCTCACCAGAGTTTGCTGTAACTAGTTTTGCAGGCCCAGAACAATCTTGAGAGTCAATCCTTGATGTTTGTTGAAACAGATCTGGCCCAGAAGCCCAGACGCTCCAATCTGAGTGGCAAGGCTTTTCTCCGGTGTCCCGGAGGGAGCTCCTCTGCACTGGGTCCTGGAGACCCTGTGGTCCTTCTTCCCCTCAATAGAGAGGTGGCCAAGAAAGCAGGGACCGTGCAGCCACCTCTGGGACAAGATGGTAGTGATGGCTGGACCCAGGTGCCACTTCGTTCCCTGGATGAAGTGCCTGTTGCTTGCAGGTAGCTGTCCTTGTAATTAACACCCGTGGGCCTTCTGTGCGATGGAGGTTTCCAGCCAGCACTCCAGCCCCTGGGAACGCTGCCTTCCTACCGTTAACGCCCCTACCGCCACTGAAGGGGCTGAGGGGAATCCCAGGGCTTCCTGCAATGAAGAGGGGCTGGCCTCTTCTGTGAATCCCAAAGCTTTTGACATCCTCAACTTGGTACACCAGGTGATTCCCACCAGTGGTTCCCGTGTGAACAAGTCCACTAGACATTAGGTAGATGTGTAAGTACCCCACAAAGGGTTACCTGAGTCAGACATCTAGTGGGGGTGGGTACACCCCCTCTGAGGGACATCAACCTGGAATCCTTTCTGGAGCATGTAGCATTTCAGGAAGGGTTCGAAGGAAGCACTGTGGCACGGGGTAGGTTTGGAGGGGGGGCAAGAGTTGAGGTCTTATGGGGGAGTGATGGTGGCAGCCTGGGCACTTGGTGGCTGAGCCTGCTCTATTATTTGGAAGCTGTGTGGCTCAGGGCCAGTCTCTCAGTTCACTCTGAGCCTCCACTGTGATTGATGATCTGATAGGTTTTGGGGGGTGTTCTTTGAGATACAGAACTGGCTTCATGGGGTTTTGGGGGTTGCAACAGCTATTGGAACCGGGAGACATTTGCTTAAGACATATAGATCCTCAGTTCTAGAAGGTCTTACAGACAAGAACCTGTCTGAGCCCACTATGGGGACAAGATTGGATAACATAGTCATCCTTGATGGTGGCAAGTCTCAGGGGACTTGGTACCCATAGAACTCTCCTGGGAATCTCTCTGACCTTAGATGAAGCAGGGTGGGGGAGCCCCTCCTCCTCCCTGACTGATATTCTCCATGGTGGTCAGAGTCACATGGGGTGCAGGGTCCTTCTTCCTGGGAGGTTGTCCCAATATCTCACACCAGAACATCGCAGGCAAGGGAATGGCATGTCATCTGCAGGGCCGAGTGCTGACACCTGGTGATGGGCTGTGAAGTGGGCCTCAAGGCTGAAAAGCTGGGGACCCTGTTAATGGAGGTGCATAGTGGCCTTGAGGCCATAGTGCACACTCAGCTCTGAGGTATGATTGTCCATTCAGTAGATACCGGAGGGCTAAGGGGCCAAATCTACATATCTTCAACTTACGTGGCTTGGGTACTAGTGGCAGCCATGCATCCCTACATATCCCTAAGGTCTGGGGACCCTGCGTCTGGAGTTGAGGGTTGTGGGGTAATTGGTACCTGGAAAAAGGGATTGATTGCCCTGCCCTGGCTGGAGTCCTCTGTCTTGGTCTGGCTGTTCTTTTTTTTTTTTTTTTTTTTGGTTTTTCGAGACAGCTTTGGAGCCTGTCCTGGAACTAGCTCTTGTAGACCAGGCTGGTCTCGAACTCACAGAGATCCGCCTGCCTCTGCCTCCGGAGTGCTGGGATTAAAGGCGTACGCCACCACCGCCCTGCGGTCTGGCTGTTCTTTAGAACCTGGTTGACCTGTTTATGTACTGAAAGTACCTACCACCACCCAGGACTGGTGTTCCCAAAGAGAATACAAGTGCTCGATTGTGTGTTTGGTCTAAGAGCCAGGGAGTTTCCCACCTGGTGAATGTGGTCTCTGCCTGCCCTTCTTGGGGGACAGGGTTCGGCCTGACATTTTGGTGCCAGGAGGACAGAGCTGGGTCCCCTTTCCTTTTTCCACCTCCCATTTCAGAAGAGGTCACGCTAGGATTCTGACCTTGGTGGCTTATATGACTACCCACTTTTGTCTGTCGCGTGCAGGATCTGTATTGACACCTAAACCCAGGACAGAGTTCCACCTCTGTCAGGTTGGCCCAGGCACTTTCTTCTGGGATCAGGGGCCCTATGGTGGAGATGTGTGTGGTCTGCTCACACACAGTGGCTGGGGTAAGGGCACTGGGCGGCCACAGGACTCTTGGCGTGGTCCACCTTGAAGCCCTAGGCAGTTCTGTTTTGAGGGAGTGTAGGATAGTTGAGACAAGTCCTCCCCCTATGTCGCCCATCAAATTCACAGAAGTCCTCCTGCCTCAGTCTCTTGAGGGTCACAGACATAAATCCACCCCCAAAGACCCATTCATTTGGAAGGAAATTCGTGTAGTTTCTTTTGACTAAGCCAGGGGTGGGAGGATTGGCCGAGCAGTGGCTGTCTTTTTCTAAAGGCCTCTAGTTTTTTCCCCAAATTTGGAAGCTCATGGAATTTTCTGCAAACACAATCTCAGAAGCCCAAGGGTTTGTCATCTCTTTGGCTAGAGAGCCCCGCCACTTGGCCTCTGGACACCCCCAGGCACCCGGAGGGCATTTCTGGGCTCTGTTTAATTTGGTCTGGACAGAACTGGGAGGCTCCATGCTGTCGGGAACCAGCAGATGTTTTACAAATTTCAAGTTTGTTCCCATTTTTTTTTTAAGACAATCTCAAGAACTTACAGAAAGAGACAGCACGACCTTGCTTTCTATGGGAAACAAACATTTAGCCCCACAACCTATCCCCTTGGCTCCCTGGGGAACACCTGGGGTGGGGGAGACAGAGTAGGTGGGGTTTCTATTCTACCTCTTCCTTCCTTCCTTCCTTCCTTCCTTCCTTCCTTCCTTCCTTCCTTCCTTCCCTCCCTCCCTCTCTCCCCTCTCCTCCTCTCCCCTCCCCTCCCTTTCATTTTCCCTCGTCACAAAAGGAGAAACTTTGTTATAGAATTGTTTTATTTTAGGTGTGTGGATGCTTTGCCTGCTTGTTTGTATGTGCACCAGTGAACGCATGATGCCTGAGGAGGTCAGAAGAGGTCATCAGATCCCCTGGAACTGAAGTTCCAGACGTTCTGAGCTACCTGGGCGCTGGGCACCACTCGTGGGTCTTCTGCAGGAGCAGCCAGTGCTGCTACCACTGAGCCATCTCTCCTGCCCCACTTAGGCTTTTCTCTGTCACGGTTTGTTCCCGGAAATAGCTCCTTTCCTACCGCAGTCTTCCCTGGCATCTTTGGCCCACAGTCCAGGAACTGAAGGGCCGTGGTCCTGCATGCACAGCCTCGTCCCTGCCCCGTACAGCTTACAGCTTCTTGTGTCTCTAAGACTAAGTGCTTGAGGCTACAGGGAGACTGTGCAGACACTTGAACACTGACCATCTGCTCCTTTAACTGCAGATGGGGGGTGGGGTCTCTAGGGGCTCAGGCTGAACCTGCTTAAGGGGGAGGACTGAGGACAGCTGCCCCTTGCTGCCTATATGGGGCCTGGCATTGTTCCCTGTCCCCTTTTACAGTGTCTCGCCTTTGAGAAGCTGGGACTCCAGAAGCCTATACAACCAATGTCACACCTTTAAACAGGATCCTGGTTTCCCACTCTCAACCCACAGTGTGGGAATGAAGAGCTCACAGGCCCTTGCAGACGGGACTTGGACACCTCCTTATGGGAGACCGCAGTTGAGGGAGCCTCTGGGAACGAGGGAAGTAGTCACTTTGGGTTCCAGGTGGACCCCTTCTGTACCTCTAGGATGTTGACAGTGGTCATTGACGGTTCCTGTCTCATTTTCCGTTTAGGCTGAGAGAGTGGTCGGTCTCAGACATAGAGAACGTGGCCCCAGCCTGCTGCAGCCAGCATTCCGGTGGACTCCACGCTCTGGGAAGGGGCTCACCCTCCCAGGGTTCAGGAAACAGACTCTGATGGAGGACTTTGCCTTGCTTTCCATGTGGGTGGGCGGCTTCCCTGGGAAGGGAAGGTCAGGCCCTGCCCTGTGTCCCCTAGGGACAGATAGCATCTGTGGTATAAACGGACGCATTTTCCTGACTCCAGTGTCCCTTGCCTGCTGTCCCCCATCATGGATCAGGCTCTGGACCGCTCTGAAAATGAACTGGTTATGGGATTTTTCCTTAAGTGCAAAACGAAACTCCCAGGTTCTCCACTGTTTCTGCAGAAGCCACCGGGTGCCCGCACCTGGCATGCTCGGCAGGAGTGGGTGGGCCTCTTGTGCAGGCCAACCTGGCAGCTTGAAAATTTCTCATGCTTGTGCCTGTGAGATGCGGGCTCTGTGCCTTTGCTCCCAGGCAGGAGGCACACAGAACTGAAGGGCAAGTTGGGTGGGGGGAGAGGTCCTAAGTGTGGAACCACAGCCAGGGTGCGAGCTGCTGTAGGTGTGCAAGGAGCTGAAGATATGCAAGCAGCTGTAGGTGTGCAAGCAGCTGATAGTGTGCAAGCATCTGTAGGTGTGCAAGGAACTCAAGGTATGCAAGCAGCTGTTGGTGTGCAAGCAGCTATAGGTGTGCAAGCAACGGTGAGTTTCAAGCCGGGCCCTCCCTCCGGAAACCCCAGGAAAGGCAGCTGGTGTTTTTTTTTTCTTTCTTTCTTTCTAAACTACAAAAGAAACCCTTGGCCACCAGGGGCCCCTGGGGGTGAAGTAGACCATAGACTGGGATCTCTCATTCTCTTACCGCAGGCGGCCTGGCCTGGTACAGCTGAGGGTGGAGGGAGGAGGCCAGGTCCTGGCTCAGAGAAACTGGGCTCCAGACAGCGGGGTTTGAGGGACTGGGTAGGAGCACTCCTCCGACCCGAGGAACAGTCTTGAACATCCGGTCAGGCTGTGGCAGCTCTCCCAGTTACCTCTCTGCTGATTTTAAATGAGGAAGCCAGGCTTCTGTGAACAGCTGCCCTGGAGCCAGCTGTCAGGGGCTGGTTGTGGTGGGGACGGGGACTATGTCTCTTCCCTACTTGTGCGTTGTCTCTGACCCAAGTCTCTGTCCTGGCCCTCGCAGCTGTTTCCTGGTGGCTCCCAGGCACATCCCTCCCACCAGCTTTTCCTTATTGTCATGCCCATTTCCTCTAACTGTGATGTAGCAAGGTGAACCCTGCTGCTGCTGCTGCTGCTATGGTGCAGGCAGGCACTGCCTGGCAGACCCCGTGTGTCCTAGTCATTTAGCCTCTGGCTGTCAGTTCCCATGCTGAGACCTGCGCCCTAGTCCCTACCAGGTGCCACCGTCATGTTGTGAATCTTTGTCTTTCTCATCCGCCTGGCTCTTGAGTATGATGGAACTCTCAGTCCCTTTGGCAAGAGAGAGTGGGTATCTGGGGTCCGGAGCCTAGGGGCTGATGGGGCAGCCTCCGCTTCGGTCCAGTCTTGCGTTGGTGAAACAGGAGCTCTGCTCTCACCTGTGTAGCGGGGGCAGTTGGACTTTTCCCAGAGGCTTCAGGAGACATGAGGACAGACAGAAGCCTCAGGGGACATGAGGACAGAGTGTGTGACTCAACTCTGAGCTCAAAGAACTGCACAAGGCTTCCACCTTTCTGTGCCTCAGTTTCCCGTCTGCTGTGAAAGTGGGCATGTTCTACATTAGGCCTAGAGACACCACATTCTCCACTATGCCCTGCCTGGTGTTTCTTATTGCAGGGCAGAAAAATGAAGATCTGGAGATGAATCAGGGGCTGTAATGTTTTTCCCCCTCCTTTAGTATAAAAAGAATTGCCGGGTGGTGGTGGCACGTGCCTTTAATCCCAGCACTTGGGAGGCAGAGGCAGATGGATCTCTGTGAGTTTGAGTCCAGCCTGGTCTACAGAGCAAGTTCCAGGACAGCCAAGGCTACAGAGAGAAACCCTATTTCAAAAAACAAAACAAAACAAATGGCAGGCTTCTCTTATCTGTGTTAGAGTCATGTGGGGATAAGAGTAACTTACTGCCCTGGGTGTTGCCTGCGTGTGTGTGTGTGTGTGTGTGTGTGCATGCATGTGCGCACGTGTATCTGGGGAGTGAGGGCATGTGGGAAGTACTCAGTCACCCCTGACTTGAGAGATTCCAGCCCCCTGGGCCTCCCCTTGACAGGGCGCAATATAGAGAGGACAGCAATGAGGAAGCCAGGTTCCTGATCGCTGGACGGTGACTGTCAACTGGAGGAAGGTGACAGTGGCTTGGAGGATGGGTGTGTGCGCACGCTGCTGCGTTTGTGATGTGTTTCCTGCAGGAGGGACATGCAGCCGGTGTCCTTTCAGGCCCTGGCTATGGGCCACAACCTTGTGACTCACGAGCTCCCTATGTCCCTGGCAGTGCCCCTTAGGTAGCTTCGTTCTGGGTGCCCTTCAGTTTGTGACTGCCTAGGGAGTTGTTGGGATCCGTGGCGGCTGAAGCCGGACATTGTCCTCCAGCGACTGCCGGGAAAGCAGGGAGGGGGGTAACGCATGCTGCTGAGCTGGTAGCTCTGGGGTGCCCACAGGCAGGGCCATTTCCAGGATGGTGTGGGCCACTGGGTTTGCATTTTGTAAGATGCCAGGAAGTGAATGAGGCTTGTGAACCCCCCGGAAGGCAGAGGTTCTCAATTGCTGCCCCTTGGGAAAAGCCTGGGGTGTTCAGGTCCTCCATCCTCTGACTAGGGACTGTACTTTATGTTCTGAATGTTATTATGATGCGGAATGACTCATCTAGAGTGAGAAGGAGAGAACTGTAGAGAATTTGAAAAACAGGACCCAGGAATGTGGGCGGCCTTGACCACCCTGCTACCTGGAGAAGCGCAAGGTCGCTCTGGATGTGCCCGAGATCATGGCAGAGTGAAGGACACCTGTGAAGATACTGCTCGTTATCTGTATCGTAGGGTTATAGCTTCCTTCCTTCCTTCCTTCCTTCCTTCCTCCCTCCCTCCCTCCCTCCCTCCCTCCCTCCCTCCCTCCCTCCCTCCCTCCCTCCCTCTCTCTTTCTCTCTTTCTTTCTTTCTTGCACATTTTTGCCTCATGCTTAGATTGTATTATAGTCAGGGAAAAAAAGTAGCTATCATTTTTAAAAGTTAATTTTCGAAAAGAAAAATAATTTTACTCAAACAAACCTCTCGTTTTATTTGAAGGTTGAGGGAGCAGAGGCCAGGGAAGGGAGTCCAGCCGCGAGGAGGACAGGAGGAGGACAGCCAGGGTGCCAATGTGTGATCCTCGCTGTTCAGGGTTAGGTGCTGGGTGGAGTGTGACACCTTTGCCCAGCAGTGAGGGCTGCTGGGAGCCAGCTCTACAGGAGCAGTTTGGACCACCGTGTAGTCCAGAGTTGAAGTCTTCCACCTTGACCTGGGAGGGCATGTGCAGGGCTGTGTCCTCTGTGTCCATCCTTGCCAGGCTTGTGTTCGGTGTCTGGAGTGACTAGACCAGGTTGGTTCAGGAGAGAGAAGTTGCTAGGGCTGGATCTGTTTGTGTTCTGTTGTGTCTGGGATGGAAGGGAACTTCCTTTTCAGGAACCAGGCTAGAGGGGCCATGCACCTGGACCACTGTGGGATATAGATGATCTTGGTCATTTCTTTATTTCCCATACAATAGATCACCCCCCAGCTCTGGGCAGTCCACAGAGCTCCTTGATGACAAAGGACAACTTGGCTAAAAATTCCCTTTTGTTTTAGCTGAGAAAAGAATGGTCCCAGAAGCCCTGTGATCACAACAGGCTCTTCCTTCCTGTATTGACACTTCCCCAACACCTCCCTCAGTGGGGCTTCAGTCTGGTGGGCCTGGTCCCTGCTGAGGCAGACTCTCAGGCAGTGTCTTGGGAGGACAGGAGGAGGTTTCTTCCTGCCTGACATCTCCTGATCCCCAGCTGCCAGGTGCCTGAAGACAGGTCAGAGGTCAGGGGCTGCACTGCTGGCCTCTGGGCTGTGGATTGGCACTCCTGGGATCAGTCAGATTGCTCTCTGGCACCTCGGATTTCCATTTACTGTAAACAGGTCCTTCCAGGGTTTCTGGTACTGGTGTAAACAGTCGCTTCTGTGAATGTGGGCTGGAGAGGTGGTCTGTCCACCTGAGAGGAGCAGGCAGCTGAGGGAAGGACTTTGCTGCCTGCATGGAAGAGGGGCGCTCCTGTGAGGCAGAGGAGAGGTCTTGTCTCCACTGAGGGACGCTCAGAAGCTCCCCGAACAGTGGCAGGAGAAGATAGTGCTGGGAGCCGAGGAGCTGGGACTGAGTGGGTGTTGAGAGCGAACAGCTGACTAGGACAGATGTGTGAGATACAGCGGTGGGGACAGCGGTGGGGACAGCGTGATCGTGATGGGTCCCAGGAGGCCCAGCGGAAGCTCAGCTGGGTCTTCTGGGCCGGAAGCAGCACTGGAGGCCAGAAATGCAGCCCTAGGGATGTGTGGGGCAGTTCTTCTGCCACTTGGAGGGGTAGCCTGTGCCAGGCGTCTGCCCTCTCTGCATCATGGTGACTTCCAGATGACTGGGTCACCCTTGGTGTGCAGGCATGTCCCTCTGCCTTTGCTTCAGCCTCATGGGATCTTAGTCTGTGCCTCTGAGTTGTCTTTAATTTTTAGAAGACTTTCCCTCCCTCCCTCCTTTCCTTTTCTTCCTTTGTGTACACACATTCATGTGCACATCCGTGTGTGCCGTGGCTTGCGTATGGAGATCAGAAGGAAACCTGTGGAAGTTGGTTCTCTCTCTCTGTCTCTCTCTACCTACCTCCCATGTAGGTCCAGGGGATCAAACTCAGGTCGTCAAGTTTGACAGCAAGCACCTTAACACGCTGGTCCATCTCACTAGCCCCTGGCTTCTTGTTTTCTGTCTCCCCACTCTAAACCCAGGGTGGATGTCACCTTGAGCTCCCTAAGGGCATTTGCAAAGGCCTTCATGGATACCCAGTGTTACTCTGACCTCTCCTTTGGGGATATATTGAGTCTGTAATATAGCTGATCTTACGGGGAGTGGAGTTCAGGCCCAGGCTGAGCAGTGGGGCACCCAGAAAACAGACCTGATGTACTCGATGTTTTCCTTGAGTGGCTGCGGGCCTCCTGGTCCGTCTGATAACTATGACATAGCATTCTTCCTCTTGGCTGTTTGAGAGGCTGCACTTGGAAGGGACAAAGGGAATCAAGGCTCTGTCCCCATATCTCTGTTGCTGCAGCACACCGCTGTGGTCCAACTTCCGCGTAGGTAGACAGGGTGGTGGGCAAGTTGTGGTGTAGGTGGACATTTTTGTGACAGACTTTAGCTGCCTTCCTTCCTGCACCTGTTGTGTGAAAGCCTACTCTCAAGACAAACCCACCGACCCTTTTCCTCCCCAGACCCGCTGGCCCCTCTCCCAGGACTGCGCCTCGGTAGGTCCCTCTGGTCCTAGGTCCTCCTCTCTGAGCCTCAGCTCCTGAGAGCTGGTTAGTGTGGGGACCCTGGACATGGCCAGCTCTCACGAGGTTCTGTTCAAGAGGACTTCATGGAGTGTCCAGTGCTTTGCTGACAGAGGGGGACCCTAGGGAGTTTCTTTAGGAGGATCCCCCGTTTCCCCAGCCCCGCCTAGTTTCCACCCCTGACTGCTTCATGCCAGCTCCTTCTGGAATCTTCTCAGTGTCCAGCTGGGGCCTCTTTTACACAGCAAACCCATTGGCACTCTCAGTTTCCCATGATCCTCCTTTGCTCTATGTCTTTGAGGCCTAACAGAGAATAAACCTACCCCGTCCTCATGTTCAGTGGAACCCAGCCAAGCAAGGCTGAGCGGGAACAGGCAGGGCTGTGTGGTCCCTGTGGCTGTCCCCACCTCCAGGCTGCTGGGTGAACATTGGGTGTGATTGTCAAGAGCTGGCCTCTGACCCCTCCCCTGGCTCCTTGGGTGCTGCTCTGACCGGAGCCTGAACTCTGCCCCCTGGGGTCACTGTGCCCTGTAATTAGGCCGCAGCTCATATGTGCCTGGGCCTCAGGCCACAGAGCTGAGCGCCCCATCTGGCACTCTGAACATGAGGGCTGGTATGATTGATGGAGGGTCCCACCTGGGCCAAGTGGCCCCTGGTGGTATGGGTTGCTTCTGCCTTTTGCTTTCCATTTTTAAAGTGCTTTTGAGATTTTCCCATGGTGGGTAAGGTAAGGAGGGAGGGAATTGCTCTACTCAGGCAGGTCAGGACTGGTCTCTACCCATGTGTCCAGGGCCTAGTGGCAGGACAGAGAAGAATGGCTGTACTGGAAAACTGGATCCTGAGAACTGGTTCCTGCCTAGCAATTCTTGTCTATGCTTCAGAGTGGAAACAGACCAAAGTCTCCCTCAGGATTTCTGGGTCCTCCTGGTCCCCCAGGTAAGCATGGGAAAGGCCCAGGCGGGACCCAGTCAGGCCTATATCAGACAAACTGACTGGTCTTCATTCCATGGAGGGTTCTTGGAGTGCCCCCCGGAGGATCATGGGAAATGAGACTTTGTGAAGAGCCTCGGAGTTTGGGAGAGCAGTTTGGGGAGTCGGGGACCTTCTGATAATGTTGGATGGTGGGGTGCAGATGAGGTGAGTGGGCTGCACTGTGCTCTGGGCCTGGAGTTGGAGCCTCAGCTTTCTGTCCCCAGACAGGACCACAGGGTCTAAGTGCATGAAGGATGTAGGCCCATTAAAGCTTAGGAGAGTTTGCCTCCTCCCCTGGGGCTTCTAACCTCTACCCTAAGAGCTTCAGGTTATGCTCTTGTTTAAGTTGGAGGCCTCCCACGGCGCCCTCCTGCCTTCATCAGCTGCCATTTAGTTAGGAACTTTTGACCTGAGGGGACTCAGAGGTCACATGATCCCCTCCTCTCCCCCAAAGCAGGAACCGTCCAGACCCTCCTCCAAGGACCTGTCCACGTCTGTGTCCCTTCTGTGTCCACTTCTGACACAGTGACACATGCCCCAAATCTCAGCACTTGGGAGGTAGAGGCAGGAGCAAGGGGTTCAAAGCCTGCATTGTGAGTTCGAGACCAACCTGGCAATATAAGGCTCTTTCTGATAAACCAAAACCAAAACCAAAACACTCGGTGCCATGTCCACCCCTGCACAGCTTTTGGGAGAGTGGCTTCCTCTCCCCCGCAGCCTCATTCTGAACCAGGAAGTTCTTCCTCATCTCTTCCCCACATCTTCTTAGTTTTGGCTCGTTTTTCTTTCAGCAGCTGGTGATTCCAGGTGTGTTCGCGTCCCATAGCTGTAATTTAGCAAAGAAGAAAGGGAGTCTGCATCCTGTAGCTATGTTTATGGTGAGCCTGGAATGACCCTGGGGCTCTAGGCAGGAGGGGCCAAGGTGGGAGATTGGAGACAGGAGTCTAAAGCCTACACAGAGAGCACCCTTCACTAAAGCAACCTCCTTGAAGGGCTGGGCCAGCTTTGGAAGAAGAAAGTTGGAAACTCCCAGGGGAAGGGCGTCTGCTCAGGTCCCCCTTGAGCTCTGAGCAGAGGTTTCTTGCTGCCTGTCTGATGGCTTTGTGGAATTGTGAGGAGGCTTCCTGACCCTGTATGTGGCTGTCTGAAGTCCGTCTGTGTGTGTGTGGTGGAGGGTGACATCTTCTGCAGGTAGAGTGACTCTGAAATTCACTGCCCCGCTAGGAACTCTGGGTTCTGATGGGGAGCCGTAAATCTGTCCACAGTGTGCGAGCTGGGGCGGATGGACTGATAAGGAGGAGACCCCACCTCCACTGACGATCCCGGCAGCCAAGGGGTCATTGTTAATGGTGGTCATTAATGTGAAGCTGGGCGGGGAGCATGGTGGGCTGCGAGAAGCAGGAGGCCCACCCAGAGCATAGTGTTCCTTCTCTGGACTTACAAGCCAGGATGGAGAGGTGGCTTCAGAACAGACAGAAAGCCAGTCGGTGGCTTCAGCAGGCTCAAGACCCTTTCTCCCTCTTCAGCTCTTTCCCTCTCTTTTTCCTAACACCTTCCTTTCTCTTTCTCCTCGAATTTTGCTGTGCAGGGTCTCCCACAGGCTCCGCCGCGGGGCTGCACACAAGCCTCCTCTTCTCTTTTCCGAGTTCTCAGGGGCACCTTGTTTCTGGGGCTGCTGTATCAAAGCATCAGATTCCATGGGGCTTACCTTTGTCACGCTGTGTTCTCTCAGAGCCGTGTAGACCAGCAGTCCCACCTCGAGGTGTCCGTAGTGTTAGTATGATCTCCAGGTCCAGAGGGAGGGATGGATGTTCTGCCCGGTGCCTCTTCCAGCTTTGCAAGCTGCTAGCGGTCTTTGGCTGGCAGACTCATCCCTGGTTTCCATCCTGGTGGTTGTCTGTCTATGTGTGTGGTTTTGCAGCTTTGTTTTCTCCCATCTTCTATGATGATGCTTGTCACTGGTTCAGGGTCCGCTCTAATCCAGGGCCGTCCTTCGGATCCTGACTTGAATCATAGTTAGAGAAATTCTCCCCAAGCAGGACCATAGTTGTAGACTGTAGAAGATAGCACATAAATGTGTCATTTGGGTGAGCCCTGTCTATCTCAGTGCCCCTGGCCCACCTTAAAGAAGGTAGATGGAGGGGCTGGAGAGATGGCTCAGAGGATAAGAGCACTGGCTGCTCTTCCAGAGGTCCTGAGTTCAATTCCCAGCAACCACATGGTGGCTCATAGCCATCTGTAATGAGATCTGGTGCCCTCTTCTGGTCCACAGGGATACATGCAGGCAGAATATTGTGTATATAATAAATAAATAAATAAATAAATAAATAAATAAATAAATCTTAAAAAAAAGAAGGTAAGTGGATCTGGGGGAGGCCATTGTGATTCCAGGATTCCGGCACATGAGCCTGTCGCTGGTTGGACCGGGGAGCCACTTCCTCCTACACCTTTGCTTGATGGGTTTTTCCAAGGAGAAATTAACAGAGTGAAGTTGGGGCAGGATGCCTAGGAAGGACCCAGGAGCAGAGCACTTTTTCCAGCCTGCCAAAGAAAAGGAATCCCGAGAGCTAGGTCACGTGATCATCTCAGAGTGTGCCCAGCCTGCCTTTGGGCATGATAGTGAGGGGGACCTTGAGTGCCCAGAGTGACCTTGGCAGAGAAAGAAGTCTATTTCTGAAGTCACCGGAAAGCAGTATATGGAGCTGGGCTCGGTGCTACATACACTCGAGGCTGAGGCAGGAGGATCACTGAGACTTTGAAATCAGCATGGGCTATATACAGTGTGAGCCTCTGTCTCAAAGAACCAAGAGAGAAGAGGTGGAGGAGGAGGGGGAAGAGGCAGAGGGAGAGGGGGAGATGGGGAGAGGACACAAAATTGACCCTTAGCTTCAGCGGAAAGGCTTTGTCCTTGGAGCCCAAACCCCCTGGCAGATCATTTCTCAGGGATACCTAGAGGTGGGTGGGTGGAAGCGTCCAGCCTTTTCCTCACCCAGAGATTCGGGTTAGAGCGTTGTGAGTTTACATCAGGTATCCAAAGGCAGGCAGGCAGCGGGGATCATGGAACAGGACCCTCGGGGCCATGACCTCAGTGTCATGAGCCTCAGCAAGCTCCATCTGTAGGCCATGTGTACAGATAAACCAGGGTAGTCAGAGCCCTTGGCTGCCATGCTGGAGGCCTGGGCAGAGCTGGCTTCTCCAGGTCTGTCTGCTGGACACAGCAGGACCTGGCCTTGAGGAAGGTGCATCGCAAGCAGGAGGGGAGGCTCCCCTGGTGTCAGCCCCTGCTTTTTCCCTTTCCTTCCGGGACCCTGGACTTTAAGGTGTCTGACTGGGGCTCGCGCTCTCAGGAGGAAGAGCTTCCTCTGTCTTTATCTGGACTTGGCCTAGCCTTGTTGTTAAATAACCCATGTGGTTGTTGGTAGGGATTCAGGGCTGGGAACAATAGCTGTTTACAGACTTCCGGTACAGGCTCTGCTTACCCGGGCTATTTTTAAGTTCTTCCTTTGGGGCTGGTTCTGCTTCCTGAAGGGACATCCCTCCCCCTGTCACTCATCTGTATCCTTCTCCTTGTCCTAAGCCTGTCCCCTACCCCCACCTGCATCCATTTACCCAGCCTGACTTTACCCACACCACCAGCAGCCCAGGCCTCCGAAAATAGCTCCTGAGACAGGGACTCAAGGGGGAGGTGGCCACGGGGGTCCCCATGTTGGGATAGGATAGAGAGGACAAGACCAAGAAAGGGAATAGTGTCCAGTCTGTCCCGGGGAGCGCTGCGGACTGTAAACTGGCCCCAGAACCATGCTTCCTTGGAGTGCTGATATTCCAGTTCGGGGAAGACTAGAGTGTGGTCTCCTTCAGACCCCCGGAGGAGGCAGAGCCGAGGCAGGCTACCTGAGGTGAGGTAAAGGCCTGCAGTGCAGTCTCAGCCAGGAGAGGAGGCCACCTGTGGAGCCACTCCCAACAACAGTGTTGAAGCTGTCTGTACCTCTGGTCACTGTCACGGTCACTGTCACCCGATCACCCAGGTCACTCTCACAACTTCCTGAGGCCCTGCGTTCTAGGGCACAGACGTTCATTGTGTCCCCAACACTGTTCTAAGTCTTCAGTTATCAGCCTTGAAGGAGGCTCACAGACCACAAGGTCAGCAAGGGAGGCCTGGGGGCCTTTCTCTGAGCTTCCAGTCCCAGTGCAGGGTGGGAGTTGCTGCTTCCAGTTCAGAAGGAGTAGGAGGGTAAGGCCTCCCAGCCAGCCCCAGCTCTGCCAAGGCCAAGGCCTTGCCTGCTGCCCCGCCCTGTCCCACACTTTCTCCGAGTGAGGATCTGGGCCTGAGGCCCTGTTCTCCAAGGAGTCTGAGAAGGAGACAGGGCGATCACAGCCGGAGGAGCCTGCTGGTCCAAAGCCCACCTCTGGATACAGGTGCGTCCACAAAGTCCTCATACAGGCATGTTGTTACCTGTGGGTGGACCGCTTTACTCTGTGGTGCTGACTCTGCCTTCCGAGTGGCTCCTGTGTGTTGCAGCTCCTGGGAAGAAAAGGCTTTGTTTGACCTGAGGTGGTGTCTTAGAGCCTGAGCTGTGCTCCTATGCTGTTCCCTCCCATCGGGGCTGCACATGGCACTGTTTTGGCCTCCTCTGTTTCCTAGCGAGACAGTGGTCTCATGCTAGAGCCTGGCTTTGCTGATTTCCCTGGCCTTCCCTCTCAGAGCAGGCCCAACGCAGTCCATGCACCAGGAAGTGTTCGATCCGGTTTCAGGAGCCGGCAGAGGTTGAGAGGTTCCCGCAGCCCGCGGTCAGAGCAGGGGCCTTAACAATGGTCCCTTGTGCTTGCCACATTCCTCCTTAAGCAGGCCCAGACCCAGGCTGCTCCAGCATAGGCCCCCCACAGGTTCTGGGGGAAAAGGGTTTTACAGCTGGGTGGAGACTGCTGGCCTCTTTTTGTGCCTAGCAGCTGAGACAAGGTGCTTGAAGGACAAGCATGGGGAGGGGCTTGTGCTCAGCCCCTGCTTTTGGAAAGAGCTGGGAGGTGAGTGTCGGCTTGGGGCCCCTGCAAAGTTCTCCGAAAGCGCCAGAGTTTTTCCTAGCAAGGTGTGTTTTCACAAATGTCTTTTGTTTTGGGCCTTGGATATTGTGTGTGTGGGGGGGTGGGGGGGTGGCAGATGTCGTCACCCCTGTGAACACCTGTGGAGGCCTGAGTTCCTCTCAGTTGTCTCTCACTGAACCCGGAGTTTGCCATTTCAGCTGGACTGGCTGGCCAATGGCCCCCTCCTCCCGTCTCTGCGCCACTACGAGGGTTACAGATGCAGATCACCACGCCTGGCTTTCACGTGGTTTCCGGGGATCTGACTGCGGTCCTGTTGCTTACCAAGCAAGTTCTTTACCACCTCCCCAGCTGGGGCTGGCTGGGAAGCTACATCCCGAACCTGAGGTCGCAACTCTCATAACCATCTCCTCAGTCTTGGGTCCCGGAAGTCTTAGTGACCCACGTTTACCACTGGAGTGTTAGGCCCTGATAGGAGGACCTGAAAAACACCCACTGCCATTCCATCTAGAGGCCGTCATTCCTGAGTGGGTGCTAGTGCCTGTGTGCATGCAAACTGCACATGTGCGTGCAAACTGCATATGTGCCTGGGACGGGAGTTAGGGTCTGTGTATGCGGCTTATAGCCTGCTATTTTTACTTAATATTCTCAGCATTTCTCATCTTCCGTGATGTGATTTTGATGACTCTATGGATTTTGGCATGTAAGTCTGAATTGTTTTCAGCATGTGCCATGCTCTTGTTGACGTAGATGTCTTTGTACATAAATCTTCGGATTATTTCCATGGGATACAATCCCAGAAGTGGGCCAGAAGCACAGGATTTCTCAGCAGGCTTTGACTCAAGTTAGGAGGGTGGAGGCTGAGGAGGCTCAGAGAAGAGGTGAGACTTGAGCCTGGCTTGGTTGGGTGAGTCAGTTCTTCATAGCATTATTGGGTGATGAAGGGCTAGGAGGGCCTCTTCCTGCTGTAAGGGCTGGCGGCACTGTTTTAGCTCCCAAGGGCAGTGTGGAGACCTTCCCCATATGGCTGGGCCCTACATGTGTCTGTGTGCAGGAACCCACAGTTTGTGGTGCCCCCCGACCAGCCCCTTGGATACACTAGCTTGTTGGGTCTGTTCAAGGCCACCCTGCTACCAGGCCAGTCCTTGGGTTCTGATATGTAGTCACGTCAGGGTCTCAGATCCGCAGAGGGGCCCATGGTCACACATAGATGTTCCGTGGTTGAGCTGTAGTGTGGGGCACTGTGCCATTTTGAGGGGCTTCACAGAGGCTCTCCAGGAGAGAGAGGAAGGGCCTGATGGCCTCACACCACTCCAAGTTCATCTCTCCTACGGCTGTCTGCATCCCGCCTGCTGTAACGCAGTGCCCGCGTCCCGCCTGCTGTAACGCAGTACCTGAATCCCGGCTGCTGTAACGCAGTGCCCGCGTCCCGGCTGCTGTAACTCGGTACCCGCGTCCCACCTGCTGTAACGTGGTACCCGCTTCCCGCCTGCTGTAACGCAGTGCTAGCACCAAGGCGGCTTGTTCATTCTCTCTTAGTTCCGGCGTTTACATTCAAGGTGTCAGTAAGGCTGCACTCTACCCAGGCCCTCCCAGGAGGTACCTCCTGCCTCTCCTCGCGGCTGTGGCCCTTGGCCTTCCTTGGCTGGGGGTTGCATCCGTCAGATCTCTGACTGTCCTCTGGCTTCTCTAGCTCTCTGATGATCCTATACACTTCCTTTTCTAGGACTCTACTTGCTTGGTGTCTCTCCCAAATTCAAAATGTTCTTCTTTTTAAATATATAATTTGTTTATTTTTATTTTATATGCGTTGGTGTTTTGCCTGCATGTATGTCTGTGTGAGGGTGTCAGATCTTGGAGTTACAGACAGTTGTGAGCTGCCATGAGGGTGCTGGGAATTGAACTTGTGTCAATACTCTTAACCACTGAGCCATTTCTCCAGCTCCCCCCACCAAATGTCTGTAAGACTCCTTTCCCACAAGGTCCCTTCCACAGGCTCTGTGGGGTATCTCTTGTACAGGTCTTTGAGGTGCTGCTTTTTAAGCCTCTATGCAACCTTTGAAGAAGTTGGGGCTTGTTGGGCTGGATGGGGTGAAGGCACTGCCTCCTTGCTCCCAAGGCTCATCCTCTGGGCTCCGTGCCCGCAGTTAGAAGCCCATGGCCACACTGTTATAAGTTGGTGAGGTGATTGTGTTGCTGTGAGTAGGCCATATCTGGTTCTGAGTCTACTCGCTGAAGCCAGTGGTGCGGGAAGGCATGCTGTGGACAGCATGGGGTCCAGGAAGCCCGGAAAGACCCGGCCTGGGGACCTGGTTCTTCTTCTTCTGAGGAGGAGGGTGGGTGCTATCTGGGGATGGTCTTACACGGCAGGCACCTCCTGTCTGTGTGCACATTGTATAGATGGCCAAGGGCCTAGAAGCCTTGAGATCATGGCTGACTGGGGACCATGGATGCCATTTCGGTCAACTCTGCTGTGTTTTGCTTTGTGCCAACCTTCAAAATCCGCATGAAAATAGAGACCGCTGGCGGAGTGCACACGCGGAGTCTAAGGCTCCATCCCGTTGCTGAGAATGGGGAGGGGGGCAGTGAGGGGTGGTGGTCATTGCACTTTATGACTGGAGATGTGGCTCGGTGGTAGACCACATTCATCTGGCATACACGAAGTTACTTTTAAAAACAACAACAACAAGAAAAAAAAAACAAGAAGAAAAAATTCTAAGGGCTTCCAAATTTATTTCCTGGGCATGGTGGTGCACCCATGTAATCTGAGCATTTGGGAGGTGGAGATGGGATATCAGGAGTTCAAGGAAGGTCAGCCCAACTACAGATTGAGTCTGAGGTCAACTTACACGAGACTGTCTGGAAAAAAAAAACAAAATATATCAATTAATAGCAGAGGAATCATAAAACTCCAGTGTTCTAGACTCTCTTGGAAGGTGAGAAGCTCGGATTGTAGGTTCGCCAGAGACAGGTACCCTGGAGTCCACACCCCGCCCCTCAGTTAATCAATCAGCTGGTATCTGCCAACTGGTATCCATCAGATGGTAACTGCCCCTTCCTGCTTCTTGGACATCTGGGATGGTTGAACACAGCAGCCCAGGGCCTTGTTCCCTTCTGTGTCCCTCAGAAGCAAAGGGCAACCAACGCTATAAAGGGGACCCCACAGGAGTGCTCCAGTTTGGGGGGCAAGGTACCAGGAGCTTGGGCTTTCTCTACCCCTCGCCCCTGCAATGTGGCCTCACACGGCACAGTGCTGCCTTGGCCACAGCAGTGCCTGCTTGCAAGGCCCATCAGGAGTGTACCGCTGACATTCCCTAGAGAAGGAGGGAGGTGGGGAGGGCCTTGGCTCCTCACCTGAGATTTTAGCCTCTCCTCCTAGCTACTTGTAAGCAATTCTGCCCTAATTGCTCTTGGGGGTATCCATAAGGGCTTAGTGTATATAGGCTGGAGAAAGTTAACTGAGGGGGCTCCGTTTATGTGGCTGTGGGGACGCCATCATTCATTCTGGGTAAAGACTTTCTCGTGTGGCTGTTTTGGGGTTACCCATACTTTTACAGGTAGCCTCTTACCTCACCAGTTCCCCAGGGGCAGCTGGGGAATCCTATTGTAATTTGTTGTTGGGACCTTGTGAGACATTGTTCATGTTTCCCAGGGAAGAAATTCTGACACCAGCAGTATGGGTGTGTGAGTGCGTGTGTACGTGTGTACGTGTGTGTGTGTGTGCACGCATGTGCCCCTGTGTGTGTGTATGCACGCATGTCTGCATGGGTGCTTGTGTGTGTAATGTGCATATAATATGCTTGCACACATATACGTGTGTGTGTAATCTGTGTCCGTGTAACACGCTCATCCAGAGTTGACCTCTGAGTCGGTTTTGAGTCAGGGTCTAGCTAACCTGGAAATCAGAGGCTAAATTCTGGGACCCACTGAGCTCCACTTCCCAGCATTGGAATTCCAAGGGTGTGTCCTGATACCTGTCTTTTTAAAATGTGGATTCTGGTAGCATTTTATTGACCAGTTCTTCAGTGAGTATCTCTGTCCCAGCCTGTAATCTTCTAAAGGAAGTCTGGTACTATAGCCCTGGGAGCGGGGATGGAAACAGGGTTGGGGATAGGGATGGGAGAAGGCTGGAACTGAGGCCCTTACATGTGACCCTGGGGCTGTGGTTAGGGGCTGGGCCAGCTCTTGGTCCTTTTTGCCGTGGGCAGGAAGAGGGCACCATGGGGTCCCATGAAATCAGAGTTCTGGGCTTGGTGAAGAAGACTCTGCTTTGTCTGGAGCCAGAGCTGTTGAGTGTTCTGCCACGTGGGCCCTTCCCGCTCTGTGCCTGGCTAACCTACACAGCTGGTTCTCATTTCGCTGGTGGCTGCGTAGACAAGAGTATGGAGGCTTCCTAGCCGCCACACTGCTGCTACCCCGGGAGCAGACTCCTGCGGTGGTGTCAACACGGCAGAGTGGAAACACTGGACCTCAGCGTGGGAACTGGGTGGTCAGCACCCTGCGTGGCCAGGAGTACTGGATGGACAGGGCCAGGAGCGAGGAGGCCGTTGAGTGTGCACCTCTGAGTGTGCACCGAGCCTAGGGAGCAGGTGTGGAGGGGTTACTCACAGCCATGGTATTAGAGAGACAGGTGCTGTGGTTCCATCCTGTTGGGCACATCACAGGGTGTTCTCTGCCAGGGAAATAGTATTCGTTTTAAAATGGCATTTAGTTAGTTATGTGTACATGTGGATCAGAGGACAGCTTGTGGGGGTCACTTGCGTGTGGACATTGGGGAGGCACTTAGGTCGTCAATCTTGGTCATGAGAACCCTTTACATGCCAAACTGTCACGCTGGCCAGGCAGGGAATACTCTTTTTTTTCCCTAAATATTTACTGTATGTGTATATGAGTGTGCCTGTGCAAATATGTGTGCACTGCATGCATGCAGGACACGGGATACCCTGAAATTGGAGCCATGAGTGTTTGTGAGCTACCAAGTGAGTGCTAGAATCAAACCTCTGCCAGATCAGTACCTGCCCTGCACTTCTGAGCTCTCTTCAGCCCCAGGAATAATATTCTTTGCTTTTGCTTTTGTTTTCTTTTTGGATTTTTTGATTTTCGAGACAGGGTTTCTCTGTGTAGCCCTGGCTGTCCTGGAACGCACTCTGTAAACCAGGCTGGCCTCGAACTCAGGGATCCGCCTGTCTCTGACTCCCAGGCGCTGGGGTTAAGGACATGTGCCACCATCATTTTGGCAACCAAGGAATAGTATTCTCTATAGCACAGCTGTCAGGGTATTGCCATGGGGTGTCGCGGGGTGTCACTGCTTGTGGCTGGCGGTGCTCTGTTGATTGATGGGGTCTGTGTGTGTTCAGGGGAGGAGAGGAAGAAGGGAGGAAACTCCAGAGTCCTAAGTCAGAGCATCTTATGACTGTCTCTAGAGAGGGAGGCTGTGTGATCTGGGCTGTGGACACAGCAGAATGGACGGCGGTGAGGCTGTCTTCCTCTCAGTCCAGCCTCCCGATAGTTGGCGCTCTGTGGGAGGTCCTCCAATGGGCTTGTCTGTTTCTCTTATGGGTAGGTAGAAAAGGGAGGTGGCTTTCTGAACTCTGTGGCATCCTAACAAGTGTATTTCTCTCTGTCCTTTCATTTTTCCCTTTTGACTGTGTTGGGTATCGATCCCAGGGCTTTGTACGTGGTGGGGAAGTACTCCTCCATGGAGCTGTGTCTGCCCCTCGCGCTTTAGGGGACAGGTTCTCGCTCACAAAGCTCCCTATGTTGACTTTGATCTTGGTCTGTAGCATGGACAGACCTTGGACTTGAGATCTTTCCTTAGCCTCCCAAGTAGCTGGGGTTCCCTGCCTCCCCTGGTCTGGCACCTTTGCCTTTTTTATTGAAACACAGAATGCACCATGTACTGCAGGGCCCCTCTGCAAGTGTGCACACCGCATCCACTCTTCCTCTCTCTCTTTCAGCCTTAAAGAGATCGTTCGAAGTCGAGGAGATTGAGCCACCCAACTCCACACCACCCCGGAGGGTCCAGACCCCTCTGCTTCGAACCACAGTGGCCAGCTCCAGCCAGAAATTCCAGGACCTGGGCGTGAAGAACTCAGAGCCCGCTGCTCGCCTCGTAGACTCCCTGAGCCAGCGCTCCCCGAAGCCATCCCTACGGAGGGTGGAGCTTGCAGGGCCCAAGGCACCTGAGCCTATGTCTCGCCGCACAGAGCTATCCATTGACATCTCCTCCAAGCAGGTGGAGAGCACGGGCTCAGCTGCCGGGCCCTCGCGCTTTGGGCTTAAGAGGGCCGAAGTCCTGGGCCACAAGACACCAGAGCCCATCCCGCGGAGGACGGAGATCACCATTGTCAAGCCCCAGGAGTCAGTGCACCGCAGGGTGGAGACCCCTGTCTCTAAGGTCCCCGAGGTCCCTGCCATGCCTGTCACTGAAGCAGCCCCCAAGAGGGTAGAGATCCAGGTGCCCAAGCCAGCCGAGGCACCCAACTGCCCAGTCCCGCCCCAGACCCTGGAGAACTCCGAGGCCCCGATGTCTCAGCTGCAGAGCAGGTTGGAGCCCAGGCCCCCTGTGGCTGAGGTCCCATACCGGAACCAGGAGGGTGAGTAACCTGGGCCTGGGTCTTCAGGCTGCGTACTTGGGATGGGATCTTTCTGTGAGATTCGTGAAAGAGATCCAGTGTGTGTGCGTGGGGGGGGAGGGGTTGTCTGTTGCGTGAGTGTGTGCGTGCGTGCATTAGTGCGCTTAGATGTGTAGAGTTGTGTCCTGAGGCTTAGGGGGTCACAGCAGGCGTCTGTGGCTGGGAAGCACCTCTGAGGCACCAAGCTCCTGAGGCACAGTTGGGCCATGCCAGGTCTCTGTCATGTGATCCTGGGAGGCCTGGGAGGTGGGAGGGCAGTAGGTGGTGTTCTCCCGTGGGATGGGACAAGCCGTGTGCTGGTGGTGGCTAGGCTGCTGGTGGGTTTCTGGGAGGCAGATCTCCGCCCACGAGGAACTGCAGCCTGAATGCCTGGTGGGGGCCCAAAGCTGAGGATGGAGGAGGAGGAATGTGGGTCCTGAGTTTGCACTGGAGGCCTCCTGTCCTCCTGCCTCCCTACACGAATGGCTCTTCTTACTGCAGCGAAAACATCCTACAAACACTTTAGGAGGGGAAGGAGGGGTTATTTTGGCTCATGGTTTCAGAGGATGTTGTCATCATGACGGGGGAAAGCATGCCGGCGGCCGCACAGCCACAGCCAGGAAGCAGAGAGCACCCATCTCTGCCCTCTCTGCTTTAGTGCCCGTAGTGAGACACACACGGCAGACGTTGGCTGATGTGCCATGTGTAGTGAGACACACACAGCTGTTGTGTTGTTGTGTTATTGTTGGCTGTTGTACTGTGTGAGAGTGTGCAGTTCAGTGCATAGTGAGACACACAGCAGACGTGCCGTTGTGCCGTGTGTAGTGAAACACACACAGCTGTTGTTGTGTTGTTGTTGGCTGTTGTACCGTGTGAGAATGTGCGGTTCAGTGCTGTTAAGTACCTTCGGGTTGTACTACCAGTACCACCTCCAGGGTTTTCCAGAACTTTCCCACATCCCAAACAGAAACTCCGCTCCCTGTGAACCGACTCCTTATAGCTCCTGCCTCGGGTCCTGACAGCCCCATGCTTCATTCTGTCTGAGGTTGGATGGCACTACTCATCCTGTCTGGCATAGTGGCCTCAGCACTCCTCCATGTTATAGCCTATGCCAGCACTCGGTTCCTTTTGAAAACTGACGAGTGTTACACGTGTAGTCAGAACACATTTTTTCCCTGTGTGGGATTTGAACCCTGGGACTTGTGCATGTCCGGTGAGTGCTCTAGCGCTGAGCCTTGTGCCCAGGCTCGGGTAGAATCAGTTTGTCTATCTGTAAAGAATGCCTGCAGCATGGCGATGCACATGGCTTTTTAAAGCCCCCGCTCTTTGCCTCTCTAGCTGGACTTGGGAACAGGCTGGGGTGAGGGTGTGGAGATTCCTCCTGGGAGCCTCTGGGTCTGGGGTCCTGGGTCTCGGTCACCTTTGAGTGCCAGGTGTCAGATCACAGTAAATACTCAGGGTCTTATGGACCTTTGAAGGGTCCTTCCAGGCCTAGGTGTGGCTGTGCCTTTCTCCCTAACTCCTAAAGTTGACCCTGCTGAGAGTTGTTCAGACTCATTGTCCAGGCTCAGGTCAGGGAAACAATTGTTGGGTAGAGTTGCCAGTGCCCTGTCTTTCCTCACAGTTCCTGATTAGTTCGAGACTTCCAAAGACACCAGATACATCTCTCTCCTGAGATGAGATGTTCACACTGCTGACTCAGACAGGATGTGGTGGGAGAGGGAGACAGCTGCACCAAGCTGCCCAGCTGTTGATCACAGCTGGTGCTGGATGCATGGGAGGGGTCCTGGTTTTGGGGTGGGGTGCAGAAGGTCTGTTTAAGGATGCTGATTGCCCTCTGGTGAGATGCAGGTCACACACCGCATTCAGGCCTGTGCCAGGCCCTGAGCCACAGTGAGGAGTCCACAACCTCTGCCCTCAGTAGCTTGTGGGCAGGTCGTGGGTGGACAGTGAAAAGGGCCCCGTGGAAACTGTTGGGGAGGGCGGGATTTCAGTAGGCTAGGGTGAAGAAAGATGTGTGTGTGTGTGCGATGTGTGTGTATGTGCATGTGTGCATGCATGCATGTGTGAGTGTGTGTATGCATGTGTATGCATGTGTGAGTGTGTATGTACATGCATGCATGTGTATGTGTGTGTACACACGTATGTGAGCATGTGCATGTGTGTTTGAGGGTGGAGGCAGATGTCATTCCTCAGGAGGCATCCACCTTCTTTTGTTTTTGTTTTTCAGATCTATTTATTTTATTTTGCATGTATGATTGCTTTGCCTTCATGTGTGTCTGTGTCCAGTGTACATGCCTGATACCTGCAGAGGTCAGAAGAGGGCATCAGACCCTTCGGATTTAGAGTTGGGGTTGGTTGTGAGCCACCAGGTGGGTGCTGAGACTGTGAGTGTTGGGAATAAACCAGATCCTTCGGCTCACACAGCAGCATTTACCAATGGCTGGGGACCCCCTGCCCCAAGGGAGGCCTTTCGTAGTCGTCCAGAGCCCCAAGATGGTGCTGTTCTTCTCGGCAAAGGGCAAGGCCTGGAGGGACAGAGCAGGCAGAGCCCTCCCCCCACAGGGAGCCTATTGGAAATCTATGGCATGCCTCTGGGGGGCCCTGCCCCATCTCCTCTGAACCCCAACTTGTCTGAGCTACATCTCATTCTCCATATTCCTTGGTCACCCATCTATGGGCGTTGGAGGAGGAGGCTGCTTGTTGGTTCCCGGCAGCTCAGCCCTGAAATAATCACATAGAAACTGTATTATTTAAAACACTGCTTGGCCCATGAGCTCTATCTTCTTATTGGCTAACTCTTACATCTTAATTTAATGCATTTCTATTAATCTGTGTATTGCCACATGGCAGTGGCTTACCAGGTAGAGTTCTGCCTGGCTCCAGCTGGTCTACATGGCTTCTCTCTGACTCCGCCCTTCTTTCTCCCAGCATTCAGTTTAGTCGTCCCCTGCCCCCGCCTAGCTCTGTTCTTTTGCCCTATCAGGCCAAGCCAGTTTTCTTTATTAATTAACCAGTCATTCTCACAGCATACAAAGGGGAGTCCCGCATCACATGGGGTCTCTTGGTACCCCTGGCCTGACACCCTATAGCAGGGTCCTTCCTGCTTTTTAGTTGTATCTGCTCAGTTCTTCTCTGGGTCTCCCACACCTTCCTAGCAAGCCCTCAGCTCTGACCTCCTGACCTTTGTTTTTGTTTTGTCGAACTCCTACACACTCCTCAAACCCTTACCCATTCTTTCCTGTAGTTGGACTTCCCTTCCTGTGACTCTGAGGCGTCTTTGTGTTTGTCTAGGATGTAAATTATTTGTGTACGAACCATCTTTCCTCTGCTAGCTTCTTTATCCATGCAGAAACAGATTTCCATAGGACAATAAGTGATTTAGTATTCTTCAAAATGCAGAAAATGTGAACTTTAGGAAAAAGCTAAAAAATTAACCATAGGCTTTCATTGCCCTGAACATCCTGCCGTATGGTCTTCAGGATTCTGGCCGGAGACTGGTGTCCTAGGGGCAGCGCTCAGACTGCTGTCTGTTTTATAGAGTGCCATAAGGAGACTAATAAGTGACCTGGGCATTGCAGATGCCCAATAAAATAATGGTGATGACTGGCAGGTGGTAACATTGGGGACAGCATTTTGGTGGCTGCTGCAGGCCCATGCGGGGATCCCACAGGACCCCCAAGGGACCAAGAAGGTGCTTCTTGCAACCTCTTCCCAGGAGTCCTTGCTTCCTGCCCCACCAACTTGCCTGTCCCTGCAGTGCTGTGGAGTTCTCCTCAGGGTGCACGGGGAGGGTGTTCCCTGGCACAGTCCTGGAAGGAGTATGGGGACCTAGATAGCAAAGGGAAGGGTCAGCCAAGGCTCCCGGGCCTCGTTCTCTTATTCCGGGGCTTGGTGAGATCTAAGCTCCCCCTATTTACGGTGGGTTCCTGGTGTCATAGATCCCTGGCTGGTGATGGGTTTTGCTGTCAGGGCAGGGTGCCGGCTCAGCCGCTACAGCCTCCCTCTGGCACACAGCCACACTGGCGGCTCCCCAGGCTGCCTTATAAGGCAGGCGTAGCACTTGCTCGCCACTCTCTCGTGGTCTGGTACCTTGCCTTCTCTGGCGCTCATGAGGCCCTGCCTAGTTCCTGGGTGTGTCCTGGCTACACCCATGAGCCCACTGGTTCCCAACCATCACCTCCACTTCCCAGCTTGCCTCAGTTTCTGAAGCTCAGGGTGGTCTCTGGTTCCTTGCCTGGGAGGAGTGGCTGACTTCCTCCCATGTGTCCCTGGGTGTTGTGTCTACATCAGTCCTAGGGTCAGAGAGAGGAGAGGCCCCATGCAGACAATGGGGCTCCAAGTCCTTTGTGTCATGGAGGGGGTTAATCATAGCACAGGTTCTCTGAGGCCACCCAGTGGGTCACAGAATAGGGAACTCAAGGACAGCAAAGTCCGACCAAGGATGGGGAAGAGTATACCAAGTCTAGCCTGGGGACTTGATACATCCACAAGTTGGGGAGTGGGCAACCACCATGAGAACTGGTGAGGAGGCACCCCCAACCTTTGTATTTTCAGGACACCCTACAGGCTATGGGGACCCCCTGGCTGACCATGGACTGTGGCTTTCCTCAGGATGGGTTTGTTCATCCACAGCTCAAGGCTTAGGATGAAAACCTGCTTGCGCTTCATGAGGTCAGCAGAGAAGTTGCTCACAGGGGCCTGAGGAGCCTCCTGTGTTTGTTCTGGAGAGACTCAGCCACATCTTCAGGAAGGTTGTTCCCACCAGGCCCCCGTCACACCTGAGTGACCCTCTGCTCCCTGCCACAGTGGTCCTGTCCTGGGACTGGTTGTCTTTCCCTCCGAAGAATGGACGTGCTCAGTCTGAGCTGTTCCAGACTGTTCCCAGCTAGGAAACTGGAGGCCGAGTTAGGAAACTGGAGGACTAGGGGCCAGAGCGGTCAGGCTGGTTGGGACTCCTTCAAGGTAGAGGCAGACAGACCCTGGCTCCAGGGTCCAGGCCCAGTCCCTCCTTGGCTGCCTACCCAGCTGTCTGCCGCCCAGCTGTCTGCAGAGCCAAGGGTGCAGTGATGAGGGAGAGGCAGGCCTCTCCACGGATCACAGCCCAGCAGCTGTGCAATACCTTAAATAGAGAGACAGCTGCGGCTGCCTGCCTGGGGCACGGGTTCTGCTCCACCCCTCCGATTCTGACCACCCAGGGTTCCTGGGGATTGATTGAGCTTGGCTCCAGCACAGGGCACTATATAACCCCCTCCCCCCGCACACCTACATGAAGCAGTTGCCCAAGGAGGAACCATGCCCACATCCTCAGCCTCCAGGCCCTGGATGGCTGCTAGGATCCAGGGTCTGAATGGCGGTGGGGCTGTCAAGCGTGTCTGTGTGGCTCGAGGGATGTTCTCAGCTGACACCCTGGGTGTGGCCAGCCCCTGACCAGGCTCTGGTGGCCAAGGAGAATGTCACGTGGCATATGCTGGCCCTGTCCCTAGAGCCTCACGTCTGGGGGTTGCAAAGGAAGGTATACTAAGGGCTCCACACCACTTCCTCAAGGGCTTGCAGTGGACCGGGTCAGTGCTGCCCCCACCCCCCACTCCCACCTCCCATTACGGAGACTCATTTACGCTCCTTTGGTCAACAGACCATGGACGTCGGGACCCAAGACCTGGCTTCCTTCCAGTTCTCTGCAAACACTGGGCAGAGGAGAGGGTAAAAACGAGGCTAGGACTGTTTGGGGGCTAGAAGCGAGAAGATCAAGAGTGCTGCTCAGCCTGAGGTGTACGAACCATCTCAACAATAAAACCAGTGGAGGGGGAGCCTTGGAGAGATGACTCGGTGGGGGAACAGCCCTTGTTGCACCGGGCGGTCACTACGCACGCCTTTAATCTCAGCACCTGAGAGGCAGAGGCAGGTGGGTCTCTGTGAGTTCAAGGCCAGCCTGGTCTACCGAGCGAGTTCCAGGAAAGCGGGGGCTACATAGTAAGACCCTGTCTTAAAAAAAAAAAGAAATGAATAAATAAATGAACAAATAAGTTAGAAGAAAGTGGGGAAAGTGTTTGTTGTTTTTTTGCAGAGGGAGGGCCTATTTTCAGTTCTCAGCTTTGTAACAGCAGCTCTGTGATGGATTTGATGCCCCCTTCTGGACTTCACAAGCATTCTCTCTCTCTCTGGACTGGAGAGGTGGCTCAGCAGTTAAGAACACTTCCTGCTTTTGCAGAGGACCTGCATTTGGTTCCCAGCACCCACATCAGGTGACATTCAGCCACATGTAATGC
Source organism: Chionomys nivalis (assembly GCF_950005125.1). NCBI lineage: Eukaryota > Metazoa > Chordata > Mammalia > Rodentia > Cricetidae > Chionomys > Chionomys nivalis. The sequence goes on from NC_080092.1 coordinate 97,631,678, forward strand.
CAGCAGCAGGGGGATTCCATTGTCTCCAGCTTCCACCCAGACATGACACATAACGGAGAATTAAAAATGTAAAAATCCTAAAAAACAAACAAAAATCCCAAACTATTAACCAGTGAGCTTGGGAGGTGTTGGGGTGATAGGAACCTATGCCCTTTGCTTCTGACTACTTCACTTTCCCAAGACCGACAACTTACTGGGGAAGTCCTTGTGGCGGGGGGGGGGGGGGCAGGTGGGTGCCTGTTGTCTCTCTGTCTCCCAGAGAGGGAAATGGGCCCACAACCATGGCGCCATACCTGGCCCATGCTGGGTTCTACCCACTGGCTCTTGGTAGAGAATGTCTTCCATCTCCCTTCGGATAGTTCACAGCGGCTCTGATGGAAGCAGAATCAGCGTCAGGCCCTCTGGCAGACACTGCTTGTTCTCTGGGCCTGGGATCCTGTTCCTGCTTTGCCCTGTGCCTGATGACTTACTTACCCCTCTGGCCCTTTTGTTTCTTGTGGTCAGAGCGGGTGTGATCCCTCATTATTACAGAGAGTGGAACTGGAAGCCAGCACCCAGGAGGCTTATGCTAAGTACAGATATGAAAACTGAGCCCAGCCATTATTTAAAGAAGCTGTGCCTTGCGCGCAGGCCCAAGGAAACAGAATTTTCAGGTCTCCCGGTCCAGAGGTCTAGTCGATGTGCCTTGCTCCCACCCACTGGTGGGTGTGCATGGGCGCTGTCTTGCTCCCTGGCTCCTGTCTTCTCCCTTCACCTTTTCTGTCAAGTATTCCAAAAGGCCTTTCTTATTCACTGCTAGATCATAAATCATAAAGATCCCCAGAAGCCTGGAAAGGAAGCCACCTCCCTCCCCCGCTATCCCCAGGAGGGTGCGCCAAGCTGACAGCTGGGCATGCTGTCGACATTTGGAACTGTGTGTGTGTGTAGATTTTGTCAAAAAGTCTGTGTAGTGGACTGGGGTGTTGGCTCAGTGGTAGAGCTCTGGGTTAGCATTTGAGGCCTTGGGTTGGATCCCTAACATGGCCACGAAAAAAATAAAAGGAAGAAAAATCTCTTTACAGTCGTCTTGAGAATACAGAGGAAACAGAGATTGCTTCTGTTTCTGTTTAGAATGACACGAGCCTTTGTTTTCAGCTTCAAAGATTTAGCATAGTCTTTGCAGTTGTGGGACTTGAACCCAGGACCTCATGCGTGCCAGGCACACGATTCTAACCCCAGCGTCATGGGCTGTCTGCACTCATTATATAGAGGGTGGCACTGACCTTATCTTTCTGCTGATGGAGACCTGCAGTCTGTGGAGGTGAGCACACCTCACCCAGTTTTTAAATTTTTATTTTATTTTAATATAGGGTTTCTCTGTCTGTCCTGGAACTCAGTTTGTAGACCAGGCTGGCCTTGAACTCACAGAGATCCACCTACCTCTGCCTCCCAAGAGATAGAATTAAAGGCATACGCCACCACACATAGCTAAATTTTACTTTTGCTAATGGGCATGTGTGTGTGTCTGTGTGGGGGTGTGGGGGTGTTTGTGCCGGGCTCTTTGGAGCTGGAGTTACGCAGGTTGTCCCACGAGGGACCAGAGTCTCTTCCACTCAGTAATGGGGCTCAGCTCTCCCTAATGATATCCCCATGGAGAGCAGACTTTTAACACGTGGATCTCTGGGGGGCGGTTCACCTCAAAACTACGTCAATCTTAGTTATATGTTCTCGCTGTGTAGACTAGGCTGGGCTCAAACTCATAAAGATCCACCTGCCTCCACTTCTGCCTCTGCTGGACTAAAAGGCATATGTCGCCTGCATCTTTTATATGAGCTGGATTGTTAATTTTTTTCTTGCTGATTAAAAAAACAATAATTTTTTAATTAAAAAATTTATTTTGTACATATGACTGTGTTGCTCATATGCGTGTCTGTGCACCACGGGCGTGCTTGGCTCTTGTGGGAACCAGAAGAGGGCTTCGGTTTCCCAGGAATCAGATCAGTGTGAGCTGCCATGCTGTGCAGGGAACCTAACTCGGGTCCTCTGCAACAGCAGCCTGAGCTCTTACTGCTGACACCGTGCCAGCCCCGTGATTTTTTTTTAACTGTTTTTTGAGCTGTTGTTGATGATCAGACTTATGGTTCCAGCACTTGAGAGGTTCAGCCAGAGAGCTGGCCGGGAGTTATATGTTCTCACAAGGCAGACCATGCTGGTTAAAGCGGTACGGGATTTAAGGGGTCCCTCCGTTACCCCCACATAGTTACAGCTCTTCCAGACAGAAAATTCGAAGGCTCGTCCTGTGAGTCTTCTGCTTTTACTTTGGGCTTTGGGTTTCATGTCCTGCTGCTGCATTCCAGGATTACAGACAAGAATTTCACCCATGTTTTCTTCTAATGTTTCTGTGGTTTTATTTTTATGTACTGATGTCGTTAATCTGTTGAAATTTATTTTGGTTTGAGCATCGTGGTGGGGTCTGGGGTTTGGGGTGTTTTTTCTTCTCTTTTTCTTTTTTGCACGGATGCTCGCGGTGAGCTGGCTCGGCAGTGGCAGTGTGGGGTGTGTGCGGAGCTATTTTTGTTTTTTGGTGACAGCAATGTGCTGGCTTAGCAGAAACACCCTGGATGCATTTCTCTCTTCCTCTCCCTCTGGAAGGCTTTCACAGCAGTACAGTCCTGTCTTTGTTAAAACTCTTAAGACGCTCACTAGTGGAACCATCTGGGCCTGATACTTTTGTGGGCGTCTAGCACTTAAGAAAAAGAAAAACTACTTAAAGTTATTTTCCATGGGGCTCTGAGTTTAGAGAGACTCTCCCAAACTTATTTTTTGTAGGGTTGAGGATGTAGCTGAGGATATAGCTTGGTGGTGTGGTGCTGGCCATTAGGCACAGCCCCAACATCCTCAGCACTGAAAGAAACCTGTTATTGCTTAGTTGGGTGTGTAGTGAAAGCCTGTAATTCCAGCACTTGGGAGGCTGAGGCAGGAGGGTCATGGATCTGAGACTAACTTGAGCTACATAGTGAATTTCAGGCCAGCTCAAGCCACATAAGAAGACTTTGTCTCAATATGTTGTGTATACATATATATGTATATATATGTGTGTGTGTGTATTATGTTAAAAATGTACCTGTGAGATTGCTCAGTGGGTAAAGGTGTCCGCCATGTAAGCCTGATGGACTTCTGGAACTCATGTAAAGATGATCACAGAGAACTGATTCCACAGAGTTCTCCTCTGACCTTACATACACACACACACACACACACACACACACATACACACACATGCGCACCCCCCACATGCACACACACACAAAGCAACAATAATTTTGAAAACGTGTTCATATGTGGTGTATGCCTGTATGTGTGCCCAGAGCCCAGAGGGGGATGTCCAGTGTTTCTCTCTCTTGGTCCCCTTATTCGCTTGAGGCGGTCCCTCACGGAACCTGAAGCTCCATTGTGTGGCTAGGCTAGCTGGCCAGCAAGCCCCAGCCCTCCTCTTGTCAGTGCCTTACTCTCAGAGTTGGGGTCACACACATGCATGACCGTGCTGTTTTTCAATGTCAAGTCTGAGGATTCTGAATCAGGCCTTCATGCCCATGTGACAGTCATCTCCCCAGAGCCCATGACCCCCGTTTTTTTCCTGTAGAAGATTATTCATTCATCTGTTTAAAATCTCCAAGGCCATTCAGAGTTAGGTGCTTCAGCACCTTCTGGGGGAAGGGTGTGTAGAGGGGACCATTTGCATCTTGACTGCCCTCAGCGTCTGTCCTGGATATGGTCCTGTCTGCAGATATATGAGATGTGTTGGACCAGGCGAGGCCCTGGACCACTCTGGATGCAGACTTGTACGTTAGAGAATGACACAGGTTCTGAAAGGGACATGTACAGAGGACCCTGTACTCTGAGAAGCGAGGCCACCTACCCACCTTCCATTGTGACAGCCTTGGAGGGAGGGAAATTCTGCCTCGGAGTGGGGGGCAGACAGTGGTCTAAGCAGGATGCTAAGTCTCGGGAGCATGAAGTCTGGGATCTTACGGAACGTAACTGAAATACATTTTACATCAGAGCATAGGCACACAGGTGTGTGTGTGTCCTTGTCTTCCTTAATCTCTCTCCACCTTATACACTGAGGCAGGCTTTCTCACTAAACCCAGAGCTCGCCGGGTCTATCTGGCCCCTTTACTCCAGAGCTCCCAAGAGCTGAGATTATAGGCGAGGACCTAAACTCTGGTCCTCATACTTTGGGGGAAAGTACTTTATTCACTGAGCCTCTTCCCAGTGCCCCCATTTATTTAATGTACAGAATTATGTGGACTTGTCTTTTCCTTTCCTTTCCTTTCCTTTCCTTTCCTTTCCTTTCCTTTCCTTTCCTTTCCTTTCCTTTCCTTCCCTTCCCTTCCCTTCCCTTCCCTTCCCTTCCCTTCCCTTCCCTTCCCTTCCCTTTTCTTTCCTTTTCTTTTCTTTTTTGGGCTCCAATCTTGTAGCCCAGATTGGCCTTGAGCTTGGTGGCTGTCTGAAGATGACCTTGAATTCCTGATCCCCCTGCCTCCACGCCAGACCACCATTTGCAGCATAGTTTTGTAACTACCACTCACAATCCCAAGACCCAGCAGCCCGCCTAGACCACCTACCTGTTTCAAGACGTGGTTTCTCATTTCTGCTTCCTCCACAGCCAATTTAAGAAAATGTTTACCACCCCAGAAGGAGGTGCCATTCTGCCCTGCCTCCAGCCTTAGGCATTGGCCACTTGTCACTGGGACTTTCCATCTGTTCTGGAGCTTTCTTATTCACAGGGTCACATGCTATGTGTGCCCTTTTGTGTCTATTGTCTTCCATTCTTGTAGTCCAGGCTAGCCTCAGAATCACTATGAGCTCTCAATCCTCCTACCTACACTCCTCAAATGCTGGAATTACAGGGGTGATCCCAAACTTAACATAAAATACATTTTTATACATCATATTACGGCAAACTATATTAATGTTCCTTTGCCATGACAAAATAAACAGCTTGTAAGAGAGAAAGGTTTATCTCAACTCAGTTCAAGGGATTTTGTCTATGGCTGGTTGGCCCCTTGTGGCCACAGAGGGCATCGTGATGGGAGCACATGGCCACGGACACTGCTCACCTTGCTGTGGCTGGAAGCAGAGAGTCAGAAGGTGCTGAGTTCTCAATGTCCCCTTTAGAGATCACCCTCTCCACCCGACCCCACCAACCCCCGTGACCTAACCACCTAAAGCTCCACACGTGTCTACATATGGTCAAGATCCAGACACAGTACAGTGTTCACTGCGAGCTTTTGAAAGTGACCTTGATTTTACTGATTTCTAATTCTTTGCATTTGTGTCCAGACTTCCAAATGCTCACCCTGTGATGAATGATAGCCTTACCCTACCAGTGCTTTTCAGGGAGGGCCCATGCCACATTCTCTTTGTATTTGTGTACGTGTGTGAAAGACAAGTCTCTGGGGGAAGTCTATGTCAGAATAGAGCTATATCCTTAGAAGCAATGACTATGAGATTAAAATGTTAAAAAGGTTAATCAGGCTTTTATAAAGGAAGGGGTAAAAGGCCGAGACCTGCCACAGGCTAGCCATGTAGGGCGCCAAGGAATACAACAGTGATTGTCCACAGTGGACAAATTTGTGTCCCCAGGAGTGGCGTGCTTGCCTGAGGGGAGATGAGTGACAGGCAGTGAGACCGAGAGTGGGAGAGGTGAAAAAATGAGAGGCGTGGTTGGGCTAGAGATGCCTGGTGGGGCGGTGGGCAGGATCAGCATGAGCCTTAGGGTGGGCTCCAGATGTGCTGGCTGGAGGGTGCCAAGGACATCTGGAGGTTGGTGCGAGATGAATGAGGCACAGGCGCTGGGCAGAATGTACGGGGGTGTGCAGAATAATTTGAGAATCCAGACAAATGGTGTCTTAATACTGTTGTTTTTTTTTTGTTGTTGTTGTTGTGCTATTGTTTTTTTTTTTTTTCTCCCAGTGCTGGGATGGAACTCAGGGCTTTGTGTGTGGGGACAAGTGTTCTACCATTGAGTTACAGCCTCAGCCCATTAATACAATAGTGTGTATGTGCACATATGTGTGTGTGCGTGCGCGCATGTGTTCACAAAAGTGTGTGTGTGTGTGAATGCATGCATGTACGTAGGCCAGAAGCTGACACTGAGTGCTTCCTCAGTCACTCTCTGCCTTACTTTTTGAGAACCTGGCGCACCGCTGTAGGCTGACTGGCCTATTTCCGTCTCCCCAGTGCTGCGATGCCACGCCTGGCTTTTAAAGTGTGTGCTGCTAACAAGGCTGCGTGCTTGGTTGATTTACTCACCGAGCCATAACCTCACAGGACAGTATTTTCAAAGACTGAAATTATACAGCAAACTTCTATGGTGAACAAATTTCAGAATTTCCTCTAGGCACAGAGTCCAGCCCTGCATGCACTTAGCCCCACTGTGCTTCCTGAGCCCTGACCCTAACCTGGCAGACTTGTGGTTTAGGGCCTAGTTTGCCTTTGAAGCTGAGTGGTTCTCAGGGTGAGAGCAGGTCAGCTTAGCCCTGAGACCTCAACAGCCTTGTGATTAGGCTGTGGCCATATGGCATTGCTTGAGTATGGGAGGCGCGTCATTCTGGCCCACAGCAGCCCCTTTGAACCTAAAGCTCCGAGACCAGGAGCCCAGCCCTGAAGGTGCCACCACCACCAGTGTCCAGGCTCCCACAGGCACCCACTTTCTGTGTTGTACAGTCCTCGGATTTTTGAGTCCCAGAACCCCTTAATTTCTGAATCTCTATTCACCTCATCCAGGGATGAAAAGGGAGAGGGGACCCCAGCCTTTAATTCTCTTATACTATATTCATGAGCCCAAATAAGCTACTGATCAACCTTCTGACTCTGCTTCAGCTGGGCATTTCTTTCTTTCTTTCTTTCTTTCTTTCTTTCTTTCTTTCTTTCTTTCTTTCTTTCTTTCATTCATTCATTTATGCCCGTAAAAATCCTGCTGTCTCTACCTTCCCAGGGCGTTGTGAGATGACCTGCATTAGAGCTGGAGGTCAGAGCCTGCGGAAGGCTGGGAATGAGGCTCAGCTGGTAGAGTGCTTGCCTGCGTGAGCACGAAGACCTGGGTACCACACGAGCCTGATGTGGTGCCTGCCTGTAATCCCAGCATCCGAGAGGCGGAGGCAAAGGATCAAGACTTCAAGGCCATACTTGGCTGTATATCAAGACCAGTGTGGGCTACATGAGATGGCTGTCTCAAAACAAAACAAAGAATCAGTCAGCCTTGTAGGTGGGGTTTTCCGTCCCGCCAGCCCACTCCCAAATAACCACACAGAGACTAATTATTAATTATAAATGCTTGGCTACTAGCTTAGGCTTGTTGCAAACTAGCTCTTATAACTTAAATTAACTCAAATTTCTTATCTACGCTCTGCCACCCGGCTCAGTACCTTTTATTCAGCACGGCAACTTTATCTCCTATTTCCTCTGCGTCTCCTGACGACTTCTCTCATTCTTTCCTTCTTCTTCCCAGCATCCTCTTAGTCTGGTTCTGCACCTAACCTTATCCTGCCTAACTATAGGCCAGTTAGCTTCTTTATTAAACCAATCACAGTGGCATATATTCACACAGTACAAAGGAGTATTCCTAGGTAAACATATCGCAACCTGCATTTGAACTTATCTGTCTGCTAGACTGGTTGGCCTGCAACCCCAGGGATCCCCATCTCACTCTCCCCCTCCCTCACTGTGCTTTTTTACACGGGTGTTGTGGTAAACGCTTTACCGACTGACCATACCCCCAGCTGACTCTGTGTCTTCAAGCCCACACCACACCAGAGGGACCCATCTTGAGGGGTGACAAGTCTCCGTGAGCAGCAGGCCGACCCCTGCAGGCTTTCTTCTGCCCAGCCCCGGAGGAGGCAGGGTCTGTATTCCACTCTGGAAATGATGGCTGTGGAAGGTCCCTGCGCCTGACACCGCTCTGTCTTCAGGCCCTTCTGGGCTTGCTGTTCTGCTGACTAATTCTTATCTGATGACTAGTGGGGGGAGCCGGTCCTTGTCACAGCTGGCTCCGGTTACAGTCGAGATGCACCCAGAGTGAGGCCCCACACAATTCTACTGTCCTACCGACCATCCAGATTTCAGGAAACCCAGCCCCCAGAGCTCATCACGGCCCCCAGGTAACCTCAGCATGAGGGGTAGAACTGTGGGAGGCAAACCTGCCCGTGGGGTGCAGTAGTCTTCCGGTGTGGGGCGAGGCTGGGGAGGAGACAGAGGAGGAGCCACGGCCTTGGTTGGGGAAAGTGGTCCTTTAATCCCTGACCCTCCCCCAGGCCTGTGCGCTGGTATGGAGGACACATGGTGACCCATGGTGGGGAGTCCTGTTCCCAGAGACCCTGTAAACTTGGTGGGGCCAAGGCCCTCCCTCATTCTTTAGCACTGAAGAACCAGGGCCCACGTTGTCTCCAGGGAGGGTCCTGCTGTAGGGTCAGGGCCACCCTGGAATCCACAACCCTGCTTGGCTATGGCTACTTATCCAGTCTGTCAGGAGACCTTCTGTTAAGGAGGAGATGGGGCATGGCCCAGGCCAGTGTGTGGGAAGCTGAGCACCCGCCCTGAGGAGGACCTGGGGAGCAGGAAGTTTGCCTCCCCTCACCAAGGTCTGGCTCATTAAATGTACTCTTGCAATCTGCTTGACTGACCTTGGTACATTACATTCTCGGTAGAGGCCTCAGGCAGCTCCCAGCCTCTGCCTTTGAGTCTTGAGCGCCCTGGGGTTCACTGGTGGGTGATACTCTGAATGGGGGGCTCTGGGGCTTCTAAGCTCAGTGTGACGATGGGGGGTGTTCCCTAGGGCATTTATAGACTTCTATCAGAATCCTTCTCATCTCTGACTGCCGACTGTCTGCCTGAGAGACTAGACGCCTTGTCTCTTTCTTTCTGTAACACCATCTAGCCGGGGGCTTTCCCATCCCTCAAGCATCAGGAGTTGCATGGCTTCCCTGGTCTCGCTTCCCAGGACCCCAAACCCTTCCATCAGGAGGGTGGAAGAAGTTGGTAACTGACCACCCTAACTAACTCCAGGAGCCCCCACCACCATTTCCCATGTGGCCCATTTTCCAGATTCTGCAGTCCCAGAGGGTACCCAGCACTTTCCTGTTGACATGCCGGGGCAGCCTGGCTACTGAGCTGCTCTAGGGGGGTGGATGGGAGGCAGTGGCGGCCAGTGAGCAAGTAGTACCAGCCTGTAGGATGATGCCTGCCCCATGCATCTACTAGACGGGTAGATGGGCTGTTGCCGTGGGAGGTGGAACAGGAACTCCTGGGCTGGATGGGAATGGGGTCCTGGCTGCTGGTTGCGCAGAGTGACCCTGCACGGTGACTGTTGTGCCTTGTGACTGCTGCTGGGTGGCATTGCTGCCGCGTGTCCAGGATGGGAGATCACTACATCCCAGCACTCAGTGCCCTCATTTGGAGGGTAGACTTTGGCTGGCACTGGGCAGCTCACTCAGGGCTCATCAGTTATCCTGGGAACGGGATAGGCCTCTTTCTGGTTGCTGAGACCTGGGAGGAGATGGACAGCAAGAATCTAAGAGATTGCACCCCTTGGCCTCCCTCTTTCTCTGGGGTCTCCTGCAACCACGCCAGGGTGCAGGTTGCAGGATGTCTGGTCTCCAGAGACTAGCCACTTCCATTTCACAATCCAGCTGCTCAGGATGCTATGAGCCCCCTGGGCTCTCCTTTCCATTTTTCTGGAACTGAGCTCCATGTTGGGTATTTGTTGCCTTGAACAGCACCCAGATCTCCTGGGACTCAGCCCTGGGCCCTCTGCCTCCACCCTAGGAACCTCAGGTGCAGAAGCAGTCAGAACCCTTGTCATCTCCCTGTCCTGGAGCCAGACAGGGAAGCCAGGACAGTAGCTTGTGACCTGCTTGGCTTCCTGGGAGGCCAGCCAGCTGATGTGGTCCATGGGGACTAGGAGGAGCCCCTGGCCTTGTCTCTTCATTTCCAGGCTCTGGGCTTGAGCAGGCCTCCAGAGCTGTGGGTGGAGGGGTTGAGGTGTGGCTAGCTGGGGTAAGAGAAAGAGGCCTGGAGGATTTAGAAAATGTCTGTCCTTACTGCTGGGCCTGCTGTCCCTGGGAGCCAGGCCTGGCGCTGATGAATGAGAAGGTGATGTTCCTGAGGCTGGATCCGGGAAAGGGGCACTGTTCTCTGCTGCCAATCATTTTCCAAATCAGAGAACTTCAGCCACCCGCCCGCAGCCCACAGCACAGGGAAGCCCTGTGCACTCCTGGTTTCCCCTGCGTGGCTTTGTATTCTGTGTGGATGGGCAGCCTCCTGGGGAAATCTCTTGTTTCCAGGAACACCTCTGCCTGCAGAGAAAGTGTCCCCAGCTCTGCTGTCCCCTGGCTCTGCTCACCTGCCTCTGGTCCAGTGCTGGGGACCCAGATGGGAGACCCAAAAGGTTATGCTATGTCTCCACCAAGCTGTTAGCAGGAACAAGCCACTGGTCCGTCTTCCTGCCACCTGGCTGGAGACCACTCAGGAGAACCACGCTGTACCGGCACGGTGGCCTCTCTGCAAGGCTGTGACCACATGGTTGGATTCCACAACAGCAAGCATGGGGACTTGAATTCAATGCCCAGAACCCTTGAGAAAAGCCAAGCATGGTCGCACTGGGGAGGCAGAGACAGGCAGATCCTTGGGGCCTAACGGTTAGTCAGCCCAGCCAACTTGGTGACCCCCAGGACAGTGAGAGGCACTATCTCTAAAGCAAAGTGTCTGGTGCTGCCCTGAGGAATGATGGTAACTTTCTGGCCTTCATTCATGCATCCCAAAGAAGTGTATCCCCTAAAGGGGACCCATGCTGTGGAGGCTGGGTCTTCATGGGGCGTGGGCATGGAGGTGAGCCCTGGCCATTTCCAGTTACCCATCTTAGCCCTCAGTACCCCGAGACTCTGTACCCCGAGACCCGAGGCCCCCAGTGAGTGATCTCTCCTGCCACTCACGGCCTCCCCTCATACCTGCAGACACTTCCAGGGAGCCCGCTGACACATTTGGACTGTGAGATTTGTTTCTGAACAGCCCTGAAAGGAGAGAATGAGTAAGGAAGCCTGGGGGAGGCCAGAGGGAGGGGGAAATGGCCTGGAAAGTCCAAACATGTGTTTCAGAAGCAGGTGCCAGCATGACATCATCAGGAGGGTGGCTGAGGGCCCCAGCCCGGCCCAACCCAGTCGAAGCTGGCCTTGGCTTTGTTCTGCCATGCTTGGAGCTTTCCATTTTAGGGACAGCTTGGGAGCCGGGCCTCTTATTCTTGGCCGCATTAATATTTCATTAACTCTGAATGCTTACTGTGTTCTTACATGTTCCAAGAGCGAGGTGGTTGTTGAGAAGGCACAGAGAGGGTGAGTCATGGACTCCGGGCCTCTCAGCTTGGAGGGTTTGACGCATGCCTCAGCTGGCAGGTGAAGAGAATTGCGGTTTCCATGGTCTCTACACTGCAGGAGGGGGCAACTTCTGCTTGGCTTTCTTGGCCCAACTGGAGGTATCCGTGGACAATCCAGCAAGTGACAGCCACTCTTCTGTGGCTCTTAGGATAGCTGGGCAGGAGGCAGAGATTCAGGGAACGGTCAGTCCCTCCTGCTTGGACCTGGTCCATTGGCGTTGCTATGGTGCAAGGCAGGTTTCTAAACTGCCAAACTTGCTGGTCCTTTGTGTCTCCTGCTTTGTTCAGGACCCTCCCCTGTGTCCCCCTCCCCCCACCCCCATGTCCCCAAGGCTGATTTGGGCGCTACCAGTTAGGACATGGTCAGAGGTACTCCTCAGCCCACCATATTTTCTGCTGACTTTGCAGTGTTCAGCGTTGGCAGTCTCTTTGTGACTCAGTTGACGTGTCTATAAAATGGGCCGACTGGCGTCTTCCTCCCTCCTAAGACTTTGGGAAGAATCTGGTGAGAGGCGTTTGCTGGAAAGTCCTTTGCACTGACAGGTTTTCGAGCTGGCCGCGGCTTGTTTGGTAGAGTGCTCGCCTCGCGTGAAGAAGGCCCTGGGTTCAGTGTCCGGTGCTGTGTAAACCAAGTGCAGGAAGCTAGACATCCAACTGATCCTTGACTACGGAGCGAGTTCGAGGACATCCTGGACGGCATGAGAATCCTGCATCTAAATAAATAAGTAAAGCAAAGTGCTTTTCAGAGCAGTGCTAAGCAGTGGTTTGCTGGGGCCTCGAGCCAACGGAAATCTAGGTCCTTCTGGAGCCTGGGTGCTGAGGGAGGGCTGAAGTTAGTGCAGGCTCAGTGCCCAGGAGGAAGTGGGGGAATCCGGGGCTGGGATCCTGCCTGTCAGGGTAGGAGCCAGCCTCGATTCCCATCGGTAAGGAAGGGATAGGTGATCCGGATCTGTGTGGGACTGAGTGACACCATATAACCCCCTGTCAGTCTCAGCCTGCCCGTACACAGTGGGACCTGGGCCAAAGCGAGCTCTTCACCCCCAGCCCACTCCCTCAGCCAGCTGTTCCTGGTGGCCTGCCCTCCCCTAGAACCCCACGGGCCCACACTACATGATCCAAGCATGGGAAGAAGGGCCCAGCTGTGGGAGGTCATGCTGGCCCGGGACTGAGTCTGCAGCACCGGCCTCCCAGGAAAACCAGCTGCACGGGAAGCAAGCCAGCAGCTCCGGAAGTCCATGTGATACAGGCTGGACTCCTGGCCTGTCTCTGTGACCTATTCCTTCTGTGGTTCAGAGTCACCATGGCCAGTCACTGCCAAGCTTGAGACCTGTCTCTGTGAGGCTCCTGCCGAGGCCCAGCCCTCCCCAACTACACTAACGTCTCCTGCACCGTCCAGTCCGTTCAGACTGAGTAGGGTCCCAAAGGCAGGAAGCAGCTTCTGGCCCCTCCCATGAATGACTGTCCTCACCCGACGCTGCCCCCTGCAGTCTGTCCTTTACAGTGGCAGCCACAACCCCACCACACCACAGCCCCAAGAGAGCTATCCAGGCGATTTGTGTGAAGAGCGCCCCCTGGCTGTGTGTGGTGGTCTCACGTCGTTTGGCCAAAGCCACTCTGTCCATTGTGATTGGGGCGCCTCCAGGGACTTAGAGGCTTGTCTTCACAGCCGGGCTTACAGTGCCTGCACCTTGCTGGGGAGAGGTGGGCCTTCCTTGGCTGCCTCACTCTGGTCCTGCCTTCATGGCCGTGGCCTCAGAGGGATTGTCCTTAGCAGCCAACACAGCCAAAGTCCCTGCCTGTGGAGGCTCTGCAAGCAGCAGTGAGTGTCTGCCAGCCCGGTCATTTGAATTTTATTTTTACATTTTATTTAGTGTGTGTGCGCCACAGCACACATGTGCAAGTCAGGGGGTATTTAACAGGAATCCGTCCCTCTGGCCGCAAACAACGGCCCTCGGAGACTGCTCTCTGGCCCTCGTCATGGGCTGTCTGTGGTGGCAGGGGGGTACTGGCTTGTCATTCATGCTTCGGGGTGGAGAAGACACTGCCGTGGAAACCTGAAGAAGCGGTCACAGAGGGCACCCAGGCAGAAGCGGCAGGTAGCTGAGCTGCTGCTGTGCCTGCAATGGATGGGTTGCTGGGGGTCAGTTAGTGCCAGGCGTGAAGAGAGGCTGTGTTCACATGGGTGTGTGTGAGTGAACACTGGCACAGGCCTCTGGTGGGAATCACATTGTGTGTGAGGGGTAGTGTGAGCGTACCCCTCTCCCTGCAGCAGCCCCTAAATCGTGAACGAGTGCCTCCGGTGCCAATCTGGTGCCAGTGGATGGAGGTGGGAAGAGGAGAGAGAGGCAGTGTGGGCCTGTTGCTGCCAACCTGATGGGGGATTGGGAGAGCACAGAGGGAGGGCAAGAATGTTCTAGAACCACAGAAGAGGCAAGTGATGGTTGTGCATGCCTCCGGTTCCTGTACTTGGGAAGCTGAGGCAAGAGAATTCAGAGTTTGAGGTTATCTTGGACTATATAGAGATACCTTGCCACACACACACAATAAAAACAAAAAACAAACAACAACAAACAAACAGTACCCCCGTCCCGCAGCCACCATCCAGTAGGTCTTCCAGGTTTGCTGTAGAATCTAGGAGGTGCCAGCCTCTCCCTCCTGTGTGCCTGGCAGGCATGGTGAATCAACTGTGTTTCTTGTCCCTGGCTTGGGGCTCCATCACTGTGTCAAGGATTCCAAGGCCAGGTGGCAGGCTTGTGCTGTGGATAGGTACTGTTTGCCTAGGGCGAGGGGAAGATGGTGGATAGGTACCTAAACTGCTCCATTTGACCTTCGTGTACCATACCTACCCGGGCACTGCCAGCTCTGATGTCACACTCTGTCCTGATGTTGGGGCCACGTAGCACCCAGGGTCTGGTCACCTGGACCAGGCCAGGTCAGTATTTGAATTGGACTTAGCGTCTTTGTTATACACTGAGCACTCTGGTCAGCCCTGGTATCCAGGTACCCCATTTGTCATCGTGGCCATCCTATCATATGGCTGCCCCAGAACTAGCCTTTCATCCCCGCTTGCCCGTCAATGAGCCCACCCGTCTCTACTGTCTCTAACACGCTCTGAAATTTAGGAGGCCCAGAGAGGCTGAGTTGCTGGCAAACAGTCACACAGCAGAAACCTGGCAGTAATAGGATGCAAGCCAGACCTGTGTGTGACTCCCCAGATGTCTTGGGGCCAAAGACATGTATATGCAAGGAAGCCAAATGGCCTTGTCTGAGACACGGTGACCTGGTGCACCCTGGACTGTCGACAGTACCAGCCACCTCTGGGCATGCAGTCCCATTGATGATGTTGTGGTAAGAGAGAGGGCTGTGATCTGTGTGTTGCTCTGTGCCCACCCGCAAACTGGTTGTGCTTTCTGGAACCTTCTGGTCTCCTTGTGTAGAAACAGATTCTAAGAGTCCTAGCCACGGCTGGTTAGACACCACGTTCAGGGGTCAGTGGTGCAGGCAGGCCTGTGACTGTTCGTTTCCCCGTGAGGACGGTGACCGTGGCTGCTGTGGTGGGGTTAACGCCCTGCACACTGGTGTCTAGAAAGGGTATGTTCTGCCCACTTTCTTACCTGTGAATCAGGCGTCCAGTCCCCGCCAGCCTTCATCGTGGCCAGAGGAAGAGATGGCATTAGGGGCAGGAACTGACCTAGTGAGGGCGCAAGCCACCCCTCCATCTTCAGCCTGGAGCCCTCCACCCCACCCTCCTCTTCTGGATCCTCTGTCAGTGGAACTAGCCAAGGTCTCGAGCGCCCCTGGAGGGCTGGATCCAGAGGACTCCACGGATCTGGCCGAGGACAGCCTTCCTTCCTATACCCTGAGCTCCCTCCGTGTATGCGTCTTTTTCCTGGGGCTGTCGTGCCTGCCTGGGTGGGGGATCCCCAGCAGACCGGATGAAGCGGAGCATGTTGACACAAACCCTGGCTGAACCCCAGTGTTCTTTGCAGCCAGCGGTGGCTTGTGTTGGGATTGGGAAAGGGACCACGGTGGCGCCTGCCCTACATCCAGTTCTTGGCGCAGGGATAGTTCTGAGGAGTGATTCCCGCCTCCCAGAGCTGCTGAGGAAGTCTTTAACCAGGCCTGCCCTGCCAGCAGCGCTTGTATCTGCCCTTCGCCAGGCAAGGCAGGGCTGCTGGGAGTGCTGTCTTCTCACTGGGAAGCCCCTGCTTTTCCTGATTATTTTTTTGTTTTGAGGTAGCACTCTGTAGGCCAGGCTGACTGCAGACTCCAGACAGTTCTCCTGTCTCTGCTAAGGCCTTGGAGCCATGCACCACCACACTCAGTATTTTTAATTCGTTCATTTTTAAATTTGAGATGGGCTTTCATGTAGCCCAGGTTGGTCTTGAACTTCTGATCGTCCTGCTTCCTCTGCTAAGTGCTGGGATTAACAGATATGTACTGCCATGCCTGGTTGATGACCTCATGTGTGTATATTTTTACATCTTTTTGTGTGTGAGTGTACAACTGTCTGTCCATCTGTCTGTCCATTCATCTGTCCATCTATCCATCCACCTGTCTATCTATCATCCATCCATCCATCCATCCATCCATCCATCCATCCATCCATTCGTCCATCCATCCACCCATCCGTCAGTCTTTCCGCCCACACATCTGTCTATCCATCCATCCATCCATCCATCCATCCATCCACCCATTAGTCTGTCTGTATGTTCATTCAACTATCCGCCCACCCATCTATCCATCCACCCACTCAAAGACTGCAGCCGGTCCAGACTTCCAGCTGAGATGTGGGAATGGCGAGCCACAGAGACAGAACAAAGCCCTGCTCCCTGGCTTCCTGTTTCTGATTAGAATGTGAAGTTCTTGGAGACTTATCCTTGCTGTGTCCCCTCTGTCCTTGGAGTGGGTGGACAGAGGAAGGCTCTCTTGCTGTGTGTCAACATTGAGTTGCTTAACCCTTCTGTGCCCATTCCTGATTTCACAGATGGGAGCAGTGGAAGAATTGAGTGGGGCTTAGGAAAGTCTCGGGGAGGGGGGTCCCGGGGTGGGGGTAGTGATGTGAGGCACCGGAAACGGTGGTGCTCACCAGAGGCTTGTGTGACAGTTTCCCTTCTCAGCCTATTCTTGGATCTCAGGATGCTGACAGGGACTGAATGCTTTCCCTGGAAGCCATCAAGAGGGGGGTGGACCCAGAGTTGCTGGCGTGGGAGCTGCTGCCATCACAGTCTCTGTTCTCACAGGGAACCTCTGTCCCTGTCCTCTCTGAGAGAGGACTGTCCACCGAAGGCACTGCTGACTCTTCAAAAGAGCCCCTCCCTCCCCAGGGCTCCCACCCACCTTAGCTGCTGTGTTAAGCTTCCCGGCAGCAGAGAGCTGGGCTCCAAATACCTTTAGCTGCGAGGGAGAGTTTGCTAAAATCTAAAATTCAAAATGTTCTGTCCTTGAACCCAGGCAGCCCAAGGATGTTCTGGACGACCGCTTATTTGCTGTCCTTGGCCCCTGGGCCCATCCTTGCTGTGGAGTTCTTTGCTAGCCAGAAACCCCTCTGGGAAGCCCCTTGGGGTGCTCAGCTGCTGCCTGTTTCGGCACACCAAGACTGAAGCGCAAGTGTGGTGGTGTCCCCCAGCTCCAACAGAGCAGGCAAGGGATTCCCTAGTCCACGAGGGGCTGGACAAGAGAGGCAGAGCAGCCAACCTACGAAGGAGGGAGCAAGGCCCCCTGTACTCCGACCAGATCTGTGCAGACCTCTCATTTAGCCGCCAGAAGGCACAGGACGCCAGCTGCTTCCCAGTCACCCTCGAGCCTGGCACGGCCTCCTCGGGAGCAGCAGCTGTGCCCTGCGCTGACCCATCAGCTTTCTAGGGCCCAAGAGGGGTTGGGCTGAGACTCAAGTGTGCCCAGCTGCCCATGATGGCTGAGAGGCTGACACCATGGGGTGGAGTGTGCAAAGGAAGAGAAGCGTTGGCACATACGGTGGTGGCTGGTCCTCCGCGTCCACGGGGATCCCTACCTTTCCCTCCTTGCAGGGACCTTAGGCCAGGCGCTGGCCTTCACGTCACCCGTGTGGATTTCTGTGCTGCATTCTCTCCCCTGATCATTTTCACTCATCAGGTTCTAACAAAGCCCTTCCTTCAGCTGAGAAGGCCCCTTACCTAGAGGAAATACCCGGTGGGACTTCCGACAATCTCGGCCTTATGTGTGTTGGCAGAGCCAGGCCACAGCACTTGTCTGCAGTTCCCAGCTTTGGCTTTGGTGGTCTGATGCACCACAGGATTGCTCTGTGAGGCCTGTACTGTGACAGGGGCCTTCCCTCTGCATTGGCCTGCTGTCCGCATGCATTGCTTTGGGACCTGAGCATCTTGTCCAGAGCAAGATTGGCAGGGACTCAGCCTCTAGCCTCAGCATCTGCCAGCAGTGTGGCTTGGGACATTTACCGCAGGGTCTCTGTGTTTGTGTCACTTCGATCACCTCTCAGGACTCTGAGTAGAGGGGGATGGCTGGCGGGGCTGCAGAGGCTGGCAGAGGGTCTCAGGGGCTTCGTGGCCCTGCTAATCCTGGTCTGGATGTGTGGAACACAGCCCATCGACTTCTGTTGAGGTGGAAATGCAAGACAGCCCTGTACCCTACAGGGTCAGGGCTCAGGCTGCCATGGGCTCCATGGCTAGATCTGGAGCAGGGGAGAGAAGAGGGTTTTTAGGAGGTCAGAGTGGTCACACAGCCTCCTCACATCCGGACACTGGAACAGCCCCAGGGGTCCCTGTGCTCTCTGACTCAGAGAAAGGTCACCTTCTGCAACCAAGACTGAAGTCCAGCTTCTGTTGCTGCCGGAGGGGACAGGGCTGACAGGAAGCAGGACTTACCCTTGGCTGCCGGACAGTTGCCCATCCAAGCGCTAACCGAGCCAACGCTGCTGAGCTTCTGACCTGAGACGTGATCCATCATAGTCAAGTGGCTATGGTAACTAGAGCTTCCTGTGGCCCCAGAATGTCCTAAAGTCAGAATTTCCTTGAGTCCGTCAGCCCTGTCATGCTGGTTCTTACCATTATCAACGTTTCACAGAGAAAGAACAGAAGGCACAGAGAGGTTAAACAAGTCCTCTAAGAACACACAGCTGTTGGGTAAGGCAAATGGATAGTTTAAATTTGAATCCCTTCCCTGGCCATTTGTCACCTGGCATTTGTCACCTGCCTTTGTTGCAGGACATGTGTTCCTGGTGCTCACTGCTGTCTCTGCTCTGATGGTTTGCACCTTTGCTGGGACCAGAAAGCCTTGAAGATGTGGCTCTCATGAAGGGGTTAACGTGCCCCCCCCCCAATGCCCCAGCTTTCCCAGGACCAGGGCCAGAACAGAGAGGCCTTATCTGCAGAGGAAGGGCGGGTGGGCGGGATGTGGGACTCTACAAGCTCCTCTCCACCTCAGCTCCAGCACCTTCTGTGGGCCAGCTGTTGAGAGGACCGAGGGCAGAGGGGAGGGAGCCAGTCAATGTGGGATTCATTACTGGGGCTGGGCAGAGAAATCTCCTGAGGTAGGACGGAGGTGGGGCCTCCTGGAGAAGAGGCCTAGATGCCACCAGTGACTGAGGGAAGGGGAGGGTCCCCGCTTCCCCTCTTTCCTTTTCCTGTGCTTGAAGCAGCTGTCTTCCCTGCAGGGGTGTGGCCTGACCTTTCTGGCCTCTGCCACCTACTGCCTGTTGGGCTGCAGTGGCCCCATGGGTGGAGGCTAAGCTTAGGAGGGTGCGGAGGAGGAGCATCAGCTCCTCTATCTTGGAAGTAACTGAAAGCCGCTAGGCTTCCTGCAGCCTTGGGGCTGACCCCGGAGAAGGCCGGGGCTGCTGGGTTGGGGCCGAGCTGCAGCAAGTCCTGAGGGCATGGTGTGACTACACCCATGGACTACACAGCGGGCTCCAGACTGGACAGGGCACTGAAGGGCGGGGTTGGGGGGAGGGGGGACGCCCAAAGCCCAAATGTCATTACCTAGAGGAAGCGTGGGTGGGGATTCTAGAAGCCTTGATTGTGCTGTGGAGCGAATGTAGGGTGTAGGACCGAGGCACCCTGGAGGAGACTCCAGCACACATAGGTTATAGAAGACAACCTCTAGGAAACAGGCCCAGAGTGGCAAAGTAACTTTTCTGAGGTCACACAGTCCGGCTTTGATGCCTCTCTCATGTAGCTCAGAGCTCCTGGGTTACATCTCAGCCATCCAGCCCCAGTAAGGCCTGCTGCAGAAGTGGTTGGAAGGCCAGAGACAGGGAGAAGTGAGCCGTAGCCCTGGCCGGGAGCAGACACTGCCCTGCCCCAGCCGGACCTCTGTGGGGAGTCAGAGAGCAGGGCTGGGAGAGGCTGTCTCCACCCCCACGCAGGAAGGCCACATTTGTTCTCTTGGGGTCTCTCCAGTGGGACCTGAGGCCTCTCTGTCTGGGACGGATGAGGGGAGGAGCCTCCCAATGGTTCCAGTGAGGGTCCTCCAGTCACCATTGCTGCACCGGCACCGGCACCGGCAGAGAGCCTGGTGGAGCCTGAGGGACTCACAGATCCAGAGTGGAGGCTGTCTGTAGGGAGGCTCCCTCTCTCTCTCTCCCTCTAAAGATTTAGTTATGCTTATTTAATGTGTGTTAAGCACCACATGCCTGCCTAAGACCCACAGAGGTCAAAAAAGGGCATTGGATCCCCTGGATCTGGGCGGGGGGGGGGGGGCTCTGAGACAGGTGTGGAGAGCCGCCATGTGGGTGCTGGGTACTGAACTTGGATCCTGTGCTAGGGCAGCCGGTGCTCTTTACCTCTGAGCCGTCCCTCCAGCACAGAAGACTCCTTTAAACCCCTTTATGCATTTATTATCATTATTAGCGTGTAGATATGTGTGTGCATGCATGCACATGCCATGGCACACACATGGAGGTCAGAGGGCAGTTTTGTAGAGTCAGCTCTCTGTCCATCTTTATGTAGGTCCCAGGAGTTGAATTCAGGTCACCAGGCTGGTGCAGGAAGCCCTTTACCTACTGAGCCATCTCTCTGCCCGGGGCCTCACTGTCTCCCAGGTCTATCCTGCTATACACCTGTGGGCCTGCCCCTCCTGCCCTTGGGGCAGCCAGGCCCCTGAGGCAGCATCTTCCAGGGCCTGCCCCAGGTCAGAGGTCACATTGGGAGCCGCTAGTGTGTGCTGGATGCTGACTAATACTAATGGCGATTTTTTTTTTTTCTGGGCAGGGTCTCACTATGTAATTCCGGCTGTCCTAGAACTTACTCTGTAGAGATCCGCCTGCCTCTGCCTCCTGAGTTCTGGCATTGAAGTCGTGCGTCACCACTCCCAGCCGAGCCTATGTGAATTAGAGTTCATTAAGACTTTATCAGTGAACCGAACACAGGTCCTCAGTCGGGGGTTGTGGGCTACTCAAGAGGGCCCTGCCTAGCTCTCTTCCTGATAGCGAGGTGTATGGCTTTTGTGGGAAGGAACTGAGGTGAGTTCTCGGTGTGGCTTTGCAGGTGCTGTAGGTTACAGCTGATAACGGGTCACCAGGTCACCGCAGGGATGCCTGAGTTAAGTGAGTTTTTACTGTAAATGGAGTTCTTAGTCTTGCCTGTGAGATTCCCAGAAATTTGGGGGTTCACTTCTGGGAACAGGGTCGGGCCATACTCAAAGGGCGTCTGCGCTCAGGCCTGAAGCATGTCTCGTTGCTATCTTCACATTCTTACACGAAAATATCTCCCTATAAAAAGAATGTGGTCTCCCTGCTAAACCCATCATTGCAATGTTGTTAATTGGGCAGAAATTTTGAACCGGAGACTGCAGACTCCAGAGGGAGGGCTCCCTCCCCTCCCAATGTCGCCTGGCTTTCTGGCCTGGTTTTCTATCCTGCCTCTGTCTCATTCTGGCATGTCCTGGCTGAGGAGCCCGCGGTATCTGCTCACTGTATGGTGTATGGGGCTCTAACTGCCCACGGGTAGGGGGCTCAGGTGCTCATGGGATACACCCTGCCTGTGGGTGCCTCGCCAGGTGACCAAGAGAAAAGTTGGTGAGGTTTGAGAGGCACTTTGAGACCAAGGGACAGATAGATGGTGACAGATCTGTCCTATGCTCTGTTCCACACAGCAGCAATGAGGAGTGACATACCGCTCCTCATCTTAGAGATAGCAGGGATTGGAGTCCAAGTAGACAGACTCAGGTCTGTGGTCCAACCCTTACATGTCTACTGGGATCAGAGTTGCCCGTGGCCATGCTTCAGTGGCCGGGTGTGAGGCAAAAGCATGCTTCATGGGGTTCCTGAGGGAGATGCACATGGGTCTAATGCCACCCAAGGGTCCTTCGGAGTGGGAAGTGTCCTGGAGTGCGGTGTGAGAAAGGCCAGGCCGAAGGAAAAGGGAGGATCAAGAACCAGGAAGTTGAGGTAGAAAAGGCCAGAAAACAGATTCAACCCCAGAAGCTCAAGCGAGGAGAGGCCTGTGGACACCCTGACCTAGTTCGACTTCTGACCGACCCCTGGCTCAGGAAGATAACACACCGTTGTCTCTGTCACCACTGAGTCACCGAGTGTATGACCGGAAACACACAGCCAGGGAGGTGATCCTGTTCTGGAACGCCTGGAGGCATTCGCCGGCAGGGCTACAGCTCTGGAAGATTCTAGATGCTTCTAGATTCTGCCAGCGAAGAACATGTTCCCCCACCCCCCGCACCCCAGTGGGAAAGAAACTGGGAACAAAACTGTTAGTTCCCTTTTCGCAGATGGAGGTGAGGGTGGGCTGGCCACCTGTTTCTCTTTCGGCAGTGTGGACTTTCAGATTCGTGATTATATACCCAGGGTCATGCAAAGGGCACGGCCCCCACTGATTTCCTGCTCCTCATCTGCAGTGCTCTTCTACCTGGCAGTGTGCGGGTCCCAGGACGACAGTGTGAGCAGACCGCGACCCTCTTATTCCCCCTCCATCCCTGACCAAGCATGCAGTGGAATAGTGCTGGCTCCTCCGGCTGGATGCTGAGCCTGTAGCAGGGGGTTCTCTTGGTCCCTTCCTCCCTTCTCCAGGCTCTTGCCTGTGGCCAAAAGTCAGTCTTTCACTGAGCTGAGTGGGTATGGATGGAGCAGCTCCCTGCTGTCCAGCCTCTGTAATCCTCGTGCCCCAGACTGGACGTGCCATTGCCCATGTCTGCAGCCTCCTACTTTCCCCTCTTCCTCCTCTCAGGGACCCTGGAATGGCTTCTCTATGGCTTGTAAAGGCCTTTCAAGTGTATTGTGTGTGAGGTCTGCTTCCGAAGGGGCACTGGATTCCGGGACTCTGGCTGTTCTTTGTACCACAGGCCCTAGCCAGGAGCTGCAGGTGACCATGTCATGCCGCTTAGTCTTGACTTTCAGCTGTGCACGGTGCCTGCATGTGTGTGTGGAGGCCAGAGGAGGATGTTCTGCCTCTCTCTATGCTCTCTCACCGAGCCTGGAGCTGGGCCAGCGGCCAGGAAGCCCCACGATCCTCCTGTCCGTGCCTCCCACAGCACTGGAGCCCATGTGACCTCTCATGTCGGTGCTGGGGATTCAAACTCAGGTCCTCACGGTTTTGCAGCAAGTGCTCTACCCTCCGAGCCATCTTCTCAGCTTCCCATCTTGGCCTTCGTGTGAGGGCTTGTGTCTGTGAGGTACCCAGGGCCCTAGCCTTTGTACGCGAGGATAAAATTCTCCCAGTGCTGACGGTGTTAACATGGATTGCAGAGAAAACGTGCCCAGAAGACCTTTTGCGTGCGACACCACGGTTTCAAGCACAGACAAGCATAGCTGGCAGGCAGTAGCAGTTTCTGCTTATTCCTTTCTTGCAGCAGGGAGCCTCGGTCTGTGCCCAGTGGTGGTCGCTCCCTTCTTTCCAGCTGCCTGTGACCACACCCTCCACCTCCTCGCCAGCCCAGGAGACTGCTCCTCTGGGATCCTCTGCTAAGCCAGTCTGCCCGTGCCATCTTCCCACTCTCCCGGGTATCCCTCTTCCTCCTTAGCAAACGAGAACCCCCCTCTTAGAGATTAGGATGCTTGCCCAGCTAGAATTCTCATGTACCTTGGTAGCTCATGAACAGGATCAGTAGCCCCATGCCAGGGCGCAACTTGCCCAAAGGATACGAGATTATCTGAAGGGGAGGTGGTGAGTGTGGCCACTCTGAAACAACACCATCCCCCTCGGGTCTCAGCACACTCAGCCGTTAGAAGTGCGTGTGCCCACATTTGGTCCTAAGTCATCGATTCTCAATCCCAGCTACACATTAGGGACTAGGTGGATGACAGGTACTGGGGTCCACTCCCCCACAGGTGGGGGTCCCACTCCCTGTGTTACATGGACAGTGCTATGCTCTTCAGAATGAGAGTGGGGCTATACTGAACCCATTTTTAGAAGACAAATAAATAGCTTGCCCTTTCTACCCCCTCCCCATCTCCTGGGCCTGGGGTGCCATCAGAAACACCAAAATAGAGTTTGGCCTAAAATCCAGCATCTGAGGACTTCAAGTGTGTGTGTGGGTACTGTACTAGCTGCAGGGTGGGAAGACTAGGAGCTTCCCTGGCAGCAGCCTGGTGTACCCAGCCTGCCAATCCTCTCTTGGCGCCCAGGAGCCCACAGGGCTGAACACCTGGGTGCTTTGGGACTTGTCGCCTTGGAAATAGGAAGGTCTGGTGGGTTTTTTGGCTGCATTTGCTTGGGGTGAGGTGAAGGGCCCAAGGGAGGGAGTGGCAGAGGCTGGAACCAGGGTCACGCTTCAGGCTGAGATAGCATAGAGTTGCCAGGCGGTGGTGGCACAGCCCTTTAATCCCAGCCCTGGGGAGGCAGAGGTGGGCAGATCTCCGTGAGTTTGAGGCCAGCCTGGTCTATAGAGTGATTTCCAGTACAACCTGAATTCCAGGGCTACACAGAGAAACCCCATCTCAAAAACAAAACAAGACAAAAAGATAGCACGGAATGACAGAAGACACAACCTATCCAGCTCTCTGTGTTCGAGATGGTCCTACAGTGCAGTGCAGGCTGGTTTTAGAACTCAGTCCTCCTGCCTCGGCTTGTCGCATTCTGGGATTGCAGGTGTGCACCACCAAGGCCTGCATGCATCTGGGTGCTACTTTCTGATGAGGGGAAGGGTGGGACTTCTTAGAAAAGCGGAAATGGGCCTATCCTGCCCTGTGGTTACCAAGGAGACCAGGAGGGGACAGGGCCTGTAGAGTCAGCAGCAAGTCCTCCAGGCTGTGGAGGGACCCAGGTTCGGGGTGGGGAATGTCACCTGTGCTTGTGAACACAGGGAGGGCATCCTGGAGGTGGTGGTGTCTGGGAAACCATGGAGCCCAGCTGAGGAGTAGTGCAGTGTGTGTTCTTAGAAAACAGCACAGGCTGAGGTTGGATGAACCGGGGTACAGGGGCGCTCAGCCCCAAGGAAGAGTTCTGCTGTAGAAGTTGTATGGGAAAAGGAGGAAGACGGGAAGTAGACAACACCGAGGGATTGCGGAATGGGTATTGCCACCAACTGTACGGGGTGTGGCAGGAAAGGGCAGCTGTAACACTGGAAAAGCTAAGCGCATTAGGGCTGGCAGGACAGGGCCCTGGGACCTGAGAGGATGGGTAGAGTCTTGGGACTGAGGTGGGAGAAAGCAGGGCACGGGCAGCCAAAGCTGGGATCTCAGGCATGTGGGTTAAGAGCAGGACCTGTGGAGGGAGGAGGGGTGTGGAGAGATGGGTCCAAGCTAGGAAGGGCTTGGAACCAGACACATGAAGGAGGCAGAGGGGAGGTCACCCCAGGAAGCCACGTTGAAAAGCGAAAGGGAAATAGGTCCCAGGAAGGGTCCTTCAAGGGCTGTCCTCAGGATCTGTGGGCGTGGACTGAGATGGGCCATGAGGAATCCTCCAGAGCCCTGAAGATGTGTGGTTGGCAGAGGCCAGATGGCCAGGGCCAAGAGTGAGTGGGCGCTAGGAAGAGGGGACATGAGTGGGCTCTTAAGAATCAACACTTGGAAGAGCAAGAGCGGGCCACTCAGCTCTGGAGATTGGGGCAGCATAGCTTCACCCGGGCCCACTGTTTGCATTGGCGAGACACGTCCTGGGGCCTCTCCCTTCCTAGCACCGCCTCAAAGCCTTTTGGCAGGGTGTTCCGTGCAGCTTTTGGTGGTATAGGAGGCACACGACGGACCCCTGGGGCACCCATAGTGCCACACAGCCCACTTGCAAGTGCCAGCCTTGCCCCTGGCCTCCTGCACTAGAGCCTCAGAGGGGCGGGCGGGAGGGATATTTTTCTGGGCATTTGTTTGGAAGCATCTGCCGCACGTGTGAACTGTTGCCTGGGTGGATGGAAGGTGGTTGGCAGGAGGGTGAGCTCTGTCTAAGCCAGGTGCCTACTGGGAGAGAATGTGTGTGTGTGTGTGTGTGTGTGTGTGTCCACACGTGTGCCGCGCTCACACATGTGCGTTCATCCCTCTTTCCTGCTGGCTTGATTCTGCATATAGAGCAAAGTGTGGGTGTCTTGCACTTCCTGGCAGGTGTCAACCTCTGAAATGGCCTCGTCTTCACATCGGTTTTTCAGAGGAGGTGGAAGTCCCTGCTGTCACCAAGAAGGACTGTGGGTGCTGCTCCCACCAGGAGAGCATAGACAAAGACTCAAAGGGGGGCTTTTTCAGCCAAGTGCCTGGTAGAAGATTAGGGGCTTTCTCTGCTTTAGGGTAAGACTTGTCGGATGTGGACCAGGCTTGGGACTATCCCAGGAGTCCACTCAGGAGCTTGAAGGATGGCATCCTGCTGCACTGCTTGAGTGTGTACCTCCCCTGTGGGCTAACATTTAAGTTCTGTGGATCAAAGGGGCTAGAGGGTCATATTAGTTTCTATGGCTGCTGACGTGAGTGCAGAAATTGTGCAGCTTGCAGCACCAGACATTACTGTGTTAAACCGGCCCACAGGACCCATGCCAAAGTGTGGGCTCCTACAGAAGGCTCCAGAGATCTGTCCCTGGCCTCTTCTTGCTCCTGTGGCTGTTGGCACACCTTGGCTTGTGGCCACATTGTTCAAATCTCTGCCTCTGTCACTTCCTGGTCACCTCATACCCTGTGATCAAACCTCCTCTCTCTCTTTCAGGTCAGGACAGCTGTGCTGGCATCTGGCCCATCTGGTCACTCTGTGCCGCTGTCTGCATTCAGATCCAAAAGTCACCTTGTCAGGTGAAGTCACAGCGCCCTTCAGGCCGAGGGCAGGACACCGGTCATTCTGCTGTGTCTCAAGGCATTATAGCTTTAAGACATAAAATGTTAAAATACATTGGGCCAAAAAGAGGAAAAAAATAATATATTTAAGTCTTTAAAAATATTTTTAAAGATATAGTCTCACGTGTTGCCCAGGCTTTCCTCCAAGGATGACCTTGAACTCTAATCCTCCTGCTTCTGTTATTTGCCACCACAGCTGGGTTACCATGGTACTGGGGAATTGGACCTATGGCTCTGTGTATGCCAGGCAAGCATCCTGCCAACTCAGCCATATTCTCAGCCCCATATTCACATATATTTCTACCTGGGCGGGGTGATATACACCTGTCACCATGGCACCAGGCAGGCTGAGGCGGGAGGACCTGGGGTTTGAGGCTATCTCGGGCTGACAGTGCACGGGGAATGTAAACGGGTCTCCCCCACCCCGCCCCTTCTCATACTCCCCCCACCCCACCCCTGCCCATACTCCTTCCACCCCACCCCACCCCTGCCCATAGTCCCCCCACCCCACCCCTGCCCATAGCAGACGTGGCCTGAGTACCGCGCAGCCAGCACCGTTCTGGTGCCAGCATCTTTTCATCACCGCTCTGGAAACCCCACATCTTAAGGAGCCAGCCCCATGTCAACCCCTCACCCTTGGCCGCCACTAGTCTGCTTTCTCTCTCTCTCTCTGAATTCTTTTTAAAGTGTGCTCCTATGTGACTTTAGAATAAATAAACACAGCTTGATGAGTTGGCGGTTGGAAGGATACCCATGGGGCGGAAGCCAATGTGTGGATGGAGACCCGGGCTCCGGAAGGCCAGGGGTGGAAGTAGCCTGGGTGTCCGTCACCCCTTCCTCTCTAGCTCTTTTCTAGGGGTCTTGGCCCGAGTGCCCACTTGCTTTCTGAATCCAGTTGTACATGACCCCAGGTATCTTCCTCACCCCCAAGTCTTCATCAGATCCAAGTTTTAGGGGTGTCTACTCAAAAAAAGTTCTGAGCTCCACACCGGGGAACATGCAGTGAGTCAGGCCAGCAGCTGCCCCCGCCCCCGTGACTTGGGTTAATCGTCCCTTCAAGCTCGTATGAACGCTAGGGCCATCCAGTAGAGAGCTGATGGTGTCTTTGGCACAGTCTGCAGGGTATGTGGCCAGGCATTCATTGAGTTGACTCCTTAAGAGAAACTCTCCTTCCTGACAGTGAACTTGGGGACACTGCTCTGGGGTCTGTGTTTGAGACTGTCTCGCATAGCCCATGCACATGAGTGCAGATGTGTAAATGGGTACATGCACATGAGTGCAGGTGTGTGTGTGTACATGCACATGAGTGCAGGTGTGTGTAAGTGTGTACATGCTCATGAGTGCAGATGTGTAAGTGGGTGCATGCAAATGAGTGCATATGTGTGTAAGTGGGTGCATGCACATGAGTGCAGATGTGTGTAAGTGTGTACATGCACATGAGTGCAGATGTGTGTAAGTGGGTACATGCACATGAGTGCAGATGTGTGTAAGTGTGTACATGCACATGGGTGCAGATGTGGGTAAGTGGGTACATGCACATGAGTGCAGATGTGTGTGTGTGCATGCACATGGGTGCAGATGTGGGTAAGTGGGTACATGCACATGAGTGCAGATGTGTGTGTGTGCATGCACATGGGTGCAGATGTGGGTAAGTGGGTACATGCACATGAGTGTAGATGTGTTAGTGGATACATGTACATGGGTGCAGATGTGTGTAAGTGGGTACATGCACGTGAGTGCAGGTGTATGTAAGTGTGTACATGCACATGAGTGCAGATGTGTGTAAGTGGGTACATGCACATGAGTGCAAATGTGTGTAAGTGTGTACATGCACATGAGTACAGATGTGTTAGTGGGTACATGCACATGAGTGCAGATGCCTGGAGAGAACAGAGAAGTCAGATCCCCTTGGAGCTGAAGTTTTAGGCAGTTGTGAACTGCTTGACATGGGTGCTGGGAACCAAACTCAGGTTTTCCTTCTGGACCGAAGTGTGCTTCCCCGCCCCCCCCCCCTCTGGTTTTCCAAGTCAGGGTTTCTCTGTGTAGCCCTGGCTGTCCTGGACCTCGCTCTGTAGACCAGGCTGGGCTCAAACCCACTGAAATCTGCCTGCCTCTGCCTCCAAGTGCTGGGACTAAAGGTGTGCACCACTACTGCCAGGCTCACAGTACGCATCCTTCCAGTCCCTCGATGTGTTTTTACGGGAGACCTGTGTTTCGGTGGGCTGTGTCTCCTCACCCCAAATGTGGCTTGTAAATCTGGTTCTAGAAGTGACCAGGGACTCCAAGTACACTCGTGAATCAGTGACCTTGCAGTGAGAAGAGTGACAGGGTGCCGTCATGCCCGCCTGTCCAGCACACAGGGCTGTCATGCCCCTGACACAGGCCTGGTTGCCGCTGAGGGTGTACCAGAGGAGTCAGTCAGATGCATTCTGGATTTCAGGATCTTGGCACGGAAAGGAAGAAGTGTGTGAAATATCGCTGCCATTTTCATGTCAATGACATCTTGAACTGATGATATTTTGGCTTTGTGAGATCAATTAAAACAGGGCACGTGATTCCTCACAGTTTCCCCCTGTGGTAGCTGGAAGTGTAAGGCTCCTTCTGTAACTTGCATCTTGGGCTTTGTGCCAGAGGGCCCGATGGTATTTGGATCACAGTCAGGGAGAGCCGAGAACCTCTCAACTTGTGGATGGACGGATGGACGTTTGGGAAAGCGACCCTTTATGGCCTGGGGCCCCCTTCATGATCTGGAGACCCCCATTTAATGGCGCTAGATGAGGGTCAGAGCAGTAGGAGGTGCTCTGTGCCGCTCACTTCCCAGGCCTGGAATCTCCAGAGCTGCCACAGGGGGCCTTAGAGAGGCTCTGGAGGGAGGAAGCTCTGTGTCCCCAAGAGGGAGAGTCAGCAGGACAGTGGGTGCTCAACTTTGACGTGGGTTGATAGGAATCCATCCTCCCGCACCCCGCGCCATCTTTTTCTGTACGGACTGCCAGGGTTTGATGACAGGAGGGTGGGAGGAAGTTAGACAGAAGTTAGACAGGGAGCGTCTCCTGGTTTGAAGGGACCCGCTGTTCTAGCTGTGACTGGAGTTGGTGTATCAGCTCCAAACAGGGAAGACAGATTCCCAAGATCTGCATGATGGCCCAGAGGCCTGGGGGTTCTGTGTTTCACTGGTAGAACAGAGCTGGACGGGGGTGGAATATGATTGTGTGCATATCTCGGGGAGCCTTTGGGACAGTTGTTCCTGAAGACTGGGACACTGAAGTCACATGGGGAAATCTGTCACTGGCCCTGAGGCCCCTCCAGAGTTACCAGAGGCTCCTCTCCACTTGAACTAATTGCTCCCTGCTCTGAGCAAACCTCCAATCCCACCCCAGCACTCTCAGTGTGGGAGCTGGCCTAGGGCCACAGTGGCCATGCCTGAGCCTGGGAGTGACTCATTCCAGGTCAGAGGTTATGGGGTCTGGCAGATCCCATCCTCCAGGCCCAGCCCTAGCCCCAGCCCCAGAAGTGTCAGCTCTTATCTTTGGACCCCCTGGCTCATCACTCTCAGGGTCCCAGAACATCACAGGGGTCTGTAAGGAGTGGGAGGGGCAGACTACTGACTCATTGCCCAGCCCCCAAGGAGGATCGGGAGCAGTGGGAAGAAGCAGGCGTCAGAATACATTCGGAGTCCCTGAGGCTCCAGAGCAGAGAGTCAGGGTGAGCCAGCCCCGGCCCAGCCCCAACCCAGCCCCAGCCCCCGGGGTCTTGCCTTTTTCTCCTGCTTCCCCCTCCTTTGGTTGCAGCCAGCAGAGCCCTCTTAAGCAGGGTGCCTGTGCTGTCTCAGTTTCCCAGAAGCCTCTGGGAGTCAGGGCTTCAGAGAAGGAGGTGAGCCCTACCAAAACACAGAAGGCTGCTTGAAAACCAAGGTGCGTGCCTGTTATCTGACCGGGTATGGGGTGGAGCCAGGCCGGGTACCATGCCCAGGGTCAATGGAAAGCCATCCTGGCTTGGAAGAGGTTGCATGGTTCTGGGCTGGCACAGATTTGGGCAAACACAGGTTAAAGGCTAGGGCCGCACGGCTCCAAGGTCCATCCTGTGTACCCTGTCATTTTCCTCTTAGTGGCCCAGACTGCTCCTTGGTGTGTTGAGCGCGGAGGCCTTAGGCTCACCCTGCCGCTGTCGCCTGCAGCCGGTGCGCCTCTCCCCGCCTCCTCGTCCCCTCGCCCTGCCCCTCGGAGCAGTTCCCCAACAAGCCTCCCTCTGCAGGCCGTCCTGAGCCCTCCTACCTCTCTGCCCCACACTCTGGGAGGCTCCTTGTTCCGAGGCCACAAAGCCCCTTTGATCCTCTGCTCGGCTCCGAGCCATGTGACCCGGTGGGCGGGCCGCAGCGCTCCAGCGTCCAGGCAGCCCGACTTTCAGCTGCTGGGGTGAGTCCTCGCTCTTTGTTCTTCCACCCTCTCACAGCCTGCTCCGGGGGCCTTCAGGTGGTGGGGCCCGCCTGGCTGGCCCCGATGGGTGCAGTGGGACTGGGATCCAGGTAGCCTTGGAGCCTGGGGGCTCTGGCTGGCAGCTCAGTCCTGGGTTCCTAGGAGAATGGGTGGCGGGATGCCGGGTCTCCACGCGGGAACCAGATTTTCGATCGCAGAATAGAAGAAAAAGGGACATTGTGTGGTCACAGCTATCTTTTTGTAAACGTTTGGCCAACTCTGCTGAGTGATGGGAGTGTCTTGAAGCACGTTGCCCCCACAAGGGGCTTCTGATATCCAGCCAGGGCAGAAGGAGAGGTGAACTGGATGCTTCTTGCAAAAATCTCTCTACCCAGAGTTATCAGCTTCTAAGAGTGGGCGGCTTCCAGCGCTGGCTGGAAATTAGTTATTGCCAGCTCTTAGAAAGGTGGCAAACCAGAGACCGCAGGGGTGAACCGTGATGGGTACCCCACCATCAAATATGTGTACCGCCCATTGGCTTGGGGTTCTTGAGATGTGTGCTGAGCCCAGGAGGGTGTTGCTGGGTGGGGTGGGGGTTTGGTATGCATCTGTTTTGCTAGAGAATGTGCGATGGGGGTGTCTGCCTTCTGGAGCCATGTGTTGGAACCTGTGCTGTGTGTCAGAGCCAGGGCAGGCAGTGTCCTCAAGCAGGGTTTGCAGCTAAGACCATGCGAGGGACCCCAGCCAGCACAGAGAGTGGTCGCTGGCACCCAAACACAGAGGGACAGCAGCAAATGCCTGAAGACCGCCTAAGCACCCCCCACCCCCACCCCAGTTCTTAGGAAAAGCTGCCGGTTCTTGGTCAGAGGCCTGGGGAGCAGTATGTCTGCTCCCCGAGAGAAGTGTGAGATTCCTTTCTTTGAGAAAAATGGACCGCCGGGAAAAAGCTCAGGAGCGGGTTCTGGCCACTCTGTGTTGGGCAGAGATGGAATTTGGTTGGGATCTCATGTGGAAAATCCAGGGGACAGCAACGTTCTCGGCAATGGTGTGGGGTCTCCTTCATTCACACTTGGCTTCTAGCTTCATGGGGCTCTTGGGGCATTTCTACACGATGTCTATCACTCGCCTTGCTCAGCTTCCCTTGGCAGCCAGGGGCTCCTTTTCAGCAAATAGGGAAAATGTGCTTATTAAACCTCTGGATAGGCAGCCAGCCTCCACCCGAGGCCTGCTTGGAAAGGTGGCTCATCCTTCTCTTCTTGGGTCTCTTTTGTGGTATGGGGTAGCTACAGAAGGAAGCTTTGAACTCATAGCAGTCCTACTGCCTCAGCCTCCTGAATGCAGGGATTTATAGGTGTGTAGCACAATGCCTGGGTAGGACCCAAAATGGGGTCCTGAGTTGTGACTGACCTGGCCCGTCCCTTCAGACCACTGGTCATTTCCATATTGGTTCACCCCAGGTTCTGTGCCATCTACTGTTTCTACGGGGTAGCCCCTGTGGGCCATCACGGTGACAGCTGAGCTGGTACGAAGAAGAACCTACTGTGTGTGGGGTGGTGACGACCCTAGGTGGAAGCCAGCTCCTGTGAGGAGGAGGCCGGATTCCCAGGGCCACATGTAGCAAGTGTGAGACAAGTCCCATCATGCCAAGTCCAGGAGGAGCCTTCTTGGGCCTATGGTGTCTTCTGAGCCCCAGACCCGCTATCCCTAGCTGTGGGAAGGGCTCTGGGACCTTGCCGCAGGAGCCCGCTACTCATTGGGCAACCCCAGTACTGTTGCCTGTGCTCCCCACCCCCTCCCTTCCCTGCCACAATATCCTCCCCAACTTCCTGTTATGTCAATGCTCTTGTCAGATATGGTGGCTCTGCTCGGGGCCGAGGCCCCCTTGTACAGAGAGGGCCCCGCGGCCTGGGGGCGGCACAGATTCCCTGCCTGTGTCAAAGGTCTCTAGGAAGCCGGCACCGAGGCTCCATTTCCGCTCTCCCATTCCCCACACAGCACAGTCTCTATCTGCTTTCCCACACCACCCCGGAAGTTTCTAGGCTTCCTCTCTCACTCCCTGACCCTGTGTGTGGGAAGAAAGCTTTATTTTAATGCAAATAGGCAAAACCCATTGACTGTTGGGGCAGAGGCTAGGTGGGCCTCCTGCCTCCTTACCATCCCCCCATCTTAACCATCCCCCCCCCCCACCTTCACCATCCCCTTCACCGTAGACTAGGCCAATATTGCCAGGTCCTCCGCCAAGAGTGTCCGACTTCCTCCAGTTTGGTCTTTAGAGGTGTTTCCAGTCAACTCCCCCTGTAGCCGGCACCTCTTCAGACTCCGCTCCCAGCATCAAGCTTTGATTTGTTTATTGAGTGCCCGCTCTGTTCCTTGGGCAGGTAGAGACCTGCCCTCAGGAACTCCTGAGCCTTGGCCTCTTTCCCAAGGACGACTTCTCAGGGTGGCTGCTGTGCAGAAGTTGCATGCTCTACGTTTTGTGAGTGGAGTGGGGCTGGGGCTCCTACCTGCATCTGGGGAGGTGGGCGCTTCTGCACTCTGCCCCGCAGACCTCCGCCTGCAGGGTTTCTGTGGCTGCAGGAATCCCCACCCCACCCTCTTGGCTGTACGCTGAGCCTGCCTTGGTGCGTGAGGGTGCTGGTGGTTCGCCAGCCTCTTCAGTCTGCTCTCTGCTATGCATCCAGAGGAACTCACCATCCCAGGCTGGGAGCCTGGTCAAGAGGGCTTTGGACTAAGACCACGGAGCCTGATCTCATCTCCCTGCAGCCTCCCTGAGCTGCTGTCCGCACTCATCTGGTGCCACTGCCCACCCCTGCAGGATGAGCTCACCCTCCTATTGTACCCAGCTCACTTCTTCCCGCGGTTGGGGCCTTGGCTTCCTTTAGGAAGGGTGGCGAAAGACACAAACCCATGGGGCCGGTGAGATGGCCCACTGGGCCAAGATACTTGCTGTCATGCTGGGTTGTGGTGGTGCACCTCCTTTAATCCCCGCCCTCAGGAGGCAGAGGCAGGCAGGTCTCCGAGTTTGAGGCCAGCCTGGACTACAGAGTGAGTTCCAGGACAACCAGGCCTACACAGAAAAGCCCCGTCTCGAAAAACAAAACAAGATGCTTGCTGTCAGCCTTGGCAGTGTGAGTTCTGTCCCTGAACTCCACAGGGTAGAAGGAGAGAACTGTCACCTCTGACCTTTACACATGCACTGTGCCATCACACACACACACACACACCACACACTAAATTTTTCTTTAAGATACAAGGCTATTGACTAGCCGTGGGGCTAGGGCAGCTGGCTTAGGTACCATCTACAGATATTTTAATATGTGTACAGTGGGTGGCTCTTGCTCTGGACTCCGCCCCCTCCTAATTGCTTAGCATCTTCCTGAAGCCAAGAGCTGTTGGGGGGGCACCCTGAGGTGCTGGCCACTTGAGGACCGATACCAAGTCACTGACACTCAGTCTTCCTAATTGACACTCAGTCAATTGCAGGTCCCCATCCTGGGACTGACATCTCACCCTGATCTGTGAGTTATTTGAGGCAGGGACTCGACTAAACTACCCTCTCTGCCCAGGGATGGTCTGTATTTCTGATCCTCCTGGGGACTGAGCCCAAGGCTTCGTCCATGCTAAGTAAGCACCCCATGCTAAGTGAGGACCCCACTAGCTGAGCTGTAACTCCGCCTCCTTTTTGGTGATTCTGTGACCTAGGCTGGCCTCTTGCCTTAGCCCCCCATGTGGTGGAATGACAGGGGTGTGCCACCATGCAGGGTTTCCTGCGTTTGGGTGCTGGGCCCCCAGCATGCCTTGGTCACCAGAGGTCATGGGGACAGTTGTGCTTTCACAGTGGACCGCTCTCAGAACTCTGTCCTTATCAGGACCTCTTATCTCCCAGGCCTAGTTTCCAGGTGCCTGTCACCACTGGAGGGGGAGATAAGATAGGTCCTGCCAGGCAAGCCTCCTCCAGCTAGAGTGCCCCACAGGTCTCCTGGCCTGGTCTGGCCCTGAATGTGGCTGTAGCTGGCCCTCCTGTTCGGTGGCGATGTTAGTGTCCTGCCTGCCCTTCTCAGTGGCCACTAAGGTTTATCAATTTCTGTGTCCCCATTCTGGAATGACCTAGGTGCTCACTTGGTTAATGTTTGAATGAATGAATGGCCAGCCTTGTGTGACCTCAGGTTTTCTGCTTCGATCCAAATGTTCTGTGGTTCCACCAAGGTTAGCTCAGAGACCTTGTGGGGGTTTTTCCTCCCTGCCTTTCTCCCATAACTATAAGCTTGGTGGCTTGGTGATTGACATCTCTGTAGGGGTGCCTGGCTTTTCTGCTTAGTGTGTGTACATGTGTATGTGTATGCGTGCACACACAACACACACACATGTGCATGTGCGTGTCAAGCTTGGGGGCTATCTCGCTATATTTTTGTATTTTGGCATAGGCCTCATCACTTTTACCTGGAGCTTACCCACTCAGCCAGGCTGGCTGTCCAGGAACAAGAACCCACCTGCCTCCTTCCCAGTTCTGGGATTACTGGGATTACCAGGGCTCACCACACACCTGTCTTTCAGTGTGGGTTCTGAGGGATCCGACTCCAATCCTCATGCTTGTGCCGGAAGCCCTTGGCCCAGTGAACTGACTCCCCAGCCCTGAGCCTCCTCTTTATCAAAGGATGAGCCAAGCTTTCTTATTATGCAAACTTGCTTAGGCTGTGGATGATCTTCCCCCTTTGAGCCGCCCTGGGCAGAGTCAAAATCCCCAACAACCTGAGGGGCTGATTCTGTGTCTCTGCCTCCATGTGGGAAGGTTGGCCTGGCTCCCAGGGACCCAATGAACCCAGTGGCATCTAGGAGAGTTGTGACTTCCTCTTGCTAGTGACTTCTAGAGCGTGTGCCCAGTGCAGAACGTGTGTTGGGAGGGAGGAGGCTGTTGTCCCTGCCAGTTGGACCTTTGGCTATCAGTTCAGCCACTACCGTGCCAGGCCCTTCTGGACAGTGGCAGAGTTGTGACATTCTCCAGTGTATTTTCCACCCGAGTTTATTGGGTGCCCACCTTGACTCTTATACTTAGTACCCCAAAGATGCTGAGAATCCTGGAAGGCAGAAAAGAGGGTGGCTCAGCTCCCAGAGAGTGGAGCATCCTGGGTAAAGCCTGAAAGCTTGATAAAGTAAGGTTAGCTCAACATAGAAGACCTAAAGTCAAGACATGGGAGCCTGCTTTGGCTCCAGTGAAGGTTTGTTTAGAAAGGTGAAGAGGAGAGAGAGTGGGGGAGGGGCAGAAGCTTCCAACCCATTGCAGGGTGGTTGAGAGACCCATTGTGGGTCAGGAGACCAGGGTCAAGGTACTGGGGCTGCCTCTGCTGTGGGACATGTGACAGGTCCCTGAAGGACCCAGGCCAGTGTCTTGTGAGCTTCGAGACTAACTCACTGCAACCTTTAACACTGGAGTGGTTCACCCGTCACCCTAACAGTCTGGAGGTAGAGGCATGAAGAACGTGAGTTTGAGGTTGACCTAGGCTACATGATGAGACCTGGTCTCAGTGCTCTCCCTTAAGGATATACGTGGCGTGAGGACGTATACATTTCGGAATTGTGCGGCCAGGTTCTGTTCCTCTTGCTAACTTCATATGGTTGACTTGGGTGACAGCTCCATGAAGCTTTCCCAGGGTGAATGGAGCTAGTCCAGTTTATTCACATAGAATATAGAGAGTAGAGGTCTAAGTGCCTGGGCTGCAGCTGCTGCTGAGCACCAAGCACACAAGATAGGTCTTCCAGAAGTTTCTGCACCTATTGGGTAATAAATCCCAGGGCGTGACGTGGAGGTGGCGCCTGGGGCCCTAAGATTTCAACTGTGCTGGAGCCAAGATAGTTCTGGTGTGAGACAGCAGGGCAGGGAGGGGCTGCTCGGGGTTTCGCAGCTTAGGTGTGTTCATGGGGTAGAGGAGAACTTTGAGAGTGTGGGTCCCAGGATCCTGGAAAGCAAGTAAGAAAGTGTCTGGGGTACCCCCACAACCAACAGCTACTTTGAAAGCTGGTGTCCCAAGTGCCACTCCCCCACCACCCTCCCTCAGACCTTGCCTGCTTCCTACTCACCCAGGAACAGCCAGGCTGCTCCCAGACTGGCTGTCAGCTGTTCTCCTGCACCCGCCTCCTAGCCTCCTCAGTGTTAACTGTAGTCTGGACTCCCAGTGGCACCTCCTATAGCACCCTGAGACTGCCCTGAGGGCCACAGCCACCTTGCTCTGCTTTCCCTGGTTCACAGATGAAGGGCCGTGGAGCGTCTGTCCCATGTAGGACAAGCCAAGGTGACTGCCCCCAGCCAGGCCCACTGACAGATTCAAGAGGAGACACGGGACACAGGTGGCTTCCCTGCCTGGGTGGCACTGTCGGTCTCTGTCTGCTGAGGCAGCAGTAGAGCATTCTCCGCTCCTAGTTCATTGGATCTGAGGGTGCTGACCCTCCGAGAGGCCTGGGAGTTTGGGGTGGTATAGGAAGTTATGGACACCCCTATGTTGTGCCTTGTTAAGTCTCCAGACCATCCAGAGGCCCTAAAAGGTGGGCTCACCCCACTCTTGGGAGGAGGCCATGCCCTCCTGGGGTTTAAGGCCCCTGTTGGGGGCCCAGCAGCCCCTGCTTCTGGATCCCTCAGCTCTGGGTTCAGGGAGCTGCAAGGCCTGGGCTCTTAGTCTTTGGACCGGGAACGAGAGGGAGGTTTTCCCTAGTGTCGTTACTGCCCAGAGACGTTGGAACCTACAATTAGTCCTTTCCTGTGTGTCTGGCTGTTTCTATTGCTGCCCTCCTTTATTTAAAAGTGTCTTTTGGGACTTGACTGACTCCAGTCTATGGCACACAGGGACACTTTAAAATCCACAGACCTTTCTGAGCATGACCACGAGGAGGGGGCTGGTGAAAAGGCAAGACACTCGGAGCCCAT
This sequence comes from Chionomys nivalis, assembly GCF_950005125.1. Lineage (NCBI taxonomy): Eukaryota > Metazoa > Chordata > Mammalia > Rodentia > Cricetidae > Chionomys > Chionomys nivalis. The sequence continues at coordinate 97,669,606 of NC_080092.1, forward strand.
TCTCACGGGGGCTGCACATGGGGAGGTTGTCCCTGTGGGAGCCACACAGTCCTGTTCGTGGGGCTGCAGGCTAGGCATGGACAGCTATGGGTGAGGTGGACACTGCCCACTCGTGTGTTGAGAATGTGCCCACACTGCCAGGCCATCGTACAGTTGTTGTTGTTTTTGAGACAGGGTTTCATGTCGCCTAGTTGCCCCAAACTCACTATGTAGCTGAAAATGACCTCACACTTCTGAGTCTTAAGTGCAGGATTGTCTAGTGAGGCCAGCAGATTCTGTGCGCATCACAGTTCTCTAGAGAAGCAAGTAGAGAAAGGATGGACAACCCCCTCATACACTCAGGGTGCCCAATGGGTCCCTGAACCTCCATAGACCTGAACCACATGTGTGCTGGTTTTTTTCCCTGTGCAATTGTACCTCTTTTCATGGAGGAAGGATGCTCCATTGTAGGGTGGGACCGTATTTTGTGTCTATGGCCGTCAGATGAGGACCCTTAGGCCAGCGTCCACTTTGGGGCACTATGAGTGCTTCTGCCGTGAGTATCGAGCACAGGTCATGTCCTCCCCCCCCCCCCCCCCCGGTCCCATGTCTGTTTCCACCTCTCTTGGGAAACTGCTGGTTCACATGACCAGTGTTTCTAAGCCAGGTACCTGAGGATGGCCCTGGCCTGGTGAGGGCCACCATGCTTGCTCCAGCTGCCTCTGAGCAGCCCCTCCTTCTCCCTTTCTCTCGAGGGGTCACCCTCAGGGTGCCCTGAGCCTCCCTGTGTCCCCAGAGGCTGAGGAGTGTGGTGAGGGGCACAGGTGGGAAGCAAAGAGCAGGCCCCTGATTCTGGATTCCTCTGCCGGTCCAGGGCCCAGAAAATGGTGGCGAGGGGAACTGAAGGCTGCGTGTGTTCTGTCTTCCTTGCAGGAGGCGGTGGGCCAGGGTTGATGGCAGGTACAGTGGGAGAGAAGTGGACAGGAGGGCCTACTATGACTTAGGTCTCTGGTACCCAGACATGGAGGGAGAGGAGCAGCAGACACACAAGGACGGCCAACTTCCGGTTTCTTCCTTAAACTGGAAATTTTTCCAACCTTTTAATTCTTTAACTGACAGAGAAAGCTCATCTGATCAAGATGTCTAGATGGGGTGGGGTGAGGTGAGGACGGACTCTCCTGAGTGCAGCACACACATCCCTCCACCCCACACACCTTACAGGCCTCAACCCAGGGAAGCAGCCTTCCTAGGGGAGGTGCAGTGTATGCAGGAGAGAATGGAGTCCATGGGGCCACGATCTGTGGGGAGCATTTCTGGACTGTTTGGTTACCCTCACCACCACCACCACAGAGTAAACCAAAAAATAAATGAGAACCATCCAACCACAGGCAATGTGAAGTTCGTGCTCCCCCCTCGCTCCCCGCCACCTGCAGCACCCCCATCCTTCTGTGACTGTGTCCCACCCCTGCGTCCGCTTTTTAGGGACAGCCAACTTGGAAGGCCCATTGGGCACAGCTTCCAGAAGTTTGCCAGGGCCCCTCCTTCTGTCTCCAGCCCTTGTTGTTCCTGGAGAAATTACCATATGAATGTTGTTTCTTCCCAGAGCCAGGGTTGAAGGGGCCCTGGGAGAAGACAGGCTCCCAGGCTGCAGGTTCCGGCTCTGGCTGAGGACCATCCAGTGGAAGCTGTGTAGAGTTTTCCTGGAGGTCGGTTGCTTACATCCCATAATAGGTCTGGCTCAGTCCTGGCTCTGGGAAGAGGTGGAGGAAGAAGCTGGGGGTGCCGGGGATGTGAGCTGGGAGGGGGCATGGTGGACCCCAGCAGCTTGGAGACCCCTGTACCTCCTCATTGAGTGGTCTGTCATTGTTGGGTTCTGAGAACCGTGTTATTCGCAGCCTTCTGTGATGTCGCTAATTACTGTTTGAATACGGACTGGGAGGGCAGCTGTGTGAAGCCGTGCAGTGACTGTGACTGGCTGGTAGACTGTAGAGAGCCACACACACAAGGCAAGTCTGCCCAGTGACTGTTCAGGCAGCGCCGATGGCTCGGCTTGATGTGTGTGTGTGTGTGTGGGGGGGTGGTTTCCATTGAGTTCTTTATTATGTCTCAACCACTGATTCTCTTTGCAACCTGTGTGAACCGTGCTGAGATCTGGGCTGCCAGACATACTGTCTCATGGTTTTCCCTGCTCTAGTTATAAAATATCCAAAGCATCAGTGTCTCTGGAAGAACCAGGTAACAGTGCTATTTCTTCTAGACAGTGCTTAGTTGATGGTCATGTGACAAATCCCAATATGGGGCATAGTAGGCCAGGTTTCACTGAATGGGACAAAAGTGTTCTCAGTGATGGAGGCCCAGGTGAGGGCCCTGTCCTCTATTGCTGCCTGCTTGCCCTGCTGTGGTGTCTTCTCTCGCTCAGGTCTGAACCCTGCTGTGAGTGCTTTCCCGAGCCCTGGCATTGGCCTTAAGGTGACATGGAGAGGAGACTAAAGCCCAGCCAGGGGTCACCCTGACCCCCAGTCTCTCATCTCACCTTTGACCCCATCAATACTTCTGAGCAGTTTTCCTCAGCAGACCCTCATTTAATTTTCCTGGGACATCTCTTCCTTAGTGTGCTCCCTTCCTGGGCTCTATTCAGCTCCCACAGGTGACAGCATCCGAAGTTGTTACTATCACATTTGGGTGCCGGAGCACACACACAGATTCATGCGTGTGCACACACGTGCCCTGGGAAGGCACGAGTGAACACTTTGTTTAGGAGGCCTGGGAGGGGGTGGGCAAGCAGGCTGACGGGGGAACAGAGAAAGAGGAGGTCCTGAGGAAAGGGAAGCAGGTGGTCATGCCAAACGCCCAGCCATCCAGTCGTTCGCAGTGTCCTGCGCCTCGGATGTCACGAACAGTCAAGGCACTGTGCAGCATAGGAAAGCAGGGAAACCCACCAGCATAGATCAGCAGCCCTGGGAAGATGACGGCAGCAGCCCTGAGAAGGGGGTGTCCCAGCAGCAGCAGGGAAAGAATGTTCTAGACAGGCTGACGCTGAGGAGCCTCGTTTGAAGATCTGAGAGGAGCCTGGAAGGCGTCTGTATGTTTGGAAAGTGGAGGGGGTGGAGTGTGCATTTTACTGACAACAGCTGCATGAGTCGTGGGTTCTGTAGCTGTCACCCTCTGTCTTCGTTGTCTCATGAGAGGATATCGCCTCGTTTGATGCGTGAGGATGCAATGGCATGAAACTCATTTATTCACTCAGCCCCTCCGTCCCGTGGTGTGCCAGAGGTGGGAGAAGGTAAAGAGCCTGGATTCCTGCATTGCCCTGGGTGCTTTGGACGCCAGCTGTGGTTTGAAGCAGAGACAGAGTCAGATTAGGGTGTGTGTCAGAACTGCCCTTCTGGGGCTGGGGCGACAGTTCTGTGGGCAAAGCACAAGCCGAGTTTGGCTCCCTGGGACCTGTGTCATGGCCAGGTACAGACGTGCAGGAACGTGTGATCTCAGTGCACCTGGGAGATAGGATGTCAAAGCTAACAGCATATGCAGCCTTGAACGAGAGACCCTGCCTGGATTTGTGGTGATGGCAAGGAAGGGCACCATGACGCAGCGGCTGGATGGCTGAAGGTGCCGTTTCCAGTAGTGAGGGGATGGGGTCGGAGGTCATGCACATTTCCAGGTGGTTCTTGCACACACAGACCTGGACAGGGTTGTGGCCATAGATAGCAAATGCCTCCCTTGTACAAGACCTGGCACCAAGAGCCTTGGAACTTGCCTACTGAGCCACGATGAGCATTTATCTATCTGCCCACCTCTATACCCATTCCCCCACTCACCCACCCATCCACCCACCCATCCATCCATCCATCCATCCACCCACCTATCCATCCATCCATCCACCCACCTATCCATCCATCCATCCACCCACCCACCCATCCATCCATCCATCCACCCACCCACCCACCCACCCATCCATCCATCCATCCATCCACCCACCTATCCATCCACACACCCACCCACCCATCCATCCATCCACTCACCCCCCACCCCCCCAAACATCCGTCCGTCCATCCATCCATCCATCCACCCACCCACATATCCATCCATCCATCCATCCCCCCAAACATCCATCCATCCATCCACCCACCCACATATCCATCCATCCATCCATCCATCCATCCCCCCAAACATCCATCCATTCATCCACCCACCTATCCATCCACACACCCACCCACCCATCCATCCATCCATCCACCCCCCACCCCCCAAACATCCGTCCATCCATCCATCCATCCATCCACCCACCCACCCACCCATCCACCCACCCACCCACCCACCCATCCATCCATCCATCCATCCACCCACCTACCCACATATCCATCCATCCATCCATCCATCCATCCATCCATCCATCCATCCCCCCAAGCATACATACATACATACACCCACCCACCCACCCACCCATCCATCCACCCACCCACATATCCATCCATCCATCCATCCACCCACCCACCCACCTATCATCCACCATCCATCCGTCCTTATCCTCAGTTCAGATAGTATTTGACACTGCTGGCTTGTCCTTTTGGGTACTATCATAGGCTGTCACGATGCATTTGCCCCACTCAGTCCATTGACTCTCCTCAGAGAAGTCTTTTGGACATCTGAAAGTCCTCCCTGAGGCAGACACAGTTGGGTGGGCCACCTTCTAAGCTGAGACTCAGGGATTGTGTACAGAGGTCTGCAGGTCCCCAGACTAGTGGCTGGAATTCCTGAGTGTTAGAGCCTCCCTAAGGCAGGGATCTGGGGCCACAGGTGGGAGCCACTCATCTCTGTGTTCTCCTGCCTTCTTGGACAGTCAGAGGTTTCTTCTTTAAGGGGTCCTGTGGTCAGGCTACCTTGCACCATACCGAACTAGCTTCTCTCTGGCCCTTAAGACTGTCTTTAGTCCCTTCCCCCTCTGAAGGTGAGCCAGACATCAGGAAGCCTTCGTCGGTCTCAGCGTACCTGCACAGGTGGGACCTGTCTGGTATCTCTGGGGTGAGGCCTTTGTCCACAGGATTTCTGGCAGGGGGACTTTGTCTGCTTGTTGTTATTTCAAGTGACTTCATAAATTGGGGGAGCCTTTGCCCATGTTTCACACTCCCCAAGCTCTGGTGTATATCAACAACTGACAGCCTGCTGATAGGAGAAGGGTCAAAGGGTAGGGAAGCAGTTCTGTCCCCTCTCCCCTTGGGGGACATCACTGATAAGAAGAAATTCTTGTAATAAATGGGCAGTGTCCACCAGTCCGTGGCAGGGCGGGGGTGATTGAGTGCGCTCTCTTCCACCCCCTTCTTTCTCTGTCGACATTTGCCAAGAGCAAAGGGCATCTGTGGCCCAGCAGCCAGGAGGACATTTCAGTGGGGTCCCGGGTAGGGCCGGATCTTTGCAGCTGTTGCAGTTAGGGATTTCCGGGGGGCGAGCAGAGTCAGGGCTGCCTTCCTGATTCTGCCCTGTGGCAGACTACTGCAGGGGTGGGGCCAGGAAGAGGGCCCTCCCTCCGACCCAGGAACCTGGGGGCTCCGCAGGGGTCTTGGTGTGGGGTTGGAAGTATGCAGTGGCTTTTGAGGAAATAAATGAGGAGGGCTTGCAGGTTGGAGCCTGCCCTGAGCTAAGATTGATGTCTCAATAGGCCCAGCCTAGTGAGAAATTGAAAAGGAAGACCAGAAGAGGCCTCCTTAGAGGGGGTGGGGCGCCCCTGGACTTGGTCCAAGTTCTCCTCTGTGGATTGGGGCCAATTGAAACCACGTTGGCAGAAATACAGGACTCCTTGAGAGTCCTCCCCACAATAGAGGGGAGGTTGGGGGAGGGGAGCTTGGCTGGCAGCCAAGGGGGGGGGACCCTACTCCCATCTTTGGGATGCTTAGGGCCTCTGCCTCTCCACACCTCCCCACCCTGCCCCCGTTGAATGAAAGAGGAGCCGGTGGGACTGAGGCAAGCCTCTCTGTCCCTCCCAGGCCCTCACCGGTCACAAGGTCACGGGCATCTCCCAGCAGAGAACAGCTTGCGGAAACCACATCAGGGCAGTGTTAAGTCCCCTCTTGGAACTTGGACTGGGGAAGGCCCTCCATCTGGGAGAGGTGGGAAGCTCTCCCTCTGCTCAGCTCTCTCTCTGCAGAGGCCAAGGAGTTGTGTTGGGTTTCAAAGTGGGGTCTGGTGGGAGGGGGCAGGGGGAGGAGTTTCATATTTCTGGCATTCATGTTCTTAACCAGACTCCAAGGAGACACTTCCTGCCCCAAACAAAGTGTGAAGTGTAATTCGATTTTGACTTACTTATCAAATTAGATGAGCCATGTGCTTTTTAAAAATCCGGCCTTTGAAACTGGGCACATGAATTTGCAAAATTCAACCATTTGTATGCGGTGTTTCCATCCTTGGAACAAGACAGGAAGCTGCCTATGACATTTATGAGCCGTGCAGGGTGCTCCAGGGAGTCAGCAGGGACAGGGTGCAGCGCAAGGCAGCCTTGAGAAGATGGGAAAAGACCCAGTTCTCAGGGAGACAGCCGGGTACGGGGACAGCCTAGTGAAGCCTGCCCTCTCTAGGAGGAGGATCAGCCCACCTTCTCCTTACACAGGTTCCTCCGACTTTCCTCCCATATTCCTTAACTCTCTGTTTCTTCTTCATTCACCCTCCTCTCCACCCACGGGACCCGCTGACCCACGCGGGACCCGCTGATCCAGATGGTCTCTGTGTGTGTAAAACGTAGGGAGCTGGACGTAACTCAGGCAATGAACCCTTACTCAGCCCAGCCTGCCCTGTACCCCGCCCTGCCCTCTATGTCCCCCACTCCCCATCCCCACCCTACCCCCCACTTCTGAGGATGCAGCCCAGGGCCCTGGGTGTGCAAAGCTAGTGCCCTGCTAGCCCTAGGTGTTCTTGAGACACAGCCTCATGATGTAGCTCAGGCTGGCTCTGAACTCACTACGTAGCCCAGAGCTACCCTCGAACTCTCAATTTTGTCTCCGTGTCTGGTTTTACAGACATGTACCACCACGTGAGGCTTACAAGTTATCTCTTTTGTTGGGTCTGTGAGCCTAAGTATTTTTGTGTTCCCTAAAGTGTCCGTGTCTCTGTGTGTCCGTGTCCATGTGCGTGTATGTGTGTACAGATGTACATGCATGTGTTCCCTAAAGTGTCCATGTCTCTGTGTGTGTGTCCGTGTCTCTGTGTGTGTGTACAGATGTACATGCATGTATTCCCTAAAGTGTCCGTGTCTCTGTGTGTCCGTGTCCATGTGAGTATATGTGTGTACAGATGTACATGCATGTATTCCCTAAAGTGTCCGTGTCTCTGTGTGTCCGTGTCCATGTGTGTGTATGTGTGTACAGATGTACATGCATGTGTTCCCTAAAGTGTCCATGTCTCTGTGTGTGTGTCCGTGTGCGTGTATGTGTGTACACATGTACATGCATGTATTCCCTAAAGTGTCCATGTCTCTGTGTGTCCGTGTCTGTGTGCAGGTATGTGTATACAGATGTACATGCATGTATTCCCTAAAGTGTCCATGTCTCTGTGTGTCCGTGTCTGTGTGCGTGTATGTGTGTACAGATGTACATGCATGTGGAAACCAGAGGAGCACATCAGCATCTTCCGGTCTATTTTTTTGTGACAAGGTCTTTCAGTGATCCTGAAGCTCCGTCAGATCAACTCGGTTGGCCGGCCAGCTAGTTTCTGGGCTGCCTTGTCTCCACGGCCTCCAGCTCTGGCACATAGAGTCATGCATAACTTTTACATGAGTGCTGGGGACTTGAACTCAGATCCTGTCACTCCATAGCAAGTGCTCTTGCCCACTGAGTCATCTCCCAGCCCCTGCGTCTTCACCTTGTGTGACATAAATTCCTGTACCGCTGAGCTATCTATTACCTGTGGGGGTTGTCCTGGCTCCATCTAGAGCCTTTGCCGGTAAAGCTCCCTCCACCCACTGCCCAAGCCTGACCTTTCACCTTCTTCCTAGTGCTTTAGGTATGTATTTCCTAAGTCCTTGGTAGGTATTTGCTGAATGATTCGGTGTTGTGGTCCTGGTCTCTGAGGAGATGGAGTCACTGCTTGTCATGACTTGTTGGTAGCTGTCTCTCCAGGGCAATCCCTGCTCTAGAGTCTCCCACCTCTGCATGTGCCAGGTTCCCACCCTGTGGCTATTTTCCCCCCCTCACCTTTTTTGTTTTTTTCTGAGCTGGCTCATTCCTCTCTCTGTGTGCACTCCTGCACACCTGGCGCAGTTACCTCTGAGCCTTTGTGGGTCTCCTGGAGTGGAGGTTCGCCCTAAGTGGACACTTTGATGTCTGCTCCAGGTGTGGGTCCTATAGAGAGTTTTGGTTTGGCCTGTTTGTTCTGGATGTGTGATCTCTTAGGCCAGGAGAACCCTGGAGTCAGGAGCCCTATTTGGGGCCTAGAGTAGTTGGTGTTGAAGAACGCGTCCATCCCTTTGGCCCTGGGGTGTGTTTTCTCAGACTGTACTGAATTAAAGTGATATTACCCTGAGAGACCTGTCCAGCCAGCTGGATGGGAGGTTCTGGCAATCCTGGGCTCTACCTTCAGCCTCTGGGGCCCAGAAAGGAGCTGACCTTGAGACCCCAACACTGAGACCTGAGGCAGAACATCCACCCAGAGAGGATGTGGTATATTTGGGGGTGTTCATATACCACAAGTCCAGGTTGGTCTTGACATTTTGGCGATGGTTGCGGATTCTTCTCACCCCAGAGGCCTGGGAGGCCAGCAGATGGAGCAAGGACTGGTGTCTCAGTACTCAGTAGCCCCCACTGGTCATGCCTGATGCCCAGGGACAGGTTAGCTCTGTTTTCTGCTGAGCCACAGGGGTGGGGCTTGAACAAGCTGTGTGAGGACAACAGTATTGGCTCTTAAGAGCTGGGCGTGGCTTGTGCTGGAGCCAGATAAGGGGATGACACTGACTTTCTGAGAGCTTGGTCCTGGGAGGGAGAGAGTGGCTGGGCTGTCCCTGGCACCACACAGATGCTCCTGCCCAGCAGAGCGGTTCCCACATTTGACCAGGGAGGCAAAGGTTCAGTTAGGGAGTGGACAGTTCTGGAATACGACCAGCGAGGCCAGCAGGAAGGATGAAGCCAGATGGGTGGCTCCTGGGTGTTGGTTCCTGTATGTCCTTACAAGCCTGTTGGCCTGGGCCTTCATTCTTGTGGCCAAGCGGGTCAAGGTCGGCCGTGGTACTATCCTTTCTGGGAATCCCTCCCAAAGGTCGGTGGCCCATGGCCCTGTCCCAGTAAGTGTGAAGGGTGACACAATCCTGTCCTCTTTGGCAGGGCCTGGGGTGGGGGAGAATTTGTTACTCAGTGGATAAGTCTGTCTGCAGATGGTAGTGGCTTGGGGCCCAGTTGTACCTACCATCAACTGGAGAAAACGCGGGGCTCCCCGCAGGTGTCTGGGGCAGGATGGGGTGGATGGGACCTGTGTGCACAGTGGGACCCACAGAGACACTGTCAGTCTCCCAAAGGTAGCTGGCCACCCCCTCAGGAACACCCTTGGCTGGGAGACGACAGGGCACTTGCTCAGGATATTGCCTGTTATCATCTGCCAAAGGGCCTCAACTTGAGTGTCAGCATCTGGGACTCAGGCGTCCTGAGCTTGTGTGGTGGCCTGGCTGGACCCTTTGTCCAGCTGTGCTATAAACACCTGCCTGGTGCCCACCCCCCTTCCCTCATCTCCTTGCCCCAACCATGAAGAGCAAGCACTTCCAGTGGTGTTTACTCATGACGTCATGTAACCACTGCCTCTGTCTAATTCCAGTACAGTTTTATCACCATGAAGGGAAACTCCACTCATTAAATATTCTCCTCTTCCACTGCCCCTGTGCATTTGCCTCTTCTGAGGCCTTCCTGTAGTCATTCATGCCTTGGAGTATCTGTTCTGTAGCTCAGTATGGTATTTTCTTTTTTTCTTTCTTTTAAAGATTTATTATTTATTATGTATACAGTGTTCTGCCCACATTACTGCCTGCAGGCCAGAAGAGAACAATAGATCTCATTACAGATGGTTGTGAGTCACTTTGTGGTTGTTGGGAATTGAACTCAGGACTTCTGGAAGAACAGTCAGCGCTCTTAACCTCTGAGCCGTCTCTCCAGCCCCCCAGTATGGTATTTTTCATTCGTAACTTTACCCCTCCTTGTGGGTGAGCGGTGTTCCCTCAGATACGCATGCCACGCCATTGTGTATTGCATCTGTGAACAGTTTAGCACTCTGTCATCTGTCTCTGTGTGCGCATGTCTGTGTGTGCCTGCACCCATTCCACAGCGCTCATGTCAAGGTCAGAGGTCAATTTAAGAGAGCCAGTTCTCTGCCTTGTGAGTTGCAGAGATGGGGGTTGGTGGCAGGTGCCTTCACCCATGCTGATGTGAGGATACCCCCTGAGCAGGCTGCGGCCTTGGGTGGCTGAAGAGGGAAGGTGTCAGAGAACACACTCCTGACCACTAGCACAGGACTCACTGTCCTTACCCAAGAGAGGCGCAGGGGAGGTTCTTGGAGGGAGAAGTTCAGCAAAGGTCTTACTTGTTCATCTGGCCATCCAGAGGCGTTTCAGAAAAGGGTCAGTGCGTAGCGCTGTCCCCTCTGTGAAGTGGGGGTTCTGGGCTGCCTCGCACTCTTGCCAGGAATGTATGGGGATTTAAAACCGAAACCAGCTACAATAGAGTCTTACAGTGTAGCCTTCCTGCAGCAGCTCAGTCACCAGTGCTTGGAAGTCACGTGGATGCATTCGCTGGTTCCTCAAAATTCAAAATAGAACAGCTCACATCTGAGTGTCTGTCCAAATCCGTCTTGCTGGGCATGGTGATTTATGCCTGACTCACACTATTCAGGAGCCCAAGGCAGGGGAATCGTGAATCTGAAGGCAGACTGAGAGGGCCCAAGGGGAAGAGGTGCGGGGAGAAGGGGAGAGCCAGCCTAAGCTCACAACAGCGCCTGCATACCCGTGTTCACACCGTGGTATTCACACCAGCCAACCAGAAGCAGCCACTCAAATGCCTATAGATAAAAGACTCCCTGTGCTGAGCCTGGAGAGACAGCTCAGCAGTTAAGAGCACACATACTGCTCTTCCAGAGGACTGAGTCCAACATCACATCTGGCATCTCACAGCTGCCAGAGGGGATCTGATGTCCTCCTCTGGCCTTCTTTTGGCTCCTGTACTCAGGCACACATACCCATACACAGACACACATTCATACATATAATTAAAAATAAGTGTCTTAAAAATTAAAATCATATGAATCAAGTTTTTTTTAAAAAAAGACTAAATGTTCATTAAAGGAATATCGTCAGCCTTTAAAAGGCCATTCTATAGCATAGATGAACCTTAAGGACACTGCTCTGGATCAAACAGGCCAAAAGTCAGAGATCATCCACCCCTGCTTATCCGAGGATCTTAGACAGAATGAACATTGCCTGAGACTGGTAGGAGATCGGTCAGGGCAGTGTGGAGGAGTGTCCTTACAAGGTACGAAGCCCAACCCTCATGACCTGTGCTAAAATGGTAAATTTTACCGCACGTTGTTCTAAAGGCGGAAGTGGCCAGGAGCTGCTGCGCCTTGGGCTGTGCAGGTACAGGATGCATCTGTTGACGTGGGTGATGATACGACATAGGGTCTGGGAAGGGCTCCGGTCACTCACAGTCCTGAAGACCTAGGGCTGGGATCACAAAGGCAACCCTGCCTGGGTGGAGGGTCTACCTCCCAATCAGGCAGGCAGGTGGATAGGGAGGCTCCCCCAGTGGGAAGGGTCACAGGGGTTTGCCAGAAGAGCTTCCAGAGCCCCGGGGAAGGCTGAGGCTCTACTGTGTTCTTATTATTTCTCAAGCAGGGCCCCTGGCAGGCTGAGTGTTTAGTTTGGTTTGAATTTCTGCTATGAACCTTGATGTATGTAGAAGGGCCACCTGGGGCTGAGACAAGCCTTCCTTGACTGGGGGTGATTAGAGAGGGTTGGGGGACAGCCCTTCCTCCTCTCACCGCTCAGGAGAGGGGTGGGGGCAGGGCGAAGTGGGTCTCAGACAGATGGAAGCAATTTTCAGTCACGTGGAGGAGGCCTGAACCGCTGCCCGGCAAAGCAGGGCCCCTTGTCCTTCTCCAGGAAGCGGCCCCAAAGCCACAGGTTCTGGGGCCAGATGTTGCGCCGTCTTTGTTTATTTAAAGATGCTAGAAACCGAGAAGAGTGTTTCTGAGTGGGGAGCTGGCACTCTGGAAGCCTTGTGGAGAAAGGACTGTGGCCCTGACCTGGGCTGGGGATGCTTCTGATGGGAGGCACTGGCCCCTAGGGCCTGCCTGTGTCATTGTTTGGGGACACACACGTGTGGACCCTCTGGAAGCTCCTGGCGTGTTTACAAGATTCTCTTGTTTAGTGCCCCTCGCCCCCCAATGCCAGGAAATGAGGTGACTGCACCCTGTGGAGGCGGAGACACAGGAAGCGATTGATGCAGTAGAGCCTTTGGGGTGGTCCTGTGCCTCCTTCCTGGAGCTGGCTTTACAAGCCTTCTGTCCTTCCCGCCACTCAAGCTTGGGGAGGGCGCAGAGAGGAAGCGCAAGCCCGGCTCTGCTCCTGCTGGCCATGCCAGTAGAATGGAGAGAAAAGCCATAAGTCCAGAGATGGCCAGGGCTGGGTTCGCTGAGGATGTAGGTGTCAAGTCAGCGTGAGTTTAGTGTTTCCCCTGGAGGTGGAGGGACAGTGTAACCAAGGCCTGCACAAGTCCGTACAGTACTTACTGGCCCGCCTTCCTGCTGCTTCCTGGGCCTGCTCACTTGAGAGGAGAGCTCTGCTGGGAGGTGGCAGGGGACGGGGAGTGCCTCCTGAGCTCATGTCCCCAGCAAGTGCCTTTGGTTGCCCCCCACTTCTGAGGAAAGATGTGGCATGCTTATGCACTGAGTTTCCTCTTTCCAGGCAGTGCGCCCCAGGGTCAGAGTTGGGGAACCCTTCCCTGGAGGTGGGGCAGGGCACAACACAGAGTGGAAAAAAAAACCAGACTTGGTTGGAGAAGGGAAGGGGACTTGGGAGCAGCTGGTGTCCCCTCTGTGTTGTCCATGTTTGGGGGGCTGGACCAAGGGGTCTTAAGTTGAGAGTGCTGACATTTTCCGTGAAAGAGGCGACTTTAAGACTTTTTCAACAATACAATATCCACACCTGGGCTGCCCCACAGCCACCCGGGTGGTTGTGGTTCAGAGCGGCACCTGAAGGATTCTCTCAGCACAGCAGTTCCGTGTACTATAAGCCTCTTGTTCAACCAGACCTGGGTGAACCGGCCTTGCACGTCCCTGCTGCGTGGGCACACCTAGGGTCTCCAGGGGCCACTGTCTGAATTGTCCCCCAGGCCTGGGCTCTGACCATGCTGACCTGCTGAAGGAAGCTGAGGTTTTCAATTAATCCACAGACCTCCTAACCAAACTGACTTTTACCTGAGGGTGAGGGGCACTTGGTGTCCAGCCTGTCCTGCTTCAGGACTGTTTCGGTCAGGTGCTTGGGAGTAGAGACACTCCCAGTGAGGGTGTGTCAGGTCTGGAAAAGGCAGATAGGGATCAGACTACCCCTCCCCTGTGACCTGCTTGTGGTCACCTGCTGGACTGTGAAGGACTCTGGGTTGCACAGCTACTGCAGGCCATCTGAGCAGAGGTGAAGGGTGTGCAGAGAGCGCCCCGGTTGGCAAAGCTGGCAGAGATAGCCCCGAGGGACAGGTGGCTGAGGGGTGATGGCCTCTTGGATGGAACCTTACAGGGGACTTCACTTCTGAGGTGTCCCACAGGACTTTTTTGGGCAAGTTGCTAAGCTCTGCAGCCTTGGTTTCCCCCTCCTGCCTGCACGTCCCATTCTAATGACTTTTTCCCTCTGCAGGCTCCGAGGTGGCTCCCAGCTGTGTTGGCGACATGGCTGACAGCCCTAGAGATACCATGCTCAAGCAAGCGCCCGTGTCCCGGAATGAGAAGGCCCCTGTGGACTTCGGCTACGTGGGGATCGACTCTATCCTGGAGCAGATGCGCAGGAAGGCCATGAAACAGGGCTTCGAGTTCAACATCATGGTGGTCGGTGAGTGTCACAGGCCCTCTGCCCACCACGAGCCCATCTTGCCATTCCAGGCCCTGCAGCTCTCAAACTGTGTTCCCAGCTGGGTGGAGGTAGCCCATGACTTTAATCCCAGCACTCGGGAGGCAGAGGCAGGCGGATCTCTGTGAGTTTGAGGCCAGCCTGGTCTACAAGAGCTAGTTCCAGGACAGGCTCCAAAGCTACAGAGAAACTCTGTCTCGAAAAACCAAACCAAACAAACAAACTGTGTACCCCACTATAAAGTGGGGAAATAACTTTCATCTAAAGACAACTGGGATGAAATACCAGATATGGGTGTTTGTGCTGGGAGAAGGAACTATATCCATCAGCAACTCCTCAGAGCGCCTACTACCTGTGTTAGCAATGTCACTAAGTAGTTGTAAGCCTTCTGTGACCAGTAACAATGGCCTCCACGTCTGAGTTGTGTTGAGTGTTCACTGGTTATTGCCCTAAGCCCTGGCCTCTGGGCTTCCTGGAGGTTCATCTAAGCTCCCACTCAGGAAGTGGGGTGTAGTAGCCATCTTCTTTCTCCTGTGGCCTTGGAAAGCTCGAAGTCACCAGTGGTAGGTCGATAATTAGTGTCACCTGAGTGGGTTGTGTCCAGCAAGCTCGGAAGTCCCTCGGACCCAACACATGAGAACTCACAGAGATCTTACCTGTCTTTGCCTCTCGAGTCCTGGGGTTAAAGACGTGCACCACCACACCTGGCCTGTGGTCCGGTTTTTCATTCTTAGAAGAGGGCTTTGCTCGGAACAGGGCAGATGCCAGGGTGGCATCTGGGTAAATGCCTCCCATAGGCTGACGTCCGGTGGTTCTCCCATGGCAGGGCATCTGTCTGTCTGGGGAACTGTGTCTATGTGTGTCTCCTCTGCCCTGGTTCACAGACAACCTACACCTGTCTTTGGGGCTGTCATCCTCTTCTGTCTTGGTGTCTCTTCCTGTTTTGGGTGGCTTCTCTAGGACCAGGACTGAGCTCTGGCCAAGTTAAACCAGGGCCCAGAGCCCCAGATTGTGGGTTTAAACTCAGCCCTGGACTTCTACTGAGGAGGTGACGGCCCAGGTGGGGCTATCTAGGGATGTTGTGAGGCCAGGGTCTCAGTGGAATATAGCCATGAGCTATGCTCTTGGAGAGCCTGCCAACCGGCCTCCACTTCTCTCCCCAGGGCAGAGTGGCCTTGGGAAGTCCACCTTAATCAACACCCTCTTCAAGTCCAAGATCAGCCGGAAGTCGGTGCAGCCCACTTCAGAGGAACGCATCCCCAAGACGATCGAAATCAAGTCCATTACCCACGGTCAGTTCCATGGAAGTGGGGGCTGAGACTGGGCGTAGGGATCCGCTTTTCCCAGAGAGTAGGGTCAAGGGTGTCCCACTAGAGATGTCACCATGCCTCCTCTGGGAACATTGAGACTCTGAGTAGGAACGGTCTGGGCCCCACCAGGCTGAGGCACCATCCAAACTTCTTTAATAGAGGTCGTTTTCTCCCTGGTATAACCTCGGCTGCCATTACAGCCCATCCTGGGACACCCAAGGCTGGTCAGGCAACCTGAGGGCTTGGGTGATTCCTCTGACGTGGGGTGCTGTGGTTTGTGCAGATATTGAGGAGAAGGGGGTCCGGATGAAGCTGACGGTGATTGACACGCCAGGCTTCGGAGACCACATCAACAATGAAAACTGGTGGGTGACCTCGAAGATCCTTCCTTCAGGTGGAAAAGCTCCCTGGGGCTTCAGGATCCCTGATACCACTTGAGCTCAGACACCCAGATAAGATCGCTCCAAACCCTAAAGCCACGCCTTTAGGGTCTTATATTCCAGATCAAAATGGGGTCACCTGGGAATCACACCCTCCCACCCCAGGACAAAGTTCAGCATGGGGAGTTTGGGCAAAACAGTCTAAGATAAGGCTGGCTTCTCTTTGCAACAGCCAACTGTTCCTGTATGAAGTCAAATGGGTGTCAAGCCAGTTGTGGGTGGGGTCTTCGGTGGCTTAGAGAGGACACGCCCCCGCATGGGCACTGGCTCAGCTAACCCGGGTCTCCATGCAGCTGGCAGCCTATTATGAAGTTCATCAATGACCAGTATGAGAAGTACCTGCAGGAGGAGGTCAACATCAACAGGAAGAAGCGCATCCCCGACACGCGCGTCCACTGCTGCCTCTACTTCATCCCGGCAACTGGCCACTCGTACGTCCCATTCGGGGCCCTTGGTCTCGGTGGTGGGAGCCCCCATGTCTAACACTGCTGGGGCTACATGCAGGATTCTGTCCGCCCAGCCGTTGGGCACGGCGAGGGGGATGGGAGGGCATGGGACACGACGCTGAGTCGGGGCTGTGTCGGCAGCCCTTATGTGGGTGTCTGTGTCCATAGAGGGTCTGTGACCTCTGCACTGGGTGGCTTCCTGCCCATTCTGCCTTCTCTTTGTCCAGAAAGCTGAGGACTGGCTAGAATCTGGTAGACAGGCTCTGCGGATGGAATGAGACTCTCAGGCTGTGTGTGTGTGTGTGTGTGTGTGTGTGTGTGTGTGTGTGTGCAACTCTAGCAGTCATATGACCATCTCCACGCCTAGAGATAGCTCTTACCTCCTGGGCCCCTGAGGAACACGGCTGTGTGAGACACAGAAAACAGTGAATGTCCTCTGTCCTCTATGCCACAACCTGTCCTTGCCAACAGTGCTCCCGGGGCCTCTGAGGTGTGGGAGCACCAGGTGCCTTTCAGAGTCTCCCTACCCCAGGGCAGGCGGACTCTGGCTGGTCTCAGTGACCAGGGTTATTGACACCCTGTGAATCGCATCTGTCCCCAGTATATAGGTTCCTCTTTCTGCTGGATACCCTTGTCACTTGTCCTGACTCTTTGTAGGCTGGTCTCTGTGGAGGCAGCAGGAGCTGGCCATGGCTCGTTGAGGGCTCCCAAGTTTGGTGCCTCCTGGCCACAGCTGCTGGAGGCTGTACATGCTAGTCTGTTCCAGACTCCTCTCAGGCTTAGACTTGGAGGGCATCTTGCATCTTGCACCCTGTCTAGATGTCATGGGGTTCGCTGGGGCCTTGTTGGAAAAATGCAGATATGGGTGTCTGAGCTTGACAATAGTGACCGTCTCTTGTGGGGCCAACAAGAGCCCATTCATGGCAGGGGTGCCATAGGCCTCCTCACCTAGGTCTGGCTCATTTGGGGTTCTGCACCTTCTCCAAGCACAGCCTGGGGCAAGGCCAAGATGACAGCAGGAGACAGGACTGACGTGGCTTCAGTAGGGAGAGCCGAGGGTGCTTCCCCAGTGATGACCCTCTGGGCTAGGGTCCCAGCTGGGCACCTCGCCTAGTTTTCTTCCCCTGACGCTCAGTCCCCGGGGACAGCAGTGGCTTCTAGCCATCTTTGCTCAGACTTCTGCCTGCAGCTTCACTTCCCACAGGCTGTCTGGGCCTGACAATACCGCTATGGAGAAAACGCAGTTTCAACAGGAAAATGATGCCCACTCTGGGTTCTGCCAGCCGCCTCCCCGCAGCCTCCTCCCTGCTCCTGTATCAGACCCTGGCTCTCTGGAGCCAAGCTGAGCTGAGGAACAGGCAGCCTGTCCCAGGGCCCATAGCTTCTGGACACTGTCACCCACTTCTCCCTGACACTGGGAGCCCCAAGGCATGACTGTGAGCCAAGTCACTCTTTGGGCAGAGTCCAGGGCCAGTTGGCTTCTGACAGTGGCGGATGAGGGGACTTAGAGCCAGCGTGGCTCCAGCTTTCCAACCTCAACTCAATAGGGGGAGTGTTCACCCCGCACCCTTCCAGACTCCAACCGTGCCCCTCTACCGATATGGCCTCCACTGTGATGCCCGAGACAGGGGATCCCAAAGCTGCGTCTCATTTTACTGTTCTGTCTCAGGCTTAGGCCCCTGGACATTGAATTCATGAAGCGCCTGAGTAAGGTGGTCAACATCGTCCCAGTCATCGCCAAGGCTGACACGCTGACCCTGGAGGAAAGGGTCTACTTCAAACAACGGGTAGGATGCACGGCCTCTGCTCAGCCCCCCTCCCTCGAGGACTGCCTGGACACGGTATAGGCCCGACAGGGGACTATCCAGCTCAGGGCATACGTGATGGAGTCACCCTTCAGCCCTTCACAGTGTGTTTTCAGTCTTGGGGGACCCCCAACCTGGGTGGCTGCCTGGCACCCCTATTTCCAGCAGCCTCAGGTTTTGGAGTAGACTAAGGAGAGGCAAATGCCCGGGGGCCGTTGCACCTAGCACACCTGGGTTTTATCAGCTGGGAAGGAAAACCAAAAGGGCAAGTCTGCCTCAGTGGCTCCCTCCTTCTCTGCCATGGTCGAGGCCACCGCTGTCTGGGTGAAAGGGGTGTCCCTGTGGGCATCTGCAGTATGACGAGTCCTGGGCCATACTTCAGAACCTCCTGGCAGCTCCAGCCTTAAATCCAATTACAGAGGCTCCCAGGGCCTCCATCCCAGGTCATGTGTCAGGGATTTTCCCAGCATACATAGGGAAGGGTAGTCAGATAGGGATGCGTCTGCTGGAGACTAGAAGGCTCTCCAGTGTATGAGAGCCTGGATCTACTTGGGCAAATGAGCTGTCCCCTGGGATGTCCTCTGTCGACTGCCACCCACATGGGTTGTCATGAATGTTGGAAGCATCTCAGCAGGCAGGTACCCCCTGAGCTGCAGGAGGGAACCATGCTGGACTCAACAACCCTGAGGGTTTTTTTGGGGGGGGGGATAGTGACGAGCTACACAGGAAACATGGGGAGATTCTCAGGACAGTGATTGCAGGGCCCCTTGGCCAGGCGAGTCCCTTCTTGATAGAGGCACCAGGACTGGAGAGTCTGGGCGGGATGCAGCTCGGTTGGCAGAGAGCTTGTCTAGCAGACAGAAGGCTCATGGCCCGAGCTTCAGCACCACATAAAACTGGGCACAGTGGCACATATCTGTAACACCCGCGCTTGGCAGGTAGAGGTAGGAGGCTCAGGAGTTCAAGATCATCCCTGATTACGTAGCCAGTTCGAGGCCAGCCTGAGCTGGAGACTTTGTCTCCCAAAGGGGTGTGTGTGGGATTGGAGAGATGGCTCAGGGGTGAAGAGCACTTGTTGCTCCCAGCACTCACACGGCAGCTCACAACCAGTTCCAGGGGATTCAACGTGCCCTCTTCTGGCCTCTATGGACAGTAGGCATGCATGTGGTGTGTGTGCATACACGCAGGCAAAACACTAAAATAAAAATAAAATGAATCTTTTTAGGAAATTAGACATTCTCAGGGCAGGGCCACTCTGAGCTAGCTTCTGTAGGGTTCATGATGCAGGTACCTGGTGGCTGATAGCCTGATTCAGGGACCACGCCCCTGTGCTCCCCAGATTACGGCAGACCTACTCTCCAATGGCATTGATGTGTACCCCCAGAAGGAGTTTGATGAGGATTCAGAGGACCGACTGGTGAATGAGAAGTTCCGGGTGAGTGGGTCAACCGGATGCTGGGGGTGGGGGCAGTGGTGAGATGGCTTTAAACCATGGGGACGTAGCCTCCGAGCTGGAAAAGGATGGGGGTCCATACGTCCACCCCTGGTCCTCTCCAGCCAAGGCGTGCAGTTCTCCAGGTCCAGATCCAGGGGGTCACGTGATTAACACACTCTTCCGCCTCTTCTCCAGGAGATGATCCCGTTTGCCGTGGTGGGCAGCGACCACGAGTATCAAGTCAATGGCAAGAGGATCCTGGGAAGGAAGACCAAGTGGGGGACCATTGAAGGTACTGGCTGCGCTGCCCGTGTGCTCACCTGTAGTTAAGCTTGGGTCCTCATCCATCGCACTGTGGGTCTCTCCTTCTTCTTGTCTTGTAAGGACGATGGCTGTGGGGTGCACCTGAGTTCCTTGAACGTAACTACTTTGTCATAGACTTAGTCACTCTGTCCCAAGTACTGAGGGCTGGGACTCTGGTCTTCTCTGGGGTCCAGGTCAGCACCTCGGTGGAACAGTCCCAGGGCCTTTCTTTGCCTTTCTTTCGGCTCTTCCATCCTTATTAGAAAGGACAGAGCTGTCTGGAAGATGAAAACCCACTTTGTTTCTTGTGACCGGTGTGGTCAAAAGGCCCCACAGAGGAGCAGAAAGTTGAGGCTTTGTGAGCAGGGGTGAGTGTCGGTCTGCACACTTTATCAATGAGGGATACGTCCGATGGCCTAGGTGATATAAGAATGTTCCAGTTGGTTAGGACTCTTCTTTCAGTTGGTTTTGGGCTCACTCTGTAGTTCTCAGAGTTCTGCCTTGCTGGGGTGTCCACACCACACCAGGCCGGCCGGAGCTCTTTGGGGAGTTAGTTTCTCTAAGAATCCTGTGATAGTGTTTCCTGGCTCTGAGCATGGAGGCACCCAGCTTAGGACTGCCCCCCACCCTTTAGTGGATTATCATTTAACCCTTTCAGCTTTCTGGGTCCCTTTCTTCGCTCTCTGTGCAGAGAGGAATTAAAATTAGCCTTCCTAATGCTGCGACCCTTCAACACAGTTCCTCACGTTGTGATGACCCCGACCATACAATTATCTTCATAACTAATTTTGCTACTGTTATGAATCATAATGTAAATATCTGTGTTTCCTGGTGGTCTTGGGTGACCCCTGTGAAAGGGCCATTGAACCACCAAAGGTTTGTGCGTCCACAGGTTGAGAACCGCTGAATTAGAGGGACAAGCTCCATGGGCTGAGGGCTTTGCTAGCACTGAGTTCCATCTCTGCACCACGTAAGCCAGGTTTGCAGGTCCCCGTCTGGGATCCTAGCATTTGAGAAGCGGAGGCAGGAGGATCAGGGATTCAATATCATCTATCCTACAGAGAGGTCAAGGGAGGGCAAGGGAGAAAAAGTGCAGCCTTGAGCTGGAGCCCTTAGAGTTAGGAGTTGTTATCTGGTCTTATGGAGGTGAGGCATTGAAGAGAACCCATCTGCCTTTCCCGCCCACTGCCCCCGCCCCGTTCCTTTCCATACTGTGCCCTCCATGTGAGTCTGCCAGGTAGGGTGCCATGGGGATATTTTCCAAATATGCCCTGGGTATTTGCTTATGGCTTTCTGTAGCCCCCCCCCCACACACACACACAGACGATGCCACAGAGGTGACCCTAGGGCTGTGTTATTCCTCAGCTCCCTTTCCCTCAGTCCCTCCTTCCTGTCTCTGCTCGTCCTCTCTGCATCTTTCCACAAATAATGCAAGGCATGGTTGGCATGAGGAAAGTATAGGGTAAGAGCCCCTGGGGATCTGAGAATGGCATTGGCTATTGGCACATCTCTTCTGACCCCTGGTGGTCAGCATGGGTACTGCAGACACTCGATGAGAAATCGTCAGGAAGTTAGCCAGGTTAGATGACTGCCCACAGCTGAGGGTCCACGTGGCCTGTGTGAACCTGTAAAGCTGCTTTCCCCAGAGGTGGTTCCCACATGCAGCTGCCTTCCTGTGAGGACCCCTGGGGACTTATCAGAACATGGTGGGAGTTCCTGTCAGGAACACACACACCCTGTGAGTTAATCACTGAACAGGCCCTATCCAACTGTGCCCACTCCTTACCCCCTCCTTGGTGTGTACCATCCAAAGTACCTGTTACATCCTTGGAAGCTGGCCAAACTGCTGTCCGAGGACGGAAAGTTGTTTTGTTCCTTGAGCATAATGTACTCGACAGCCTCACAAAGTCAAATTACACCGTTGGCGCATTTGGTCCTTTTGTGCCCCCTGAGGCATGAACCCTGCCATTCTCCCACTTAAATTTCTTTTTATATCTATTTATTAATGTGCTTGTTTTACTGGGGGACAGTGTATCATGTATATTGTCTTGTACACGCCAGAACGCACATGTGGAGGTCAGAGGACAACTGGCAAGAGTCGGTTCTCTCCTTCTACCCTGTGGTTCTGGGAGTCAAGCTCAGGCGTTGGGCTTGGCAGTGAATGCCCGTATCTGCTGAGCTGTTAGCTCATTTTATTGGGAAACTGGGTCAGAGAAGCCAAGATTCACCCAGGCCTGGAATGTAAGGAATGATGGGTTTACTTTGGCTCACAGTTCCGGGGTGCAGCCTATCAGGATTGGGGAGTCATGGTAACTTGACAAGAGGCATTTGGTCACCAGGCATCCACAGTCAGGAAGCAGTGGTGAATGAGTGTGAGAACTTAGCTCAGTTTCTCCTTTCATTCACCAGAAAGCCCCAGCCCGTGGGATGATGCTGCCCACATTCAAGGCAGGTCTTCCCTCAGCTGAACCTCTCTGGATGCACCCTCATAGACACGCTAGAGGTGTGTCTCCCAGGCGACTCCAGAACTAGCTGGGTACCTGTCAGTCACAGGCCCCTTTTGTCCCCCTGCCTACTCTTGGGTGGGACTTCCTGGAAGCTGTTGCCATTATTGGATAGGAGAGGAGGGACTTCCTCCTCAAAAGACATTGAGCATCTTTCTCTTTCCCTCAGTTGAGAATACCACTCACTGTGAATTTGCGTACCTGCGGGATCTCCTCATTAGGTAAGTCAGCCATCAGCTCTGAGGGCCCCTTGCAAGGACCAGATCTGGGGTTTGGTGGTGGTAGACAGGTGGGCAGAGGCCCCACCCTGCTGGCAGTTGCATATTGTCAGCCCTGCCTTCAGGGACCCATTGCCTAAAGCAGAAAACAAAGCAAAATCCTCTTGGGAATGAATGAAGAAAAGGGTTCTTCCTGACCTTATGCGGTCACCAGGATAGAGGGGGCTGAATTCTGATCCCCTGTAGTCTAAGACTTCTGGGTTCAGCTATAGCTACAAAGGGCAGAGGCTGGACTATATATGTCTTAAAACCTACAAAAGAAAAATATCATAATGAAAGCTATTGTTTTGTATAATTAAAATATATCAGTAGGGAAAAATAAGATGCAGAGCAAGGGACCTGGGGTGGGGGTTCCAAGAACAAGCCTTACCACCTTTGGGACTCCTTGCCCTGCTAACTTCCCTTTTCAAAGTAAAGGGGAGTCTGCTGTATAGGTCAGTGGTAGAGCTTGCCTGGCAGGTTAAGGCCCTTGTTCCCACCTACAAAAAGAAACTAGGGGAAAAAAAAAGCTCAGGGATGGCAGGGTGACAGTTCTGGGGACTGTAGTCACCTGCTGCCTCCTGTTGGCCACAGCCTGAATTTCTGTCTTGGACCACAAATACCGGAGTCCTGCCCACTGGTGGGGACCTTGGGACCTTTCAAGTTTGTGCTCAGCCCCTCCCTGACTAGCCACAGTATGGGCACAGAGAGGAGGAGGCATAGGTTAGAAAGACAGGCCCCAGAGGGTCTGGAGTCACCAGAGAGCAGGCTGTGCCTGGTCCTGCAGTGTATATGCCTGCCAGCCTCGAAGGGCCGGGAGGGAGGGAGGGAGGGGAGGCGGCTGTAACCCCACGCAGGCTAAGTTCTCACCATCATGCTGGCCGCGTCCCCTGCAGGACACACATGCAGAACATTAAGGACATCACCAGCAGCATCCACTTCGAAGCCTACCGTGTGAAACGCCTCAACGAGGGCAACAGCGCCATGGCCAACGGGGTCGAGGAGAAGGAGCCGGAAGCCCAGGAGATGTAGACGCCATCCCGCCCCCCCACCCCCAAATCTTCTCATCCTCCCTGGCCCACCCACCTACCCTGTTTTATTTTATATAATTGTCTCCTTTTGTCACCCGCCTCCTTCTCTTTCCATGCGCTACCCAGTAACAAGAGAGGGCTTATCTCCCAAGTGTGCTCTTATTGGCTGCAGCAGGAGGGTGGGCGGGACTACGGCCTGGGCCTGCCTCTGTGCCCCATTTCCTCTGCGCTGGGAAGGCTAGACCCGGCTCAGCCCCTGAGGGCTTAGAAGATCTGTGTGTCCATGCCCACTCTGAGTTTTGAGCTGATGTCCGTGGCGATCGGGTCCTAGGGGTTGCGGAGGAGCCCATTAAGCCACAAGTTCCCATGGCCACAGCCTCAGAAGCAGGCTGCACCAGGGGAGGATGAGTAGCCAGGTCGTCCTGGAGCAGCCCCTGTCATTGTTCACAGCTCCCTCAGCTGCCTGCTCCCCAAGGAAACTAGAGACACCCACAACCAAAGTTGCCGATCTCTTAGACATAGTGACAACCGTGGCCCTTCTCCCTCAAGCTTGTCCCAGAGCAGAAAGTGCCTTGATCCACAAGAGCCAGTCACCTCTTCCCAGTTGTCCTTTTGGGTGAAAAGCGAGGACATGCTGGAGAGAGGGAGTTCTTTTTTCCCTCCCCTTGATGTCCCCACCCCTACCCCGCCCCGTGCTGTAGACTCTGCTACTGCACCTGGCTCTAATTATCAAACCGAAACCTTAAAGATGCGCCCCGTCCCCACTCCCAATCTTAGAAAAGTCAACACAGACCAGAGGAGCTGAGGGAGGGAGCCTCGGAAGAGGGCCAGGGAAGGTCTATCTGTCTGGCCCTCGGTTTGGCCTCAGATGCTCTGGTTACATTGTTACCCAGTTGCCTCGCCCCCCCCCCCCCCCCACACACACACTGCCCAGGCTCAAACCTTGATTCAGTGACTGCTGGGTGGGAACCAGGAAAATCTGACCATTTTGCTATCCATATGTGCCTATCCCTGTGTCCCCGAACCCATTGGAATACCCCCGCGGACTTCAGAGATGGCTAGCCAGAGCACGGGGCAAGGCTTCATGCAAAGCCAGGCTCCCTCGTCTTCTCTCCGAGGGAACCATTAGGGACCAGCCATACACAGCTGACCAAAGCCATGCCCTTTCTGCTTGCCCGCCATCCTTGTCCTGTCCCTGGGAGGAGTTTGGTGGGTGTAGACAGGTTGGACCCGCTTGGGGAAGGCACCTCCATAGACCCCAGGCTAGCTTCTTGCGGCCTAGAAGTGCGGTGGGAGGGGTGGGGTGCAGACAGATGAGGGGTGCTCTTTGTTCCCTGTATTGAGTGTCTACTCCCCCACCCAAACGTGGAAGGCCCCCTCATCGAACCCTGCAGCTGAACAGTTCGCATGCCAGCTTGCCAAGTTCTTTTGCCAAAATCAGGACTTTAAAGGAAATTTCCAGCATGCTGGACCCAGGGCACCTTGGCCTTCCCCAGCCCCAGTGTCCCTGGGGACTTAGCAGCAGCCCAGTGCCATCAGGGTGACATCGTGCCTCTGTAACCAGCCACTGAAAACTGTTCGTCTCACCAGGCTGCTCCATGCGGCCTTTCGCTGGGGGCCTCCAGGGAGGGGGGGGTGGTCTCTTTTTGTATAAATAACAAAGTGTTGAAATAAATGTTTCAAATACAAACTGGCTCTTTCAGGAGTGGCGATGGGTTCTCTTGCCTCAGGCTTGTCCCGTCCATTAACAGGTGGATGGAGGCTCCTTCCGGAAGAGATAGGCTATGTGGGACCCCGAATTCAAACCTGCAGAATCAGTGGCTCACTGATGATTCACAACCGCCTACAATCCAGCCCCAGAGGGATCTGGCGCCCTCTCCTGGCCTCTGATGGTACCGGTACACATGTGGCAGACACACAGACCCCATATACACATGAACACAAATCTAAATGTTATGTCAGGCCCTATGAACAATGATGTTATTTGAAGAGCATTAAGCCATTTGTGGTTCTAGTTAGGGGCCTGGGATGGCAAGAGGGGAGGAACCGTGGCCCCAGCCCCTGTGTGTGTGTGTGTGTGTGTGTGTGTGTGTGTGTGTCCCGCAGCTGCTGGGACAAATGACCACAAACCAGGCCACCTAGGACAAAGAAGTCTACATTCCTGTAGTTCTGGAAGCCCCTGACCAAGTGCCATGACCCTGCTCCGTCCACCGTCCTGAGGATAGAGTCCTCTGCCTCTACCTGTTCTGGAGACTGCCTTGCTCCAGGCTCTGCCTCTGTCTTCAACTCTTTCCTGTGTCTTGAGAGATGCTCTCCTCAGATGGAGGGGCACTTCGGCCCAGGGTAATCTCACCTGGATCTTTAATTATATCTCTAAAGATCCTGTTTCCAAATAAGGCTTCAGTGTAAGGTTCTGCACAGATGGGAATTTGGGGCCATGCACGGATTACCTCACCACACCTCCTTCCTGCATCTTGGGGTTTCCAGAGCTACAGGGGCAGCGTGAGGAGAACCTGAGAATCACTTGCTCCACCCAGCCGATGGTCTAAGGAGTGACTCCCCCTCTCTGGCCTGCCTGCACTCTTCTGAAGGCCCCCGAAGACAAATGGGTTTCACTGGCGAATGAGCTGCTGATCAGGGACCTTGTGGGCTCTTTAAGTCGAGGATTCCCAGTTGTGGGTTCGACTGCTGATGGATGGGAAGGTCAGGCCCGTGGAGCCAGCTTGCTGTGTTCCCCAGTTCTAAGCCTTGGCAGGTGCTCCCCCACCTTGAAATTCTCTTTCCTCAGCTGAACTGTCCCCATGTCCATCCGCATTGTCCTCCAGCCACAGACAGATGTAGATAGCTGTCAATTCATTAATCTGACTGGTTACTAGCCCAGCCCAGATGTGCCTCCCAGCCAATGGTGGGGGGACCCTCACCTCTCACTCAAAAAAAAAGCAGATACTCCATGTAGGACCAGAGTGGCCAGTCATTCCCATCTGCCCAGGAGCATGGGCTTTCTTGTGCCTCCTACCAACAAACAGCTAGCAAGCCCCACTCTCTATAGTGCTGGGGTTACAGGCGTGCAAAAGGAAAAGAATTGAGATATAGGTGCTGGGGATCTACGCTCAGGTCCCCAGGCTCATGCAGCGAGTGCTCTTGGCCACTGAGCCATCTCTCCAGCCCTGAATGTGCCTCTCCATGAGACTGGCAGTGCCAGAATGGAGGGGAAAGGGAGGTCGGACAGAAGAGCCAGGTGGCTTCATGGCGTAGGGCCCCAATGCATCAGATCTTCCTCCTGCCTGTCGGGCCCCAGCTTCACATGGAGCCAGCACAAATGGACTGTCACCAAGACATGGAGGCCCTGCAGCACGCCCTGCTCATGCTGGCTTAGGCTTCTATAAAAACTGGGGTGTCCCAGAGGGTCTATGAATACCAGGTGTCCCTTTTCTCTACCCCAGGCCTCACGGCTTGGGCAGGAAGCAGAAGGATAGCCTCTGGGGAGCCGCTGGAGGGAGGCCTACCCAGGGCACCTGGATCAGGCCAGAGAGCCCAAAGAGCCCATTCAGAGTGGGCTCTGTTTGTGTGGCTTTTGAATTTTTGTTTGTGGGTATCGTGTGTGTATGTGTGTGTGTGTTTCTGTGAATACACATATATGTTGGGGGGAGGGGTGTTCATGTGCATGTGGAAGCCAGAGGACAAACCTTGATTATTTTGTTTTCTTCTCTCTTTTTTCTTTTCTTTATTTCTTTATTTTTTTTTAATTTTAGATGGGGGCTCTCGTTGGCTTAGAGCTTCCAAAATAGGCTGGTCTGGTCTGGTCAGTGAGCCCCACAGATCTGCCAGATTTTGCCTTCCCAGTGCCGAGGTTAAGGGCGTGCCTCCGTGCTGGGCTTTACTTGTTTCTGAAGAGCCAAGCCCAGGGCCTCCTGCTCACATAGCAAGCATTTTACCAATGGAGCTGGCCTCTCCATGCGCTTAAAATATATCTATTTGTCTATTTATTTAACATGTCTGTGAACCAGGTGTGTGCCTGGTGCTGAAGGAGGTCAGAAGAGGGTGTGGGATCCCATAGGACTGGAAGTTACAGGCTGCCATGTGGATGCTGAGACTAGAAATCAGACCTGAATCCTCTGGAAGAGAAGTCAATGCTCTTAACCATTGAGCCATCTCTCTAGGTCTCTACTCAGTTTTAAATACCGTTCTCAATATGGAAAATACCAGGAAAAAAATTACACACTAGAGAAAATACTCCCGTTCACATCCGGTGATGCTGCCTAGCTCTGATGCTGAGGCATGGCCTCGGGCTGTAGGGAAGATGGGGGCAATTCCAGCTTTTGAGAGGCTGAGGCTGAGTGTCAGGAGTTTGAGGCCACCACAGTTCCCAACCTCCACTCAAGTCCCTGTGTCTTCTGCCCAGAAGGGTTCCTCAGGCGTTGGAACATCCTTCTATGGTGTCCCTCTATGCTCCCCCATCCTGCCTGTTAGAAGGAGAGGCAGGGAGAGGACTCTTGTCCCTGTCATCACCCTCGCCCCACGCACTACCCGCGCAGCCCTTTGGGACCCAGCGTAGGACTGAGGGGCATTTCCTGAGTCGGAATAGAGATCCTTTCCAGATGCTTTGCTGTCCGGAGCACAGACAGGAGGGGCTTGTGCAGTTGCATTGCCCCGCGTGAGGGATGCTGGGCCTCCACACCTACACAAGGCGGCAGTTGTTGGGAGCCTTGGAGAGCTCTGGTGTAGAGGGTGGTCTGTCTGGATGGCCAGAGGGTCAAGCAGCCTCTAGAACCTTTCTCCACAACCTCCACGCCAGGTTTCCCACTGCCACAGACCTGTGATCCTGGCGCTCCGCAAATGAAGGCTGAAGAGAGCCAGAGACAACCCTGGCTGCATACATACATAGTGAGACGCTGTCACAAAAGGATAAAGTAAGAAGTTAAATCCTCTTGTGACTCTGAATAAGTCAAGCCATGCCTGCGTGCTATAAAACATTTGAACGGTAGCCATGGGAACAACAAACAGTGACAGTCAGTCAGCATGCATATGAGTAGGAGTTAAAAAATAAAAAAGAACCAGGTGGTGGTAGTGCATGTCTTTAATCCCAGCACTCGGGGAAACGGAGGCAGGTGGATCTCTGTGAGTTTGAGGCCAGCCTGGTCTACAGAGTGAGTTTCAAGTCAGCCAGGGCCTGTCTCAAAAAAAACAAAAACAAATAAATAAACTTTAAAACGTGTGTGTGTTGCATGTGTGCATGTGAGGGTGTGGGTACATGTACTCATGGGTGCACATGGAGAGAGGCCAGAGCAGAACACTGAGATCTCTTCCTTATCGCCTGTGACAGGGGTTCTGGCCAAACCAGAAGCTCACCATTTTGACTAGGACAGCTAGTCAGTGAACTGTCAGGATCCTCTTGTCTCTGCATCCAGGAGTCCAAACAGGGAGTCTCTCCACAGCAAGAGACAGGGGAGGCTCCCATGCAAGCACCCCTCCTTCCTCCTGCCTCACAGGCTCATGGGTTTGAACAATTGCTCTCCAGAAGGTGGCGCTGTTCTGAGAAGCTATGGAGCCTTCTGGAAGTGGAGATGGTGCGCTTGAAGGTTACAGGCTGGCTCTTCTTCCTGCCGGAGTGTCCTGATCCCTGAACTGTAGAGAATGAGGGAGCTGTGCCACGAGCCCCTCCCCCAGCTGTCACGTCTTCCTGCCACAGTGGGTGGCATCTCCTCCCTTACGTTGCTTCCATCAGGTACTTGGTGACAATGATAATGTAACTAATTTGCTGTTTTCCCTTTGCTCCTATCCAGTTGCCCCTTCCTGGCTTAGGGATAGCCAGAGCCTCCTGCTCTGCTGGCGGTGTTTTAGCTCAGGGGTGTAGTAATGGTTAGTCATCACTGCCAGCTGGATTTGGAACCACCTCGTAGGTGCCTCTGGCAGTGTCTATGAGCACATTCCAGGCTGTGGGCAGCACCACCCCACCGACTGGGGCCCTTGAATGAATCGATAAAGGGTAAGGGAAGTCCTCCAAGGACCAGCACTCATCTCTCTACTTCCTGACTGTGAGCACCATGTGACCAGTCAACTCAGGTTCCTTCCACCGTGATAGACGGTGACCCCTCAAAACTGAGCTGAAACAAGCCTTCATTTACTCCCGTCTCTTGTACAGCAAGGAGACAGGTGGGGCTGAAGTGCTAACTCTCCGTCCCATGTAGATTCAACTCTGCAGCCTTGAACGTGGGTCCACAGAAGGGTCCCAGGGTATCCCTCCTAGGTCACATATGGAAGAATTCCTGGAGGCCAGAGCTGGACAGAGGGGCTGAGAACAGATGGCCCTCACTAGTGCCTGAGGGTCCCTTCTATGTCAGTGTGACTCAGTGTGGTCCCTGGAGAGGCCAAGGAGCCAATAGGACTTGGATGGGTGTCTCTTTTTCTTTTTTTCTTTTTCTTAAGATTTATTTGTGGGCTGGAGAGATAGCTCAGTGGTTAAGAGCATTGCCTGCTCTTACAAAGGTCCTGAGTTCAATTTCCAGCAACCACAACCATCTGTAAAGGGGGCTCACAACCATCTGTAAAGAGGTCTGGTGCCCTCTTCTGGCCTGCAGACATGCACACAGACAGAATATTGTATACATAATAAATAAAAATAAATATTAAAAAAAAGATTTGTCACATCACAGTGTTCTGCCTGCAGGCCAGAAGAGGGCACCAGATCGCATTACAGATGTTTGTGAGCCCCCATGTGGTTGCTGGTAATTGAACTCAGGACCTCTGGGAGAGCAGGCAAAGCTCTTAACTCCCGAGTCATCCCTCCAGCCCCTTGGGTGTCTTGTTTTCTGCTGTGTGGCCTTGGGCAAACTCTGTTCCACCAACAGGGACAATGGTCACTAAGGCATTCTCTGATGCAGGAAGGAAGCCTGTGTTCATGACAGTGATCAAACAGCCAAGAAAAGCAGCTTCTAGAGGAAAGGTGTGTTTTGGCTCACAGCCTAGTGGTGTCGATCTGTGCACAGCCTAGTGGTGTCGATCCATGCACAGCTTAGAGATGTCCTCAGCTCACTGCCTGCTTTTCAACTCACTGGCAAGGAAGTAACCTCATGGCTGAAGGACACGGTAGAAAAAGTTGCTCACCGCACAGTAGCCAGGAAGCAGGAAGAGAACGGGAGGGAGAAGAGACAAGGTCTGCCCTTCAAAGTCATCACCCACTTCCTCCAACCAGGTTCCATCTCCGGGTTTCTACCACCTTCTGGTAACACCATCAAATGATGACTCCACCAGTGGACTGACTATGCCAGAGCCCTTGTGAACCAGTCATGTCCCTCTTGAGGTCTGCATTCTCACCACTGTGCCAGAAAAAAAAATAATCTTTTTTTTTGTTTCTTTTTGTTTTTGTTTTTCGAGACAGGGTTTCTCAGTAACTATGGAGCCAGTCCTGGAACTCACTGTGTAGACTAGGCTGGCCTTGAACTCCCAGAGATCTGCCTGCCTCTGCCTGTTGAGATTAAAGGCATGTGTCACTACTGCTCAGCTAGCCTTTACCATATGAGTATCAGGGAGTACACTTCTATGATGGTTTAAAGAGATGTCCCCTAGTCTCAAGCATTTGAATACTTGGTCCTCCATTGGTGGCACCATTGGGAGGCTTGGGGGTGTGGCCTTGCTAGAGGAGGACTTTGAGGTTTCAAAGCCACACACCATTTCCAAAGCATGCATGCTCTCTGTTTCCTGCTTGTGGTGTAAGATGAGAGCCCCTAGCTTCTGTTCTAGCCTTCATGTCTGCTGCTTGCTTCCCTACCTTTCCCCTCTGGAACCATAACCCCAAATAAATGCTTCTCTAAGTTGCCTTGGTCATGATGTTTTACTTGTTTTAAGATTTACTTCTTTATTTTATGCATATGCATATGATGCTCTATCTGCATGCACAACTTTATACCAGAAGAGGGCATCAGATCTCACTTCAGATGGTTGTGAGCCACCTTGTGGTTGCTGGGACTTGAACTCAGGACCTCTGTAAGAGCAGCCAGTGCTCCTGACCTCTGAGCCACCTTTCCAGCCCCAGTCATGGTGTTTTATCACAACTGTAGAAAAGTAATTAAGACAGTTTCATACCCGAACCCCAACAAGCACTGTGAATTCTCCCCTAAGCCAAGGGCCACCAGAACCCAGCACCAACTCACACTGGGCTTTATTCTCTCTCCATCACAATGACATTCCCTCCTCCAGCCCGGGCAGGTGGGCCCTCTTAGCATCGCTGGGGCCTGGATATGTGCGTGCAAGGGAAAGCCCTGACACACTTGAGAGCCACAGCAGCACTGTCCTGCTCTGCAGGACTGGGTGACCCAAGGCACATCTGAAGCACAGTCACAGCCTTCTAGGTCGCAGGGACTCCACCAGTGGTGGCCAGGTTCTGTTGTACCATTGCAGGGTCTGTTGCGTCATTGCAGGCCCTGTAGCGCCATTGCGAGTTCTGTTGCACCATTGCAAGTTCTGTTGCGCCATTGCAGGGTCTGTTGCGTCATTGCAGGCCCTGTAGCGCCATTGCGAGTTCTGTTGCACCATTGTGGGTTCTGTTGCACCATTGCAGGTTCTGTTGCACCATTGCAGGTTCTGTTGCATCATTGCAGGTTCTGTTGCACCATTGCAGGTTCTGTTGCATCATTGCAGGTTCTGTTGTGCCATTTCAGTTCTTGAGTGCCCAGATGCCACAAGGCCTCAGACACCTTGTAGCCAAATGTACACTGAGCAGCCTGTGGGAAAATCATCTTCCCTGCCCTTCATAGAAGATACTTATAAATAATTAGAAGAAAATCGGGCATGAATAATTAAGGCTGCCCAGAGTAAGTGGTTTTTGATCTGTCTGCTTGAATTAAAAAAATCATCACTTGGAGGGGTCTGGAGGCCAGATAGTTTCTGCAAGGTCTTATTACCCATAATGCCACTGCCTGCTCCTCTTCCTCTCCATTCCCCCCGCCCCTCTTCATCCCTCTCTTGGGTGCCAGGGACATCAGCATTGGGCTCTTCACCAGCCCTGCCACCAAGGACACCACCATGGCCTCTTCTCTTTCCCTGGTTAATACTTTCTTCCGAGTCCCATCCCAGCAAGAAACATGAGTCCCTAAAGAGAATGGTTTTGGGGAGGATCCCTCCTAAAATGGTTTTGGGGAGGCTCCCTCCATGGGAGACCGACTCCAAGGCTGGGACACTCAGGAGTCCCGGGAGAACACTCTCCTGGCCAGCCTCTCGGCATGCCTTAGAACGAGGGGTTTGGTCCAGCAAAGGCTCTGTAATGGACTTGGGGACAGGCCTGCCACACGACTGCCTCTGTCTCTTCACAGAGCCGTGGCGCCCGTGGGATGTCCTTGCCTGGGATGACAGCTGCCAGGGGCTGCTGGAGAGGGTTGACATGGGGACTTAGGGTCTGTCTGTCTGTCTGTCTGTTTTACAATGTTGGGGATGGAATGTGGGGGCTTTTACAATATATAGCAGGCGAGCGTTCCACCCCTGAGCTGCACCCAGCCCCTCTCTCTGGCTATTGGGATAGTCTCTATCTCGGTTGATAGTCTCCATCTGTTCACAGGAATCATCATCCTCTCCCGACCGTTCACCCTGTAGGCCTCTTCACATGTTTTCATTCACGCCAGCGAGTCAAGACCTTGTCTGTTACTGTTTGAATGCACATCCAACAGGCTTGTGTGTTTGAATACTCGGTCCCCACCCGGCACTACTCTGGGAGGTTGTGAAGCTTTTAGGAGGAGGGGCCTTTCTGGAGGCGGGGCCTAGCTGGAGGAAGTAGGCCACAGCTCTTACTCTGGTCTGATATTCTCTCTGCTCTTTGGTCAGCTCCATGTAACGCTGGCCACCAGGGAGCCACACACTGCCCTGCCTTTCCTGCCATGATGCATTTCTTCCTTCCTTCCTTCCTTCCTTCCTTCCTTCCTTCCTCCCTCCCTCCCTCCCTCCCTCCCTCCCTCCCTCCCTCCCCCCTCCCTCCCTCCCTCCCCCTCCCTCCCTCCCTCCCTCCCTCCCTCTCTCTCTCTCTCTCTCTCTCTCTCTCTCTCTCTCCTCCCTTCCTCCTTCCCTTCCTTTTTTCCTTCTTCCTTCCTTCCTTCCTTCCTTCCTTCCTTCCTTCCTTTCTTTCAAGGCAGGGTTCTGGTTGTCCCAGAACTAACTCTGTAGACCATGTTGGTCTTGAATCACAAAGATCCGCCTGCCTCTGCCTCCCGAGTGCTGGGATTAAAGGCATGTGTTGCCATCCTGCTATGATGGATTTCCTAAACTGAGTCAAAACAAACTTCCCCTCCTTTAAGTTGCTTCTGTTCCATATTTTACCATAGCAATAAACAGAGAAATTAACTTTGGCTAATAATCCCAACATCCCTACTTTTTCCTGGTGAAGGTTTCTCATGATTATGTTTTCCTGCAATGTATTTACCCCCAATCACGTATTAGGAAAAATATTGGAAAACAAAGCTCAGATTTGCTTTATTGTTGGCTACAAGTGGTTTGAAGGTGGGATCAGGTCTCTCCCTAAATCAATGCATAGGAGAGAAATGGAAGATGCCTGAAACGTTCATGTGGGTGGAATGTACTTCTGTTCAAGGGCATGTAGAAGCTCAGAGGATGTGGTGGTTTGCATTAGAGGGTCCCCCACGGGCTTATATGTTAAATGCTTAGTCCCCAGCTGGTGAGCTCTTTGGAAGGGATTAGGAGGTATGGTCTTTTTGGAGGAGGTGTGTCACTGGGGGGGGGGGGACTTTGAGGTTTTAAAAGCTCATGCCACTCCCAGCTCTTTCTCTCTCTCTCTCTCTCTCTCTCTCTCTCTCTCTCTCTCTCCCTCTCTCTCCCTCTCTCTCCCTCCTTCCCCTATCCCCCTCCCTCCTCCTCCCTCTGCCTCCTGCTACTTGTGGGTCAGATGAAAACTCTCAGCTACTGCTCCAGCATCATGCCTGCCTGCCTGCTGCTGTGTTAGCCATGGACACACCCTCTGAGTCTGTAAGCAAGATTCTAAATACATGATTTATATAAAGGTTGCTTGGTCACTGTGTCTCATCACAGCAATAGAAAAGTAACTGAGACAGAGGGTGTGGCTCTCATCTGTGGATGTTGGTGTAACAACACAATGCAAGTGTCATTGCCGTAGAGGGCTGGGCTGTGACAGATGTTATAGACGTGAACAGTGAAAGTCACGCTGGACATCATCCTGCTCACGGTTAGTGTCTGTCAGGATGACCTTGAAATGACCTTGAGAATGCTCTTG
This sequence comes from Chionomys nivalis, assembly GCF_950005125.1. Taxonomy (NCBI): domain Eukaryota; kingdom Metazoa; phylum Chordata; class Mammalia; order Rodentia; family Cricetidae; genus Chionomys; species Chionomys nivalis. The sequence goes on from NC_080092.1 coordinate 97,704,423, forward strand.
ATCCCCCCCCCCCCCATTCTACTGGCTGCAGGCATCTGCTGCTCTTGTGAATTCAGAACACATTAAAATCCCCAGCTTCCACCTGGGCAGGCTCAGGCTTCGAGGCAACCCAGGATTCCCCAGCGGAAACCTGGCCCTCATCTCTCTGTCTTGGCCTCCATTGTAATGGGGGCCTCTGCTGACTCCCTGCCCAGATTCCTCCAGAATGTTCTGGCTTTTGTCAGTTCAAGGCAGGCCTTGGCAACTGTGGGAGCAGAGGGGGTGTGTGTCTAATAAAGTCAGAACGCTGTAATTTAGCAATTACTGAAACCCACACTTGTAATTTAGGGGGTTTCTTGTAATTCTCTGTATTCTTTATCTCTCTTCGAACAAATGTGCACTTTTAATAGCTTCCTCCTTCCTGCTCCCAGGGTTGGTATTTGCCACCCATCCCCCACTCGGCTCCAGTGCATGGAAGTGTCTAGATTGTGTGGAAGCCACTTTCTGAGGCTCCAAAAGGTTAATTTAACAATCAGCATCTCCCAAAGCCCCTGGGCTAACTCCCCACAATCAAGAATTGCCTGCAGAGCTCTGAGTTCAGGACTGGGGCTGATTGTCGGCGGATGCTGGAATCTGCTTCCCGCACGGTCTGTGTTCAAGCATCCCATCGCGGCACCCGGACTTCCAACCCCTTGCTCAAGCAGTTACTAAATAATTTGGCTTTGAGATTCTGTAGGGAGCCTGAGCTATCAAGGATGGACTTGTCCTTTCTAGAGATGTGCAGTCTAGCAGGGGAAAGGATGGTTTTCTGTCAAGGGCATTACGGGTCACAACAGAACCAACACCTACAGCTACGGCAGCAGAGGGAGCCGCCCCTGTGAAGATGAGGTGTGAGAGGAGGCCTCTAGAGTGGAGGAGAAAGGGGATGAAGCCTGAGAGGGATCCATCCAGAGCACATGGAGATTCAGGCTGGAAAGCATTGTGAGTTCAACGGTGGCTCACACCGGAGGGGCTGAGATCCTCATGGTTGCTCAGACATTGAGACTGGTGCCTTAGCAGCAGAAGCCCTACAGTGGCTGTCTCTCTCTGAAATTGCCAGGCCACAAGCAGTTCCTGGAAGATTCCTGCAGAACTCCTGTTCTTAAGTCCACGATGGAAGCCCAGAGAAGGCGTTGCTAGTTTGAAGAGATCAGCCGTGGCAGCGGCAGAGTAGGCGAACTCGTCAGTGAGAATGAAAGTCGTGCAATCAATATAGTGAAAGCATCAAATATGTCAGAGCTCACTGCGAACTGTCTCGCCGCAGGGAAGGGTTAGGACGCCCGTGTCCCTTCAGACACACACAGGGGCATGTACCCACGAACATATATGCACACACACATGAAAACACAATACTATATTAAAAATAATTTATTCATTTTTTGAAATTACATACTCTTCACACGTGGGTACAAGGGTGTGTGTGTCTGTTGTGAAGCTAGCTCACACTGAGAGAACACATGATTTGAAATCATTCATCTGGAGACCTGAGAGCCAAGAGCTGACATTTTAATCTCCAAGTCAGCAGTCATGAAACACAGGGGTCGAGTCAATCCAAGGGTAGGAACAGTTTACAGGAGGAGGAATTTGTCTTTTTTTTTGAAGACTTATTCATTTTATTCCATGTATATGAGTGTTCTGCCTGTGTGGATATAGATGGGCCATACGTGTGCCTGGTGCCTGCGGAGGTCAGAGTGTTGGATCCTCCAAAACTAGAGTTATATTTGTTAGTGAGCTGTGCTGTGAGTTCTGGGAAGTGAATTCTGGTCCTCTTCTGGACAGACAAGTGCTCTTAGCTGCTGAGAAATCTCTCTAGTGCCTCCCATGCTTTTTAAAAGTAAGGGTTTTACTGCATTGCTTTGGCTGACCTGGAACTCATTTCATAGGATCCCCTGCCTCTGCTTCCCAAATGCTGAGATTTAAGGCATGCACCACCCTGCCCGACTTGAGGAATTTGTTCTTAACTTAGGGAGGGTCATATTTTGTTGCAGGTGGCCTTCAGCTGGTGGGACAAAGCCCGGTTGCGTTAGAGAGGGCAGTCTGTCGCAGGAGTCCCAGAGCAGCCTCGCAGAAATGCCAGGAGAAGCTCACATGAGTATCAGGGAATCTCGTGTCCCAGTCACACATAAAACAAGCTATCACAACACTCAGGAAGCACCTGACATTTTTTTTAGACTTGCTTGGAAGAACCCCTACTAAGCGAACATAGATCTTGGAGTTGGCCTAATGCAACTCTGGAATTCCAACTTATATTCAGATCAAGGAAAGAAAGGAAAACCAGGATGGTGGTGCCTGTAATCCCAGTTCTAGGGACACTGAGGCAGGAGGCTCATGAGTTTGAGGTCAGCCTGGGCTACTGTGGTAATATCTTGCTAGCCTGGGCTACTGTGGTACTATCTTTCTGTGAAAATATAGCTCACCCTCAGGGACTGAACCTTTGCCAGACTGTGCTGCCAAGATTATAATCTACTTTGGGATTATTTAAGCCCATGTGCTTAACCTGCTGTCCTAGTGTGTGGTTGGACTGTCCAAGTTTAGCCTGCCTTTAAGAGGGCAACGTAAGCCAGATGGTGTGGTACACGCCTTTAATCCTGGCACTCAGGAGGGAGAGGCAGGCAGATTCTGTGAGTTTAGGACCAGCCTGGTCTACAGAGCTACTTCAGGATTGCCAGGGCTACACAAAGAAACCCTGTTGGGGAGTGTGGGGAGAGAGAGAGAGAGAGGTAACCAACCTCACTATGCCTCAGATTTCCCATGCAATCAGCCTTTATAACAGAAACTAAATGCATGGTTTTAATCTTAAACTATGCACCCTTCCGTGCCCCAACCCAGAATGATGTGTATGTATTTGAGGCAATCATTTGCTGAAGCAACCTTAAACAGGTGTGCGCCATCACACCTGGCTGGAGGATGCCCTTGACAGCATCCCAGGGCCACTTAGGAGTGGCCCCTGGCGTCTGCATGAAGTTCCCATCTGCAGGCTCATTCTTTCATTTCTCCCAGAAGAGCCATTTTTGTTCTGCAGATGCTCTGTTGGCAGTGTCTCCTCCCTCTGGGCCTCAGAGCCGGTGAGGAGGGTGTCAAGTGGCTTCTGCAAAACATTTTGAAGGAGAACAATCTGCCCTGGGCAGTCGAGGACTCTCCTTCCCAGGCTGAGGCTCAGTCTGTGGACAGAAGGTGTGCAGGAGATGCACTGAGCCCACAGGGCCCTCTGCCACTCCCAGGTCTGGCTATCAGCACAGCCATTTCAGAGATCAGAAGGCTTCCAAGTCCTGGGCTAGAGGGAGAGAAGATGGCGCCTGAACCATCCTCCTTCCTTCCACCCTCCAAGTTGGTGCCACTTACAGTTCATTCCTCCACCGTCCTCCACCCTCCTCCACTCTCCTCCACCCTCCTCCACCGTCCTCCACCATCCTCCACCCTCCTCCACCCTCCTCCATCCTCCTCCACCATCTTCTACCCTCCTCCACCCTCCTCCACAATCCTCCACCATCCTCCACAATCCTCCACCCTCCTCCACCATCCTCCTCTGTAAATGGGCCAGAGCCTTAGATGGTGCAGCAGCATTTATTACCTCCAGGTGAACACTGGCCATGTTCTCTCCCTCCCTTGCCATGCTGTTTCCCTCCCTGGTCACACTGTCCCCCTCCCTGGCCATGCTCTCCCCCTGCCTGGCCATGCTCTCCCCTTCCCTAGCCATATTGTCCCCCTCCCTGGCCACACTATCCCCCTCCCTGGCCGCGCTCTCCCCAGGCCTGGTCACAATCTCCCCCTCCTTGGCTGGCCCACTCCATCCCCTGCAGTGGGAGAGCTCTCCCCTGCCAAGCTCTTGAGACAGAGGAGAGTACAGTACAAGCCAATGAATTAAGCTCTGATGAAACGATATTAATTAGTTACATGAGGATCCACGCGTGGGTCACCCTCCCCTTCTTCCCAAGTTTCCTTTCTGCTGGGTCAGGATTTGCTGGGTGGATAAGAATGCCAATTGCCACTGCACCCCTCAACCCGACCCAAGGTCGAGTCCATGGTGTGAGGGGCACCACTGGAGCTGCCTGGCATCATTGCAAGCTGGCTGTCTCTCCCTACACTGGTAGGTCAGGGAGGTAGAGGAGAAGGATGTTTCCAGAAGAGATGATGATTGTCTGAGAGGGGAGAGTCACTATGGCTCCCAAGATAGTGTCACCTGGTCCCTCCACGTCACAGATGGCTGGAGGGGTCCTTCCCATTGGGGGAGTGGGCAGGAGCAGTGGGGTGCATGGTCTGCCTGAGAGAACTATGAGGGCTGCCTCTCCCTCACACTCCTGTCCACCAGTATCATTAACCCTGGAAATCACTTTCCTACCTCTCTTCCCAGGACACTGGGGCTTTCTGGGACATTCTCTCTGTGTTTGAAGGGCTTATTTCATTTAGTTTTATTTTGAAACCACCCACTAGAGCAATGGTTCTCAGCCTGTGTGTCATGACCCCCAGAGAGTTGAATGACCCTTTAACAGGGGTTGAGCATCAGATACTCTGCATATCAGATACTTACATTGAAATTCATAGCAGTAATAATGAAAATAATTTTATGGTTGGGGGTGACCACAACATGAGGAACTGTATTTTTAAAATTTTTTTTTGAAAAGATGTATTTATTTGTGTACTTATATACATGAGTGCTCTACTTGCATGTATGCCTCATGACAGAGAGGGCGCCAGATCTCATTGTTGACGGTTGTGAGCCACTGTGTGGTTTCTGGGAACTGAACTCTTAACCACTGAGCCATCTCTCCAGCCCCTGGGGGAACTGTATTAAAGGTTCACAGCATCTTCTCCATCTTCTCCGTGGATAAGGCTAGTGGCTGCTGCTGTCCTCTGCCTGATACAGGTCTCAGCCAGCCCTTCCCACCTCCTGGAGCAGCAGCAGCCTTTGGTTTTGCTAAAGACAAGTGCAAGATGGGTTTCACATCCCCAGTTCATGTCTGAAATCCTTGACTTGGGACTCTAGGATAGACAGGGTCTGGAAAATGCTTTACAGAAGGTAACCAGGGTGAGCTGAGGTTCTAATTCCAGCAGGATTGTGTGTGTACAAGGAGGGTTTATGACTGTGATGGACACTGACCCAGGAAACAGAGGAAGGGACCAGACAGAGCTCCAGGCCTAGCCTCTGAGCCAATCCTGTGACTCTGTGACCTTGGGAAAATAAATGTCTGTTCTGCCTTGTGGATGAATGGTGATGGCGCCACACGGATGGGGATGGCGGAGTGTTATCAGGCTGTCCTGGTACACAAATGCAGAAGCTGTTGGACAAAAGAAGCCAAAGCTTGTTCTTAAAGACACCTCCTACGTTCCTAATGACATCTACTCTACTAAGAGGGCATCATGGCACCAATGATCCAGATAAAACCTCCGGTTTTGTAACAAGGCTTACTGGCTCTCACCCCGCCCCCACCCCATACAAAACATCCCTTCCACAGCATCTTCTTACAGAGCTCTTCAAAGGTGTTTACATGGTAGATAGATATTTAAATATACCTCTGAAAAGGGGTTATGGGGGTGGAGGCGGGTTACTGAAAACAAAAGGATGTTTGAAAGAGCCTTATAGACACTTAGTATCCCACTAGCAAGGCCACTAGATACTTAGTATCCCACTAGCAAGGCCGCTAGATACTTAGTATCCCACTAGCAAGGCCACTAGATACTTAGTATCCCACTAGCAAGGCCGCTAGATACTTAGTATCCCACTAGCAAGGCCGCTAGATACTTAGTATCCCACTAGCAAGGCCGCTAGACACTTAGTATCCCACTAGCAAGGCCGCTAGACACTTAGTATCCCACTAGCAAGGCCGCTAGACACTTAGTATCCCACTAGCAAGGCCGCTAGACACTTAGTATCCCACTAGCAAGGCCGCTAGACACTTAGTATCCCACTAGCAAGGCCGCTAGATACTTAGTATCCCACTAGCAAGGCCACTAGACACTTAGTATCCCACTAGCAAGGCCTCTCGGCATTTGCCGTCAATCCTGCCGAGCTGAGTTTGAGCCCCAAGACCCACATGGTAGAAGGAGAGAACTGCCTCCTCTCAGTTATCCTCTGACCTCCACACATGTATCATGGTGATCATGGTGTAAGAGTACGTACACCACCTCCCCACACACTAGAAAAACAAATCAATAAATGTTTATAAACATTTGCAAGCAGCCGGTCATCCTGGAACCCAACTGTAACCCCAGCTCTCAGGAATCAGAGGTAGGCAGACCTCTGAGCTCAAGGCCAATCTGTCTTACATAGTGAGTCCCAGGCAGCCAGAGCTACCCAGTAAAACCTTGTTTTAAAATAATTTAAAAGAAACCTACTACGGAATAAGCTAACTCGGAATAAAATAACAATAAAGAGCCACGACCAGCGAAGTCCCAGAGGCTCTCAGAACAGTCTGGGCTATTGTCCACTGTGCTCAGATGTCTCTCAGAATTAGATGGGTGACACTGAATACTTTGGTGGCAGGATACAGAAAGCCAGTTGGAACTGAGCCAGAAGTGTCCTCCCTGATGGCCAGCTGTCACAGTGCGAGGAAGCGCTATGGAGGTTGCTGGGGCAGCAGGGTGGAGGTGGGGAGAGTCAGCCAGCGCCTTCCACAGAGATGGACCCTGTGAGCTGCAGTACCAACCTGCCAGCCAAGATATGCTTGCCTTAGTCACTGCTCCGTGGCTGGGAGGAGACACCAGGACCAAGGCAGCTTATAAAACAAAGCGTTAAGGGGGACTTCTTATAGTTTTAGAGCATTTGCCCATGATCATCATGGTGGGGAGTGCGGCGACAGGCAGGTTGGCATGATGCTGGAGAAGTAGCCGAGAGCTCACATCTGATTAGAAAGTTGTAGGTGTGTGGGGGGGTTGCAGAGAAGGGGAGAGGAGAGAGGGAGAGAAAGAGAGAGAGAGAGAGAGAGAGAGAGAGAGAGAGAGAGAGAGAGAGAGAGACTGGGCCTGTTGTGGGCATTTGAAACCATAATCCCCCAGTGACAGATCTCCAAGTCCATACCTCCTAATCCTTCCCAAACAGATCCAGCACCTGGGGACCAAGCATTCAAACATGCAAACCTCTGGGGGCCCTTCTCATTGAAATCATCACAGTGCCCACGGCGCAACAGCAGCAGGACTGCTACAGGAATAATCAGCTGTTTCTAACTGAATTCGAGGCTTACTTCCCAAGAGGAAATTCATGCTTGGTACTAGAAGACAAGCCAGCACCCTTTGAATTGTGAAGCCATAGGCCCTCGTTGGAAACCTGCTACTGTTGCTTTGTTCAATAAGCGTGTTTCCACCCTGCCTTCTAAGTGTTCCGTCCCCAGACAAGTGCTGCTTCAACCTCCAGCTCACAGTAGCAGAGACGTACAGTGTTGGTTACTCAGTTTTGCGATTGTCCCCATGTCTTCTATAGACTGTTGGCACTCACAGTGCCCTCTTCGGTTTATAAAAGATGGTGACGCCTACAGCTGGTGGTCCTTCTGTTCTTTGGATTTTACAGCCTCCAAGATGGTCCTTACCATGTGATGTAGGGTCCGACCCCACTTCTAGGCTCAAGAGTCTTTGGAGACACTGTGCTTGTTAAGGCTTAAATCTGGAATGTCCCCACAGGTTCATATTTTGAGTGCTTGTCCCCATCAGGTGGCACTATTTTGGTAGTAGATGAGACCTAGCTGGGGCTGGGGTCATTAAGGGAGGGTTTTGAAGGTTCCTATTCAGGCCCTGGCTCTGGTGTTCTCTCTGTCGCCCGATCCACTGTGATATGAAGATTCTTTGCTACATACTCCTGTCTTCATGGTCACATGGAGATGGACTGGCACCCCTGGAAACCGTGAAATGAAATTAATCTTTCTCTCTTTGAGCTGTGCCTGCAAGCAGTTGGTCACAGAGACGCAGTGTTGTCTGCCAGGTTCCTAGAGCAGCCGGCCGGAACCTGTGTTCACGGCAAAGCTGGGCGTCCTGTGCTGCAGACACCAGGCTCAGCGAGTGCTGTGGCTTGCTTTGTATTTTGTGTAATATTTGGTGCCCTTAAAAATTAAAAATAAGGCTAGCTTGGACTACAGAGAGAGTTCCAGGACAGCCAGGGACAGACCGAGGAACCTTGTCTTGAAAAACAAAACAAAACAAAGCAACAAAAACAAAACAAAAAAACCCCAAACCAAACAGACAAAACAAAACAAAACCCCAAAAACAATAACAAAAATTGAAAAAAAAATCCTCCACACTGGGCCATCTGCCTACAGGGTCACACATCAGAAAAGACATTATGGCTCTAAACTGACAGAAAACTTTGCTTTAGGAAATTTTTGGTGCAAATCTACTCACCAAGCTGTTGTGGGAATTCATTCAGCCAATAGCCTTTTGGGTACCAGCCCATTAGGGCGTGCACTGGTAAGCGCCTATGGAAAGAAGCGCTCGCTTTGCTCGGGTGGTGATCGGAGTTCTGTTCGCAGATCCCAGTGCCCGCAGAGCAGAGGATCACTGCTCTCTACCCTTGTGGGTTTTTTTTCCAATAAATATTTGTTATCCTTTATTCCATGCTCTCGTGGACTTCCTTAATTACGCCTACACCAAGTACATTCAAAACGTGGACCAAGAGACAACCCTCTGGCCCGTCAAAGGCTCCACCCTCTGGGCCTTGGCCCTCCTGCCTAGACATCACACCATCATACAGATTTCCCAGCATGCTGTGTGGCAGAGCTCCTGCAGCTCTGATGAGGTGTGAGCCTTCGACTTTGAAAGTATGGAGTTCCTGGACACCGACCTCTGCAGTCTCAGAGTCTACGGGTCACGTGGGAGAGGGAACAGATCATTACATCGGCCTCAGATGAGCCCAGTTTGCCGAAGAGCATCTGAGAGAGAGAGACAGAGAGAGAGAGAGACAGAGAGAGAGAGACAGAGAGAGAAACAGAGAGAGAGAGAAAGACAGAGACAGAGAAAGACAGGGAGAGAAAGACAGAGAGAGAAAGACAGAGAGAGAGAGACAGAGACAGAGAGAGAGACAGAGAGAGACAGACAGAGAGAGACAGAGAGAGAGAGCAGGTGGGTCTTCAGTACTGGAAGTCAGGCTCTGGCTTTCCCCAGCCTGCTCTACAGGCTGTCCAGGGGGATGGAAGTCTCAGGCTGGCTCAGGAAGATGGAAGTCTCAGGCTGACCCAGGGGATGGAAGTCGCCTCCCAAAGCTCCTCTAGAGCTCTAGAGGCCCAGGCCTTGCTTGGCCCAGAGACACAGCAGAATGGTAAAGAGTATACAGAGGACCCTGACCCCAAGCTTGGCCTTCCTGACTTGGCCAACTTGAGGGGGTGGGTAGAAGATCTGTCTGAGCTCTCCAAGGTACTCTTATGGACAAAAATAGTGGTTTTGGTCAGCAAAGAATAATCTGGAATCTGGACACCATCCCGGCTGGGGTGCGGGGTTGGACGTAGAAACGCTTGCTCGGAGCCCTGCATTCCACACCTGTGCTAGTCTTGGCAGTACCTCTTTCGGACCAAGTCAGCTGAGAAAGACCCCCCCCACCCCCAGGAGGATTGAACCCCAAGGCACCCTTGGTCAGCTTGGAAGGAAACAAAAAGTGAAAGTCCTTGCCTGGAGATGCCATTTGCTCTTCTGCTGGAGTGGGAGGAGATGGGGGAGGCACGTTATCCAGGGAGCCTGTGTGGTACCAGGAGGCAGCTTTAGCTCTAAGCAGAGTCTGAAGGTGGGGGCGGGGGGGGCTGCAGGCTCCACTCTCTGTATATTCGTCTTTTTTAATAAAAAGAATTCCCTTTATTCTTAGGGTATGGGTGTTTTGACTGCATGGTTGTCTGTGTACCACATGGGTCCAGTACCCATGGAGCTAAAGGGAGTGTTGATCTTCTGGGGCTGGAGTTATAGGCAACCATGAGCCCCCACATGGGTGCTGGGAACTGAATCAGGTCCTCTGCAAGAGCAGTCAGTGCTCTTCCCCGCTGAACCATCTCTCCAGTCCCTGTATATGTGTCTTTACATTAACACGAGAAGATTATTCAAACGGTAATAAATCTATATTACAGGGAAGCCCAACAGCTCCAGTGGCGATAAAAATTAATCCTTTATCCTAAATGTTACTAGGCGGCTTTTAAAACGAATTGACTGGCGGTTGGGCTCCCGGTTTGGGCTATTATTAGTAATTAGTGTAATCAACAGCATCATCCATAACATCGTCTCTTCTGGCTCCAGCCTCACGGGCCCCACCCCTGTGGGTGGGGTCTGTGCAGTGCCGGGACTGTAGCTGGAATGTGAATAAGGTCTTGTCACACAGCCCAGTCTGGCCACAAACTCAAGGTCCCCCACCCTTAGACTTCTAAGGGCTGAGAGTACAAGCATGCATCGCCACATCCAGCTTTGAAAAACTGTATTTTATTTATTTTGTTTATTGGTGGGGTCTGATGTAGCCCTGATTGTCCTAGAATGACTTTGCAGTTGAGGATGACTTTGAACTTCTGATCCTCCTGCCTTCGCTCCCCAAGTGCTAGGGGTGTAGCTAGCTACCAGCACGCCCAGATTTGAAAGGCAGTTCATTGCAGATGTTTGCTTGTTTTTAAGATAGGGTCTCATGTGGCTAGGGCTGCCTTGGGGCAGGCTGTGCAGGCAAAGACAAGCTTGGGCTTCTCTTTGATCCCCATGACTGTTTTCCAAGCACTGGGATTACCGCTGTGCGCTACCACGCCCCACGTACACAGCACTGACTCTTAAACCTGAGGTTTTATTCACACCAGGTGAGCTCTATGCTACCTGTGCTACATTCCTAGTCCAGGGACTGTATTCCTGGAAACATTGTGATTTGTCTCTCAGAGGGACCAGCTGTGTTGCTAATGTTTGCTTGTTTGTCTGGAGGGAGACACCCTAATGGAGGCTCCAAGGTGGGCTTCCGAGGGACCAGCGCACCCAAGGTTATCTGGAAAATGTGACCAGGAGCAAAGAGGACAGTCGTGCTTCCCCGAGGATCGGGCTGTTCCTCTCAGCAGAGGGAATCCAGTGACGGAAGACAGGACGAACTGGGGTGCAGCATGGAATTGGAGGCGCGACGAGCCTTTTGACATCAGATGTGGAGATGCAGAGTTTGGAGTTTGTCCAGCTGGTTTCGGGCTTGCTTTGGTGCAGTGTTTCCCCACTCTGCCCCCTTCTCTATGGTGTGGAATGGTAATGCATATTCTATGCCATTATACAGTGGAAGTGTGATCTGCTTTTTGATCTGACTTTACAGGGGACTAGTCAAGAGACTGCATGAATCTCGGAAGAGACTTTGAACTTTGGACTTTTAAACATTGTTGAGATTGTGATCAACTATGGGGACTTTTGAAATCGGACTAAATGCATTTTGCATTATGATATTGTTAAAGGTTTATGGGGGCCAGGGAGTGGGATGTGGTAATTTGAATGTATGTGGCCCCCTAAGCTCATAGGAAGTGGTACTACTAGGAAGTGTGGCCTTGTTGAAGGAAGTACAGTCTTGTGGGAGGAGGCAGGATAACACACACCTTTAATCTAGACCTTGAGGCTGGAGGGCACACCTTTAGTCTGTGTCACACCTTCTGTTGGAAGTGTGTCAGACTTTGAGGTCTTTTTCTCAAGCTTCACTAGTGTGACAGTCAGTAGACTTCCTATTTCCTGCGGTTTCTCTAGTACCACGCTTGCTTTGCACACCTCTATGCTCACCACCATGATTGTGAACTGTAAGCGAGCCCCCCCCCCGCCCCCAGTTAAATGTTTTCTTTATAAGAGTTGCCGTGGTCATGGTGTCTCTTCACAGCAATAGAAACCCTAAGGCGACCTTACTTTTTGAGACAGGGTCTCTCGCTGAATCTGTAGCTTCTGACTCAGTTAAACAGCAAGTCCTAGGGATCCTCCTGTCTCCACCTTTGTAGCGCTGAGATTACCGGTGTGGACCGCTGCGCCCGGCTTTTGTCGTGGTGGTCGCTGTGGCTCTAAACTCAGGCCCTTGTGGTGCTGTGTGGTAAATGCTCCACCATTTGTATTCAGGAGGCTTCAGGGAGAACAGACTTCCTCCAAGCCTTTCCTCATCGGGGGTGAGGGGGTGAGGGGCGAGGTCCTCAATGTTTGCTGGCACCTTTATCAATATTTAATGAGCGCGTAGTATGTGAGCTCCCTCCTTCCTCTGCATCCTGCAGCGGCTCTGCATCACCCTCAGCACAGCCTGAGCCTTACTCCGGTTTGTAAGGCCCTGCCTGGTCTGTGGCTCCTCCCTTGCACATTCCCTGCCGGGTGAGTCTGTGCTGTGCTGTGCTGAGGTCTGCCTGGACCTCACTTCCTCATGTGTTTCTCCACTCAGCTCCCCGGTGGCTGATGTCCCTCGCCCCTTTCTCACTTGCTTGTTTTTTCTGTCCTAAATGAATCTACAGCTTCTCTGTGTGACTCCTCCTACTCAACCAGTGGAGAAATTTGGACCTAGCCGGAGCCTGCCTGCGACAGCTTGAGATACATCCGGGAAAAGCCAGTGTGAGGGTCTTGCCATCCTCCTAGCGCTGGTGGACTCTGGCAATGCCGGACAGAATGAATTCCCTGCCACAGAAATGACTTCTCTGTCAGGACGAGGCCAACGCCAGGTCTGTGCTGCAGGGTCCCGGAGCTCTCATATCCAGCCATCTCTGGGCTGCTCTTCTCAGACATGAGGCTCACTCTTCTGTCCTTTCCCATCCTGCTCCCTCAGCCTAGCCACGGGGTGTGTGGCTTGTCACTGGACGTGGACTTAAACTAGAAATCTCCAGTCCCGAGGCAAGTGAGCCTGACAGTGAAGTGGCCTCAGGGACCCTGATGGAGATGTTCACACCGTTCCAGCGCGGGCTGACCCTGCCGTGGGCACCTGCTGGGACCAATTAGAATCTCTCTGACGGGCCAGGGCTCATTTACATAAACTCTCTTCCCCAGGACATTTTTTCCAAGAGGCTTCCCGCTCTGCGCTAATTAAAGAAGACTTCCAGTCTTCTTTGGCCATCAGGGCTCAGTCTGTGTCTCCAGCAGGTGCCCCACGTGGCCTCTCCTCCTCTCCTCAGCTCGGCTGCTCGGAATTGTTTGAGGGGTGTGCGCGTGCACGCACAAGCACGCGCTCGCTTCTTCCAAGACTCCTGCCATGCCCCAAGGACAGACCTGTTTCTGGGGTTGTCATTTGATTGGCGTTGCAAATCCAGTACCTAGTCTATATATGGTTTTTGTTCAATGAAGGAATTTTCTGGGGCTGAAGAGGTGACCTACTCAAAACAAATGCACCCGTGTAAAGACCAGGCATGGTGGTACACGTCTGTGGCCCCAGAACTAGGGGACTGGAGACAGATAGATCTCTGGAGCTCGCTGACCAGAGGGCAGGTCAGTTTCGATGAGAGACCCCATTGCAAAAGAAATAAAGAGAAGAAAGGGCTGGAGAGATGGCTCAGTCAACAAAAGCACTGACTGCTCTTCCAGGGGCCCTGGGTTTGGTTCCCAGCACCCACATCGTGGCTCCCAGCCATCTGTAACTCCGGTTCCAGAGAATCTGATGCCCTCTTCTGACTTCTGTGGGTACACATATATACATACAGGGAAAACACTCATTTACATAGAATAAGGAAAAGAGTAAGGGGGAAAAAAGACTCAAGAAGACACCCCACACCAGCCAACCAGTCGCTCCCACAGTCCCATGACCACACACACACACACACACACACACACACACACACACAGGAATTTCCTCATGGGATCCTCCTTCCCTGGGCCCCATGAGAACCAGTCAGCATCAACCTGACCATATTTAACAAGCTGTCCAGCTCTGACTAAACCGCCTCTCACTAGGAGACCTCTTTGCCTGTGTCCCAGCCCCTCCCCCACCCCCCCACAGGAGCTTATGGCTGAGCCGCCACAGTGAGACGTAAGTTCAGGGGGTTCAAGGAGAGGTTATTTCTATTTTTGGCAAGTTGAACGTCTGAAGAAAACTTCCGGGGAAGCTATGCGCTTAGGCTGGAGTTTAATGCCTGTCGATGGAGTCACTCGAGTTTCCGTGAATCTTCATCCTTCTTTATTTCTGCAGAGGTTCGGCCATCCCGAGGTTAGGCTTGGGACAGAAGCAGGCGCCAACTGTAAAGGAAGGAAGGAAGGAGCCAAGGGTCGCTTTGAGATAGTCCTGGGAATTGATTTTGGGGGCTTGGAAAGGTTATTGTGAGGGGGCTAGTGTCTGGGTCTGTACTCCAAGGCCAGCACGTCCCAGCTCCCATTTCTCGGAGGTATGGACTTGGTGATTTCAAGGCACTGATGGCCCCAGGGACTCGGTGAGAGGTACCATACCTTTGTCAAAGCAAAGGGTTCCCAGCGCTGCAGGAGACGGGCTTCCGCATTTCGATGGTGTGAACAAACTTCATTCGCCCACGAAAGGAGTCACAGACACTCTGATAGTTTAGGGATGGATTCCAGAGGTTTCTGTCTTTCTAGGAATCCCAGCCTAAAGAGCGGGGGCAATTCATGGAGTGGCCACGGAGTGGCAGTATGGAATCAAAAGCCCTGCTGGCATTGGCTGACCCTTAGTCTTAGCTTGAGATTTCCAAGCTCCTGGAAACAGAGCCTGCAGCCCCGGTCTGGCTCCGCCAGAGCGCTCCCCTAATTTAATCGCCTGACCACCGAGCTGGGAACAAGCCTACACCATCCTTTCAGCCTGAGCAGCTCCTACTGTTCCGAGGCTGTCAAGTTGTTGGGTAGCTGGGCTGGGAACATGCTGATAAAACAGTTCATTTCTATTTGCTGTTGCAGAGTAATTGGATGAACATGAAAGCAATTAAATATTAAAACATACAAACAAATAACCAAGTCACCGTAATTAGCCAAAGTTTGATCACTGTCATATTTATTTAGGGAGAGGTGATATGTCTCAGCAGGTGACATTTTAAATACCCGGGGCCACTCTGGGGCTGTCTTTGGAGAATGCCGGATTATGTAGGGAGAATTTAATTAAACCCTGCTGTAAATCAGGTGTGATGACAAGGGAATGACAGCCACATGTTGAAAAGAGAATTAGTCCACAGCAAGGGATATTAATTAACTCTTTTTCTGAAGGCCTCTGGCACAGAGTGGCATTCAAAAAAAAAATTCAGCCCTTTGACGCAGAAAGAGGACTGCGCCTGTTAGTTTTACAACCATCATCATTATTTATGGATTGAGTTTCTTCAATAGTCGGTGTGTCTAATAGGCACATACCACACACCGGTATTAGACAGTTCTCTGCTAGGAGTTCCGGATGCAGTGTGAGGGAGAACTGCAGGGAGAGGACTGTGGGGGAGGGGGAATGCAGGGAGGGGGGGAATGCAGGGAGAGGACTGTGGGGGAGGGGGAATGTAGGGAGAGGGGGGAATGCAGGGAGAGGGGGGAATGCAGGGAGAGGGGGGAATGCAGGGAGAGGGGAATGCAGGGAGAGGGGAATGCAGGGAGAGGGGGAAATGCAGGGAGAGGGGGAAATGCAGGGAGAGGGGGGAATGCAGGGAGAGGGGGGAATGCAGGGAGAGGGGAATGCAGGGAGAGGGGGGAATGCAGGGAGAGGGGAATGCAGGGAGGGGGAATGCAGGGAGGGGGAATGCAGGGAGGGGGAATGCAGGGAGGGAGAATGCAGGGAGGGGGAATGCAGGGAGAGGGGGGAATGCAGGGAGAGGGGGGAATGCAGGGAGGGGGATGCAGGGAGGGGGAATGCAGGGAGGGGAATGCAGGGAGGGGGGGAATGCAGGGAGGGGGATGCAGGGAGGGGGAATGCAGGGAGAGGAGGGATGCAGGGAGAGGAAGAATGCAGGGAGGGGGAAATGCAAGGAGAGGGAGAATTCAGGGAGAGGGATGCAGGAACCAAAGCCCACTTGAAGGTTTAGGCTCCTGAACATCTGAGGGTCCACAAAGAGGTCAGAAAGGAAACACACAGCCTGAGCCAGTTCACGTCATGGAGCGGGCCAGTTCACGGCATAGAGAGGGACCAGTTCACAGCATAGAGAGGGGCCAGTTCACAGCATAGAGAGGGGCCAGATCACAGCATAGAGCAGGCCAGTTCACAGCATAGAGCAGGCCAGTTCACAGCATAGAGCAGGCCAGTTCACAGCATGTGGCCTCTCTGGATGGTCACACCGTTTGGGGTGCTCAGATCAGACCCTTCTCCCCTTACTGACTGTTAGAAGTCAGTCAGAGTGGCGGGTTTGAGAGAGGGCTTGGTGCGTGTTTACTTTCAGACATAAGAGAGGAGAGGTTTCTTGACACAGGGTGGGTGGTGTTTGGGCCTTGGTGGAGCCTCTAGGTGGGAAACGGGTTAGGAGGTGACAGCATCCTATCAGGGAAATTGTGACAGAGCCTAAAAGCAAAAAGAGGTTTCCCTTTTTAAAATGTTTTTTTTTAATTCTATCTATCTATCTATCTATCTATCTATCTATCTATCTATCTATCTATCTATCTATCTATCATCTATCTACTTTGAAACAGGGTTTCTTTGTCTAACAGTCCTGGCTGTCTGAACTCTGTAGACCAGGCTGGCCTCCAACTCAGAGATCCTGTGCACCACCACCACCACCCAGCTTAGGTTGTTTGTTTTAAAACCACTTTAAAGAGCCGGGCGGTGGTGGTGCACGCCTTTAATCCCAGCACTTGGGAGGCAGAGGCAGGCGGATCTCTGTGAGTTCGAGACCAGCCTGGTCTACAGAGCTAGTTCCAGGACAGACTCCAAAACCACAGAGAAACCCTGTCTCAAAAAAACCAAAAAAAAAAAAAAACCACTTTAAAAAAGAGATTTACAAATTTGAATTACATACACGTGTGTGCAAGTGAGTGCAGGTGCCTGCAAGACTAGGTTCCTGTGAAGCTGGAGCCACCTCTTGTGGGTGCTGGGAACATGGGAGCCAAAGGGGAAACAAATTTGGCTCTTCTGTGAGAGCCGTGTGCACTCTGAAGCACCCTGCCATCCCTCCGGCTCCCTATTTTATTACAGCGGCAGAAAGGAAGTGAGGACCAGGGAGGGGACATCTGTGATCTGACAGTGGCCATATGCCTCTGGGCCAGCAACTTTAGTTTTCCAAGCTTCTTGGCATCAGTGAATCTGAAATAATTCCTGGGGCCACAGAGCCTGCCGGTCGTCGCTTCATTAAACACGGAAGGGCAAGGCTTACACGTGTAGAAGGGTGAGCGCAGGGTCCAGGAGCTGTGGACGACTTGGGGATGTTAGGCTCCAGATCTCTGAGGTTGCCTCACCTTTCTGAGGACAAGGTGAGACACAGCCAGAGAGACTCATCCTCCTGGGCAAGGGGGCTTCTGACCATCCCTGTAGGAGAACAGTCAGGACAGTGGTGACAGCCCCCAAGCAAGAAGGAGGCAGCCACCAGGAGAACCCTTCGCTCTGAGTGGAGGGAGAGCACGCGCCTCTGTGCTTCGGGGCTTCGCAGACAGTTTCTTAAGCAAACATTAGAGTTTATTTATCTCGGGTCAAACTGCTTAGAGGTCAGAGGCCTGGTGACCGATTTTCATTTGCAGCGAAGGAGTCAGGAGGTCATGTTTACAGGAGCTTGGATGGCCCCCTGTGAGCGGGGGATGGAGCTCGGCTCATGTCAGTCAGACCTCAGTCTTCCACCCTTGGACTGGGAAGGTGCGCATGAGCAGAAGGCCAGGACAGGTTGTTCTAAGTCGTGCCTGGCACCATGTAGACACCTTGCAGTAGACGCTCACCTCGGATGGCTCTTCTTCACGCGCCACCCCCGCCATGTCCATTTTTCCTTCTCCCCTCTACTTTTCCCACCCAAGTTACCGCCAATCACAGGCCCCCTTCATGTCTTTCTCAGCCCCGATGAATGGCCCCAGAGGATGCTGGCATGTGAAGATGCCTCCTGTAATCTACCATCTCAGGGTTGTCCCCAGCGTAGGCAGACACAGCAGGGTCTGCAGGGGGCAGTGATGAGGTGAGGCTGGGGAGATGGCTCCCTCCTGTTGATGAAATTGGCTTGACATGGGGCAGAGGGTGAAAAGGTTGGCTATAAAGTTCAGATGCTACAATTGTGAGACAAGTCATTGAACAAATGACTCGAGCCAGTGTTTGTGAGGTGGAGGCATGAAGATGGCAAGTTTGAAGCTAGCCTGGGCTACGTGAGACTCTGTCTCAAAGCAAAACAATGCAGTGGTGGCACATGCCTTCAGTCCCAGCACTCGGGAGGCAGAGGCGGGTGAATCTCTGGGTCTGAGGCCAGCCTGGTCTGCAGAGTGAGTTCCAGGCTAGCCAGGACTACCCAGAGAAACTCTGCCTCAAAAAAAAAACTACAAAACAACCACAGAACATAGCCTGAGTGGGGTTACCTGACTGGTCTTACTGCCCTGACATTTTTCATGTGTCCTCTTTGTGGATTGTAAGGCATGAGGTCTTATGGTTCATTTTCATAATAAGAAATACTTTGAGTCAGTGTGGGTATACCAGGGACGAAGAGGAAACACTGACCCGTTAGCTAGGACAAGAGTCTAGCTAGACTCTGCGGATCTAGCGATCCTCTCACCTCAATCAGAAATTTAGAGTAGAAAATCACTGACACCAGCTGCCTAAACCTCCAGACACGACACAATCTTGCACCCAGTGAGCGTGCATGCGAATCCACAGGCAGTATTTGTTGAGAAACAGATACTGTAAGCAGAAAGGACGACCAGACCCAGACGATGAGTAAGACTGTAGCTACCTTCGCAGCTGAAGCCAATATTCAGTGGCTAAGAGCACTGGCTGCTCTTGCAGGGGACCTAGGTTCAAATCCCAGGCACCACATGTGCCCCAACCATTATTTATAACAGCAGTTCCAAGGGATCCGACGCCCTCTTCTGGCCTCTGTGGGCACTGCATGCATGTGGTGCACAGCATTAATGACTCATATGCATAAAATAAATATTAACAATTTTTCTAGTTGTACTAGTAGGTTTGCTGTGGATCTCAATGTGGGTTTTACCCCTCCTGTTGTAGTTTCTTTGAGACAGGGTCTCACTCTGTGGCCCAGGCTAGCCTATGCAGCTCAGGCTGGCTTCAATCTCAAAGCATCCTTCCTACCTCAGTCCCGAGTGCTGGCTTAACTGGCGTGAGCCTCTGCCCCACTTCTCGCTATTGGCCGTCAGTTTTGCCCCCACAATACCTAATGGCTTTGGGCAGACTTGCATTGTTGCTGCCTGTATTTCTTTTTTAATGAAATATGTCTTTTCAAATCTTTTGCCAACTTTAAGCCTGAGTTTTTATTTGTTGTTATTATTTTAGAAATGTAACCCAGGCTAGTCTAGAAATCACCGTGTAACCCAGGCCAGCCTAGAAGTCACTGCGTGACCCAGGCTGGCCTCTAATTCTTGGCCATCCTCCTGCCTCAGTGTCAGTCCCCCAAGTGCCGGGATTACAGGAATGTGCTGGCAGGCCAAGCTCCTCATCTTACTAAATCGTGAGGGTTCTTTTCATGTCCTGGATTGAGTTCTCGAGCAGATTTGTTTTACATTAACCCACGCTTGGTGCTTATTTTTAATCTTAAACTCTTCAAAAGCAAGAGGACTTTTAATCTGAAGATCAGTTTATAGCTTGGAAACCTTACACAATGTCCTTCTTTGCTTTGGGGGGCCTTAGCGCTTGGTGTGTGCGTCTCACTGGCTCTGTGTTCACACCTGGGGCTTGCATACCGAGGTGTGTGTCTCACTGGCTCTGTGATCACACCTGGGGTCACACTTTGAGGTGTGTGTCTCACTGGCTCTGTGTTCACACTTGAGGTTGCTCACGGAGGTGTGCATCTCACTGGCTCTGTGTTCACACCTGAGGTTGCACGCCGAGGTGTGCGTCTCACTGGCTCTGTGTTCACATCTGGGGTCACACGCTGAGGTGTGTACCTCACTGACTCTGTGTTCACACCTGGGGCTTGCATACCCAGGTGTGCGTCTCACTGGCTCTGTGTTCACACCTGGGGTCGCACATCCAGGTGTGTGTCTCACTGGCTCTGTGTTCACACCTGAGGTTGCTCACCGAGGTGTGTGTCTCGTTGGCTCTGTGTTCACACCTGGGGTCACACGCTGAGGTGTGCACCTCACTGGCTCTGTGTTCACACCTGGGGTCAGCGATGTCCTGAGATGAGCTTGCTTCATTGTTTTATTAGGATTTTCTCTTCCACTTTTTTGTCTAAGCAGGTGGACATCCTACCACCTTCCTGCTGCCGTTTTATGAGAATGCTGTTCTTTCCCCAGTGGACTGTCTTTATTCCTGTGTGGGGAAAGAAACTGCTGCCGTAGCTTTGAAAATCTGGCTTACTAGTTAGTGATTCTTCGATAATCTGTTTGGAACATGTTTGTACTTTTTTGTTGTCCTTTTTTCCCCCCGCTTGGACCCTGGATCCAGCTTCTGGGACACACACTGCCGATGTTGTTGGGGTCAGGTGTTCTCGTTTCAAACCTGAGTCCTCTGATTACAGCTGCTACCTGGGAAAGTTAGGAAGAGTCCCGGGCCCATTGAAGCTGGACCAATGGCTACTGACCCCGCCTGGGCACAGCTCAGCCCACTGGGTACCAGGTGTGTAAATGGAGGTGCCAGCCTCCAGGGTGGTGTGCTAATCTGGGGTAACAACCTTGTCACAGAGATGAATTCTTCCTGGGTGTGGAGGGGGAGAATAGGAAAGGGGACCAAAGAGCAGGAGGAGAGGGACGAGGAACCAACACTTGAGTGAGGAGAAGAGAAAGAATGGGAGTAGGAGATGGAGGGGGAGGGAGGGAGGGAGGAAGGGAGAAGGAAGAAAGGAAGAAGGGATGGGGGAGGAGAAGTGGGAAAGGAGGGCAGAGCACAGGCACTCACACCCGTCTTGTCCTCTGGTACCCTGATCAGCTGCTGTTAAAAATAGAACCCACTCCTTGCAGATTCTCAAATGACACCCACCAAGTGCCCATTAACTCATCAAAGTGGCGATTCCAAATTGATTATCTCGAGTGTAAGACATAATAACATGTTCATCATGGGAAGTAATTAGCGGTGGAGTGGCCCGGTGGCTTGCCGCTACCGCCTGGTGCCAGCTCGCGACCCGCAACCGGCTGAGCTGAGCTGAGCTGAGCGGAGTGGCCAGTCATGTTCACCGGACCAGGCCATGGGGTGGGGTAGTGGGGAGTCATCCCTGCTCCTCCCCCGCCACCGCCAGCCTGCAGGGACAGTCAGGACTCCGTGGAGCTTGCTTGGATGTGGATTCCGGGCGCTTCCAACTGGCTGAGCTTGGGATGCGGGGCCCTGCACAGTTGCCTTGGAAACCGAGCAGCTCCACTGCATTCCGCTGACAGGCTCCCCACGCACCCCCTTCCCGCGCCCTGCGGGAAGATCAAGTATCTCCGAAGCGCCCTTCTCCGAGTCCCAAACTTGGGTCAGTGCCCATCCACTTGGTGAGGCAGATGAAGATAATGCTGGAGGGGAGTGTCTCTGGGAGAACGACTCCCAACGGTTTGCGGAGCAGGCAGCTTGTGAATGGGGGCAGGGATCTGGAAGCACCCTGCCGTCTTTTGGAGGGGGGCTTTGGTCCAGTTCGGTGGCACTGCTCAGCCTGTTCTTCTGTCGTCTTCCCCTGATCTCCTTGCCTTGGATCAGGAACCATTCGGAGGAGACTGGGCTCACCCTGGTCTATGGTGGAGGGGGTCCCCAAGCCCCTTCAAGTCTGACAAGCTCGTTTCCTGTTGGGCTCTCCGCTGAGTTGCTCTCCAGGGGGCACTGCATGGCCTGAGGTCACATGGGCAGTCCGTGCTGGGAAAGCACCCTCTTTGTGGGCAGCCCCCTTCTTGACTCCTTCAGAGACCTAGCATATGCCAGTTTCTTCAGAGCTGTTCTCCTGGAGAGCTTCTTGTCCTTTTTGACTAAGAGAGAGAGAGAGAGAGAAAGAGAGAGAGAGAGAGAGAGAGAGAGAGAGAGAGACAGAGAGACAGAGAGACAGACAGAGAGAGAGACAGAGAGAGAGAGAGAGAGAGAGAGAGAGAGAGAGAGAGAGAGAGAGAGAGAGAGAGAGAGGAGAGAAAGTGGAATATGGAAAGCTCTCTGCAGAGCTAAGATGGGTCACATGGTAGGAACTGGACTGCTTTACTAAGTGGCCAGGAAGGGCCACTCTGCGAAGGTGACATTTAAACTGAAACTCGGTGACAGAGAACCAGGAACCAGTGCTATGAAGAAGTGGACGAAGAAACTTCCAGACAGACAAATGATAAGACCTCAGGGGGCAGTCCAGGTTGGTACATCGGGGCAGAGATGAGGTCTCTGGGCGGCAGGGGGAGAGGCCAGGGTGCAGAGCCCCCGGCTCTCCAGTGAAGGGAGCTTGGGTCTGTTTCCAGAGACCATGGGAGGCCTGGAGAGTGACCTGATGTGATTAAAGACATGTTTATTTTTTTTTAAACAAATAAATTGCTTAGTATATTTAGTTATTGTGTGTGTGTGCGCATGTGTGTGTACAGCATACACACATACGTGTTCCACCATGAGCATGTGAAGTCAGAGGACAGTTAGCAAGGGTCGCTTCTGTTTTTTCCCTAAGTGGGTCCTGGGGCTCGAACTCGGGTCATTGGATTTGATGGTAGGTGCCTTTACCTGAGGAGCTGTCTCACCAACCCAAGGTAGGGTCTGTTTATTTGTTTGTTTTGTTTTTTAATCGTGGTGAAAAGTACATGACTTAAAGATGATCATTTTAATCACTTAAAAATATTAAATGACTTCAAATGCATTCAAAGTAATACTAGCTAACACCAAAGCCTCAACTTCCTGCACTGAAAGTCTGTCTCTATTAAACACGGACCCTGTCTCTCTGCGCCCCCCCCCGCAGTTTCTGACAGCCCCCACGCCACTCATCTGAATTTGATAACTTCAGGGAGTCTAAAGTAGACCCTCCAGCCTGTGCCCCTTGTCACTGGCTCACAGGCCTGAGTGGAATGACCCCGAGGTCCATCCATGGGGCAAGGATTGTAACTTACAACCTGTTTCTTAGTTTGCTTATCTGAGACGGGGACCATACTATGATGTGTAGGAGCTTGTAACCCTCCTGCCCCAACCTCCTGAGTACTGGGTTTAAGGAGGGGGACACCACCACACCACGGCCAGTTTACAAAGTTCTGATGTCCAAACCAAGACTTCATGCAAGCACTCTATGCACTAACCCACATCCCTAGACTACAATTCCATTTCTCCTAAAGTTGATACCCACATCTGTTCCGGACACTGGTCACTAAGCACATTTGACCCGTACTGTCCGTGCCTGAGACCTGCAGCCTGGCCTGATCTCCACCCTGGGAACAGAACCTCTCTGAGGTCTGCCACATTGTCCTTCTGTAAACTGGGTAGGCAGCGTGGCTGCCTTACAGGGATGTGGAACCCACTGAGATATCGGACCCCTGAGCTCAAAGCGGAGATAAAGGGGAGAGTGCAACAAAGTTGCAGTCTCCCAGAGGGGAGCGGATGATTGACACACGTGCCCCCCATCCAATCAGGGAAAGCCTTGGGTAGCCTTCTTGTACCCTAGGCCCTGGCTCCAGCTGCCTCTCCAGCACATAGTGGTCTCTGCTGTGGGAGCATTTCCTCTTGAGGATTTACATTGTTGACTGATGTGGGGGTTAGGTGGAGTGGAAGTTCCCTGCTGGATCACAGTTCAGAGGGACCCGGATGTCTCACTGAGAAGTGGAAGGAGACGAACAACTTTGATTAGAGTGACATGCCCCTTGGAGGATTGGGGGGAGCTTTATCCCTTCATGTACACACACACACGCACACACACACACACACACACACACACACACACACACACACACACCTCCAGGCCTTTGAGGGTACCTTAGGAGAAAGAAGCCTCAGGATGACTCTTGAAGGGGAGGGGCTGCCCAATTGTGGAAGATGGCCGTTCTGCTTCTCTCTGGGTTTGGACATCAGCACCCTTTGTCTACCGTGCTGGAAACTCTGAGGGGTAGTGCACTCCAAGTTCAAACGGAGGTCCCAGTTCATCGCACAGGTACGGGCAGCCTCCTCCAGGCTCAGTACCGCACTCAGCACTTGGTCCTGTTTTCTCAAGCCTGTGAGGCAGCTGTTGTTATCCACCCACTGTACAGAAGGAGAAAATGAGACTCAGAGAAACTGTCATGTCCAGTGAAGGCAAGGCATGGACCAGACTGTCTGGCTCCAGGGAGCTGCTCCTGTGCTCTCTACTGTAGAAAGACTTCTCCTCTGGGAGCCTGGTTAGAATATCCGGACCTTTTGCCGGGTCCTGACTGTCGGGGGACACCCCTAAGCACCCTCCCATACTCTGGAGCTGGCGATTCCTCAGGATGGCTACCATCTCCAAAGAGCTGTCAGAGAGAACTGTCTTGCCAATGGTGCCAGTGACCTGGTTCCGTTACCTTCACCTCTAGGTGTCACCCTCACCTCCAGGTGTGTGCCAGCCTTCTTCAGAGACAAAGGGCTTGGGCTTCAGGAAGCGGCAGCTGTGGTGGTGACAGCAGTGAGAGGAGGTGGGGCGGTGGAGGAGGGGAGGAATAAGGGGAGACGGGAGGAGGGAGGACTGGAAAGGGAGGGAGGAGGGGAGGAGAAGAGGAGGAACTGGAGGGGCGAGGTCCTCAGATCAGCTTCAACCTGACCTCATGCATCAGCCCCTTGCTAAACATTGCACACACACCCCTTGCACACACCCCTCGCACACCCACACCCTGCACACCCACCTTGCACATGCACACCTTGCACATACCACCTTGCACACACACCTTGCGAGTGCACACCGTGCGCACGCACCTTGCACTTGCACACCTTGCACACACACCTCACAGTGCACACCTTGCAGTGCACACCTTGCACACACCTTGCACACCCACCTTGTACATGCGTGCCTTGCACACATGCCTTGCACACACGCCTTGCGCATGCACACCTTGCACACACCCACCTTACAGCTCCCCTATGAAGCTGTCTTCTATACTCCCATTCTCAGGTGGGGAAACTGAGGCCCTAAGGGGTAAATGGTCTACTCAAAGTCAAGGTAATTGTGGGAGATGGGGGCTGGAATCCACCTGGCCATGCCCAAACTGTTCCTTCTTCCCCTCAGCCATGCTGCCTGCCAAGGGTCGCTCTCACAGAGGTTGTTTCTGGGCTGCAGGAAGATGGGACCCTAAGAGGGCCAGAGGACATCTCTGGGGGCTTGAGCAGGTCTCTTCCAGGCTGGAAGTGACGTTCACATCGTTGGGTCACAGGATAAGCAAGTCAGTGCATCAGGAATGGAGGCCAAGCTGAGCCCAGGTCTCTAGAGCCGTGGACTCTGCCCTGGTCACTCACAAACCCCGTTCACTTTCTGCTCTTTGTATAGCTGTTGGTTCATGGGAAGCCTGTGCCCCCGCCCCTGCAACTGTGGGCTCATGAGGGGTCACCTTCATATCCCATGTTTCCTCAGAGGAGAAGGGATCTGGGGTTCGTCTATGAGTCATCTCTTCCCTCCTGTCTCTGCTGGCTGCAGCTTGGTTTTAGATGTCCTTTCCTCCCACTGCCTGAGCACCGGCTCCAGCTACACGCTGTTCCTATGACAGTGGGAGGCCCGGAGGACCAACCAGGACCGCCTAGGTGCCTCCCACCTTGCTGAGTCCTGAGTTTGGGCTGTGCATCCTCTGCTCACACCTCTGTGGGGAAAAGGCCATGCAGCTGCTCACGCCTCTGTGGGCCTATCCTCTCAAGGTCCACGTGCATTGGTCCTCAGGTTGCTGTGCCCCAGCAACTCCAGGCTCCTTGGAGATGAGGCTTGCCAATATCTCAGAGGTGCTTGACAAATGCTAGTGATCCTTTGGGCATGTACCCAGGTCGAGCATAGCGCCGTCATATGGTCATGTTATTTTTGATCTTTGAGGACCGCCCCATACTGGTTCCCATAGTGGCTGCAGGCAGGGACACCTGTAAGCATGTTTACTGCGGACTCACAAGAGTCAAGTTAATGAATTGGCCTAGATGCCCATCACCAGATGAATGGAAAAAGAAAATGAGGTGCAGACACTGGACTTTTGTTCAGTCATAAAGAAGAGAGAAATTATGCCATTTACAGGGAAATGGGTGAAACTAGAGACATTCTCATGATGACATAGGCCAGTCTCAGAGAGACAAACAGTATGTGTCCTCTCAGATGGGGAATCTAGGTTTTGAAAATGTGTGCGCATGTGCATGCGCGAGTGTGCATATTCAAGTGCTCATGTGTGTGCACACATGTGTGGCTGTGTGTGCAAATGTGTGCACACATGCATGACTGTGTTTATGTGTGTGCGTGTGTGAGTGCAAGTGCATGTACACATGTATGTGACTGTGTGTGAGTGTCCATATGTGCACACACATGTGTGACGACTGTGTTTATGTGTGTGCGTGTGTGAGTGCAAGTGCATGTACACATGTATGTGACTGTGTGTGTGAGTGTCCATGTGTGCACACACATGTGTGACGACTGTGTTTATGTGTGTGCGTGTGTGAGTGCAAGTGCATGTACACATATATGTGACTATGTGTGTGAGTGTCCATGTGTGCACACACATGTGTGACTGTGTGTGCAAATGTGTGTGCACACACATGCATGACTGTGTTTATGTGTGTGTGAGTGCAAGTGCATGTACACATATATGTGACTGTGTGTGTGTCTGTGTGTGCATATGTTGAAAATAGAAGAGAGATTGATTATTTGAGAAGGACACCAATAGGAGCAGGGAGGGGACAGGAGAGGGGGATGAGGTGAACCTGGGCTCTTTTCCCGACCCACACGACTAGAAATGCCATAACAAAGCCCATCGCTTTATTCTATGGATACATTTTCTTAAAAAGAAAAAACATTCTGTCCTATACAAATTTGAAAAAAAAAAAGCACCCACTCATGTTTTCCATGCTGTTCTGTAGCCGGGGTGGCTGCTGTGAGCCCTTTAGCTGTTGCCCCGTGTGAGGGAGTCAATTTAACACATCTTGGGTTCTCTGGGATCTTCTTCTACTTCTTCATGTAAGTGGGAACATGGGAACTCAGATCCAGCAAGATGTAAACATTACAGAGTTGGGGTTTCCCCAGCCCCGCTGCACAGCCTCCTGCAGGAGAACAGACCATCAACAGAACTCAGCAGTGTCGAGGAAGAGCTCCCTCAACTCCTGCCCTCATCTCTCTCCTCAACCTGTTTTTCTCTTTACCTCCACTGAGTGTAAATCCCCCTCCCAAGGTCCTCCCCACTTCTACACTGATTTACACGCTGCTCTCGGACCCAGATAAAGCCTGGAGTGTCCATGCTGGGTCAGCCTTGCGCAAGCCACAGCCTTTGGGTTCGGGGACCCAGCAGGAACAGTGGCGGCAGCAGGTCCTGGAGGATGAAGATAACGTGTGATAAGCAGGTGCGCCCCTCCCTCTGTCCCCTTGGATACCCGATGTTCTTTATGGCCTTGCTCAGGTAGATCATTAGTACCATAAATTTTCTTATCTCCGATGCTTTTCCAATTACGGGTAACAACAGGAAAGCTGCCGTTGGTATCTAAAAGGTCACTAAGACATAGAGCCATTTGGGAAGGGGTGACACGTGACTGGCTTGTGTAAATCTCTGTAAGTTTTATGCACAAGTCAGGACAGAAATGTAAGTGAGATTCATAAAATATATCACGATTTACAGGGTTTCAGCGGATGAACGTGGGCTCTTCTCTGGCTGTTTGTGTAGGAGCTTGAATTGTTCTCTCCCTGTGTTTCACACACAGCTCCTGGACAAAGCCCCTAAAAGAGACTAGTGACCTCCTGGGGACATGGTGATGATAACTGGTGATGAGATAGGATGTCTGGGAAACCCTGGCTTCTTGGGAACACCTAAGACCCATATCTGTGTAGCCTCCAGCCAGCAGCTGGTGACATTGTCCTTCTGAAATCTCACGGTTGGGACATGGTGGCTTGACTTCATGCTTCCCAGTGTGGCTCTGAGCCTGCCTGTGCTGAGCCCTGGGAACTAGAGTTGATTAGTGGAAGGGTAGGTCCAGGTAATTTGTAAGAAATTTCTCGGACCTGGCATGATGCCACGTACATATAATTCCAGAATTTAGGGGAATGGAGGCAGGAGGATCAGAAATTCAAGGTCATTGTTGGTTACATAGTGAGTTCAAGGTCAGCCTGGGATATATGGGGCCCTGTTTCAGAAACAAGAAAGGAAAGAAAGAAGGAAGAAAGAAAAAACGGAAAGAAGAGAGGGAGGGAGGGATGGAGGGAGGGATAGAGGGAGGAAAAGGCAGCCTGCAGAGATGACTCATTGGTTAAGAATACTTATTCTTGTAGAAGACCTGGGTTTGAGTCCCACCCGGCACACAAATGGTGGCTCACAACTGTCCATACCTCCATTTCCAGTGGCTCTGATACCCTCTTCTGGCCTCCATAGGCACCAGGTACACACATGGTACACAGAACTATATGCATGCAAAACACTCATGTACATAAAATAAGTAAATTTACAAAGAAAGGATCAGGGGCAGAAGAGATGCTAGCAGATAAACCAAGGCCAGGCAGCTTGACGTCATATCCAGCAGGTGGCTCTGGGCCTGGCCCAGGATCAGCACAGACATTCTAGGGCTCACTGGGTAGAGGAGAGTGACCCTGACTTTGCAGCTAACTCAACCCCAGGCTTCCTGCTTCTTGCCACAGAGAGATTTCCTTCCGGGAGAAAGCTGATGTTTTCCTCCAGGGACCCTGCTACCCTCCTCACCCCCCAGATACATACTTGGAGGGAGGGAAGACAGGGCTGTCCCCTTGCTCTGAGGCCTCATGCGCTTCTGATGGCCTCTTTCTCCTTGTTAGTCTTTGTTCCCATTTGGATTTGTTAGATTTCTAGTACTGTGATAGACACCATGACCAAAAACAACTCACAGAAGCAAGAGTTTATTTGTGCTTATGGTTCCAGAGGGATAAGAGTCCATTATCGCGGGGAGTGAGGCAGCAGGCACATTGGCAGGAGCAGAAAGCTGAGCTCTTATCTCAACTGCAAACATGAAATAGGGCGTGGCTATATGTGCTTAAAGCCCGCCTCCAGTGACACACTTCCTCCAGCAAGGCCACACCTCCTAAACCTCCCAACAGCACCACCAGCTAGGAACCAGGGGTCCAATGCCTGAGGGCAGGGCCTCACCAACTATCCCACCACCCCCTCTAAGTGCCCTGCAATCCCTCAGGGTTGCAGAATGTTTGTTTAACTATACAAAGATGTGTTGCCTTTGTTTAACTATGTAAAGATGTGTTTCTGTGTTAACCTTGACTGCTTAAGGTACCTACCTGACTGGTCTAATAAAAAGCTGACCGGCCAATAGTGAGGGAAGAGGTACAGGCAGAACTCTGGGCAGGGAGAGTAAGGAGGAGGAGGGAGTTAGGCTCCAAGAAGTAAGAAAAAGAGATGACAGATGCCTGGGGCCAGCTGGCCAGACATGGAGGAAGCAGGAAAGCAGGACATACAGAAAGAAAGGTAAAAAGTTCCGAGGCAAAAAATAGATGACTAGAAACGGATTAAATTAAGTTAAAAGAGCTGGTGGGACAAGCCTAAGCTAAGGCCGAGCATTCATAATTAATAATAAGACTCCATGTCTTTATTTGGGAGCTGGTTGGCAGCCTAAAGACAATGCCAGCAGTCCCTCAGCAGGCAGCCCCACTCCGGGCTTCCTTCCACCGCATCCTCACCCCCGCTTTTAGGTTTGTAGACATTCTAGACGTTCCCAACAGCCCTCTGCAATGCCACGCCTTCGGGAGACCTTCCTGCCACCCCGATGGAGAGAGCTGCCTTCCACCCAGACACCAAACCTTCATGAGGTGTGGGCAGCTTCTGCCCTGGTGAAGTGGGGGCTCTTCTGGTCACCTGGCTGTTGCTTCCTCCTCACAGGGGCTACTGATTTCACCTCAGGGTCCAGGGCCGGGCATCTTGTGCACCCCAACTGGGACCTTATGACAGTCTTTTTTATTTCACCATCACCAGCCATTGCTCCCCTCCTTAGTGAACTGGCCAAGGCAGGATTCCCACTTTGTGCTCAGCAACTCTGTCATGCAGTTGTTGTGGGTGGCTCTGTCCTGTAGGGCTGGGGTCCATGTCTGCCTTTTCTCAGGGGCTTCTTGTCCGGCCCTTCCCAGCTGTCCTCTGAGAGATGCTGCAAGGAAGGTTCGGGCTGGGGCTGTAGCACCTTTGCAAAGCCCTAGGTCCATCCTAAGCATCGCATAAGCGCATAAACAGGGCATGGTGGCACATGCTGCTAATCCCAGCACTTGGGAGGTGAAGGCGGGAGAATCAGACGATCAGGGTCATTCTTGGCTACACAGAATGACCTAAACCTAGCCATTCTTCTGATTCAGACTTCTAAGTGTTGTGAATATATTCCATTCCTATGGTCACTGAAATTATATAAGGTGTCCAAAATATTTAGATGAAAATAATATGATTGATTTGAATTGATTATGAATTTTCTGGTCTATAAAGATCCTCACCGTCTGCAGAGTGCTCAGTTAACTTTGTTCTGCTCTGTTCTAGGTGAGAACACAGGTTTACAAACTTCCTTTGCCATGGGAAGAAAATGAGACCATCCCCTCCCCAACTGACTTCTTCTTCCTTTTCCTCTTCCTCTTCTTTGGTGTTTTGTTTTGAGACAGGGTATTGCTACATAGTTCAAGATAGCCTGGTACTCATTATATAGCTCAAGCTGGCATTAAACTCACAACAATCCCCCTGCCTCCAGTCCTAAGTGCTAGAGTTGCAGGTGTGCCCTCCACTTAAAATGACCTGTCCTTAGCCGGGCGGTGGTGGCGCACACCTTTAATCCCAGCACTCGGGAGGCAGAGGCAGGCAGATCTCTGTGAGTTCGAGACCAGCCTGGTCTACAAGAGCTAGTTCCAGGACAGGCTCCAAAACCACAGAGAAACCCTGTCTCGAAAAACCAAAAAAAAAAAAAAAATGACCTTTCCTTTTCCGTGGAGGAAGCAGGTAGGGGTAGGGCAGGGGCAAGTGTCCTCTGGTCCTCTCTCCTAACCGTGCCCTGGAGCAGCAGCGGGTTTGGCTGTGTGTTTCTGCAAACCCTTTGGCCTTCGTAGTTAGTCTCTTCTCTGCATTTGGGAAGCATGGAGGAAAAAGCTGGAGTTTTGTGAAGGTCACACAAGGGCTGTGGGGCCTGGGAGCCTCTTCCCACTGTGTTTCCAGCCATGGGATAAACACTTTGTTCCACCGCAGGCTCCCACCGCTCTCCCTGGCATCCCCAACAGAGGCCTAAAAGCCATGAGTCTTCCTCATCAGGAAATGGACCTGTAGAATATTCTGTGACCCAATGACTTCCCTCAAGGCTCAGGTCCACCATGATGTCACCCTGGGGACCAAGCCATTCACACATGGACCACTGAGGGCCACAGCGTCCAAACTCTAACAGTTTCCTTTTATGGAGATGAGGGTTTGGGGGCTGGAAGTACGGCTTTGTGGCAGAAGGTGTGAATGTCTTGAGTTCTGTCTCCAGCACTGAGAAAAGAAAGTTCTAGAACAAGATAGGAGTGCTGGTTCTCCAAAACTGGGATTGAACTAAACAGCATTGAATTACCACTTTCAGAAATATTGTTTTAAGATAGATAGGGTCTTGCTATGTAGCCCTGACTGGCCTCAAACTCTTGGAAACCCACCTGCCTCTGCCTCCCGAGTGCTGAGATAAAAGGTGTGCACCACCACACCTGGCTAAAATGGCTGTTCTTCTGCCATGCTGTTTTAGCCTTGCATGTGCACATCTGAGACTCCATAGGACCTGGGGAAGGGCTCTGAGCCAGGGAGTGCTGGGGTAAGGGGTAAAGAGCATGGTTTTTCTTCTTGCTTTCTCTACTTAGCAATAGAGGTTGGAGAATAATCCCACACCCTGGCTGAGTCACCTTGGGAACTGTCTAGACAGACCAAAGCCCGGGTAACAAGCTGAGACTCCTCCTCTGGCACCCACTGTCACCCAATGCCCAGGTCCTGCCATCCAGAGGCAATGCTGTTAGTAGTCCAAGTCCAGAGAAACTGGCAGCTGGGTCAGATGGTACTCCAGGAAGCCCTTCTGGTGTGTGGCAGGCTCACGGACCTCGGTTTGTCCAGTCTCCCCTCTGTGAGCCAACAGGCTTGTCTGGCTCTTCCCCCAGCAGGTGCAGCCCCTCGGATGGCTTTGCCTGTGGCCTCAGAGGGAGAAATGAGGCTGCCAGTGGTTTGCAGCCTTGGGCCTTTCAGCACTAACTGGTGCCTTCACCAGCTCCTTTGTCCCCGACTCACCTCAGAGCTTCCTAGCTGCCTTAATTCCACTATGGACTGGTCCTGAGGAGCCCCGCTACTGCATCCTGCCCTTAGCTTCCTGTCCCCCCTGGGGGGCCCAGGAGGTAGTGCTGACCACACCTGCCGCCCCTGATCTACCTGCTGCCCAGCAGTCCCAGCCTGACGCTGTCCCTAGCTTTGCTCTCCCCTGACTCCAGCCTAGGCCCTTCTACCCCTGAGCTACTCCCCAGCCTGACTCTTTGCCCCTGGAATCAGAGAGTAGTAATAGGTAGACCCCATTCCAGTTGTCTAACTTGGCTGCGGAGTGGCTTGGAAGAGACCCCTTCTTAGTGGTCGGAGAGGGGCAGGGAGAGGACTCCCAGGATCCAGTGAGTTGATAGCCCTGGGAGTGTGTACTGTGCTCTGTGTGTGTGTGTGTGTGTGTGTGTGTGTGTGTATGTGCTGGTTAGTTCAACAGGCTCCTACAAGGATGGCTAAAATCACTCTTGACCCTTCCTCTTTGTCCCAGTCCCAGAAGCCCCCAGGAGCCCTGCAGCCTGGACTCTTCCCCGTTCTGAACCAGTTCCTTCCTCCAGCATTCACAGACTCAGTTTTATTTAGTTGTAAACCAAACTCTGGCCTGGTCTGGATCAAGGACCCGGGAAGCAGTTTTATGAAGGGGTTTTGCAAGCCAAGGGGATAACTGTCCTCAATTCAGAGAAATCTCCCTGGACAGAGTGACTCTCAAGGGCCCTTGTTTTAAAGAAAGGAGAGAGAGAGAGGAAGAGAGAGAGAGAGAGAGAGAGGAAGAGAGAGAGCCCACAGTTAACACCTCCCCCAGCTAGAGGAGCCTGGTTGGGTGTGTGGAGTAGGCCCCAACCCCCACCTCAGTCATGGGGACCCCCCCCAAATAATCCTCCCGAAGAGAGGATAATTAATTCAAACAGACCCTCATCCATCCCGGGCTGGGCCCTTTGACAAGGAAGAGGCGGGAGGCGCAGGCAGAGTGGAGCTCAGAAGTCTGGCAGGCTAATCCAGGGCTCAGGGCGAGCTTGTTCCGGCCCTAATGAGACTCCCGGGCATCAGCCAGGTCTGCTTTGTCTCTGGCGGATGGGGAGGAGGGCGAGACCAACTTTATTTCCGAATCTGGATTGACTCACAGAAGTAGCATCGGACTTGAAGGGCACCTCATCTATCTGTGGCCCTCGCTGCATGAAATTGTATTGGCTCGCCACTTGCTATCTGGCTGGGCGCAGCTGGGCCGTAAGTCATCGGCGATAACGTTCTTTATTATACCGCCGTGTTTATGAACTGTGCCTGCAAGGGAGACGATAGAAATATGCAGCCGTATGCAAAGGCGGAGGGAAGGGGAGGGGGAGCATATGCTAGTTGCTAGGGCAACCATGGGGCTATTTTGGGCATCAGATTTTTTTTTTCCTGGTGATAAAAACCATTTTCTTGGGCTGGCTGGCCTTTCCCCTCCCCCTTCCTGAGCAGACTATTTAGGAAAGAAGTGACTTAATTTCTTAATTAAACATTATGCTATCCCCTCCCTTACCTCCTTCCAGAATGGATGGGAAAATAGAAAGGTGTTGGTGAGTGTGCCTGAGTGGAAGGGCACCAGTGCCGTGATGGAGAGGTGTGAACAACTCCCTAATCTTTGCTGATCCCCGCTGCCTCCCCCTCCACACACACACACCCTCCTGCCTCCACCGACTTAACTGTGATAAACTCCCCCAGTCCTAGACCTGAGCGCAATCTCAGGAGCTCCAGGTGCTTGTAAGCAAGAGGCATACCAATGAGCTGGGGGGGGGGGGCGTCTGGAAGGTGACTGCATCCCTGAGAAACAAAAGCCAGGGCGATGCTGGCAAGCCACCCTACTCTGTCTCCATCCGTGATGTGGGTATCTCTGTGGGCAAGGGGGGCAGGGTATGTGTGTGTGGGAGCTTGAGCTGTTTACTCTAGCCTGGTTAGCTCCATGCCCAGTCCCAGCTGCGGGTGAGGCTGGTGGCCGGCTGGCTCTAGGCCCATGTTCTGCCCATAGCCCAGAAGCCTTCTCCTTGTTTTTGGTTTTCAAAATAGGGTACCCAGCTGGCGACAGCCTGGGGACTTGGTGGCAAGGCAAAATCAGGTGCCCTCTACTCTCTGTGGATCAGAAGCTGGAGCTCGGTTTGGATCGTTTCCCGAGGGGCCATGATGCTGCTGCCCCATAGAAATCACACTGCTGGATCTTCCCATCTTCCTACCCGATGCTATCACACCTCTGTCTCATGGTCTTGGGTGCTCAGGACGTGAACACAGTCAGGGAAGAGATTGTGAATGCTCCTCCCACTCTGTCCAGCCTTTGCTTGCTGCCCACCTGCCTGGCATGTTCTGGGTGAGGCAAGAGAAGCCCACAGGGTATTGGGTTCTTTGCTTCAGCACCAGGCTGAGACTGGAAGGGGGGACGTGGGTACCCAGCAGTCCCTTTCCTTTCTGGTGTTCAGACTTCCCTGTTCTGCTGACCCTGCCCAGACACTCCATCTGGGGCAGGCATGTGCTGGATGCCCCAAGGATAGGGACAACTGGACACTCTCTCTTTGTCTGCTGAGCACTGATGTCAGGTCTAAATCATTCACCTGGATCTGGAAGCATCTTCCAGGACCGAGTGGGTTCTGGAAGATTCTCTAAGTGTTAAGGTGGGTGGGCAGAACGCAGGTGGCTAGAATGGCATTTACTGCGTGGTTTGAATGGATGTGCACCACACGCATGCCGCGATCAAAAGAGGGAGGTTAGAAGAGGTGTCAGATTCCCTGGAACTGGAGTTACAGATGGGAACTGGCTCTGGAATATCAGTTACTTGATATGGGTGCTGGGGACTGAACCCAAGTCCTCTGAAAGAGCAGCCAGTGCTCTTAACTGCTGCGCCATCTCTCCAGCCCCCTATGCTTTGTTTTTAAAACAAACTTGTAATTGAATATTATCCAAGGAATATGTATTTGTGTATATATATATATATATATATATATACCTCAGAAACTATAGGAAAGTATAGAAGAGCAAACAAATGATTCACGTTTTTTTTTTTCCTGCCCGGAAATGAAAGACTCTTTTCTGCCTTTCTTATTCTCCTCGTTTATTTCCACAAACTTGAAATACATTGTATCTAGCTTTTTCCGGCTCGCCCTGGAATCCCTTACATGGTTCTCAGCATACATCTGTTTTCCTTAGTGGCTGCATGCAATTTTACAGTGTGGATGGATCGCAGTGAGGCGGTCTGTGTGCGAATAAATTATTTTCCATGTCTTTCTCTGGCTGTGCAAGTGGCAGCTTGTGATTTCAATACCAACCGAAGCCGGAGCCTGGAGCCAGGCAGGGGTGAGCCCCTTTGTCTTTGACGCCTGGCACTAGAGCCAAGGCTGCTGTGAGAAGTCTGTCAGTCAGTGGAGACTGAAGTTATCTTCTGCAGTGACATTTGGGGGTAACAGACCAGACACCCCTCTTGCCCCAGGACAGCTGGCAGCATTTGGCATCTTGGGCAGTGACAGAGGCGGAGTAAGAAGGAAGCTGAAGCAAAGCCTCCTGGGAATGCAATGAGCTGGAGCTGGCAGAGGAGCGAGTTTTCTGTGCTTCCGTTCTGATTGCCAGTCGAGGATTGCTCTGAGAGCTGCCTTTTGCTTTGGGGGACCTGCATGCCGTGTCCTCCCTCCTGCATGGAGAGAAGTGGGCTAGTGTGGAGTCCCGGGTGACAGTTTTGCTCTGTTTCTTTCCCTCTATTTTGGGTCCATACACTTGTGCAATATAAAGGAAACCATGACGTCCCCGAGTGACTCCCAATGATGCGCCCACCTGCTCGTTTTCCTTTGATGCTTCTTCCTTTCTTTTTAAGGAAAGATTTTATGTTTGATTTATGTGTATGTCTGTGTGTACATGCCTGCAGCTGCCCTGAGAGGCAAGAAGAGGGGGACAGATGCCCTGAAGCTGGAGTTACAGGTGGCTGTAACGCTATGTAGGTGCTGGGAGCCCAATGTAAGTCCTCTGCAAGTTCTCTTAGCTGGGGAGCCATCCCCGGGGCATAGCACTTCACAGATGTGCTGTGGAATCCTCCTGGACACTGTAAAGATTTGCCACTCAAATTGGTTTAATCAAACGCTGATTGGCCAGTAGCCAAGCAGGAAGTATAGGCATGGCGACCAAACTAAGGATGATGGGAAGAGGAAGCCAAGTGCGAAGGGAACAGGAGAAGAACATGCGCCATGCTGATAAAGGTACCACCGCATGGCAGAGTGTAAACAAGGAATATGGGTTAACTTAAAATATAAGAACTAGTTAGTAATAAGCCTGAGCTATTGGTTGAGTATTTGTAATTAATATGAGCCTCAGTGTGGTAATTTGGAAGTGGCTGCCATGTATTTGGGAGCAGGCGGTTGAGACAGGAAACTACATTTACAATTATGAATCTTGGCATACAGATAGCTGCCATTGGTTCTGGAGGAGAGTCCTCTCAAGAGAGGATTTGTTGACTCCCTACACTCAAAAGGTCTCCCTGCTCTGTGTCCTGACCCCTCCCCTAGGGAGATGCATCGTTGTCATCCACGGAGAAGGGAGAGTGTGGTGGAGGTCATGCTACAAAGGGGCTTTGGCAGTGAGGATCCTCCTTCAAAAATTCATGTCTTGCTTCTGGCCACTAGGGACTTAGAAGAGAAAGATGAGGGATTGGAAATGACAGCTTTAGACTCCACTAGAGCCAGCAGTGTATGTCCCAGCCCTTGGGAGCAAGAGGCAGGAAGGTCTGACGTTCAAGGTCATTCTTGGCTATATTTGGAGTTGACTGGGCTAGATAACCTATATCAAAAGCAAGCAAGCAAACAAACAACTAATATTTTAAAGATGAAGGCAGGCAACTGGTCAACTACAGCCTAGAAAAGAATGAACAGCATCTTGGGGCAATCGTTGCTGCAATGAAATGCCATGACCAAAGAAACTTGGGAGGAAGTCAGAACAGGAACTCAAACAAGGCAGGAACTCAGAAGCAGGAGCAGATGCAGAAACCATAGAGGGTGCTACTTATTGGTTTGCTCAACCTGCCTTTTTATAGAATCCAGGACCACCAGCCCAAGGATGGCACCACCCACAATTCACTGAGCCCTCCCTCACCAATCACTAATAAAGAAAATGCCCTACAGCTGGATATTATGGAGGCATTTTCTCAATTAAGTTTCCCTCCTTTCAGATGACTCTAGCTTGTGTCAAACTGACATAAAACTAGCTAGGACAAACAGGGTGTCAAGAGAATCCTTGAACCGAAGCAAGGATTTCCCAACACATACCTCATAAGGGGTTAAGATTCTTAATATGTAAAGTAGCCTATAACCTAATAACAATAAAACAAATAGCCCAGGAGAAAGTGGACAAAAGCTGGGAATGGCGGTGCCCAGCTGAAATCCCAATACTCAGGAGTCTGAGGCAGGAGGATCACAGTAGAACCTATAAAACAGAACAAACTAAAAAGCAGACAAAGGGCTTGAATAGACAGATCCCAAAAGGACAGAGGATGGTCAATGCAGACATGGAAAGATGTTCATCAAGCACGAATCAGAGTGACAGGACCTGTCACCTCCCCCATGTGAGTTTTATAAACTACGAGCACCTTATGACCCAGTGAACTCACTTCTGACTCTGATCCAAAAGGTCAAAGGTAGGATTTTGAAGGAACCACTGTACCACCTCACCAATGCTGACTGCCCAGGGACGGTGCTTGGGTAGTCAGTATATGTACACACCTGTGATGGATAAGGGACCGTGCTTGGGTAGCCAGTGTATGTACATAGCCATGATGGAGTATTTCACCTTAAAAACAACTAAGTCCTGTCATATGAGACAACATGGATGAGCCTGGAGGACACCAGGAAGACCAGCCAGTAACAGAGAGAAATACGTGAGTCCACTCAGCTCAGCTGAGTACAGACATCAAGGTTTAAAGACTCAAAACTTGGTGGCTGGAGAGATGGCTCAGAGGAATAGAGCACTGGATGCTCTTCCAGAGGTCCTGAGTTCAATTCCCAGCAACCACATGGTGGCTCACAACCATCTGTAATGAGATCTGGCGCCCTCTTCTGGCATGCGGGCTTACATAGAGGCAGAATGTTGTATACATAATAAATAAAAATCTTTAAAAAAAAAAAAAAGACTCAAAACTTTACAAAGCTGAGGTACAACAGGAGCCACCGGGGCCTGTGGGAAGAGGAACTGAGAATCTGTTGTCATCTGCACTTGAGGGAGCCTCCTGAATCCATCTGCCTTGTGTATACAGAAGTCACCAACTATACAGCCAGCCCTTGCTCTTTGAAGCTTCTGCGGCTGGGAACACGGCATTGCCACTGTTTGTAAAGCCCTCTAGGGACTTGTTGTGGCCCACCAAGAGAAGGTTAGAACAGCCAGCAACAGCAGTGCAGTAGCCGTGCTAGTTCTTGGTTTACATTCTGATTGGCCGATTGATGGATTTATGGTTGATTGATATTCATGTCCATGCACTTGAATACATGCCTGCATGTGTGAGCACACATGCCACAGTACGCCTGGAGCCCAGAGGGGAGCTTGCAGGAGTCAGTTCTTTTCCACTATCCAGGTTCCGGGGAGCCAGCTCAGGTGTTAGGTTTGGCAGCCAGTGCCTTTGCCCTCTCAGCCATCTCACTGGCCTCAGTTCCTTGGCTTCTTGGCCTTAGTCAATGGCCACCAGATGACATTCAAAGCGGGAGGAACTGGTTGGAGGGCGGGGCTTCTTTGTCTTAGCTTGGCTGGCACACTAGTGGTCATTCTCTGCTGTGGTGTCATGGAGTGTTTACTCGGGGGGTGAGGGCCCCCATCCTGGTCTACTAGGTGCATGTAAGACACCCAGTGCTGGCAATCACAAATGCTCTCAGGCTGCCGGGAGACTAGAGGACTCAGTGAGCCCTTTGCACTCTTCCCTAAATCCCCAAATACTCCCAAGTAAATTGCTCAGCTTCAATGTGGCGACCCATGTCTTTAATCCCAGCACCAGGACGCTGAGGCAGAATTGCAAGCTTTGGCCCAGTCAGATGAAGTTAAATGTCGTTGGGAGAGGTTGGCCAAATTGCATCTCCTGATTAATACAGAAAGATATGAACGGGGAAAGCAAGAACTCAAGGCAACAGAGCACAAGAGGGCAAACCACACGACGAGGCTCGGTTTTATTATTCCACCTCCTCTGATAACAGTTATGAGTTTACAGCTCAGCAAGGACGCCTGGCTCACAGGCAGCACGTTCAAGGGAGTAGGAAGCACAGCTTTGTTATTTTTCTTCAGAAAAATGTTAGAGGTGTGGGAACATCATTTGCCCTACGTTTTCTTTAGGAATCGAGGAAGGTTGTAGGCATTCATTCCTGTGTTCTGTCCCACATCTGCTGGCATGCCAAATGCCCTTCTTAAGAAATACCAGAATTGGATGTTGCCATGCCCATGTGATAAACTCATTACATCATAACCTTGATCAAACTCGAAGTCCACGGGGATATTGGTCGGCACGAGCTTCCATATTGCTCTCCCACTACTCGCCCACCTGGGACACCCTTGCTGGTTCCTGTCAGATACCCTCCATGCCCCACAACTGGTCAGTCAGGCCACCCTCCATCTGTCTCTCGGCCCTGGCTAACGTGATCTTCAGACATGACGTGGTTTCAAAAGTGAGGTGCAAGCTGGAGGTGGCGGCTCTCGGTGTAATCTCAGCGTTTATCAAAAATTCAATCATCCTCAGCTCTCCAGTGAGTCCGCAGCTTGCCTGACCTACAGGAGACCCCGTGCCAAAGCAAACAAACTGAATGAATACGGTCAGGA
This sequence comes from Chionomys nivalis, assembly GCF_950005125.1. Lineage (NCBI taxonomy): Eukaryota > Metazoa > Chordata > Mammalia > Rodentia > Cricetidae > Chionomys > Chionomys nivalis. The sequence continues at coordinate 97,744,479 of NC_080092.1, forward strand.
CCATTGAAACGTCTTTCATCCGCTGGAACATGCCTTCACTAAATGAAGTTTCCAAGATTCGTTACAGAGTGAGAAAAACAAGAGCAGAGGCAGTGAACATGGCAAACTCGGACATGTGCAAAGAAACAGAAAGCAGAAAGCATACATGTCAGTCACCTGTGCACGAACATGTCCGTAGGGACCACTAGGAGCCTCTCGTCACGGTTGTCCGGGGAGCTGCAGGGGGAAGAAGACAGATCTCGGACTTTAACTCAGTGGCCTCTGGCTGGCTCCCCAGCATGCCTTGTCCCAGCGTCGCTTGGGCTTTTCCAGAGCAGAGCTCTGGGGATGCCACGATAGGTTTCTAAGGTAGTTTGAGGGTAGAGAGGGTTAAAACCACAGAAGGCCCTTCAAACTAATCACTGTGACAGATACTTAGCTGTCATTGTGTCAGGATGGTGGACAGGAAAGAACCCAAACAGGAGAGGGTTGATTTCGGCTTAGAGTCTGGAGGGATACAGTCCATCATGGTGAGTCACAGTGTTGGGAGAGAGGCAGCTGGTTACACTGTAACCACTGTTAGCAGGCAGAGAGAGGTTGACAATGTTGCCCTTCCTCCCTTTTGTTCAGTCCAGGACCTAACCTGTGGCATGGTGCCACCTGTGTTCAAGATGAGTTTTCCTGCCGGGCGGTGGTGGCGCACGCCTTTAATCCCAGCACTCGGGAGGCAAAGGCAGGTGGATCTCTGTGAGTTCGAGGCCAGCCTGGTCTACAAGAGGTAGTTCCAGGAGAGGAACCAAAAGCTACGGAGAAACCCTGTCTCGAAAAATAAAAAAAATAAAAAAATAAAAAAAAAATTAAAAAAAAAAGATGAGTTTTCCACCCCAGGTAAGCCAGTCTAGAAACTCCCTCACAGATGTGGCCAGAGGTTTTCCTGGGGTGATTCTAGAACCTGCCAAGTTGACGGGTAAAGTTAGTCATAACATAGGACAAAATCACTGCCTTATATTAGTAACAAACTTAAGCCGGGCAGTGGTGGCACATGGCTTTAATCCCAGCACTCTGGAGGCAGAGACAAGGGAATCAAAAAAGTGAGTTCAAAGTCAGACTGATCTACAGAACAAGTTCCAGGACAGCCAGAACTGTTATACAGAGGAACTCTGTTTCAAAATCACATAAACACAGACAAAACAAATGTAGGGGTTCAGAATGGTGTACCCTCACGCAGCAAGTGTCCCCAGTGTGTGTCCTTTCTCCTGCCACATCCAACTCTGGTGTGAGAGAAGGGGTGGCGGGGAAAGGACATGAAGATGGCTGTGTAATAGAGGAAGGGAGAGAGACAGAGACAGAGAGACAGCTAGAGAAGGCGAGAGACAGAGGAATAAGAGACTGAGGTAGAAAGTGGAGAAAGAAACAGAGAAAAGGAAAGAGAGATAGGGGTTCAGACAGGGCAGCGCCATTACTCTCAGAGAGAACACGTCCTGGCTGTGATAGTTCAAACAGGAAGGCGCCTCCCCACCCCCACCAAGCTCACGTTTTTGAAAGTGGTCTCCAGTTGTTGGCTGTTTGGGGAGGGTGGGGAAGTGTGGCCTTGACGGAGCGGGTGTGTCACTAGGGAGGGTGTTTCAAAACCTTGCACAGTTCCCAGAGTGTTCCCTCCACCTCTTGACTGAGGTCTGAGATGTGAGCCCCCAGACCCCTGCTCCTGCCAGCTGCTGCAATGCTGTCCTCATCGTGATGGACGCTAAGCCTATGCCTTTCCCCCGTGGGCTGTCGAGAAGTGACAGATGCTGGTCCAGCGCCTCTGAAGAGGGCATGCAGTGGGGTCTCCAAGAATCTGCCAAACCGCACTCTGGTGGTGGGGAGCAGCAGCCTGTGCTGCTGCAGGCAAGAGGGGTGGTCTGTGGAGAGGTATGGGCGACTCCAGTCTGAGGGTACTACATCGGCCAAGGATTTCTCTGGACCTGGAGGAGGGACAGGACTTAGAGGCCAGGATGGCGTAGGTAAATAGATCTTTGCCTGGCCTGTGCTGGTTATGTGAAGAGATTTTTCCCTCTGCCAGGCAGGTCCAGCCTGTTGGCATAGCGTTGACATGTTGTTATCACTGAGGACCATGCACTGAAGTTACAAAAAAAATTTTTTTTCTCTTCCCCCGGATTATTTTTCTTATGTTTGGAGTAAGTTCACAATTTCATGTTGTGCTGAATGCCGCACAGGCCACAGGCTGGATATGCCTGCTCCCAGAACCTTCCATTTCCCTCCAAGCAGAGTTCTGACCCGAGCTGCTGACCCAGAAGATAAAATGAAAAGACAGATAGACTGGAAAGTTCATTTTGGCTTAATCCAGGTGGAATTTCATCGGATCTCCTGGAGAGTTTGACAACACAGCGATGAGGGGGAGGGAGCTCCCGGAGGGGGATGGGAGGACAGACACTTCCTCAGGTGGGCAGACCTTGAAGCGTGGTGGAGAAGGGACTGCTGCCACGGGGTTTCCCGGGACCCAGCCTTAGGATGAAGGGCGGGACCTCCCGTCTTCATTCTCCAGGAAGTGATTAGCCCGACAGACCTGTTGTCCTCCGGAGGAGCAGGCTACTGGCGGGTGTAATTACCCGTTCACTCTGTTATTAGCTGGGGTAAGAGACGGAGGCACTGGGCCTGTTCCTGCATTTCAAAGCTCACTCGCACACCCGCATCTCTGATATTAAACACAATGAGACTTTTTTGAATTCAATTAAGCATTTGCCTACTGTGACTCTTAATTCATCGCAAATTGTCTCAGTAAATAATCTTCATCAAAAGTCAGAACCAATCCCCATTAGTTGTTTAGATTAATTAATGGGTCCCCCCGGAGCCACCCAAATGAATTCAATTTGAACGTCAACAACTTGCGGTGGAGTTTCCCAGGCCGGCATTAAGACAATATCAAACCTGCAATAAGTCACATTTAAAATGTTAATTCAGGGAAGCTTTCCATTTACAGTATTTAATTAAATCTTTAAATAAACGGCGCGGGCTCAGGACCAGATGGTTCTGCATTTTCATTGTGGAGTGGAGCTCGAAGTCATCGAGGGAAGTATATTGGAGGCGTAGCATAGATAAGCAGGATATATGGAGCAATAAAATCTAATCTGGTTTCCGGGGGGAGATTCGGAGTGTGTACACAACCGGGGCTCAAATTGTAAGTTAATTACATTAACCCCGGTGTACTCGGGGGTCTGAGCAGCCCGAGATGAAATTAGTCTTTTTCCTATCCTAAGATTCTTTTCAACTTCACTATATTAATTTTTAGCCAAATACTTACTCATAAGGAAAATTGAAGTTAATGTAACCAAAGATAAAGGAACGCAGCCTTAATATTCTGAAGGGATTACGGAGACCCGAGGAAACGCGCTGTGCAAATGTCACCGGCTTGGAGTGGATTTATGCTGCGGGGTAAGGGGAGCGATAAAGATGCTAAGGAGATCTTGCCCTGCCTACCGCCCCGCCCTGCCCATCGCCGCGCCCCTCCCGGGTTCTAAAAGAAGAAAATGCAGTCTTTGGGCCCACACAGTCCTCGAGAGGTCCACGGCGGTGCCGGGGAGCGACCCGGGTCTCAGAAGGAGCCAGAGCTTTGTGTCTGGCTTTAGACAGGTGACCAGCCAGGGGGCTAGCTGTGGATTGCCTCCGCTGACTCTTGAGACCCCCAAAGAAGTGTGGACTTTCAGAACTCAGCCGCTTGCCATTCAGGCTTTGAGGGAAGAGGCTGGCCACTTCTCAGCCCTTTTTTCGGGGTGGGGTACCCCAAAGGATATTTTGTTCCCAGCCATGCGGGGGTGTTCCTTAGTACACACCAAGCCTCCATCACCCAGGGCTGCCAGGACTGTCGATACTGGGTGTGGGCTTTCTTTGTGTGGGCGTGGCCAGAGAGCAGCCGTCAGCGTTACCCTGTTCTGCCCCACCTTGTGCTTTGAGACGCTCTTTGCTCTTTCGTTGAACCTGGGGACTCATTGATTCATCTTGGAAAACTGGCCAGTGGGCCCCACCTCCCCAGTGCTGGGATTACAAGCGCCCACCACCACCCCTGGCCTTTTACATGGTTCTGTACAAGGCCTTCAATGCTTGCACACTTTAGCAAGTGAGCCATCTCGAGCTCCTTAATCTCCTCTTACAAATAAACAAGAATGTGTGTCAGTGTTTTGCCAGCATGTGTGTCTGTGTACCACATGTATACAGTTCCTAAGGAGGCTAGAAGAGGGTGTTGGGTCTCCTGGATATGGAGTTACAGATGGTTGTGAGCTGCCACAGAGGTGCGCTTAGCTGTTGAGGCATCCCTTCAGACACTGTCTCCTCTTACTCAGAACTGCCTTGGTCAAGGCCATGCTGAGTGAGCAGGTGGACCTGGGAGCTCTCAGGCACGCTCGGGGACCTAGGTCTGAGGATGTCTTCTGTGGTGAGGGCTGCTGCCCTCTTCCCTCTCCCTCCCAGCAGGGGTTTTCTGTCCAGCTCAGACCGGTGGGAGAGATAATCACGACCTTCCAACTGGGGTCACACCTGACCTCTGGCCCCAGTTCATCCAGCTCTTGCAGAGAGGATCAAGCAAGGAATGCTTCCAGCACGCAGCAGAGGCTGTGCCGGTCGTGGTTTTTCTGGTTGCCAGGTTTGTAAAGGGCAAATCAAATGAAGAGAAGGAGAAATCGTCATTTCTAGTGACTTCAGGTATGGTTGGCTCCGGGCGCTAAAGTCAGCTGGTGTCGCTGTGATTCACTGCTTTTTTTGTGTTTGTTTCACTCCTGGATGGGACCTTTGCCTATGATGAACCCTGGCAGAACCTTACCTTATACCAAATATAATGCCATTTGAAAGGCACTTCCCTCCAAGTCCCCAATAGGTCTCTGGAGAAGCCAGTCACAGAGCACTCTGGGCATGTGTCCACCCATCATGGCAGTTGGCATTGGCGTCACAGATGCTCTCGGGTTCCAGGTCTATCTGGCACCCCTATGTGTGCAGAGGCAAATAGAGCTGGACTCCTGCCCCTGGGCTCTTCAGTGGGTATTTCCCAAGGTCACACTCCAGACACAACCTCAGCAAGTCGGCCTGAAAGCCTGGACTTGTGGCAGGTTCTGCGGCTTTCCCCAAGGTTCTGAGCCGTCATTGCTCTCAGCTAGCTGTGGGTATATGTGCTCAGTTCCAGCTTCCCGGAGATGTCTCTCCCAAAGCTACTCCCAAGCTGTGGTTCTAGGTGTACACCTCCGTACCGGGTTAGGCTGTTCTGGGGATGGACTCCAGGGCCTTGTGCAGGCTAGGAAAGCTCTCAACCATCTAAGCACACCCGTAGCCCTGAGACAGATTTTCTCCCAGTGGTACTCTCTGCAAGCATCTTTCTCTCAGACTGTCCTGTTGGTGGTGGCCAAACTAGGCTGTTTCCTTCGCACGGGGTCCCAGCGGATGTAGACTCTGTACTGAGCTTGCATTTGGGGCTCCTTGCTCAGCTGGAGCGTCCCCAGCCTCATTCTGCCCCCCCCTCATTCAATGCCCCTGGACAGCTTCAGGAGGGATCCTCTCAAAACTACTGTCTGTCCCTCATCTCCACCCCCTACACCCCTGCTCCCAAATGACAGTACTGACCCTCTGTCCTCAAGTCCAGGTCATGCCCTTGAGAGTCTTCCCAGCCCATTGCTTGAACTCTTTAACCCCTTCAGCGCTGAGTCAAGGGGCACACTCCCGAGCTGCTGGTTTTTCCTGTTGGGCTGCCCGGGTAACCCAGTCAGGGGAAGGCAGCTTCTCCTAGGAGGCTTGTGCACCGACCAGACTGTGTTTCTCTCAGCCCTTTATTTTGGAACCGTGGGATTCTTGGGCACTCTGAGTCATAGCCCAGGGCTCCCAGAGAATGGCAAGGGGTGGCGCTGGCCGCTCACTGGCTTCTTCTACACTGGCCCTGTCGTTCCATTGTGAACAGCGTTTAGGATCAGGAAATGTGTTTGGGCCCAGTGTGGTGGCTCCAGAGGCAGAGATAGACAGGTCTCTATGAATTTGAGCCAACTTTGTCTACATAGTGAGTTCTAGGCCAACCAGGGCTGCAGAGTGAGACCTTATCTCAAAAAAAAAAAACGTTATCTCTGCACCCTTCACCATATGCTTTGTCCAGAAGCCACAAGGAAATACCTCTCTGGAGCGTTTTATATGAATCAAACTATCGGCAGGTGTTTATTTCCTTCTTGGAGACAGCATCTTACTTGCTTTGCTCTGTGGCTCAGACTGACCGCAAATTCATGATCCTCCTGCCTCAGCCTCACATGTTCCAGGATTACAAGCATCTGCTACCGCACTTGGCTTAAACCAAACTTTCAAACATTCTGCCCCCAGCCCAGCCTGGCACACCCATTTTTGTGTTGAAGATGGTTGCATCTAAATGCAATGTTTCAGAAGTGAGCTGAGCGTATTCCCAGCAGGGAGAATGCCAGCTTTCCAGAGGGTTCTGACTGAGGTCTGGACCTGACTAGAATCTTGTTCTGGAGAGCACAAGCTAACACAAATTGCCTTGCACTCTGCAATTGATGGGACGCAGACATCCGGTCCAATCTGTCCCATGCTCTGTGGACTCGGTGGTGGCCCTGGTCAGCTTCAGGGATGACCTACAGTACGCCCTGTGACTTGAAGCTCTCCACGTGATACTGAGTCCCATCTGAGGTTCTGAGGACTTCTCTGCCATGTAGGGAGGGGCGAAGGCACCGGGACACAGCCTGGCTGGCTCCTGATTCCTGGACTCACTTTAGCCCTGTGACTGGCATGTGACTGTGGAACAAGGCCAAGGGGCTTTCCTGAGAGTCCATCCCACTTGCACACATCTGGAGAGCATCAGCAGAGGCACAGAGAGAACTCTGTGTAGTGAGAAGCGGTTCCATCTCCCTTATGCGGAACCCTTTTATGGACGCCAAGTCCTTCTGTCCTTAAGGGACTTAGGCTCCTTCCCAAGTTGTCAGTTATTGAAATAACCAGTCATGCTGGGGGAGGGCCGGCTAAGTTGAAAGTGCACGGGGGTGGGGGTATCTCTAGCTCCAAGGGATGTGGCTGAACATCCGAGCACACGTGTGCCTGGTGCCAGGTGAGCAGGTCCACAGGGCTCCCTGCAGGAGAGCACTGGGCAGTGAGTAGAGGCCTTGGAGGTCAAGGTAAATCTGTGCCAGCTCAGAGACCCAGAAAGCAGGAAGAAGCCTGCCTCTGCCCTTGTTCCGCACTGCACACCCTACACAAGAAGGGCCCCAGGGTCACCAGGCAGCTTGCCTGTGGGGACGAAGAAGGGGGCAGCCTCCCTGGCTTGCAGAGGTTAACTCAGATTGTCTTCACTTTCTGGGACTCTAACTGAGCTCTTCCAGGCCACACAGGTGCAGCCCCTTCCTGTCTTAGAGGAGACTTATGAAACATCACACAGAGACCCTTCTTGAGGCCACACCTGGAGCCCAATGGCTGTGACTGTAAGAAAAGGCACATTCTTCACTCTCCTGTTCCTCTGTACCCTTGGCCTTGTATTTCTCTCTTCTCATGCCTGAATTGGTCAGTCTGTTCACTGAGATACTACTGTCTGGCTTCATTTGTTCAGGAAAGACTCATAGATTCCATTCTCCTTCACTTCCGTTCAGGTGGACACAGACGCTGCCCGAGCCTTGGTGCGTCTGTCCCCAGAAAATGTGTTCACTGTTTGCTGCAGCCTTGCCTAGTTGTCCGGAGGGCTGTGTCCTGGACCTCTTCCTCTCCCCCTGTACACCCCAAGTGCAGACCCTGAGAAGGTAGACCCAGATCCAGCAGATAGCTCTGGCTTGGCCAGCACACAATAGACTCTTGGTGTGTGTGTGTGGCCCTCTTTTCTCTCTCTCAGGGAGGAAGGACCTCACAGGTGTGACTTGGGTTCATTCAACAGTGCAGAGAGTGAGAAAGGGCAAAAAGCCACAGTACACACGGCTAAGTTGGGTGTGGTGACATACACCTGCAAACCCAGCACTAGGGAGACTGAGGCAGGAGGATCACTGTGAGTTTAAGGCCAACCTAAGTTACAGAGTGAGACACTGTCTCAGATAAAACAGAAGAAAGCAAAGCAAAGCAACACAAAATAAGACAAAAAGTAAAGCAAAAACATAGCTAAAAGCCGTGATCAGTTCATCTTCTCCATGGTGCAGAAGGTGGAACCCAGGGCATGGCTCATACCCAGGCAAACCTGTGCCTCTGAACCAGGTCCCAAACCTCCAAATTCTTGCTCTAGAGAGTAATGAGAGGGTGAGGTGCTTCACTGTCGGTGACTCATCTTGAGTTCTGCAGGTGTCAGGCCTGTGGTGCACTCAGCCATCCTGGGAGAGATCCCACTTCCCAGTCTGACGCTGTAGGATGATGGGAGACCCGCAGCTCTGTTGAGTGTAATGATGAAGTTATGCTAAATAGTCTATTTCCTCAACCCCATGGGTCCATCTTTCCCCTCCGTGCCTCTTGAAGGACGGCACTATGGAATCAGTACCAGGTAGGTTATTGAAGTATCTGGAGGGAAACTGAGGCTGTCTTCTTTGGAATCAGCACCCTGGGGGCTGAACACAGGTTCTTTATTTGTCAGTTGTGAGAGGTCAGCCCAGTCCGTGGGTGACACACCGGCCACCTTGCCGTGCTTCCGATAAGCTGAGTAGAGTAGAAGATATGGGGAGCCTAGCGGGGACTGGGCAGGTACCAGCATCCTTCCAGGCGACACTGGACACTGATCGACCCCTGAAGAGGAAGAGATGCCGGAGGAGAGCACAGAATACCTACCCAGGTGATGGTACCAAGGTCCCTAACATAATGAGAGACCCATGGAGAGTGATAGAGAGCAGATGTGTACCGAAATCTCAGGGCACCCACACCCCTGGATCACCCAGGTGTGGGTGTTCCTCACTTCAGGCAGGAGTGACATCTGTGAGGGAATGTCTTCTTGACATATGGGTAGCCTCATTCTGGTCACCTGTTCCACCTTTGACTAATGACCGACCTGACATCTTTCAGCGGGTGACCTTGCTGCCTTCTGGTAATGCAAATATCCTTCAGTGTCAGGCATAATAAGTATCACTAGGAGATGAACAAGCAGAGCTTAAGTTGAGTGCAGATTAATGGGGTTTTAATATTCCTAATTTAATCAGTCCTTTCTGTCGCACTGTGGGCAACATGATGTAGCAGCTAATTATTTTTTTTTAAACTGTGATGGGGATCTTTCCTAATCAATTTCATATTTAATGTGAATGAAGGGAGGGCAGTGATAAATGAGAGAATAAATCTTACTAAACAGACACAGAGAGATCGGTTAAAAAGATGGTGCGATGATTTCTTTTTTTTCTCCGCCTATAGCAAATTCACCAGGGACAGGATGGGGAGGTACTGCCAGATCGTCTCATCCTGGAGAGAGAAAGTAAAGTTTCAGGGAATGTGTTGGATGGAGAGTTTACACATCTGTCTTTATGATGTAAAACTGTGGATGCATATGGACCCTGGGGCAGGTGAGACCAGCAGTGGTGAACCAGGAAAAGAGTGCTGGTCGCAGGTCTTTGTGTACAAATGTATACCCCTTTGCTACAATGTATACCCCTGAGCATCCTGTACCCCACACCTGCTCCGCTGTACATTAGCAACTCTCCCTGTGCACTCAGGTTCATCACCCCTGCCTAGGTTCCCTGTATCATAAAGGGACCCGAGAAACAGATATTGATAAAGGGGCTGACAAGATGGTTCAGTGATTAACAGCACATACTGCTCTTGTAGAGTACCTAAATTCTGTTAGCAACAAATCTCATCAGGCAGCCTGTAATTCCAGTTTCTGGGGTTGGAGACCTCTTCTGTCCTCTGAAGGCACTGCATATGTGTATATACTCTCCAACACAAGTGCAGATGCATGAAATTGATAAATAAAAATGGATTTATTCACAATTTTACCAAGTCTTGGGACAAGTGATTTCCAATTTCTCTCTACCTTCTCTAGAACAGTGTTACAGTTTTAAAGAAAAGGGTGGGACTTAGTGACAGACAGGCCTAGAAAGAGTGCCTGGCTCCTTTTTTTTTTTTTAATATTTATTTATTTGTATATGCATTGATGCTTTGCCTGCAAGTATGCTGTATGTGGGATGTATGTGGGAATCAGATTCTCTGGAACAGGCTGTGAGCTGTCATGTGGGTCCTGGGAGTTGAACCTCAATCCTCGGGAAGAGCAGCCAGTGCTCTCCTTTTAAAAAAAAAAATTGTAAAACATCTGCTATTTGTTATTAACGGTCGTTCTTCTAAAAACACAAACATGAGAACTGAGCACCACATCCAGAATGACTCGTCCCTGCAGCTAGGGAGATGCCAGGACAGAGGCGATGGGTCTTTCCTTGTCCCCCAAGTCTTAGCTTCCTAACTCACTCCAGGGCTCCATGCTACCTCTAAAAGGAAATCACTAAAATCCGCAGGCACAGGAAGGTCACAACCACCTTAGGGCTTCTGATGCTAACTGCTGCACATCCCAGCCTGAAACTCTAGCATCCATATCAAAACCCACGGTCAGACAACTGCCCTATGCCCTTTGTGTCCTGACCAGTTAGCCCCAGCCTGGCTTCTGCATACCACAGAGCATAGGCGCTAACATCCACACACAGTGTCCATGTTCAAGTATAAAGGTTTGTTAGGGACAGCCCAAGTCACGTAGTGCTTAAACCTCTGTGTGTCTATACTGTGGCCAGACCCTTGGGCAGGCTGGTCAAAGGTGGCACAATGCGTGAGGAAGTATGGATAATGTCTCACCACCAAACTTGTTCTCCATCCAATATGGACACCACCCCTGTCAAGGCCAAAATCTTGACATCAATAGTGACATGGTCGACTAATGTGATATTCACACGAAACAGGAATCTATTTCATTTCTTCAAGAAATGGAGTTTTCCAAAGGTATCAAGTATTGCTCTTTTCTGATGAGCTGTCTCTCCAGTCCCCGTGTGGGGCCATTTTCATTCAAAGTACCACAGCTAGCAAAGGGAAGGCTCCAAATCACTCTGAGCTACTTCTCTGTCTGAATCCGAATTATACATAAACACTGCCCTGTCTTTCAGTTGCTTTGTTTGGAAGGTCATTCAACACCCTCAATGCGATTGCCCTAAAGTCCTGCCCCGCCCCCAGAGAATCCTGAAGAACCTTGCAAAGGGAGAACACAGGCCTTGAAAACAGTTCTGGCTCCAGGAAAACCAAGGGACTGGGAATATTTTAAAAGGAAGAGCTCTGCCCCCACTCCCATGCTTTCTTGCTCCTTTAAAGGCCTCTGATCCTCTTTGGCCCCAAACAGTCACATGAGGGTGGAGGGTATCCCCCATCCTTCCCTTAAAGGGAGACTTTCTGAGTCTGAGCCACTGAGTAGCTGTACCCTGTCTGGTGCAGGCTCTGGGGTTACAGGGTGCTAGGTATTTTCTCTGGAACACTTTTCTCCTTTGGTTCTGAAACCATTTCAGCTTTAAGGAAATTGAATCCATGTGTGTTTTGAGTCACGGCCTAATTCCTCGGGAGGCCATTTTGTGGGAGCATCTGAGATTCAAAAGGTTACTCTAGTTGCTTCCTGCCCTAGGGCGGCAGTCAGGGAGGTTGAGAGCCTACCTGACCAGCTCTGAACTCAAGCTGGGGTGGACTAGTGAAGAATCTACCGGTCAAGAGAAGTGTCTACTAGATAGTGTTCTCTTAAACCTCAATCAGAGCCCCAGGCCTGTCTGGGTTGCTCCTGGTGTCCACACAGTGGACGATGGACCTTCTGTGGTCTTATGCTCGGTCTGAGATTCCCACTTCCCAGAATGTGGCCATTCCCAGAAACCGAAGAGCAGAAACGGCAACACCCAAATGGATGCCTGCTTTGATGCTGGGGACCTGGGCGTCACCATGGACACAGTTCTGAGGGCCCAGCACCTTCCTACTGGGTTCTTAGTAAGGGGGGAAGAGGAAGTCATCTCACAAATGACCGAAGGCATCCTAAGCCTCCTCCCCAGTAGTCCCAGCCTGCAGATCCCCATCTGGTAGATGGAGATGACTCTGACCCCAGGGTTACCGAGATTCCGTCTCCTGCTGCTCTCAGGCTTGGGTGCGCAGGTGTCTGCTTTGGGTCAGCGCTGTCTTGCTCCCTCTCCTGAGCCCATCCCTCTGCCTCGTTTGTGTGGCAGCAGTTGGCAAGTTTTGGGGTAAGCTGACAGTCAAGAATATCAGAAGGTTACAAAGCCTGGAAGGGAGGCGATGGGGTGTGGTGTCGAGGGCAATTTTCAGGGCAGGTGTTATAAATGCTCGGGCGAGTCTGTGTGCCTTGGTGACTGCTTTAGGGGTACAGGCTGGCTGCCATAAGAATACATTTTCACCAAGTTCCATATTAATGGAGAAAGTATGTAGTGGGGTGCTTCCCACAATGGACTGGCCTTTGTCTAGCCACAGTTGAGTCCTGGGGGGCCACACACAGCTTGGCTTAGGTGGATTTGGTCCATATCTGTAACTTTAAGTGCCACATACCTGAGGGCCCTGGGGATCGTAGACCTCTTACCTGAAACACTGCAGGAGCTGGGACCCTGCTGTAGCTGTCGTGCACACAAAATCTGGTGATGCTCCTGCAGGGGATGCTGGACTAGTCCTGTGTGCCAGGAATTCCGAAAGGGTCCAAAGCCATAAAGTTCTGGTGTCGTCTCTGTGAAATTACCTTGAGGGAGGAGCAGCGTTTAATTACGCTCAGAGGGACTGTCCGTGGATCCGTCTGAGCCCTAGTCACTCCACGTGTTTCAGAGTAATTGCTCCTTCCTGGTGGTGGGGGTGACCCAGGGGACCACGGCTAATTTGAATATCAAGTCCGATAAGGATGTAATTAGGAAGGGGATGTTCAAAACCCAGCAATGTGCTTCTAAGTCAGATAAGCTGTGCCCGTGGCTTTCCAGGCGCCCTTGGTTCTCGCCCGCTCTCTGTGTAGGAAGCACACGGCTGGGGATGTGGAGGGCTCCTGGGTCGTCCTCAAGGGTGGCCTTCGTGCAGGCACCTGCTCCAAGGTGTCCTGTTCCGGCACCGATGATTCTCACTCTCCAAGGATTCATGCCCCCAAGAGAATTCACGCCTGTAAACTGGACCTCAGCAGGAACAGTAGGGCATGCTGTCTTCCTGGGCTTGTCCGTTCTCTGGGCTTGGAGCCCAGAGCTGTTGATCCCGCTAGGCTTGGGCAGAGTCAACCCAGAAGTGAAACCGGCGCTGGGATACAGAGTGGTTCCTGAGCACACAGCTGTCCTGTGCGGGTCCAGCCCTGGGACACAGTGAGAACCATGCATTGTATAAACCACCGTCTCTCCCTCTGTAACACCAGTGAGCTAAAGTGGCCTTTGCTCCTTCGTCAGCAGGGGCTTCTCCAGTTGCTGTGTGCTGGGGCCAGCTACCTGTGTGCAGAATTGGCACTGCCAGTGGGGCCAGCCCCCACATCTCCCCGTGCAGCCCCCTTCTGTGATTGCGTTCTCTTTAGGGATGAGCAACAAGTGAGTCCGTGTGGGCGAGACCTCTGCCAGCTGAGGCCCTGAAGCTTCCCACGCTCCTTCGAGACTCCGTTTCCCTCCCTGGCTTTCTGGGGTGTGTGAATAGCTCTGGGTGTGTTGGGGAGAACTGGGTGCTGAATGGGAAATGTGAACCCCTGGTCTGGGCCGGGGGTGCTGTATCTGAAGTGGGTCACTCAGAGCCTGGGGCAGGTGACGAAGATGAGGTTTAGACCTCAACTCTGTGTGTGGTGCTCTCCGGGTTGACTTCCCGACTCCGGCTTGAAGCTGTAGTGGTGAACTTCTGCAGCCACCAAGCCTGTTGATTGTGACTGTGTCCTCTCCAACTGTGAGCCAGAAGAAATCCCTCCTGCTTTAGTTGGCCTCTTTTGGATATCTTATCAAAGAGACAAGAAAACAAGTCGCTTGGACCCACCCCAGCACGATCCTCACTGTCCTCTTAAGGGCCTTGCTGCCTGGAAATTTTCTCTGAAGTAATTCCATGGGTATTAAAGTGTGAGCCCCAAGGCAGAGAACTGGGGCTGGTGACGGGGAGGCCTATGCCTCAGCCTGACTAGCAGCTCCCTCATAATCACCTGCCAGGCCCCACCCCACCCATAATCTCCTGGGGCACACCTGAGCCCAAGCTTCTCTTCAGCTCCTGTTTTGGGACTCAGGTGCCACCTCTCCTCAGTACCCACATGTCCCCTAGTTGTTTCTGCCTGCTTCTCCCCAACTCTGAGTCCTATGGCTGCTTCCTAGGGTCACATGGGGTTCCTCCTCCCTCCACCCTGCCCCCTCCCCTTGCTCTGAGACCCTCTAACTCTCAGCCGAGGGCCTCCCCTGCGTGACAACAGAGCTGTGGGCATCCATCAAGGTCTGTGTTTGTCTCTGCTCTTTCAGTGAGGTCAGAGGCAGGTAAGGTTTATTCTCCAGCCCCTGTGATTCACTCCCCCTCCCTGGGAGGCAGGCCTCTGCAGCCACTTTCAGTTTCCAGTGACCATTTGTTTTCTCCCAGAGCATCACCTCGTCATGGTGACGAGGTCCCCTGGGCCAGCTCCCCTCCCAGCTTGGGCAAAGTGACTCTCCATCATCTCTCTCTAGACCTTCACCTCTGCCTGGAATGCAACCCGAGTCTAGTTCCTTCTTGGTGGAGGTTTTGTCCTCCTGTCCCCACGCTAGGTTGTTCAGAGCTGAATGCTGAACCACTGATATGTGTGGCCTGGCCAGCGGCAGGTACTTCCTCTGAGCTCTCAGCCCAGTTCTGGTCTCAGTCCAGGCCAAGTTGGCTTCCCTCCTCATCTGTGTCCTGCTTAGCTTCACAGTCTGTGATGCCCGCCCACCGCAGGCAACTTCACAGTTAGCATCCTGCGATCACGCCAGGCTTCCCAGCCTGTGACCGTGGTCTATAAAACGCCTGTGACCTCCACCATTGCCTGTGACCTCCACCATTGCATGGCCCCTCATTTTAACACCAGTTTGTGTTGTGCGTCATTATATTCAAATCATTGTTTGGTTTGATTTAACTTTATTTATATGGGAACACAGAGGCCCGGGGAAGGCACAGCATCCCTTGAAGCTAGCTAGAGTTATGGGCATCTGTGAGCTTCCGCATAGGGTTGCTTGTGTCTGACTCTGGCCCTCATACATGGGCAGCACGTACCCTTGACCACTAAGCCATCTGCCCAGTCCCATATCGTACGGTGACGATACAGTGCCTTGTTCTGAGCAGCCATCTTAAGCACAAGCGTCCCAGGGCCTCCACACCCGTCACCTTCTGTGTGTGTAGACAGTTACGACCATTGCGTAGGGTGTGAGCCTGTGTCTCACTTTGGCTTGGTTTTGCATTTCCCTAGAACTTCATGATCTGGGGCCTGTATTATTCATTCGAGCTATGTGTGTGTGAGCATGCATATGTGTATGTATGCTCCCATATGGGCAGGTGCATGTGTATGTAGGCACACATGTTTGCATGTGCTTGAAGAGGCCTCAGATCGACTGGCATCGGATGTCTTTTCTGATCAGGCTTCAATTCCTTTAGCAAGTCAGGGTCTTTCCCCGAACCTGGAGCACTCTGATTTTACTAGTTGTTCTCTCTAACCAGCTCACCTCTGGGTCTCTGATGTCCCAAGCTAGGATTATAGGTGGGTCCCCAAGCTGACTAAGCTTTCCTGTGGATTCTGGGGACTTGTGTTTTAGTGAGTGAGTCATTCCTCCAGTCCAAAGCCTTTCTCAGTGCATACATTTCTTTTTCTTTTCTCTTTCCTTTCCTTCCTTCCTTTTTTTCTTTTCTTCTTCTTTCTTCTTCTTCTTCTTCTTCTTCTTCTTCTTCTTCTTCTTCTTCTTCTTCTTCTTCTTCTTCTTCTTCTTCTTCTTCTTCTTCTTCTTCTTCTTCTTCTTCTTCTTCTTCTTCTTCTTCTTCTTCTTCTTTTGATACAGTGTTTCTCTGTGTAGCCCTGGCTGTCCTAGAACTTGCTCTGTAGACCAGGCAGTCCTAGAACTCAGAGACCCACCTGCTTCTGAGTGCTGGGATTAAAGGTGTGCACCACCTCACCCGGCTCAATGTGTGTATCTTAAGGCTGCTCAGCTCTCTCTTTTGCTGCATCGCTGTGCCCACACATTTCCTAGCTAAGCTGAATTTCAGTTCTAATTCAGCTCAACGCCTGTGGTCTCCCCGGAGGCACCATCATAAGTCCGCGGTTTATTTGGAAGTGTTTTGTTTCCAAGCATTTGGAGATCGCCTTGTTGTCATCTGTCATTCATTTCTCATTTGATTCCCGTCTGCCTGGAGAACACGTTCAGTGTGTCTGTTTAATTTGTTGTGTGATGAAACACCCCAATGAAAGCAATGTAGGGGAGATTTATTTTACCTCACAATTGCAGGCCATGGTCCGTCCTTACAGGGACGTCAGCGGCAGGAGAAACAGGGTCACATCATAGCCACAGTCAAGAGCAGAGAGCCGTGAATTTGTGCATGCTTGCATGCATTCGACTGGCTTTCCTTACTCTTGTGTAGTTCAGGATTCCCTGCCTAGGGAACAGCAACACCCACAGTAAGCAGGTCTGACTGTGGTGGTGTGATCAGAATAATCCCCCCGAATTGTGCCCACGGGCCTCACCGAGAGGCCCCGGGGGGTTTTAGATTATGTCAAGTTGACAACAAAGGCTATCAAAATATGACTACCATTCATTTACAGTCATTGAGACTTATCTCAGAATCCCTGCTTAATGCTTATTTATTTATTTATTTATTTATTTATTTATTTATTATGTGTACAGCATTCCTTCCATGTGTGCCCAAATGCCAGAAGGGGCGCCAGGTCTCATTATAGATGGTTGTGAGCCACCATGTGGTTGCTGGGAATTGAACTCAGGACCTCTGGAAGAGCAATCATGGTAAAATATAAAATAATAGAAATGGGTTAATTCTAGATGTAAGAGACAGCTAGCAATATGCTTAAGCTATTGGCCAAACAGTATTGCAAATAATATAGTTTCTGTGTGGTTATTTTGGGGCTGAGCAGCCGGGAACAAACAAGTGGGCTCTTACAACAGCCTGGAAGTTAAGAGTGCTTGTTGCTCTTTCAGAGGACTGGTGTTTGATTCTCAGTATACATGTTAGGTTGCTCACAACCTCCTGTAACTCCAGCTCCAGGAGATCGGATGCCCTCCTCTGGATTCTGTGTCTGTACTCATGTGCACATCCACACACAGACACATATACATAATTTGAGTATATATAACACTTACAATTTAAGTGTGTGAGGCAGACAGACATCTGATATGAACCTTTGGTCTCCACATGCACATGTACACACTTGGACATACACACACGGGATCTTTGTCATTTAGCTTCATCCACCTGTAGAATCCACGACAGCTTCTTCCTGAGATGCGCAATGTAACTAGACAGCAAAGGCTCTTTTCCAGATCCTCTGCGTGGGTTCCATTCCATACACTGTGTGGGACGCGCTTGCCCTGAGTATGTCAACCCCTGCGCTGCTCACCAACACCCAGTCAGGAGGAATGCAGTGACTCAGGGCCTGGGCAAACATGAAAGGCATTGTCCTTGCAAAGGTGAAAGTTGAGGTCTAGAAAGTTCTGCAGGCAGAGAAGGGACACCCCATCAGAGCCAAAGAAGCTGTAATTGGGGAACCTTCCTCCTTGAGAGCAGAGGATACTTGGCGGAGGCCTGGCCCACCTCAAGGGAGACAGTAGACATTCCCAGCAGACTTAGGAAGGCTGGACCCAGAGCAAGCTGGGTGTGGGGGCTGCACCGACTTCTGGAATCAGGGTGCTTTCAGCTAGGGTGCCAGCTCAGAGCCAGGTGCTTGAAACTAACTCTTCACCGTCATTGCTCTCAATCTCTAGGTCTTTCCCTCCCGTGGGGATGACGGAAAAATGATTCCGTTTCTGTTACTGGATGCCCAGCTGTTACCTCACCCTCAAACGGTTATTGGGTCTCATCATGCAGTAGGCACCAATAAAATACAGTCCTTTCTAGCAAAAATCTCCCTTCACTGGGGAAGGAAAGGCATGTGAAAAGTCCTGAATGACTATGGGGGTTCTGGGCTCTGGCTTCGTGGTACAGTGTTTGTTGAGTGCCTACACGGCCCTGGGCACCCTTCAGCAAACCCCTCCATAAACACAGGTCGGCTGTGTAGGCGGGTTTCCTGTGCCATGTATTCACACAGTGTAAGAATATTCCACAACAAGGCTGCATGTTGAATGTGATGAACCAGAGCCAGTGTGTGCTTCCTGCAAGTCTCAACCATTGATAATCCTTCTCGGGACACCAGCAAAAACTGGGGCCAAGGAGCTGGGGAGATAGCTCAGTCGGGCAAGCAAGGGGCCTAAGTCTGAACCCTCAAATCTGGGTGCTGTGTCCTTTGCTTGTAGTCTGGGGAGTACTGGGGAGGCAAATCCCGGCAGGTGGCTGGCAGAAGCCTAGCCTAGCCGGTGGCCCTCCAGGCCAGTGAGAGACTTGTCTCAAAAAAAACAAGGTGGATGTAGTAACTTGAATGTAATTGACCCCCATAAACTCACAGGAAGTGGCGCTATTAGGAGGTGTGGCTTTGTTGGAGTTGGTTTGGCCTTGTTGGAGGAAGTATGTGAGGGTGGGCTTTGAGGTCTCTTTTACTTAAACTTCACTTAGTGATAGACAGTGCACACCTGTTGCCTTCTGATAAAGATGTCTGCCTGCACACCACCATGCTCCCCGCCGTGAAGATAATGGACTGAACCTCTAAAAATGTAAGCTACTGCCTCAGTTAAATGTTTTCTTTGTAAGAGTTGCTGTGGTTATGGCGTCTCTTCACAGCAATAGAAACCCTAACTAAGACAATGGGGCTGATGAGATGGCTCACAGTGGCAGGAGTACTTGCTCTTGCAGAGGACCTGAGTTTGCTTCCCAGCACCCACATCAGACACCTCAAAACTGGCTGTAAGTTCAGTTCCATGGAGGGGGGTTAGATGCCCTCTATTGGTTTCTGAGAACACTGTATCACTTGTAGAAGCCCATACACAAGCACACACACACATTAAAAATAAAGAAAAGGCAAGGTACATGGTGCTTGAGGCACAACACCATGATTTTCCTTTGACATGTGCATGCTCACACACACACACACACACACACAGACACACAAGTCATACACAAGAACTGAGTTCAAGAGGGACAGATAAGGAACTGTTGGAACGGGCAGGAGGCATTTACTGGAAATGGCAGACACCTGCTCAACCACACAGAGTGCCAGCCACACACGACAAGAGTTAGACAGGTCTAGCCTGTGCTCATGTAAGGTAGAGAAGCCCACAGCTTAGCTGCAGGAGGAGAGCGCCATCCAGCGCCTCAGGAAATGCCAGTGAACCCTTGCCTCCGGTGTGTGTGGAGGTGTCTGTCTCCACCTTATAAAAGCACCGATCCCTCTCCTGTAGGATGGAAGCTGTTTCTGGAGCTTCTACCGGACCCCCTTTTCCTTGGGAGTGGCTTGGGCTTTCTTCAAATCATGGTTTCCCTTTGTTGAAGCTTGTTGCTCCTGCTCTTAAAGTTTGTATTCTGTCCAGGGGCTGCGGCCAGGTCTGCACCACAGCAGCCTACAGGGCTAGCCTTGCAGGGCAGCCCTCCTCAGCAACCATTGCCAGTCAGCAGCTCACCCCCACGGTGCCTTGTGATAGACCCAGACAGCTCTGGCTGCCCACTGCTGCTCAGTCGAACAGGTTGCCATGGAGACGAGCCCACGTAGGACTCCCCCATCACTATGCCAGGGACTTCTCAAGACTGCTCGGAAGCCCCGGGGTGCCCTTGCAGGTGATGAGCAGTGAGGAGAGGCGCTGCGAATGAGCGAGGGGTCAGAGGTCACTGCAAATCACTGTGTGTTGTATGAGTTGCCTTCTGATCCTGCCGTGAGGATTATCCGCTTGGTTGAGTGAGGAGCATTAGGGAGTGTTCTGGGCCCCAGACTGTAGACGCTCATGAGAATTGCTTGGAGGAGTTGCGGGTAGAGGCCGTGGACCTGTTTTTGAGCTTGTGAATGTGGACTATGGTGCTGGAGTTTAACTGCTTCTGTGGTTTCATCCAGGGGCGGGGGAATGTGAGAGGCAGGGGCTCTGGAGGGCTCCTCCTCCGTGAATGGATTAGGGTCATCTTTGGTGGAGCTGTTGCAGGTGCAGGAAGCTGTGGATTCCTCCTGCCTCAGGCTCCCTTTCCCTTCTGCCATGTGGAGAAGTCCCATGGAGGTGCTGGCAGTGCATCCTTGAACTTTCCAGCCTCTGGAACCCCGTGCCAAGTAGACTTCTGCTCTGTATGAATCACTCAGCCTGTGGACTTTTGTTATTGCAGCGAATAGTGACTGGAACCTTGTGTAGCTCAGGGCTCAGAGTGTGGGCATGAGACACAGTCAGGGTCATTATTGCTTAAGGGGATCTAGTAGAGTCCAACATGGCACAGCCAGGAGACGAGCCAGAAAGCTTGCTGAGGCTGGGCTGCCCACAGATACCATTTATTTGTTTGTTTGTTTGTAGGTTTTTGTTTTTGAGACAGGGTTTTTCTGTGTAACCCTGGCAGTTTTGGAACTTGCTCTGTAAATCAGGCTGGCCTTGAACTCAGAGATCCACCTGGATTAAGGGCATGCCCCACTCACTGCCAGGACACTTTTTAAAAGAGATCTATTTTTATTCTCTCTCTCTCTCGTACGTGTGTGTGTGTGTGTGTGTGTGTGTATGTGTACTTGTGTGTGCATACCCGAGGAGGCCAGAGATGTCGAAGTCACAGTGACGGTGGTTGTAAGTTGCCTGACATGGGTTCTCAGAACCAAATTCCGGTCCTCTCGAAGAGCAGCGCCCATTATTAACAGCTGAACCACCTCTCTGGTTCTTCAGTTGTATTTTATTGCTGGTGGCTGAGTTTGTGCACACTGTGGAAGTCAGTGAGGAAGTGGGGTGGGGCCTGAGCAAGGGGTCTGACATCCCAAGGGTGCGGACAGGATTTTGGAGGATCCTAAGGAGTCAGGATAACATGGCTTTGACACCAGGCTGGTGGAGCCAGTGAACCAAAGGGGACACATGGGCCAAAGCCTCCTAGGAATCTCAGCTCCCGGAGGAGAGCTGCTTTAGGAGCAAGACAGTGGCAGTCACTGAGTCCGGAACTGGATCTTATGGTGCTGAGCAACAGGCCAGGGCCCCGTGCAAGCCACACAAGCCCTCTGTCACTGAGCTGTGCCCCACACCTTGGTTTCCTAAGTAGACATTGTAAAGAGAGTCATATAACTGGGCTCAACCAGCCTAAGTCTCTGTAAGTCTAGATCCCTGTCCCCTCCTTGGGTGTCCAGGCCATTCCTCCCCCCTCAGCCCCTCCCCCACACCCCGCACCTTGCCCATATCCTCCAGGGATTCTCTGCAGGACCCGGTCAGCTCTTCTAGGCAGTCTCATTCCTCACACACTTCTCTCTGATAAAGTGATGGATCACATCCTGCCTCTGTGTTAGCCTGGCTAGCCATCCCGCCTCGGAGTAAGCCTGCTGTGTATCCAACCAGCAGACTGCATCCCCAGAGGCCATGAGGGGCAGGCTTCAGTCCCAGCTCAGCACGGTAGGAGCCTAGGAGCCATGTGTGTGTTCAAGGTTCCGCCCTCAGCCTCCTCAGACTTTCCTCCCAAAGCCCTGTGCTCTCCCGACTGGAGGAACCCTTTCTGAAAGCCTTTCCTTCCACCTCAGCTGCAAATCTCACAGAACAATAGATCGAATTGTTTAAATTTAATTTGTAGATGTCTGTTGTCTCATTTGAAAATACCTAATGAATAATTAACATTTGATAAATAATAAAATTTAGCATCTATTAACTTGGGCTTAAATAGTAAACAGTTTAATTGCTTAATTTGGTGTCTATTTTAAAAAACGAAACAGAAAGGAGTCCTCAGAGCCGCTACAGCCTTAGCGTTCTCAGCCAAGCCAGACTCTTTTTCTCTGCCAGAACAGGCAGGTGTCCTGTGTCCCAGGTGTCTCCTGTGGCAGGCATCCCGAGTGGAGAGGAGACTGTGGTGACATCACTTCTTCCCCTCTGAGACCCAAGAAGGCTTTGGTTCCCAAAGGCTCAGTGCGTTTAACTCCACAATGTCACAATGTCAGGAGTTGTAAAGTCCTCGGGAGAGCTGGCTGCGGGGCAACATGGGCCTGGGAGGGGAGGAGGAAAGCTGCCTTAAGACTGAGGCTTCAGTGGGTGTGGTGGTGGCTCATGCCTTTAATCCCACCTCTGAGGAGGCAGAAGCAGGTGGATCTCAGTGAGTTTGAGGCCAACCTGGTCTACAAGAACTAGTTCCAGGACAGGCACCAAAGCTACAGAGAAACCCTGTCTGGGGGAAAAAAAAAGACTGAGGCTTCCGGGGCTGTGACACAGCTCAACAGGTAAAGGGGCTTGCTGCTAATCCTCAGTCCCTGAGTTCAATCCCTGAGACTTACATGGTAGAAAAGAGAACCTGTTCCTGCTGGTTGTCCTCTGACCTCCACATGTGCTCCGTGGCATGTACACACACACACACACACACACACACAGAGAGAGAGAGAGAGAGAGAGAGTCAAAGATTCTGGAAGGGCACAGCACTCATCTAGAGACCCAGGCTCAATCTGTGACCATGACTTGGCACCAATGCAGTCTGTCTAGTTAGTCCAGCATTTAGTTACCAACAAGGATCTGTGGTGCTGCCTGTCTTTGGAATCCTTGACAGGCAGGCTCTGGAGAGGCATCCTGGGTCCCCAGAACAGCTGCACTGTGGCACCCAGGTGACAAAGAATGAACTCCTGTGTCTCTTCAAAGCTAATCCATTCTCCTGTCCATTGGGGTGGAAGAATGACAACCCCCTGGCCTGATTCCAACCAAATCACACACTCGGGAGGGAGCCGTCTGGAGTGGGCGTGTCCTGTGGGTGCTGGGCGTCTCAGGGAACCCTGGTTTGGGTGTTGGAGGCAAACAGGGAAGCCTCTCTGCAACTTTCTTATCGTTTTTGGGTGTACTGGGCTTTTCATGGTCACTCTGTCCTCAGGGGACGTGGAGCAGCCTAGGTGTGTGGACCTAGAAATCTTTTCAGAGCACGACCTGGTCCAAGCATCAAGGCTACCCGGCCAGGGAGCATCCACAGTGCTATGCCACCCTGGCCAGGCAGTAGATGGCAGACCCAGGACCCCATATTTAATGCTAAGTCTCTGGGCAGGCCCATCATGGTGATCAGTTCTCTGTGGGCTGAAGTCACCATGTGATGTCCAAGGGCTCTGAAGGACTCAGAGCACCCGCTTCACCCACCGGGACTGCTCCATCTCTGGTTCACTACCCGGCCTGAAGATGAGGGAGAAATCAGACAGCGCAGGACCCTCGGGACCAGAGCCACCAGGAGTGGACTCAGAACACTCCTGGGGTTCTTAAGAGAAGTCGAGCTTGGGGGTTGGGATGGGGTGAGTGCCCCTCCACCCCTGCCCTACAAGCATCTCCTTCCAGCCCCCCTCCCTTCGGCTCTCTGCTGCCTGTGGCCCCTTCCAGGGTGCTCTCCCCACAGGGTGGGTGTGAGCCACCTATGCCACCTCCTTGGGCCATGGTATTCTCTGGCTCCACGTGCAGAGGCCAGGGCCTGCGGCAGCACCGGCCAAAGGGTCTCGGGAGTTTTAAATGGCAGAGAAGGGGCATTTCCGATCTCGTTTTCCAGTATTTCAGCTGTGCCATAATCTATTTACTGCACAATTTGTGTCACTTTGATAAGCGGCTGTTTCGAGACTACATTTATTAAAATCCAGAGCCGGGACAGCTTTCAAGTCTCCCAAGAATTGTAATACATGTTTGAAATTAGTCATTACGGTGTTTGCCAGGCTGCGTGTCTGTGCTCCATCTAGGAGACAAATGGTCACATCTCACGTACGTTCCTTTTGGGTGATGATGGCAAAGTCTTCACTTTGACACCTCCAGAGGTGGGGAGTAGGAGGGACCAGGACAGGGTCAGGCAGCTAAGCCTCGGCCTGCTGCTCAGCCCCGTGAAATGCTGGTTTAGTTTAAGCTCCGTTACAGAGGAGCACAGAGGCCGGGGAGGCCCTTCCCTTCCTCTTCTCTCCTCCCCAATCCAATCTACTTATTCTGCCCCTGGAGCCAGAGCTCCCGTTCACCACCACATCCAACCGTGCCATCCAGCATCCAGGGACATTGCAATTTTGCGGATGGTTTCCAATTTCCTTTGGGTTGGGGAGGGGTGTAGTTCTGCAGAAAAACAGCCTCCGCTCTAGGGTGCCGCATTCTTGGGGGCTCACGCTCAGGCAGGTTTTGTGCTGAGGGAGAAGGAAGAAGACCTTCATAGCACCAGCGGCTAGCTTGGGGAGAGCAGGGAAAGCAGGTGTGGGAATGGGACTCCAGTCACGGTCTGCCTTGGCGATGCCCTGGGTCTCAGGGTCCCAAGGTGATACCCTGCGGTGTGATGGTCAGAGTGCTGAGCCGGCAGAGTTAGAGATAAACCAAGAAGCGAGGATGGGGCTCTAGGTGACTGTGGTCTGGCAGCAGGCGGGCGAGGCGCGAAGCTCCAGGGCTGGGCATCCTTCTCAGGGTTGCTCAGAGCTAGGGGTGCTCTTCTCCGTGTTGTTGGGGCTTCATGGGTGGTGCTTGATGCAAGCCTATTGGACAGGTCCAGGGTCTCCACCATGGAGGAGAACTGAGTGGGCTGGCATAGGTGGAACAAATCCCAGCATGCTCCTGCGTAGAGGACACCCACAGTGTTAGCTGACCTTGGTGGCGGGTGGAGGTGTGCGCATGGGAGTCAGAGACAGGCAAACATAAGTGAAAATTAGAGCAAGACAGAGACACAGAGATGAGAGAGAGGAGAGAGAGAGAGAGAGAGAGAGAGAGAGAGAAGCCGGGAGCAGCCTACCAGCGCACTGAGCATTCCAAGTCCTTGTGTTGTCTTCTGTGGTCAGGAGCCAGAACCAGGGCCCCCTAAACAGTCCTCTCTCTCCCCTTCAGGGAGAAGTGAGGGAAATGGAGCCCTCTGCTCATCAAACAATTTCTAGATTGACAAATTTGGGCAGCTATGACAGCATCTGGGAGAAGGGAGCTCAATGAAGAAGAGGAAGGGAATCCTGGAGGTGGAGTCAGAGCTGGCTCCTCTCAGGTGGGTGGGATGAGATGGCAAGCCAGACCGGAGTTGCTAGGACTGAAAAGCAATGGCATCCTCTGCTCTGTGGGAACTGGGCTTGTGTTCCTGGGGCTGATGTGGGCAGGTGGCTGGAGCTCAGAGATGAGGCCTCAGGGCAAAGGGCGGAACCTCTTGGCCTCATCTTCACCAAGGAGATGAGCTGCCAAGATGTCAAGCAGGGCCAATGCCTAATCAGATCCCACACTTGGAAAAATTCACCTTGGCTGCTTAAGTAGAAGAGACCAGAAGGAGAGGGCTGGGGTGTAGTTTGACCACAGAGAGTTTTCCAGGATGTCCCAGACTGTGGTCTGGTCCACAACAGCCCAAAAACAGGACGAGGGAAAGCAGAAAGGGACAAAGGAGGGAGGCTTAGGAAGCTGGTCCATCCAGGCAAGAGGGTTGAAGGCTCCGAGGGAGGCAGGGAGGACAAGGAGATATGGGGAGGGAAAACCAAAGGTTTATTCAGTTTGTGGCTCTTAAGATTCTGGGTTCACTGCAAGCACCACTCTGCTCTCTGCGAGGCCCTGTGGCATCACAGGGGGAACAGGGGAGGCAAGAAGCAGCCACAGTTCAGGACACAAGGCTAGAGGGCTGTCAGGGGTTGATGGAGTTAGGTTCTTACAGCGGCTCACTCCAGAGTTTATTCTAGGATACTACGCACCCTCCTCACTCCTACACATCTTGAGACCATGCGACCCAGCTGCCAAAAGTTCCACCATCTGCGAAAAGGCACACCGGGAAGCAGCAGATGTGTGGAAGGGCACTTGTATCCAAACCTCAGTGGCACTTTACCTGGGCACTGTTGGGGAATACTATGCTAAGGTGTGTTACTTTTGTTTATGTTGCGTTTGTTTAACTCCATGAAGCTGTGATTCTTCGCCTCTCTAGAATACCTGATGGTCTAATAAAGATCTGAACAGCCAATAGGGAGGTAGGAGAAGGATAGGCTACGCTGGCAGGTAGACAGAAGACATAGAAGTAGCCAGAGAAGCAGGAGGACATCAGGGACCAGCCACCCAGCTACACAACAATCTACAGAGTAAGAGTAAGATTTACAGAAGTAAGAGAATGGGAAAAGCCCAGAGGCAAAAGCTAGACAGGATGATATAAGAAAAGCTGACATGAAACAAGCAAGCTAAGGGCAGACATTTATAACTAAGAATAAACCTCTGTGTGATTTGTTTGGGGGCTGGGTAACGAGCCCCCCAAAAGAGTTCAAAAGATCAAAAAGAATAAAAAATCATCATCCTCCTACTACTACAGGGTACCCCAACAGCATTCACCTAGGTAAAAACTGGAGGCGTCAGTGCTTCAGGGAGGCTGAAGTTGGCGTTCAGGACGTCCCTGCTGTCTTTGCTTCCCACTCTCTTTTCAGGTCTGTGTATAGCGCAATATCAGGGTCTCGACTCCCCAGCACCCCCCTGCCCTCTGGCACATCCTACTGTGAAAGCCAGACTTCTCCACAGAGGCCTGGCTGTGAGCCACGAAGCAGGCTATGCTTCGGGGTCGCCCAAGCTATGAACAATTGCTTTATTCTTCCCCTTGGTTTTATAGCTGCCAGGACCCTGGATTCTGTGCAAAAAGGCCACTTTGCAGCCTTTTGAGGGGGCAGTCAGGTTAGTCCATTGGGCATTCTCATAGTAGGCCACATTAGCATACCTTCTGATTTTCTTCGGAGCCTCCTCC
Source organism: Chionomys nivalis (assembly GCF_950005125.1). Classification (NCBI taxonomy): domain Eukaryota; kingdom Metazoa; phylum Chordata; class Mammalia; order Rodentia; family Cricetidae; genus Chionomys; species Chionomys nivalis. Next base: position 97,771,284 of record NC_080092.1, read on the forward strand.
CTCCCTCCGCCCCCACCCCTGTGTAGGGTAAGTGAGTATGTGCTGCAGAGGGCAGAGATCCTTGCCAGACATCTTCCTCTATCACATTCCACCTTATTTTTTAAGCATTTTCATTCTTTTTTTAATATTTATTTATTATGTATACAATATTCTGTCTGTGTGTATGCCTGAAGGCCAGAAGAGGGCACCAGGCCCCATTACAGATGGCTGTGAGCCACCATGTGGTTGCTGGGAATTGAACTCAGGACCTTTGGAAGAGCAGTCAGTGCTCTTAACTGCCATCTCTCCAGCCCAGCATTTTCATTCTTTAACTCTGTGTGTGCGCGTGTGTATATGTGTATGTGTTCATTTATGTGTAAAACTGTTTGTGTATGTGTTCATGTGTGTGTGTGTGTAATCGTGTGTGTCACACATGTAAAAGTCAGAGGACAACTTTGAGAGTCAGTTTTTGATCTTCATCTTGCTGAAACAGTGTCTCTTGTTTCTGCCATTGTGCTGTGTGCTCCAGGATAGGTGAGCAAGGAGCTTCAGTGACTCGCCATCCCTGCCTCCCATCCTGCTGTAGGACCACTGCGACTGCGGATGTGCACCATGCAGAGCACTGAGACTGCGGATGTGCACCATGCAGAGCGCTGAGACTGCGGATGTGCACCATGCAGAGCGCTGAGACTGTGGATGTGCACCATGCAGAGCGCTGACTGCGGATGTGCACTATGCAGAGCGCTGAGACTGCAGATGTGCATCACTGCAGAGCGCTGAGACTGCGGATGTGCACCATGCAGAGCGCTGAGACTGCGGATGTGCACCATGCAGAGCGCTGAGACTGCGGATGTGCACCATGCAGAGCGCTGAGACTGCGGATGTGCACCATGCAGAGCTCTGAGACTGCGGATGTGCACCATGCAGAGCGCTGAGACTGTGGATATGCACCATGCAGAGCGCTGAGACTGCAGATGTGCATCACTGCAGAGCGCTGAGACTGCGGATGTGCACCATGCAGAGCGCTGAGACTGCGGATGTGCACTATGCAGAGCGCTGAGACTGCAGATGTGCATCACTGCAGAGCGCTGAGACGGCGGATGTGCATCACTGCAGAGTGCTGAGACTGCGGATGTGCACCATGCAGAGCGCTGAGACTGCGGATGTGCATCACTGCAGAGCGCTGAGACTGCGGATGTGCACCATGCAGAGCGCTGAGACTGCGGATGTGCACTATGCAGAGCGCTGAGACTGCAGATGTGCATCACTGCAGAGCGCTGAGACGGCGGATGTGCATCACTGCAGAGTGCTGAGACGGCGGATGTGCATCACTGCAGAGCGCTGAGACTGCAGATGTGCACCATGCAGAGCGCTGAGACTGCGGATGTGCATCACTGCAGAGCGCTGAGACTGCGGATGTGCACCATGCAGAGCGCTGAGACTGCGGATGTGCACTATGCAGAGCACTGAGACTGCGGATGGGCACCACTGCAGAGCACTGGGGCTGCAGATGTGCACCACTGCTGATACTTAGAACTGCGGATGTGTGTCACCACATCTGGCCTCTTTTGTGCATTCTGAGGATGAGACTTGGGTCATCAGGTTTGTCCTGAGCCATCTCCCTGGCTCTCCCTCTTAGTTTTTGTGACAAGGTCTCTCACTGAACCTGGAGAATGAGGCTTCAGAGAGACTAGCTGGCCAGAAAGTCCCAGAAGTCCTCCTGTCTCTTCTCACCCAGCATAGCTATACCCTGTTTTCTCATGGGTGCTGGGGACTGTCCTCATACTTTGATGACAAAGACTTTACAAGTGAGCCATCTTAGCCCTAGGCCATTTCTCTTCCTTCTTTCTCTGCTGCTGGCTTCAAAGCCATCTCTCAGGCCTTCTGCCCTGGTATTTAGATATGCAGATCAGATCCGGGCTCCTGTTTTGCATGAATGTTTGACCTTGGGCAGGCTGCTCCTGCAGGATGGATGCATCCTAGCTGCATTTAATCACCAGGAGCAGCGAAAGCCTTGAGAAACCACAGAGGCCCAATTCCCTGCACTCTGCCTGCCTTGGCATAGTAATGAACTTCTGGAAAATAGTTAATCAATAAATTGAGCAAGTAGACCCAGTAGCTAACCCCTTTTGCGAGGTTCTTAATCATAATTGCAGATATAAATTAGGAGGGTGTGTGGAGAGATCTCTGGGAGGCGGGGACGGGAAAAGCTTATATTAACCTCTGGTTTCTTGAGCAGGGTTGTGCTGTGACAGCGTTGGGCTTGGATGGGATGAGGGGACAGGACAGAGAGCTGGTTCATCGGCCTGCCTCTTTAATTAATTAATTAATTAACTACTTTGTGTGGTGCACGTGGAAATCAGGACGGCTTGGGGGGGGGTTAGTTCTTCCCTTGCACCATGAGGGGCCCAGAGACAGAGCTTAAGTTTTCATGTTTTGTCACAAGCACCTTTACCCATCCTCCTCTTCCCTTTCTACCTGTGCTTAGTTGCCCTTTGAGGCCTCTAGGGAAGGACTGAGGTATTGACTCACAGAACCATAGAGCTATGCCCACATCTTCTAGCTCCTCCTGTATCATCCAGCCCCTCTGAAGATTCCCTTCCACTTACAGGAACCCTGACCTCTGCCACTCGGTACCTACTACCTCCAGGCTTCCTGCTCCTTGGTACCTTAGTGACCTCCACAGCCCCATCATGTCCAGACACGATCTATACCCTGGGACAGCCAGGGGTGGTGGTTGGTTGTAGTGAGGAGCTGCGGGCTGTGTTCCTGCCACCCCAGCTCCTGGTCTCCTGGCTAGCTTATGCCCCAAAATAACGACACACAAACTGTATTCTTTTAAACACTGCCTGGCCCATTATATCTAGCCTCTTCTTGGCTAATTCTCACGTATTAATTTAGCCCATTTCTAATAATCTGTGTAGCACCCCAAGGTGCGCTTACCAGGAAGATTCTAGCCTACGTCCATTCTGGGTCGGAGCTTCATCGTGTCTGCTCTGGAGAGGAGAGCATGGCGTCTGTCTCTCAGAGGAGCTGCCCTGCATCTGAGCTCACTTCTTCTTCCTCCCAGCATTCTGTTCTGTTTACTCCACCCACCTATGTTCTAACCTATGAGGGCCAAGCAGTTTCTTTATTTTTAACCAATGACCTTCCTCCATCAGTGGTAGGGCAGGAGAGGGGTGCATTTTGCCTGATTAACCTCTGCCATCCCAGGGACACCTTGATAGAAGGCAAGGTGTTGAAAATGATACGTGCTTTCTAGTCCTGAGAGACAGTGGGTACAGTAACTCTTTCTCTGGGGACAGTGTCTGCACCCAGGCCTGCCATTCAAGAATGGACAGTTTTTCCAGACGGCCCTAAAGGCCCAGGGGCTGTCCAGGAAACTCCTGCAGTAGGGAGGGGAAGCGGGGAGGGGGGCAATCCTGGCCCTTCTGGATTGCTTTGCTCAGGAGGCTATTGCCCACAAATATTTTATTCAAAATATAAATATATAAAGGACCAAGAGCATAACTCAGCGGCAGAGTGCTTGCCTAGCACACTCAAGGCCATAGGCTCCATTGCCAGAGCCACAAAAAAAGCAGGGACTGATGGAGGAGTTACTTTCATTTAATAAAAAAACTGCCTTGGCCCATTTATAGGCCAGCCCTTAGGTGGGTGGAGTAAACAGAACAGAACGCTGGGAGAAAGGAGCCGAGTGAGAGAGTCGCCATGATTCTCCCACTCCAGACAGACGCAGGTTAAGACCTTTCCTGGTAAGCCAGCTCGTGGTACTACACAGAATATTAGAAATGGGTCAGATCAATATGTAAGAGCTAGCCAATAAGAGGCTGAAACTAATGGGCCAGGCAGTGATCAAAAGAATACAGTTTCCGGTGTAATTATTTCGGGGCATAAGCTAAGCCATGTGGGCGGCCGGGTGCCGGGGACGCAGCCCCGCCGCTCATATTACAACAAGGGACGAAAGCTAATAATGAGAAAACACTTACGTGAGTCAGACATGGTGTGCACACCCTTAATCCAGCCTTTGGAATCCGAGAGATGCATCATGTACTTAAGGCTGGCCTCGGCTACAGGGAGACCCGATGTCAAAACAATAAGAGCACAAAAATTATGTAAGAACTATTTAATAATTGCAGATAAATTAAAATAGGATGAAAAAACAGAACACTCAATTACATGTAAGTCATCCTAAAGCCTTTCGTCTGGGAAGGAGACAAGAACTAGGCTGTGCACTCTGTCTAACTTTCTCAGGCTTCCCCGCATCCAGCTTTATAATCACAGAGATGGCATGTGTACACATGAGTGTGTATCTGTGTGAGCTTGTGTCTGCGTGTATCTGTGTGCATATGTGTGTATGTATGTGCATAATCATGCGTTGTATTGTGTATGTATGTGTGTGCATGCCTCTGTGTGTGTATATGTGTGTGCGTGCGTGTGTGCCTCTGTGTGCATGCGTGTGTATGTGCGTGTGCCTCTGTGTGTGTATGTATATGTGGGTGTGTGCTCGTGCCTCTCTCTATGTGTGTATATGTGTGTGAGTGCGAGTGCCTCTGTGTGTGTATATGTGTGTGTGCTTCTGTGTGTGTGTGCGTGTGTGCGTGCATGCCTCTGTGTGTGCATGTGTGTGTGCACACGATGGTTTGTCTGCTAAGTGCTGGCGGCTGCAGGAAGTACGATGCAGCGGTAGCCAGCTGCCTGTCTTGGAGCTGGAATTTTCCACGGCAGTAAATCTCTTTGAGAGGGGCGGCCACAGAGGAAGTGAGCTCAGGATATTTACAACTCTCTTTAATACAGACTTCCATATCCTGCAAGGTCGCAGGAATGTAGAAATGGTCATATGTGTTTGAGAGCACGTTGGTGCCTGCAGGCCTGGCCACGGGAGCCTGTGTGTCTGCACGCAGCATACCTGCAGTGGGAAAGGAAAAAAAATGGGAGTAACTGGTGCCCTGCTTCCCTTTATCCCTCCCTCTCCTCCTCCTTTCCTCCTCCCTCCCTCCTTTCCCTCCTTCCTTCCCTCCCCTTCTCCTTCCTTTATGCCTTTGACACTGGATCTCATTATTCTCTTTTCTCTTTCTCCTTCTCTTTCTTTTCCTTAACTTCTCTGTGATCAGTTTCTTCATGTGAGGGACTACTTCTGCCTTCTTACCTTCCTTGACTCCAGACATTCGGGGAAGGAGCAGTCTTTAAAAATGTTCACTGGGAGAAAAGCCCTTGCCGAGTTGAAATTAAATATTGTAATGATATCAAACAGTAGGCAGTCCCACTGACAGCCCTGACAGCTGTTTGTTCCTGAGAACAGCATTTACCATGTCACTGCTATAAGGGCGTGTGCTTGAATTAAAATAATTATGGCGGATCACACAACAAAGATTCCCCAGAGTCAATCATCCCTCACAAATACTGTGGTGGAAGCTTCTGGAAGTGGAAAGACCCTGCCACAGGAGGAAGGCATAGAGTGCTTACTGAGGTCCCCCAAACAGCAGGACTCTGGAAGAATCTGGGGAGCCTCCTGGTGACATGTGTGCACAGGTCACTGTCACACCCGTGACCCCTTCTGAGAGAAGTCCAAAGTCAGCGTTCTCAGGCACTGTACCTCTTGGCCATTCTGAATTGGAGGCTGCAGTCCTGAGCCATCATGGTGTCCACCAATGTCAGGCTCCCTCAAGCCAACATGGCCCTATTAGAGACACTGCAGGGCAGTCAGCTTCTCGCTGACTACGACCAAGGGACGTGTCATTGTGTAGCCCTGGCTGTCCTGGAACTTACTCTGTAGACCAGACTGGCTCCAAACTCCCAGTGTTCTGTCTGCTTCTGCCTCTAGAGTGCCAGGAGGAAAAATTAAGGGCAGTCTAGGAGAGATGTAGGAAGATACTCACCAAGGAAGGGCCATTATTTCAGATGACACAATGAGGTGGTATAAGTACTCTGAGTGTATAATAAATAGAAGAAAAAGGAACCAGGAAAATATTAAGTGGGAAATCTAACTTGGCTTTCAAAGGTGGAAGCAGCCCTGGCCCTACCCAGGCAGTGATCCAAGAAAGAAAGAATTAGTTGGGAGCCTCATATTGGCTGGTGGGGTGGAGGATGGAGCCGAGAGGCAGGTGTGGAAAGAAGGGTTAGATGAACACTCAAGTCACGTTAGTCCTGCGACACCAGGGCCAGCGCCCAAAGCTCCACAGTAGTCAGCACTGAGGACGAGGGTGGCTTAGGCAGCAGAAATCTCTCTCAACCGGTTCTGAAGATCAAAAGCCTGAGATCTGCCATCCCGTGGCTGGGTCCTCCTGTCCCCATCTCTCTTGGCTATGGGATGTGCTGGCATTCTGGTGCCCTTTGACATGTTGTACCCCTGGTCCCTGCCTTCATCTCTGCCTGGCTGCTCCCTCTGTGTGTCTCTGTATACAGGTTTTCTCTCTCTTTTGTATGTGCGTGTGTGCACATGTATGTCTGGAGTTCTAAAGTACATGCTGGATGTCTTCCTCCACGCTTTCAACCTTCCTTTTGGAGACGGGATCTCTCTCGGACCCCGGAGTTCACAAATTCAGTTAGACCGGAGCGGTGGCAAACCCCGAGGATCCACCTATCTCCTTTCCCCCAGGGCTGGAATCTAGGTGCAAACTGCCATGCCTGGCTCTCCCTGTGCAGCAAGCTCTTTATGGACCAAACCATCCCCTCAGCTCCAGTTTCCTCTCTTTATATAGACTCCAGTCACTGTGGGTTGGGACTTCTTAATGACCTACTTTAACAACATTGCATTGTTTATTTGTCTGTCTGTCTGTCTGTTTTTCAAGACAGCATTTCTCTTTGTCGTCCTGGCTGGCCTTGAACTCACAGAGCTCTGCTTGCCTCTGCCTCCAGAGTTCTGGGATTAAAAGCATGCGCCACCACCGCCCTGCTTGATGCTTGACTGTGTCTCCTAAGCCCCCATTTCCTCACTGTTTTGGTGAGCTTTTATGTCAGCTTTGACACACACTAAAATCATTTGGGAAGAGGGAACCTCAACTGAGAAAATGGCCCTGCCAGGTTGACCTGTGGGCAAGCCTGTGGTGCATTTTCTTGATGGATGATTGATGGGGAGTGGGAAGCAGCTCCCTGTTGGCAGTACCACTCCTGACCTGGTGGTCCTGGGTTCTATAAGAGAGAAGACTGAGCAAGCCATGGAGAGCAAGTCAGGAAGCAGCACCTGTCCATGGCCTCTGCATCAGCTTCTGCCTCCAGGTCACGTCTTGAGCTGTGGCCCTGGCTGCCCTGGACGAGGGACTACAAGGTGTAAGATGAAATAAACGGTTTCCTCCCTAAGTTGCTTTTGGACATGGTGCTTGATCACAGCAAGAGAAACCCTAACTGGGGGCATGAGCTCATGGCCTAACACTTGCTCGGCATTGGTGAGGCCCTGGCTTCAATTGCCAGCACCACAAACAACCACATATTTAAACCAAGTCACACCTTGAAGCACCAGAGTATACATGTTTTAGGAAGGCGTGATTTAACTGGTGACAGAAAACTTGTAGTTACTCTTTCTATGTCCTCTAGGGCTGTCAAGATGGCTCAGGAGGTCAAGGGGCTTGCTACCAAGTCCAATAGCACCCATCTCGTCAGCAGAACCGACATCGTGGGAGGAGAGAACTAACCCACACAAGCTGGCCTCTGGCCGCCACATGTGTGCATGGCGTGCATGTGTGGCCCCTTCCCACCAAATGGAATTAAAAATAAAAAAAGAAACTACTTTAGTATGGTTCAGTTGGTTGCACTATTTGGGGAGACTGTAGAACATTTAGGAACCCAGATGATTTGATGGAAGATAGATCTCTCTCTCTCTCTCTCTCTCTCTCTCTCTCTCTCTCTCTCTCTCTCTCTCTCTCTGTGTGTGTGTGTGTGTGTGTAGGAGAAGCCAACCTCCAGTGTCGTTCTTCCAGCCTCACCTACCTCTTTTTTGGAGACAGTCTCTCGCTGGCCTGGAGCCCCAGTGCTAGGATTCCAATATAAACACGCTACACATCCGGCTTTTTCACACGTGTGCTGGGAACGGAACAAGTTGGAGAACAGCAAGTGCTCGTAACCACTGCGCTGGTTTCTTCAGACAATTTTTTCCCCAAATATATGTTTCCTCTTTCTTGTCTGTCTCCTCTCCTTCGGGGACTCCGTGATGGTGGTTAATATGGTCCCTGGGGTTCTAAGGCTCTGTTCTTTTCCTTTCCGGTCTTGTTTTCATCTTCTTGTGGTTTCAGTAATTCACGTCTTTATTTCCTTGGTTTCCATCTGCCATGGCTAGTCTGTTCATACCATCCAGTGCATTTTCTAGTTCAGACATTGTCCTTTTTATGTCTAGTGGTTTTTTTGTTTTCTCTTCTGCTGGTCTTCTGTCTGTGTGCACCTTTCCTTTACGGGGATTTAATATCCAGTTCCAACCAGTTTATCTTTTATGCCACCTCAGACGATTTTCTGATTAGGGAGCATGTTGTCTGCTTTCCTGCATGTCCTTTTTTCTACTGGGTACCAGACATTTGATTTGTACATTGTGGTGTTGGAGTTTGTTGTATTCACTTTAATATTGTTGAACCGTGTTCTGAAATACAGTTAAATTACCTGGAGTTAATTCAGTCTGCAGGGGTAATGTATTTTCCCAGTGCTGGGAAGGGGCCCCCGGGGTTGTGGACGACTTCTGCCACTGAGCACATCCTGAAGGAAGAAGTTTTTAAGCTGTATTGACGTGAGCTCAGAGCCGCATTTGTCTGGGGCTAATGTGGTTCCAGTCTGGGGAGGAAAGGCTTTATTTCAGCTCTCCCTGGATTTCTCAGCCTTCTTTCTCATCTTCTCTGCCCAGGGATGGTATTTGTGTCACTTTGACAACACCTTGACCTTAAGTCCATGCAACACCGTCACGAGCTCTCACGCTCTCTCAAGATGGTTCACTCTTTGGGGGCTGGAGAGATGGCTCAGTGGTTAAGAGCATTGCCTGCTCTTCCAAAGGTTCTGAGTTCAATTCCCAGCAACCACATGGTGGCTCAAAACCATCTGTAATGGGGTCTGCTGCCCCCATACATATGATGGTCCACTCTTACCCTCTGACTATCTTTGGCCCCTAGGACCTTCTGTCTGGGCTGTTGAAGATTCCCAAAGACGTCTGCCTGTCTCCCCCAACACCAGTGTCTGCATCCACTGAAGACATCTAAAGAGTAGAGACCCCTGTATTCCTGGTGCTTCATACCATACCCGAGGGGCAAGTTCTGAAGGGTTTATTTGTGCCAGCCTGGCTGTCTGGATCGCTGGGTCTGGGAAGGTTTTGGAAGGTAACTGACATTTAGTCTGTTTCTTGAGTAAAGAAGATTTGCCCTCCCCAGAGTGGGCGGGCATGATCCAATCCACTGAGGGCCTAGACTGGACAAGCCAGAGGATGCCACAGTCCTGCCTGTCCTGCAGTTGGGACATCCGTCATTTCCTGCCATCTGACATCCTGGCCCTCTGGGCTCAGGCAGTGACACCAGCAGCTCTGGGTCCTCAGGCCTTTAGCCTTAAATTGGGAGTCTCACCCTTGCTGTCCTGAGTTCTTGGGCTTTCTTACTCAGACAACATCACAACACAAGCTTGCAGAAAGCAGACCATGAGAGCACTCAGCTCATGTACCTGTTCCTACACCTGTACCTATAACTTGCTTCTGCACCTGTACTTGCTTTTGCACCTGCCCTGCCCCTGCTCCTGTGCCTGCCCCTGCTCCTGTGCCTGCCCCTGCCCCTGCTCCTACACCTGCACCTGTACTTGCTTCTGCACCTGCTTCTACACCTGTACCTGTACTTGCTTCTGCACCTGCCCTGATCCTGAACCTGTACCTGCATCTGCACATGATTCTACATCTATATCAGCTTCTGTGCCCACACCTGCATCTCTATCCCATTGGCTCAGTTTCTTTGGTAGTGGTCCCCAGTATGGGCACCCATTGGGGATGGTTTGGTGATGGAGGAGCCTTTGTGAATGTGATTCCTGAGCCCCTTCCCACACTTGAGCTCCATCCCTCATCTGCCAAAGGCAAACCTGAAGCGATGGACCCCTGGGACCTAGGATCATGGATCCTTATAACTAATGCCAAATAAACAAGATAAAATGCTGTGTAATTACTCCTGAAGTCATTTCGTTGCATTTATAATTGACCTATGCATTCTTTAATCTTTAATGCTCTTTTGAAATTCAGCCTCAGGGAGCCATCATGTTATTGATGTTTGTCATGGTTAGGGCTCTAGAGGCAGTGGGCTTTGGTTAAGATGTCATCAAAAGAAAAAGGCAGTTTATGAAGGCATGGCTTTTACATGTCTGCGAAGGGGGATACAGAGGGAGGGCTGGAGCTGCCTGTATTTTGCTGCATCAGGATGACAGTGGTGGTGATAGCAACAGTGATGGTGTTGATGACAGTGGTGATGTTGATGGCTGATGGTGGGATTCAGGTGATTGGTAGTGGTGGTGGTGGTGGTGGTGATGGTGGTGGTGATGGTGATGGTGGTGGTGATGATGGTGATGATGGTGGTGGTGGTGATGGTTGTGATTGTGATGATGATGATTGTGTGTTATGGATTCCCCTCTGCATGTTGTGAATATGTTTTATTACCATTAGTTAATAAAAAAGCTGCTTTGGCCTTTGACAGGGCAGAACAAAGTCAGGAGGGCAATCCAAACAGATATATAGAGAAGGAGAAAGTAGGTGGAGTCAAAGAGATGACATATAGCTGCTGAAGGAGACAGGTACTGGACCTGTCTGGACCTGGTACCTTACCAGTAGACTACAACATCATGGTGATACACAGATTAATAAAAATGAGTTAATTTAAGATGTAAGAGGTAGCTAGGGATACACTGAAGCTATTGACCAAGGAGTTTTGTAATGAATATAGTTTCTATGTGATTATTCAGGTTTGGGCAGCTGGGAACGAAAGAGCAGTCTCTGTTTACAAAATGGTGCTCAATGTGGGGCAAGAATTTCCTCATAAAGCCTAATAAAACTTTAAAAAAGGCTTCTAGACCCACAAAAACTGGAGTCAATTGGAGCTTTTTGGTAGCCACACTTTTTTTTCAGATAGGCTCTGTTTGCTGGTGGCAAGCAGAGGTGTGGCTCCTTTAAGAGAAGGCTTTCTGACTTAGCATTAGTAGCAAAAACTGCACAGCTTCAAGAGACAGCTTCCTGGTTCATGCTAGTTGCATGAACTCTGGCTCTATCGAAAGGTCCTCTACTTAAATGGGGCCTGGAGCAGCGTGTTACAAGTTGCTTAATGGTGACATAGACCTGCTGTATCCCTGGAGCTGGGGCAGTGAACATACCTCTGCCATGTTGGACTGGGTAGAGCAAACAGGTGGGGCTATGGAGTTGGTCCTAGTCACGCCCACTTAGCATTTTTTTAAAAAGGTGCTCCTGGTCAGAGAATGATTACAGATACACAATAAGACAGATTTAGATAAAAAAGACCTCTGAATGGGTCATAGTGTTGGATAAATGTATGTAGGCTTGGGAGAGAGAAGAAAATGAGTATAGACAGTTATAGAAGGAAATAGGTTTAAAACAAAGTCTTTAAAGAGACTGGGGGCTGCTAAGCTAGACCAACATAAAGGTATCTGGACTTCAAAATTTGGGTCTAAGGATATGTTGCTTTGGAAAAGAGATTCTGCTTTTGTTTCCACAGAGGATGGGAACCTGTGGATTCCTTCCAGACTAATGTCGTTTGATGGAACAAGACCCCCCAAAAAGGTCTCCATGAACCCTAAAAATACTTCTCCCAACAAACAGCAGGAAGCAGTTTGGAGAAAACTATGCCCAAATTCCCAAAATGATTATTTATAAATGTTTGTTTTCATTTAAAGGGGGATATGATATAGAGATGAATATATATATATATATATATATATATATATATGAGAGAGTAGGTGGAGTCAAAGACACCATGTAACTGCTGAAGGAGACAGGTGCTGGAACCCTTACCAGTAGACCACAGCCTCATGGTGATTAACAGATTAATAAAAATAGGTTAATTTAAGATGTAAGAGGTATCTAGGAATACACTGAAGCTATTGACCAAATAGTTTTGTAATTAATATAGTTTCTGTGTGATTATTCAGGTCTGGACAGCCAGGAATGAAACAGCAGTCTCTGTTGTGATGGTGATGACACAATGGTGGTGATGGAGGTGGTGTTGGTGATGGGGGTAGTGATGATGGTGGTGATGGTTGTGATGGTGATGATGATGGTGATGGTTGTGATGATGATGATGATGATGGTGGTGGTGATGATGATGGTGATGATGATGGTGGTGATGATGGTGATGATAGTGATGATGATGGTGGTGGTGATGATGGTGATAGTGATGATGGTGGTGGTGATGATGGTGATGATAATGATGATGGTGGTGGTGATGATGGTGATGATAGTGATGATGGTGGTGGTGATGATGGTGGTGATAGTGATGATGGTGGTGATGATAGTAATGGTGATGGTGGTGGTGATGGTAGTGATGATGATGGTGGTGGTGATGATGATGATGATGGTGGAGGTGGTGGTGATGATGATGATGGTGGTGGTGATGATGGTGGTGATGATGGTAATGATTATGGTAATGATGGTGGTGATAGTGATGGTGGTAGTGATGATGATGGTGGTGGTAGTGGTGATGGTAGTGATGATGATGATGGTGGTAGTGATGATGGTAATGGTGATGATGGTGGTAATAGTGATGGTGGTGGTGATGATGATGAAGGTGATAGTGGTGAAGGCGATGATGAAATGATAGTAACAACAAACCATAGGGATTCACTTCCACAGCATTGATGATGATGGCGGTAGTAACGGCAGTGATAATGATGGTGATAAAGAAGATGGCAGGAATAAGATGTATGGATTTCTCATCTTGATTAATCCTCTAGATATCATTGAGGTGGGGGTGGCTGTAAGCTTGTCTTGCTGAGAAACTACGGCTCAGGATGATCACACAACTGCAGGAAGATACATTCAAGGTTGTCCTCAGACTTGCTGGAGACCCAGACCCCCATCCTTCTGACTTCCAGCATTCTGCCGTGGCTGCTGTGTCCCATGGGCTCTCTGGGGACAATTCCTGTCGGCCTCCTTGGACAAGTTTTATCTCCATTTTCTGTCTCGCATGCCTGCAGCCTTGCTGCGCTGTGACAGTTGAGTGGGACTGGTGTTTCTCCTTCCAAGCCAGATGTAGTGAGGGACTTGCGCTGAGTGCCCACATTTTCCCTCCCATTTCCCAGAGATCAAACTGTGGGCAGGCACTTTGCTCAGCTCACGTTGTCACTCTGAGTGCTGTCCAGGATGTTTGGCATGGCTTCCACACAAAACAAAACACCTCCCAGGACTAGCAGTAAGCAGGAGCTACAGCCTCCTTCGGCTGAGCTTTGAAATGTTTGGTCCTCCGTGAAGGCAGTCAGTTCCCTGGACCCCTGAGCCATCTCAGGGGTTCATCTGGCTCCACCTCCGCAGCACTGGATTACAAGCACAAGCTACCATTTACAGCCCTTTTTACCTGAATACCTGGGCTTGAACTTGAATCCTCATACTTGGGAACCAAGCACTTTAGAGGCCCTGGACATGAAGATGTTGTCTACCAACGGCCATAGCCCGCCATTCTATGAAGCTGAGCCACGCCCCAGCATTCAACTCAAGCTCCCCATTGTGACCCCAGCTCCTCTAGCACCATCTACAGTCTGAGAACCCAGCCCTGGGCCTCCTCCCCTGAAAGCCTCAAGACCTGACTTCTATTTCCTCTTGGCTAAACCCTGGTTTTCCTTAAAGCACACGCCCTGCCCTTGGCTGTAGGATGGCAGCATCTCCACTACCCACCACATGGCTTTGCCAGCGTTTTCCCTCAGCCACAGCCCAGGGCTGGGTGGAGTCTGCACTCAGACAGAGCTTGTTTAATGAATTAGCTGAATAAATTAATTTGGGGTTCATTTTCCCAGGCCTCTTGCTTGGGTAAGGAAGCCGCCTCCTTGACCCATAGGGTGAGGCCCCTCGAGGTGGGACAGGACAGGCGCATTAAACCCAGACTGGATTCCATTAAGTTGCTGGGGGAGGTGCGGGGGGGTGCAGAGGTGCCCAGAGAGCAGCGCCTGGTTAAGGTTAAAAAGGAGAGGGGCAGGTTCCGCGGCTGATAATTCTTGCCCATTAATCACAGTCGGCTGCGGCTGGGGCCTCTGTAGAATGTGTTAATTTGGTAATTACAGAGGAGGGAGGCTGCTTGAACTCTCGGCCTTCATCAGGATTATTTTTTTTTTCAGCTGAAATATGAAATGCAGACGGAAGAGCAGAGCTTCCGACAAAGATTTAAGCTGGGTAGAGCCTGTCCCCAGCGCCTGCTGCTTCTGAGTTGTTCCACTGCCCATACCTCACTGCTTCTGGGTCCTGAGCTAACACCAGAGTCGTCCCCTGGGTTTTGAGTTTATGATCTCAACACTGGAACAGCACTACTATCAAAGCGTTTCTTTGGGAGGCAGGAGTGGAGCCAACATTTGTAAGAAACACCGCAACAGCTCAGACTCTGAATGAACCTCCAGGCTGCTGTGTCCTGGAGGCCTAGCCTGGCAGACTTTTTCAATGAGCAAGTGGTCCCCTACCACACAGAAGCCCCCTCCCACATCCCTGCTCAGCGTGACTTCCCCAACCTGCTGTCCTAACTGTTGGCCATGCTCCTATCTCTTACTTCCTGACTCTCCTTGTGCCCCAACCCCAGCTCAGGCTCCACCTAAGTCACGCTGGCTGCCTCTCAGCTTTTAGGCTAGGAAGCTCTCTATGCACTGTCCCCACCCGCCTAACTGGGTCACTGTGATGTCTGAAATACAAAGCCAGGTCCCAGCTGGGACTAGGAATCTGTCTCCTTCCTCAGCACAGGCCTGATAGATCTGCCCACCCCGACACATCTCCTCCTCCATGTTCTGTGGAGTCTGGGCGATCACCGAAACCTGAAGGGGCTCATGTATGCTCTTCCATCAGCCAGACTCTGTCCCCTCTGATCGGCTCCCTCACTTGGGGGCATGAACAGCAGGGCACAGGGATGCTGTTACGGTCTCAGAGAAGACTGGCGGTACAGCTCAGCCGGTTAAGGATTTGAGTGTGGTGCACCAGTCCTTGGCTTCAATCCCCGGCAGTGAATGGAAACCGGTGTGGTAGCCCGTACCACTGTGGCTGCCCAGTAAGTCTGAGGCCAGCTTGGGCTACCCGGATACATGAAACTCTACCTAGAAAACAAAGTTTGGAGTTGAGGAGATGGCTGAGTGGGTGATGTCCTTGCTGTGGAAGCCTGGGCACCCTCATAAAAAGCCAGGCATAACAGCACACATCTGTAACCCCAGCACTGGGAAGCAGGAGACAGGGGGATCCTGGGAGCT
This sequence comes from Chionomys nivalis, assembly GCF_950005125.1. Classification (NCBI taxonomy): domain Eukaryota; kingdom Metazoa; phylum Chordata; class Mammalia; order Rodentia; family Cricetidae; genus Chionomys; species Chionomys nivalis. The sequence continues at coordinate 97,786,638 of NC_080092.1, forward strand.
CACTGGCCTGGCCACTTGATTAGCTCCAAGCTCAATGAGAGACCATGTCTCAAAAGATAAGGTGGAGGGCCTGCAAGAGGGCTCAGCAGGTAAAGGTGCTTGCTGCCAAGTCCACCAGCCTGAGATCCCTAAGAATCACGTGATGAAAGAAAAGGTTTCTTATTCCCCGACTTCCACACACTCAGTGTGACAGCCTCTCCTGACCTGAAAAGAGAAATAAATAAGTGAAACATAGTAAAAAAAAATTAAAGTGTAACAAAATAAAATAACAAACAGAGGCATTTGAATGACAGTAAGCACTTCTTGCCATCTGCTGCAGAAGCAGCTGTGGGGAATTCCTCACACATCCTCCTGAAGCGTCTTTACACGCCTAGCCATATGTCTGTCTAGCTTTATCTTATGCACACGACCTTACACCTTCCCGTGCAAATAACAATGTCTGACATTTTTCCTATCAGCGATTTTGGATCTACCCAGCCCTTTTATTGGTTGCATGATGCTCCACGAGGTCATGGCTCAACTGTCTGCCCCACAGCCATGGGTGTCCCAGTGGCACCCGATGGGGCATTGCCCTGTGATGTCACTGCAGCTGGCCTTCTCGAGCAGACTTCTTCACTCTGTATGTCCACAGATGCACATCTGTGGAGCCATTGCTAGAGGCAGGACTTCATTGTTGCTGTGGAGACCCCAGCAAATGAAAGAGGGAGTAATAAATAGAAATAAAAGGCAGCTGGGCGGTGGTGGCGCGCGCCTTTAATCCCAGCACTCAGGAGGCAGAGGCAGGCAGATCTCTGTGAGTTCAAGGCCAGCCTGGTTTACAAGAGCTAGTTCTAGGATAGACTCCAAAGCTACAGAGAAACCCTGTCGAGAGAGAGAGAGAAAGAGAGAGAGAGAGAGAGAGAGAGAGAGAGAGAGAGAGAGAGAGAGAGAAGAGGGGACATGATTTGACAAGACAAACCTGCCCTTCCCAGATGACACTCTCCCACCCAGAATATCCAGGAGAATTAGCTGACAGTTATTAGAACTAATGGAGACTTCAGCTAGATGACCAGAGGCTTTCACACTGAAGAAAAGACCCAAGGACTCCCATTACCACATGTCTCTGCCCCTCTCACTGGGGCTTCCTTCTCAGACTCCAGCCAGAACCAGTTAGAAAGCGTAATACATTGGAACATGCAAGTTCTGGGCCTGAAAGTCCTCTCCATCCATGGCTCTCCAACTCCAAGGGATCAGAATCACCTGGAAGGCTTGTTAAAATGACAAGCCCCAACCTGTATGCAAGCCTCACAGGCCTGTACCTGGAAGAGGATCCTGCATTGTAGCCAAGCTTTCCCAGAGGCCAAGGCTGCTGGTCTCTGGGCAACTAGTACCTAAAGATGCATTTTCCATTTGCAAAGTCTGCAGTTCCCAGAAAGCAATCCCCATTCCCACTCTCCCATCATAGACATGCTGTTTTGCTGGATGGATAGTGGGGGAAATGACCCTATTTTCTGGTCCTTCAGGTTCACACTCGACCTTGGTTTCCACACCATCAGATGCAAAAGAGATGAGTGTGGGACTAAGGGCTCACATCTCCTGATGGCACTGCCTCTCACTGGGCCCCACCCAGCCCACCATGGCAAAACGGATCCAGCCACTGTCTTGGGAGAAGTGCTTTTCCAATCCAGCTCAGAGTCCAGTGATGTGGTTTACAGTATCCATTGTCCCTAATCCCAGCGTCCCCGCCCTTGTTAGACCCCAGAGTCTACAGCGCACCCCCACCCCGCATCAAACTAAGTTTTCAATGGAAAGAACAAAGAATGTGGACCTAGTAGCCTTCTGGTCGTATTGAAGAAGACTCAAGCCCACCCCAGACTCTTAGCCCAGGCTTTATTGCCTTTAAAATAAGGGTCTGACACTTGGGAGAAGGGATGATGGATGGAGATGCTAGAAAGCCACCCTGGGTGGGAAAGGTGGTGGGGGTGTATGTTCCTGCTATTTAAATCCTGCGACTTCAGCAATGCATTCTGGCGTGTCTGTTAATGAAGACGCAGAGATCAGGCAGCAATGTGCTGCTTCAGCCCACAGTCTCCCTCCAGAGCGAAGCTCCTGGAGTCGCACTGCATTTTCAGACCTGGTGAAGCTGCAGTGACAGAAGCATTTCATGCAAATGTGTGGTGGAGAGAATGCTGTGTGCAAACCATAAACCCTAGGTACCCGGAGCCCGGGTTATAATTACTCCACACTTACAACACGTCCTGATAAGAGGCAATTGTTTTTGAACCAACAAACTTCTTTTTAAGAAAGTTTGTCTCTGCTTGTACTAAGAGCCTATTTATGCAGAGAGTCATAGGGTGTGATGACAGGCCAGCCTCAGTAGCCATGAGCACAGTACACGAGAGGAGATGGAGGGTTACCCATACGCCCTTTGCATGAATGTCGTTCCTTCTTTCCACTAGTCTACCCATCCATCTATATATCCATCTCTCCATTCCTCCACCTGCCATCCTTCTTCCGTCTACCCACCCACTGCTCCATCCCCCTTCACTAATTCATCAATCCAACGTATCCCTTTCTTTCTCCAATCTCCATATACCCACCCACCCACCCACCACCTACCCATCCTCTGACTCCCTCACCTATCTACCTTTATCTACCTTTATCTACCCATCTTTTCATCCCTCCACCCACTAATCTACCTACCCATCCATCCCTCCATCCATCAATCTATTCCTCACTTCATCTACCCACCCACCCATTCATTCCTCCGTCTACCCATCTCTTCATCCCTCAGTCCATTTATCCACCCACCCATCTATCCCTGCCCATCCCTCCATCCCTCACCTATCAATCCTTCCTTATTTAGGACGTAGTAGTAGCTAAACATAGGGAGGCATAGACAGCATGGATCCTAGTCTTGGCGGAGAGAGGGCAACAACGGTTGTAGCCAGGCTGAGCCCAAGAGAGATCGGTTGGTGTTTTGGAAGCTCAGTGTGGGCTGCCACAGTCATATGCCTGTATTGCAGGCAGAGCAAGGGGCTGAGAGAAACTTGGGCTCTAGATGCTCAGTGCCTATTGGAATCTCAGAACTGCTTAGTGGGTTTTGCAGTCATAAGCTGAGAGGCCTGTCAGGGATGCTGAGGGTGCCGGGGTACCAGATAGCTAGCGGGGCATCTAAGATCTGGCGTCTCCGTGGCGTCCCACCACAGCTCCCCAGACTCTGGCTGAGCAGGTATTTTCCTGTTTTGCAAACAAGGAAACTGAGGCTCAGAGTCTATGAATCCTCACCAAGCCCACTTAGCTGCAGAGCAGTATTCGAACCTACAGAATTCTGAGCTATGTTTGTTGAGATTTTCTCCGTTGGAGCCCCGACAGCTGCCTCTGTCACCGCAGCCCCAAGGTGCAGGGACAAGGTTCTGGGATGGTTCATCCACCTGCCCACCCTTGCTCCTTTCACATCTGGCCACTGGTTTGGGAAGCCCCGCCTCACCAAGCTGTGCTCACAGCTGGGCAGAGTCTCTTTTACTGACTGAAGGTCTTTTCTGCCGACCTGAAGCCTCCTCCATAGCGAAGACCCCAGGAGGAGCTCCGGAGCTATTCTAACGATGGAAGAGAGAGAAGATAGAAGGACTCTAGAAGCTTCTGCCATTTCTCTGCTGAGAACTCAGTGTACTGGGGTGTTGTGTGATGATTTATTCTTTTGGTTTTTTGTGAGGGACCCACCATCCAGATCCCAAATAAATCACACACGGAGGCTTCTTCTTAGTTATGAATGCCCAGCCTTAGCTTGGCTATTTTCTTGCCGGCTTTTCTTAAATGATCCCAACTACCTTTTGCCTCTGGGCTTTTTCCTTTTCTTACTTCTGTACATCTTACTCTTTCTCCGTAGCTTGCTGTGTATCTGGGTGACTGACCCCTGAAGTCCTCCTTCCCTTGTTCTCAGGTTGCTTCTCCTCGACCAGAGTTCTCCTTCCATTTATTTTCTCTGCCTGCCAGCCAGCCTACCCTTTCTCCTGCCTCGCTATTGGCCGGTCAACTCTATTAGACCGTCAGGTGTTCTAGCCAGGCACACACAGCAGCACAGTTTCACAGAGTTAAACAAATACAGCGTAACAAAATGTCACACACCTGAAAATGATATCCCCAACATCAGGATCCTTTAGGTGGGGCCTTTTTATGCCCGGGGATCTTCATTTGCTAGGGCTCTTGGCATTGTTCAGAGGCAGACCTCCCTGGTGCACGTCCTGTGAGGGTCCTCCCTCTTCTCTCACAGGCTCGGGAGATGAGTAGGGGACGCTGGTCCTCAGCATCCTTGACCTGTGGATGCTTCAGTTCCTTCTCTCTGCCTCTGTCCCCACGTGGATTCCCTTAACTGAGGGTTTGTATGCTGCCACCATTGCCATCCCCTCCTCCTCTTCTTCCCTTCTCCTCCTCTCCCATCCTCCCCCCTCCTCATTGCGGTCTCTGTCTCTCTGTCTCTGTCTCTTTCTGTCTCTCTGTCTCTGTGTGAGTGTGTGTTTATATACAAGTGTGTTCACATAGCTCCTGTGTGGAAGTCAGAAGTCCACATTAGAAACCTTCCTAATTACTCTCTGTTACAATTTTACAGGTCTTTCCTGTCAGTACCCTGTCCCTTTAAGAGACAAGCCCCGCCCACTCCCAATTTCCCCCTTCCCAGGAGGCAAGCTGGTCTCTGGTGGTCTCTGGGTCTCTTCTCTCTCTCTCTTCTCTCTCCCTCTCTCTCTCTCTCTCTCTCTCTCTCTCCCTCTCTCTCTCTCTCCCTCTACCCCTCCCTCGCTCTCCCTCTCTCCCTCTCTCCCCCCCCTCCACTGAGGAGGCAGATTTCTGTCTCTCCTTCCCCTTCCCTTCCTCGCTCTCCCCTTCCCTCTCTCTGTCCCTCTATTTCTCTCTCTTTCCCCCCATTCGCCCTATCCTAACCCAATACTTACTAAATAAACTTTCCATACCCGAGCTCTCTCTGCATAGTGGAAATGTCTGTCCCCCCACACCAGCAGGGGGACTACCAGGGTCACTCACACAATAAATCATAACACTCTCCACCTTATCTTTTGAGACAGGGTCTCTCACTGACCCTGAAGTTTGTTGCTTGGGTTAGACTGGCCAGCCAGCAGGCCCCTGGATCTACCCGTCTGCCCCCTACCCTCGCCCTGGCACTGGTAGTACAGACCTCTGCTGCCGCACCAAGCTTTTAATGCGGTTTTGGGGACACAGACTCAGATCCTCATGCTGGTATAGTAGCAAGCAGTTTACCCACTGAGTCACCAACCCCCCTTTTCTGTCCCTTGTTCAGACACTCACTGGATTCAGCCACCCCCAAATCTAGGCTGACTTCAACTCCACCAATGCCTTAATTACATCTTTAGAGGCCCATTTTCCAAACAAGGACCACAGTCTTCATCCAGATGGGCGTGGATCTGGGGACACACTGTTGAACCCACTAGAAAAGGAGATGGAGCTGAAGCAATGGGGTAGAACCATTGTCTGACGGCAGCAGTATGTGCCAGGCTGTGGAGCTGAGGGGGCCTCTTCCACTCACGCACTATTCTTGGGTTCCTTAATGCAATGCCCTTCTAGAGCCTTTTGCCGGTCCCATTCACCCACTCCTCCCTGCTGGAGGGCTATGAAGGTATCTTTTGATTTCATTGAATTATTAAAGAATAAACGGTACAAGTGATTCATAAGGTTGGGACTGAGCAAGGGGCTAAGAACAAAAGAGAGGTTCCACAGTCTTGGGGGTGCCTAGGTTGGCTGAACTGAGGGGTGGGGACATAGGTGGCTGGGGGAATCTGACCCCAACTTCTTTCCCTTCCCTTTGCTGTTCTCCCCTCCCTTCTCTTCTCCCCTCCCCTCCCTTCTCTTCTCCGTTCCCTCGGCTGCTCTAGAAGCTGTGGCCACAATTTAATATGCAGAGGTGGACAGCTGGTACCGAGGCAGCGCATCCTCAGAAGGGCACGCCGTATTTCAAACAAAGAACACACAACAAAGGCTTGTGCGCGATTTGTGAGCATCTGTGTGGAGCAAGATTTATCTAAGCAAGCAGAGGGCCCCTGACCTTGGCCATGAGAGCTCTAAAGCGAACGGGGCTGCCGCTGCAGACGGAACAGAGAGACACTTGTGATTATCATTATTTAATATAATGGTCCTAAACTGTTGGGAGGGGGGATGGATGCCGCGGGAGGATTGTTTTTTATTCTGGGAGATGTGGTGTGAAGAACGGTGGCAGGGAGGAGGGGGACTTGCATTCCTGAAGGGAAAGAGGAGGGGAGGGGATCAGGAGCTGCAGGCAGCGAATAAACAGATTCCCCTTCCTCCCCTTCCCCCTTCCTCCTTGAGGCTCCAGCCTTACTAGCAGGAAGAAAGGCAGGGGCAGCCTTGGAGTGGTTTGGGGAACAGAAAAAGGAGACTAGTGTCCTCAGTGCCTAGAATGGGGGTTCAGGGCTGCAGGGTCCCCAGGGGATTGCCAGAAGACCCAGGGCACATGGGCATCTGGATCAAGGAAGGTTAGGAGCCATGAGGGAGGTCCTGGAGTCAAGTAGGTTGTGTGCTCTGCCTGGGGTCCCCAAAGTCAACCTGGGCTGCCTCCTGTAAACACTGAATACTGGGTGGAAGGGAGGTAAGGGGAAGGGGGAGGTTGACTAGGCCACTTTGCCACTGCTGACACTGAGGATCCAGGTCAGTCTACCCGTGCCACACCCCCACCAGGTACTCCTGGCTTCCCACGGGCAGAACCTCCATGCTGTCTCCAACTGCCGGTTATTTTCACCTGTGAAGATGCTCTGTCTTCCTTGTAGAGGCCGCTCCCCCCAAACCTCCCTAAAGCAGGATCAAACAGGTGCCATCATCCAATGATGCCCTCTCTGGAATGTGCCAGAAGCCTGGTACCCTGAGGCAGCAAGGACTTAGCAGAGGTTGAACATGAGGCTGGGGAAGGGGAGGCAGCAGGAGCTGGTTCTCTCTGGGCAATATCCAGATAGAATAGAGGGGCTCACAGCCTGTTTCCACAGAAAGGTTCCTTCACCCCGCAAAACAGCGCAGTTCCAAAGCCACCAGTCAGGGAGATGGCCAGGGTGTAGGGGAAGTTACAACACCCACAGTGAAGGCACAGTGAACCTCTGCCCCTCTCCTCCTCCGTGCCACCAGCGTCCAGCATCCCTGCCCCTCTCCTCCTCCATGCCACCAGCGTCCAGCATCCCTGCCTCTCTCTTCCTCCATGCCACAAGCGTCTGGCATCCCTGGGTGTGTCCCTGGAGCTTCTGGTAGGGTTTGGTCTTTTCGCTGCTGTCTTGGAGATAGAGATTCCCACAAAACCAGTTTCTCTGCAGCCTGGGTGGGAAAACCTCACAGGCCGTTGAGCATGCTTCCACTTCTTCCTTCCACCTCACTCCGCATCTATCCTAGATCCTTCACGCTGCAGTTAACCTCATTTCGTGTTCTGCTGTTTTATGTACTTATTTCTGCATGTATATGTGTGTGGGCTTGTGTGCACATGTGTGCTTGTGTGTGAAAGGTCAGAAGTCAACATCAAATTGTTCTTTGCCTTATTTTTTTGAGACAGGCTCTCTCACTGAACCCGAGGCTCACTGATTGGGCTAGCCTGGTTGGCCAGTGAGCTCCAGGACCCTCCCGTCATGGTCTACCTCATCCGCCATACACACAGTCAGCTCTGGGTTTACAGGCTGCCGTACCCAGCTTTTCCTCTGAGTGCTGGGGATCAAATTTGGGTTCTCGTATTTTCACAGCAAATCCTTCCTGACTGAGCCATTGCCCTGGGCCCTGTTTTGCTTTAAATGATCACCGAGGCCAAGCAGAAGAAAAAGAACCTTTTGTCAAATTCTTCATTTTGTCTCTCAACCATTGGCTCCCTTTCTGCTTCATGGAAGCCCCAGCTGCCAGGGATACAGGGTGGAGCCTTCAGCAGTTCCCACCTTGGCAGAACCTGGCTCTGGGATTCTCTTCCCTTCATCTTGCATTGTTATTGAGAGATGGTGCAGGTCTTAGAGAGAGAGAGAAAAACCGTGGCTCTGGAAAAATGATGTGTGGCACTCTTCATATGGATCAGGTGATTAACGGAGGCCCTGACTTCCTCCACCATCACACTGGGGGGTGCAGGCTGCACTCTCAAATTCCAGATAATTAAAGAGCGATCGGGCTGCTTGGGGAATGAAGGCTTCCGCCATTACCAAGACGGAGCCCTCTCCGTTCTCCACACCCGGCTGCAAACCTCGACCTCTGCTTTGCAAGCTGATGACGGACAGCCAAGTCTGGGGCCACAGCCTCTGTACTATAGCCTTCTGGATGTGGGTGCACATATGCCTCTGTGTGTGTGCGTGGGCATTGAACGCACGTGTGCTCATGTACTGGAGTCACATCTGCTCCTAGAGTTTTGTCCATGTCTCCCTCACCACCACCCTGGGGATCTCTACATGCTTGCTGTGCCACCCCAGAGAAAAAGTGAAGTCTCGGTTGTAAAGAGCGACATCACAGGCACAAGGTCCCTGCTCTATCCCCAGGAGACTCCAGGAGCTGAGGGTCTCATGACTAGTGTTACACACACACACACACACACACACACTCACACTGCAGAGGTCATCTGCTCCTCTGGGCCGTCAGGGCCACCAGGCTGCTGCTCGGCTTCTGGAGATGTGTAGGTGTGAACGGCATCCGTGTGACAGGAGAGCCTGGAGGCTGCAGAGCCTCCCAGGGAGAAGGGAGCAGAGGCTAATTGCAGGTGGAAGGGACTGCCAGCTCTCCTGGATTCACACAACCCATCTGTCATGTCTCCTGATAAATCAGTTCCCTCTTATCAGCTGGCTCTCCCGGGTCTCCATATCCGACTCTGCCGTTCCTAGATAGTGAATTCAGAACAGCCTGTGGACTCACAAGGAAGAGCTGGACAGATTCTGGGTACTTGGACCATAGATGCAGCCAGGGGAGGCTTTTCATCTTATTAATATAGTGCTGGTTTAAAATTTTTATTTACTTTACTTTGTGTGCATGTGCGTGTGTGCACTCAAATGTACGAACATGCACGGGAATCACGTGTACTTGTGGATCCGAGCATCACTTGTTGAAGTCAGTTCTCTCCTTGCACCATGTGGGTTTCTATGATCAAACCCAAGCTGCCAGGCTTGACAGCAATCACCTTTACCTGATGAGCCATCTCTCTGGTGCTGACGTTAAAGAACAAAGCTTTCAATGAGAAGAAATCCATTTGCTCATTTCCCCAGAGAGTTCGTGTGTGTTTTGTTCCATGTTAGGTACTTGCTCTGTAGCCTTCCATCCCTGGCCTTTTCTTCTGCATGTTTTGTGGCTTCAGCATACACGTTTAAGTCTATGACCAACTCCAAGCTAATGCTGTATATAGGAGTCTTCATTTTTCTATGTGAAAATTTCACTGTTTTAATGCCAGTCCCTACCAAGGTTGTACCCTGATACGTTTGTGGAGAGTGAATCAACAGTACCCATGCGTCTGTCTCTCTTCCAGAGCTGGACTCTGTTGTGTCCATCTCTCCAAATAGATCTCTCTTCTTCTCTTCACAAACTCAGGGTCTCACCCTTGCCAGGCAAGTGCTCCACTCCCGGGCTCCTAGGCAGCTGAAGCTGCCCTTGGCCTCTAGGTAGGTCAAGAAGACACTCGGGGGGTCATACTGTTGGCTGTGCATACTTCCAGGGAAGCCTTCTGAGAGAGCCTAGGTGAGGTCTCAGTGGTGAGGTGCTCATTGTGCAAGCTGGATTTTGGATCCACAGAACCCACTTACAAGCTGGGTAGAAGTGGTGGGAACAGCGAGAAAGGGGCTCAGTGAGGACAGTGAGGTGTGAACGGTGAGAAAGTGTTAACAAAGGTTTCTGTCCTGCCCAGTCCCGCAGCTGTTCAGTCCCAAAGAAACACACAGAGGTCTTACATTAATTACAAACTGGTTGGTCTATTAGCTCAGGCTTCTTATTAACTCTTACATTTTAAATTAGCACATAATTCTTGTCTGTGTCAGCCACGTGGTTCAGTACCTTTTATCAATGAGGCATTCTCATCTTGCTTCCTCTGTGTCCAAAATTCGCTTAATGAGCATTTTTGCCAGGGCATTTTCTGGCTTGACCTATAGACCTCCCTTTATGAGAGCAATTGGAATTCTTGTGGGGTTTGCATATGGTTGGCTTCTCCCTTTCCTTTCATCATATTTCTGCCATACCCATGGCAATCCAGCCACTTCCATACGACCTAGGCTTGCTGAACAGCTGGTGTGGGACTGTCACCCTAGGAACTCCTGTAGCTGGAGGGTTTCTATTGTTCTGCCTCTACAACAGGCAGCAGCAGCAGCAATGTAATAAATTTGCCCAAGTGAATGGGCTTCCTCCAAGCACAGTATGGGTCAGCAGGTTACGGAAAGACCAGTGAGCCAGAGACGGGTAGGACAGGAGCCTGTCACAATAAACCTAAGACAGAGGCCTTGTGTGCTGAGGCAAGTGTTCTTTATGATGGGTAAGATGTGAATTTGTGCTTCTGCAACCCAAGACAGGCCTGGTCTAATTATATAGAAAAGAGGAAGTTATTGGGAACTGAAGACCCTCAGACCCTGAATTTTCCATGACCCCTTGCCTGCTGGAGTAAACAACTTGTTTTTCTATGCTTGGAGCTGCTCTGAGCAAGAGACCCTCATGAGTTCCTGATGGCAGGGGAGTGGTTTCTTGTGGGCTTGCAGCTGAAAAATCCCAAGAGCTAGGGTGTGGCCATTAGTCAAGAAGAGCCCTATCTAAGCTGCCCTGGAACACAATAAAAGGGGGCATTCTTGCTTCAAGGATGACCTGTGTCTGTGTGTGTGTGTTTCAATCTCCAGCCTTTTGCCCGACTCACAAACCATCCTTTGGTGCAGACGCCACACCCCACCCTTTAAGACTGGAGCTCCTATATCTGAGCTCACGTGGTGGCCTCAAGCTCACTAGGCAGTGAAGGTAACCTTGACTTTCTCATCCTCCTGCCTCTGCCTCTCAAGGGCTGGGATTGCAGGTGTGAAGTACCACAATCAGTGTGTGTGGTGCTGGGGTGGAACCCAGGACGTTCTCCATCCTAGGCTAGTTCTCTACCAACTGAGCCACACCCCAGCTCCTGTGTGCACTCTGTTAGTTCCTCATGGCTTTATGTTCCACATTCTGTAAATACAGAAATTGAGACTTGGGTAGTAAAATCATTAATCCACGACCAAGGTTCTGAACCCAGACTGACGAGCCATTCCATGCATTACAGCAAATGCAGACATGTGGGAGGGGCGGCAGAGGCTGGGGTGTGAGTCCAAGTGTAGTGTGTGTGCCTCACCCTGGCCTGCTCCCGTCCAGATGGCAGAGACAGACAAGAGGTTGCACCGAGCAGATTCAGGTCTCTGGCTCCTGGCCTCATGCAGGGCCTGAGCTCTGGCTCATTTGCCCTAATTTTTACACTCTTTCTAGCACATTCTAAGTCCTCCAGCTTCTGGCCTTAGGCCACTCAGCTCTGCACATCCATCAGTGCCTCCACTCCTGGACAAGAACTGAACCAAATCATGAGTTTCCTGCATCTACTTCCTGCCTCCCTGACAATAGCAGACATCACTAATCAATCACAGCACCCTGGCTGTTGGAGCATCCCAAGCCTCCCTGATCTTTCTCAGTAAAAGATGGCCTCTGGCAGTGTAGGATCAGCATGAGGAATGAACTTCATTTTCCATCCTGGTTTTTATCTTTCCTTGTATTTTTTATGCTCAGGCCCACTCTGGGTTGATGTCCTGTGTTTCATGCATGTATCCATCTCCAATTGGGACATTCCTCCCAGAGCAAGCTCTGAGCACACCGTGAGTGCACAGCCTTCATATCTGCCCATCCCAGCACCTGACACGGCCTGTACACACCATCGAGTCTTGGACTGGCTTGCTGTCATGCAGGTTCCAGGATGAGCAGATTGGCTGATCCCAAGGCCACCAGTTTAGCATCCTTGAAACTGAGATTTGGAGTCCCTTGAGGTCTGGCCTGGTTTCCTGCTTTATATTTCAGCTTGTCCCCTGCCCCCCCCCCCCTTCTCTCTCCCTGCCTTGTATACTGCACACCACACAAATATTTAGGATGTGTTTTTAGTCACATCTGCCCTCAATACTACCCCGCCCTGATATTTCGGCTTTTTGGCCTTAGTTTTGTTCATGTCCCGTCTCTAGTACCTTTAACAGTGCCTGGCACTCAGCAGGGAGGCAAGGTTTCTTGATGTTGAGGGGAACTCCTCAAATAAGTCTCAGCTCTCCTGTCTCAGCTTTCCCCAGGGACTGGATGCTGCTTAGGAGCGCTGATTGGCAGGTGCATATGTCTTGGATAAACAGGAGCATGAAAACGTGTTCATGCTTGCTTAATATGCTTGGTCTTGTTGACAAGCTAATGGAGCTGGGGAGGTAGCAGGAGGAAAGACAGTGAGAGGAGTCTTGGGCTCTGGGGTAGAAGGATGGCCAGGCCTGGGCATCATGCCTATCCTGGGCTCCTCTTCGGTGCAGGCTTACCCTCCTTTGTCCTCGCCTGTAACAGAGACACTTCGCCTCTGCCCTGAGCTGTAGTGAGATTTTGTTTATGTTTTAGCAAATAAAGTTTGCCTGAAGATCAGAGTGCAGAGCTAAGTCACTAGAGGCCCAGGAGTGGAGGCACACAGCCGTAATCCCAGGACTCAGGGAGACAGAGACAGAGGGATCTCTGTTAGTTTAAGGACATCCTGGACTACACGAGATTGAATCTGGCTGAAAGAGAAACAGAGCTCACACAAAGGTGATCCCAGTACTAGGGAGGTGGAGACAGGAGTGATATGGCTGGGAGGAGAGAGGAACACAAGGTGGGAGGAGACAGGAGCTCAGGATTCAGTCTGAGGTTTGGTGGAGACAGATGCAGTCTGAAGATTGCCCCTGCAGTCTGAGGATGCGGTCTGAGGACAGGGTTGCCCCTTCAGTCCGAGCATTGGTAGGGGTAAAAGGTCTTTCTAGTGGCTGGCTGCTCTGTTTCTCTGATCTCTCAGCGTTCAACCCCTAATATCTGACTCTGGGTTTTTTTTATTAAGAACAATTAGAATTTGTGCTGCACCGAGCACTTCCCAGAGACATTGTAAGGTCCTGTGTGCGGTAGTTTAATGTAATTGAATAATCTCATAAGAAGTGGCGCCATTAGGAGGTGTGGCTTTGTTGGAAGGGGTATGGCCTTGCTGGAGGAAGTGTGTCGCTATGGGGCAGGATTTGAGGTTTCCTATGCACAGGATACCACACAGTGTCTCAGTTGACTTCCTGTTGCCTGCAAGATGTAGGACTCTCAGCTACTCCTCCAGCACCATGTCTGCCTGCACACTGCCGTGTCCCACCATGACGATAATGGGTTGAACATCTGAACTGTAAGCAAGCCACCCCAATTAAATGTTTCCCTTATAAGAGTTGGTCATGGTGTCTCCTTGTAGCAATGGAAACCCTAACTAAGACACTGTGCAAAAAATATGTCTCATGAAATTAAATCAAGGGCCTGGGAGCCTGTGGGAAAGAATATTAGGGCAAGATTTCAAGCCATGATGTATTTGAGGCCAAACTTGTTGGGAACTGTGAACCTCCAGACTCTGAATTTCCTGTAAACAGCTTGTTTTTCTATGCTTGCAGCTGATCTGAGCAAAACAACTTGTTTTCCTGTGTTTGCAGCTGCTCTGAGCATGAGACAGGGGAGTGGTTTCTGGTGGCTTGCAGCTGAGACTTGGGGTGTGGCCTTTGGTTGAGGAGAACCTATATAAGGTGCCCTGGAGCACAATAAAGTTGGCATTCTTGGGGAATTTGAGGATGATCCATGTCTCTGTCTCTGTGTGTATGTGTGTGTGCTTCAATCTCGGCTCACAAACCATACCGTAGCATGTAGAGAAGATGTTGTGACTCAGGGTCCACCCAGCACCTGTTGATTCTTGTGTTACTTTGTTTCCTTGTTGCCGTGAGGAAAATCTACCCAAGCACTCACATTCAAGATTTACATCGCCTCACAATTCGGAGGATCCAGCCACTGTGGTGCAGAAGGCAAGGTGGCTAAAGCCGGTTAGTTTGTGGCAGTGACAGTGTGAGGCTGCTGGTCACATCATGGAGACAGACAGGAAACAAGAGGTAGGCCAGGATCAAAGACGAAGTCCTTCCTGCTAGCCTATGTCAGTGAACTAGACCCCATGTCCTCAAAACTGCAGTTTCCCCGACAGCCCCACAAGGCGGGAACCAAATGTTCAAACATGGAAGCCTGTGGAGATGCCGACCACAGCAGTTCTCAAGCATGTATGTCTGGATGAAAGCTTCAGAGATGTAGCAGCAGCAAGGCAGCTCCGTGGGTTAAGGTGTTTGCTCCCAAGCCTGCCGACCTGATTCTCGTCCCACATGGTTAAATGAGAGAGCTAACACTGGCTGCTGTAGACTATTATTTTAACCAGGCAGAGATGGTTTAATTTGTTCAGGCTTCAGAATATTACTGTCACTGTGTAGAGGTGTGGTACTTTTGTTTACGCTGCATTTGTTTAACGAGGTAAGGATGTGTGTTTAATTATGTCAAGATCTGTTGCGTTTGTTCCACCTTGCCTGCCTGAGGCACCTGACTGGTCCAATAAAAAGCTGAACAGCCAATAGCTAGGTGGGAGAAGGGACAGACTGGGCTGCCAGGCAGAGAGGAGAAATGTAGCCTGGAGAAGAACGAGAGGAGGAGGAGGAGGAGGAGGAGGAGGAGGAGGAGGAGGAGGAGGAGGAGGAGGAGGAGGAGGAGGAGGAGGAGGAGGAGAGAATGAGGGCATGCCCGGGGCAAGAAGCCAGGCAGATGCCAGCCAGCCAGACATAGGGAAGCCATGAAAGTAAGATATACAGAAGAAAGATAAGAAACCCCAAGGCAAAACATAGATAAAGGGAAACAGGATAATTTAAGTTAAAAGAGTTAACAAGAAAGAGCTAAGCCGAGGACGAGCATTCAAAACTAGTAACAAGTCTCTGTGTCGTGATTTGGGAGCTGGATGGTGGCCCAAAAGAAAAAGCCTGGCACACTTGAAAGTCGTCCTCTGACCGCTATGTGAACACCACAGCGCACGTGCACACACAATAAATAAGTAGGTGTAATTAAAAAAAAGTTTAAAATAGCACCAACTGTATTATGTGAAGTTCTCATGTTCGCGCAGCCTTGGACAAGTGAAATACATCCTACAAACAAGAAAACACAGAATACGGGGCTGGAGAGTGGGCTCGGTAGCTGAAAGTGAACGCTGCTCTTCTAGGGAACCTGAGTTTAGTTTCCAGCCCCCACATCACTGACATAACCAGACCTACATTCAAATGCCGCTCTCTGTTCCTCGCAGCCCCTTGGCTCTGGGAAGATGGCCACTCATCCCCTTTTCCTTCTGTGTTGGGTGACAATACAAAGGTTGTCATGAGGACAAAATGGCAAATGCAGACCAAGGCTAGACCTAGGGCCAGGCCCTTGGGGTGCTAGCCTCTGCTTCCCCTTTGAAAAATGGAATATGTAAAGGCCACCGATCTGCACGTCATGTCAACAGCTGGCCCCGCTGCATTAAGTTGGAAGCAGTCATGTTGCAGCTTGTCACACAGCTGCTGTTGTGGCTGCTGGCACAGGCAGCGAGAGCTGCAGGTCCCTTGCCAAGCAAGCAGCACCTCAGGAGGACATCTTTGTTCCCTCATCTCCAGGGACCTGCACAGCGAGCGGGAAAGCTGGTTCTTTCTCTCATTGGAAAAAGACACTGTGTGCCCTGGAGAATTCTCCGTGTCTCGTCTTTATCAGGAAGTCCTTCTGTAGAGAGAGACGCGTGGCTGTCAACTCCACAGTGCCGCATCTTAGAAGTCATGTGTCTCCATGTCACGCTGCCGTCTGCCAGGGTGAGTCTGCCAGCTCATGGCTGCTGAATACCCTTCAGTATTGAGAATCTCCGGTATATCTGGAGGTGGTTCCTGGGACACCTGCAGAGTGAGACACTTACGTGTTAGTGGCCAGGCTGGGATTTGAGATTCAGGAAACCTGGGCCACCTTTCCAGAGTCATTCCAGCCAGAAGTTTAGTTCCCAGTACGATGTGTCAATCTCTACCCCATCCACAGCCTTCATTTTACTCTGCTGGGAGTCTTCCTCCCAGCCTGCTCAGTGCTTTCATGGTTATTCCCCTGACTTTGACTCCCTGATCATCAATGTAACCTTCAGTACCAGGGATACAATAGTTGGGGTACCAGAGGAAGCCCCCCCTCCCCGCGAGCTCAGGGACTGAGTTAGTCAACTTTCCATTGCTCTAACAAATATCTGAGGTGGGTTTGGGGAGCTGCCTCAGTTGGCAAGGAAGGTTCCTTTCCATGCAAGCATGAGAACCTGTGTTTCATCCCAACACCCATGCAAAAAAAAAAAAAAAAAAAAAAAAAAAAAGAAGTGGGGAGGGCTGTTTTTGGTGGCATGGTGGGAAGCAGAGAGGGCAGGATCCCTGGGGCTCACTGGTTAGCTGGGCCAACCTACTTAGTGAGACTAAAAAGGCAGACTATGTCTGAGGAACAATGCCTGAGCGTGGCCTTTGACCTCTGTGTGCACATGCGCACATGTGCACTCACACACACATGCACTCACACCCATGCGCACATGTGCACACACACACATGCACACACCCATACACACATGCACACACACATGCACACACACATGTGCACCCATGCAAGCATATACATACCAGGAGAACCACGATACTAGAGGGTGAAGCACCTGCCATGCCTTTTCTATCCTTACCATCAGCCTCACCTAAGAACCCTGGCTCCCCAGGACTTCCTGGGACCCTCATCCCAGACAAAGTCACCATCATCTCCCACTTCGTCATCGTACCCACCTTAGGGTTTTTATTGCTGTGAAGAGACACCGTGACCACGGCAACTCTTACAAAGAAAACATTTAATTGGAGCTGGCTTACAGTTCACAGGTTTAGTCCATTATCATGATGGGGAGCATGGCAGCCGGCAGATGAGGTTCTGAGGCTGAGAGTGCTACATTTTGCAGGCAACAGGATGTCAACTGCTACACTGAGCAGTATCCTGAGCATAGGAAGCCACAAAGCCCGCCTTCACAGGGACACTCTTCCTCCAACAAGGCCACACCCGCTCCAACGAAATCACACCTCCTAATAGTGCCACTCCTTATGAGTTTATCGGAGCCAATTACATTCAAACAGCTACACAAAGATAACGAGGGAGGGGCTGCGGGAAGGGAAAAGAATAGAAAAAATACTAAGAAAGAAGAATCAAACTTTTTCACTACAAAATAAGGGAAAATAGGCAAATGAGAATTAGACAAAGGTAAGAAGACAAAACACAAACAAGATATTTTGAAAAATAAAATATATGTTTAGGAAAAGAATTGGAGTCTATTACTCTGGATCTTCTGTAGCTTTGGGGTGCAGTGGAGCAGTGGGCTGGGGTCTGCTGCGGCTCCCTCTGCTCCCTCTCGCTGATGCAGGCAGAGACTGTGCCAGCCAAGGGCGAGTCAGCTCAGGGCTGTGTTCACATTGGAAGCTTCCCTTCTCTATGTTCTGACATCTCCCAATCCTGGAGACCAGATCCGGTCCAGGGCTCTTAGTTCTTCCCAGCAGTGAACTCCAGGTCACAGGGAGGCAGCTCCATAGGCCAAGCAATCCACCAGTCAGTGACTCAAAGCTGAGCCTCCACAGCAACCCACAGGGGACGAGCTTGCTCCCTGTCACAGAGGACTATGGACCACCGAGCCCACCACAGCTCAGCTCCGTCTCAAGGTGATGATGCCCTATAGCAACCACAGATACAGAGAGCAACATGATGGTTCCTGGAGACATGTGGCTTCCCTATCTGCACTAACTTGGAAAGCGGCGAATGTCTCAGAAACACGAGAAGGAAGAAACCTTTCACCCAAGAATCTGTCTGAAGACTGTCGCTAATAGATTTTCAAGAACTCCAGAACAAGCCCCACAGCAAGTCCTGTCCCCTTCCCAGCTACAAACCTGTAGTTTTCAGGGACTCTCACCAGAAACTCCATTTACGGGGAACGGACATGGACTGAACCCCTTCTGGGAGTCTGGTGAGTCCTGGCTTCACCTTCTAGAACTATGGTGTCCTCCAACTCAAGAACCACCTTGCCCGGATGAGAGAAAAAAAGAAAGGGGGCATTTCCTAGTTTAACTTGAGAGCCACCAAATGCACCTTCCCTATCCCCACCCCCATCAGAGTATAGTCTCTCCTTTGCCGCCCTTACTCTTCCCACTCAGGGAGTCACACAGAGGATGCGTCCAGCCCCCCACCTTCCCTTGGAAGTCCTCTCTTCTTGTTCTTATGAGTCACTAATGCCACTACCACCTCCCAAAGGCCATCCGCACCTGAAGATGCTGTCACCGCAGTTTTGAGAAACATATCCCCAGCTTATGAAAGTCTGGGGACTCATCAGACCACCGTGGGGATGGAGACAGCCACTCTGCAGCCCTTGCCTCAGCATCCTGAAGGGACCTGACCTGTTCCGGTCCATCCTGAGTCATCTCTACAGGGGCCCAAACGAAAAAAGCTGATCCGCTGAAGTTCCTGGGGCTGGCAGCAGAGAATCCGTCCTTTCATCTCTGAGACAGAAGCGTTTCCTGAGCTCCATACCAGAGGGAATGGGAGATGCCCCAGAGGAAAAGGGATCCCTGTGCTCTGGACACTTGAACGCCCTCATGGCCATGCACTGGGCATCAATGAGCAAGGAAAAGGGCTTGTGAACAGAGGACCCAGTGGGGTGTGGAGTTCTGGGGGGAGAAGGCTGTGACATTGATGGGGTAGGTCCTTCCTAGCCCCGGCCGGGCCCTCCACTTCTTCAGGTCGAGTGTGTTCAGAAAATGTGCTGCCCCCAGAAACCTCTCCAAGAAGACCATCGCTCCTAACCCAGAGAGCGAGGCCATGTGTGGAGCACTGCCCTCTCTCCCCACTGCCTCTGAGCAAGATCATGAGGCGGTACTGCCATGCCGTCACGAGCCTATCACAAACCATTTCCTGGGGCTTTGATCAGCCTTGGTGGGGAGAGCTCCAGGATGCCGGAAAGGGTGTTCAAACTCCCAGCTCCATAGTCAACTCTCATTTCAATAAAGAGGACCCGAGTTCATAGATTTAGATTCTTGGGGACTGTGGTTTTTCTTCTTAAAACCCGAGCTGTTCCATTGCCTCTTTGAGGCCCCAGGAGTCTGAACAGAGACAGCTTCCAAATGGGTGGAGAGAAGGGGCCTATGCCAAGCCCCAGGGACCTGGCTTCGGGAGGGTTGGTCTGCCATGCTCATCCCTAGGTGGCTGGGAGCCAGGCATCTTCTGGCCAACACCGCCTCTGCCCTGAGCATGGTTCTGGCCCCAAGCCAGCCCTAGACCCCCTCCCAGACCCCGGCTGATGGCTAATGCTAGAGGCTAGGCTGGAGGGTGGGTATCCAAACCCCTCTAAGTTGTCCCTGGCCATCCTCTCAGAAAACCAGCTAGCTATTTCAGACTTCACATTCAGCCACCTTCCCTCACCAGATTTTAGATGGGGGCACCTCCTTGAACCCTGTCAGATCTAGAGCCTTTTATTCCAGGGGTGCTTCGGGTGGAGGCATTTTCAACTGCCCCCACTCCTCGGGCGGGCACATCTTCCGTTGTTCTTGCTGTGTTGATTTGCATGCCATTTTGCTTGTGGTCTCCATGGCAACAACCACCAAATGGCCTAGGGATAATGGAGGGACTCTGGGTAGGGGCGGGGGCGGGGGGAGTCTCCTGAGTGGTTTAAAATGAAAGCAGTGATTCCACGGCACGCTTGGCACAGAGTGGCAGCCTCCTCCCCCTCCCCCGCTCGCAATCCCTCAGTGCCCCTCACCCAAGGTTTCTTTCTAACTTGTGAGGGGGAGGGAGGGTGGGTGGTATCTGGAACAGTATCCCTTGCATCTGGCTTCTGAACAATGGAAAGAACCAGAGAAAGCAGAGGAGGCCAGAGGAGGGAAGCCTTGGGGCAACCAGCGCCTTCTGGAACCATCTGCGTGTTCCGGTATAAATCTCCTGCCAACAGCTCTCCTCGGGCCATCTTCTCCTCTCTGGTCATCTTTGTTCTCCCTCCTGCCACTTCCCTCTACCCTCCCCAGGTCTCCTTTCCACAGGAGAAAGAGAGAAAAAGAGAAGCATGACTTCATGTCTTGGGGCCTAGCTTCTGGGTCGAGGATTGGGAGGCCTCTAATTGTTCACACATGTCCAGCCCCGGCTGTTTACAAAGTGTGTTCACAGCCGTGAACCCCAGCCCTTGGAAGGCCAGGGAGCTAGGATGAGGACCATTCACCAGCTTAAAGATGAGCAGACAGCAGCTCAGGGCAGTGGGGGCGGCAGACAGAGGGGAACCCAGGTCACCCCCAGATCTACCGGTCTCCAGAGGGCTGGAAGTCTGGCCTCCAGTTTATGCTCTATGCACTTAGGTAGACCCGACTTTCCTCTTTGTCCATCCCGTGGAGTTTCTCTAGCTGACTGCTTTCCCGCCCCCGAGGCTCTGTGGGTACTGGAAGTCTGCTCCCTCTGACAGAGCAGTCATCTCAGAACCAGATTGTCCCTTCAGGTGACCTCCCCAGAACCACCTCAGACAGCCCTGAGATAATGACCAGCCAGACCCCAGCCGCACATACCAGCCCTCCTTGTTCCCCTTTCCCATAAAGCCTTAAAGTTCCTGTCAGACCTTCAGGGCAGTTCTGGAGTCACAGGAAGTTTTGACTAGCCTTTCCCAGGGTGGTCACACACAGTGAAGCATCTCCCCTGTCCTCCCTACCCCCTTCCCCCACACTGCTTGTTTCTTTGGTGGGCATACTGAGACAGGTGGCTGAGCCTCATCTGTTTGGACTTTGGGGAGCAGAGGCTAGTGATAAACCCCAATAATAACCAGCTTCTAAGTACAAGCGTAGAGAAGTGCCTACAGAAAGACAGACGAACACAACACATTGCATGCTGAGCTGGAAGAACACACACTGGCCGTTCCTTCACAAGAGGACGGTCTGGGTTCCAGAGAGTCTAAGTAGAGGTTCAATCCCCAGCACTGCATAAACTGGGCATAAAGTAGGCATGGTGGCACGTGTCTGTAAACTCAGCATTGGGAAAGTAGAGGCAGGAAGATCAGAAGTTCAAGGCCAGCCTGGATTATGTGATGAGTCCTGTCTCAAAAGTGCAACAGCCACCAAATGGAATTGTGAGAAACACACAAGGTAGAGAGGAGGGGAGGAAGAAGGGCACAAAGACCAGATGGGACAGACAGGAGAGACAAGGCAAGATGGCAGACATGAGCCTCCTCCCAGAGACAGCCCATTAAACACGAATGGTTAAAACCCTCTAGCTGAGAGGCAGAGATCAGAGACGGCTCAGTGGGCACAGTGCTTGCTGTTCAAACTGGAGGACCAGAGATAAGATCCCAGCACCTCTAACCCAAGAGTTCAGGAAGTGGAGACAGGGATCCTAGAGCAAGCCAGCTCAGCGGACCATCCAAGACAACGAGCTATGGGTTCAAGCGAGAGTCTCTGCCTCGATATATAAAGTTGAAAGCAATGGAGGAAGAATCCAGCATCATCCTAGAGCTTCCGTATGTGCCAGCACACATGTATACCTACACACACATGCATGTATACCACACACATATATACACAAGACTAAAATTAATAGAAAAGAAAGACAGAGAATCAACCAAAAGGAATGAGGGGCAGAGATTGCCCTGCAGGGAGGCAGAGGGGGCTGAAAAGAGAAGCAGGACTGGGGCTAAGTGGCAGATGGGGGAACATTTCAGATTTAAAGCTTGTTTCTGTGGCTGAGCCTTGACATGAAACCAAGCGACAGTCATGGTTTTTCTCAGGAACCATTGCAGGAGAGAGATTCTAGGACCCAGAATGCAGGGACCTGAAACAGGATAAAAATCCAGATAGTCAAGACAAATTTTTCTAAAGGTGTGTTTGTGAATTCACTTTGGCCAATCCCTTCCCTGGATTCCAATAGCTTAGTGTGGTAACAGCAGGGTGATTTGTGTCCCTGTGCACAGTTGCGCTCCAAGCTTGATGAAATGGAGTACAGCTTACTTAGCTGAGCAACCCCAGGGCCCTGGACAGCACCCACCACACTCTTAGCAGAGGCTCCATCACATCCCTTAAAAATTGGAACTCTTAATGGAGGATTTGAGTATGTTTCTTTTCCCAGGACTCAGTCAGAATGATATATAGAGATTTATTTAATGTATTGAATATTCAGTTGAAACAATTAACTGTATTGTAATAATCATAGCAGTAAGTTCTGTGTGCATACATGTGTGTGCATACATATATGTTCATGTGTATATGTTCACATATGTATGTTCGTGTGTGTGTGTGTGTGTGTGCGTGTGAATGTATGTGGAGCTCAGAAGACAACCTTGCCTGTCATTCCTCAGGTACTGTCACCTTGTTGGTTGAGACAGGGTCTCTCACTGGCCTACAACTGACAAGCGGGCAAGGCTGACTGGCCAGTGAGTCTCAGGGGTTTGCCTGTCTCCATCTCCCCACTCCTGGGACTACAAGCGTGGACTACCACGTCTGGCTTTTTCATATGTGTTCTGGGGGTTGAATTCATGTCCCTACACTTGCAGGATAAGAGCTTTGCTGACTGAGCCGTGTCCCCAGGCCCAAGAAGCTCTTTTGGAAGCTTCAGGCCAGCTGCTGAGGACCAGAGTAGCTGCGGCCAGCAGTGTGCTTTAACAATGCTGCAGCAGGAGGGAGGCAGGGAGATGGCTCGTAGGTAAAGGTACTTGCCACCAAGCCTAACGAGGGTGCTTCGGACCTAGAACCCACATGGTGGAGAGAGTCGGCCCCCATAAGTTGTTCTCTGATCTCCGTATGCGCTAGGGCTCCCTCATTACCCCCTAGCATGCAAATAAATAAATGTGAAAATCGTATTTTTTCATTTAGGTGCTGGAGAGATGGATGGTTAAGAGCACTTGCTGCTCTTACAGAGGACCGAAGTGTGGTCCCCAGCATCCAAATGATAGCTTACAACCATCTGTAACTCCAGTTCTATGGGATCTGACACCCTCTTCCGGTCTCCACAGGAAACTAGGTACTCAGCTGGTACAGACATACATTCAGGCAAAAACACTCATGCACATAAAATAAAATAAATCTTTATAAAAAGAAAAAAAATGAAAATCAGTGATATCTTCTTCCCCCTTGTAGGCAGGCAAGTAGCCTGGCCACTGTGGGCATGGAGCAGTCAAGGTCCAGCTAATGAAAAAGAGGGGCTTGGCTGTAATCTCTGCTTCATCCGTTCTTCCATGTTAATCAGCTCGGGTGTGGCTTATTGACCTCTACACAGGAAGCCCAGCTGTGTGGGCTGGTCTCCCCCAGCATCCCCCAGTGATGGGCCTGGCCTCTTGCTCCAGGACACACCTGACAAAGGCCAGCAGTGGGGCCTAGTTCTCTTAGCTGACGATCTGGCAGGTGCAGGTACTCCGGGGGTGAGACCGCTTCCTCAGCCAGCTTTGCCCATCTCCCACCCAAACCCAGGGCGGCACGTGGCATCAGTCGCTTGGCACGGCCCTCCTCGCTGTTTGCCAGTTCCCTCCACCACCTCCCCTCTTCCTAATTAACTCCGCGGCAGCGTGTCTGTGTTCCTCTGCCAGGGCTGCGAGCCAGCATCCTGGCATGTGCCTCCCTGCGGGGTGGAGATGAGCGCCCCCACACAGCCTGGCGCCACCCCCTTACTTTAGCAGTAGGGGCCCTCTCCGACCTCGGGTCTGGGTGGCAGGGGTGCCCCCTGGCTGGCTGGGTGACAAGACAGGCCCCAGGCTCCAGGATTTGTTTATTAGTTAAGAAGCATTGAGTAATTGCTGACTGGTTTCTGGCTCCTCCTCCTGTGAGGAAGGTTCTGAGGACTCCGGCATCATGGCCAGACCTGGCAAGAGCCCAAGAGGAGGAATAGACGAGAAGGGAGCTGAGGGGGCGGAGCTGAGAGGGAGGGAATTGGGGGAGTATAGAATCTCTGGACCCTCTTGGCTCACACCAGCTCTGAGGGGCACACACAGGCTAAAGCCAGGAGCCAGAAGAGCATCCAGTGGTCTTCCCAAATCACCCTCCGTCCTCCCACCTGCTCAGCCTCAGGTTGCCTCCCACACGGTGAGGGAGGGCAGGCAGAGCTTCCCTGGAGGCGGAGAAAAATGTAAATTTCCAGGCCCAAGCCTGCATTACAGCCCTGAAATCTGGACGGCAGCCTGGGAACCAGCACGGCTTCCACCACCTGGAATCTCTCACCAGCCAGGGATCGGGTCCCCAGAGACCAAGCCCCCTTCCACCTCGAGGTATAGATGACTCAAAGGTCCAAAGGTGAAAGAGAGACCAACATAGACAGCCACTTAGAATACAAAAGAAAATAAACAGGATGTCCCAAGTCACCCTGCATCTCGTAGCCAGGCAGAGGACCTCTGAAGCAGGAGGAAAGGTGGAGTCTCTCTTCTTCACTGCCCAGCATCTGAGCAGGAGGGGAGGAGGGGCTCTAGTAGGAAGAAGCAGCAGCCAGCACATCTGGGAGCTCTGGTCTCACCCCTCCTCATCCGTTCCCTCCCCTCTGTCCCTTCAGCTGCAGGCTGTGGGTCCTTCTGCAGCTCCCTCAGGGTGATGGAAGAAAATCCGACCCACCAGTCAGGGAAATCCTTCTCCTGCCGCCGCCACCAGTGTGACTCTGCTGTCCTGGGTATGAGAGCAGCCTGCCACACCAGGTCCTCCCTGGTTCATCCCTCTCCTGTCAGCCAGCGGTGGCGGGGAGTATGTGGCGGGGAGGGGGAACAGAACTCAGTAGGAGAACTTGGGCACTCGGAAGGCCCTCTAATGTCTGTGAAAAGAGAGGGAAGGAGGGAGGTGGTGGGGCTAGGAGGGAGAAGGATGGTGGGAATAGAGGAAAGAAAAGGGGAAGAGGAGATTGGCAGGAGGAGAGAGGATGGCAGAGAAGGAAAGAGGAAGAGGGAAAGAGATGGAGAAAGGAAGAAGGAAAGGAAATAAGAAGAGAGAAGAGAGAGGAGGAAGGAAAAGGGGAGACAAGGGGGAAGGGGCAAACGAAGGAGGCTTGGGAGGGAAGTGGGGATTTGAGAAGCTCAGAGGGAACAAGAGTAAAAGCTGGAAGCTTACTGTCCTGCCTCTCGGGTCCTGGCAGCTCCTCACCGGCCTCCCTCCAGGCTTCTGGCTCCAGGACAGCGAGGGTAGAACCTGGAGTCCAGACATGAGCTCCATCATGCTGGGATCCGCCTCCCCAATGCCAGTCCCAATCCACCAGGTACAGCCAACCTCCCTCCCAGGCTTCCCTCAGAGCCAGCCTCCTCCCAGCATCCCCCACGCAGCCTGGTGCAGGCGAGACTCATCCAAAATGAGAGGAAAGATGTCAACCCATGCTGGAAGCCACCCGGGACCAGTAGTTTGCCACAAAATATCTTATTTCTGGATACAAGAACAAGAGACCGATTGAGATTGATTTTTTTTTTCAGGAGGTCACACACCTCGTGGGTGGCCCTGTGTAGCTCAGTTGTCAGGGATTCTCTCCCTGAATGCCCACTGGGCTCAGAGTGGCGGCTGACCCAGTTGGGCTCCCATTCTAGTGATGTCTGCTCCAGAGCCAGCCCCAGCATGGATATCCTTATTTCTTTTATGCTGCTGTGATAGAATACCCCGAATAAAAGCTTCTTGGTGGACAACCGGCTTGTGTTAGCTCGTAATTCCAAGTTTCAGCCCATCACTAGGGGAGGTCACAGCAGTAGGACCTTAAGACAGCTGGTCTCAGTCACTTCCATAGTCAAGAGCAGAGAGAAGCAAACACATGCTTGCTTATGCTTAGCTTCCACTCTGCTCTTATACAGCCCTGGACCTGCTGCCTAGGGCATGGGGCCACCCACAGTCTCCCGTCTTAATTCCCGCACCAATTAAGGCCATCAAGACAGTCTCCCAGAAATAATCACAGACCCACCTGACCTAGACCATCCCTCATTGCAATGCTCTTGACTTATGGCCTCATTGTGGTGCCTATCATATGTGTTGTATATGACCACACCCCAAACATGCTGCAAAGCCTTCTGGGATGCACCATACGTAGTGTTTAATGCTTTAATACCCAGCCAAGTCTTTTTTGTTGAATGAATGAATGAACAGATGAATGAATGAACAGATGAGTGAGCACACGTCAGAGAGACTGTCCCTCAGGATGCTTGTGGGAAGGACATAATCCCACATGCACTGGACCTGACCCCAGGAGGGACAATTATTTTATGTTTATCATCAGATGATTCTGGCTCCTTTTTAAAAGATTTATTTTATTTTTATTAAAGGTTCTTTTGTTTTTATTTTATAAGTATGAGTGTTTACCCACATATATGCATGGGCACCACAGTGCCCAGTGCCCACAGAGGCCTCAGGAGGTATTAGATCCCCTGGAACTGGAGTTACAGAGGCCTGTGAGCCGCTGTGTGGGGCCAAGAATAGAACCCAGGTCCATGGTGAGATTTAGATGCTCTTAACCTCTGAGTCATCTCTCCAGTCCTGCATCTGGCTCTTAAATCTTCACTTTTAACCTGTGTGCTACATGCAGCAAGGTTCTTTCCGGGGTTGGAAGGGTGGCTCACAAGTGAAGAGCGCTGGCCACGCAGTCATGAGGATGGGGGTCTGGACCCAGCACTCAGATAACAAGCCGGGCACCCCAAACATGTCTGGAACCCTTCTAGGAATCTTCTAGGAGTCCAACACCCTTTTCTGGTCACCTTGCACTCACAGGCATGCACACTCACCCCCCACACACACGTGTGCGTACACTCAAAGAGACACACACACACAGTGAACGCATGAATAGTAATTTGTATCAAATTCTCTTTATCGTCTTTGCTTCTACCATGGTTCTGTTCTGTTTCACGAGGTGTATGAGACAGTTTCTCGTGGCAAGCACCAGTTCCTTTGCTCATCATTGACGAAATGCTTGACTTATGGCTCTTATCTGCAAATGGAGAGGGGTGAAGAACTCTCAGAACTCAGATGATCTACCCAAGTCCACCAAGACCACACAGAAACTACCCAGCCATGCTGTCCCCCACCCTTGCTCCAGAAAACACTGGACCTCCTCAGCTCCCCATAGCTCTCTGGGCCCAGACTACAATGCCCTTGTCCTCTTCTCAACCCCTGTTCTCCTACCCTGGAGAGCTTTCTGGCCATCAGTCTCCCTCCCTCCCGGAGAGCCACTTTTTCCTGGCAGTGTCCCCTGGAAGTCTGAGGTTGGCATTGTTGGAAACATCTACCAGGTAGTGACAGAGGGCAAGAACAGGAACGAGTGCATTGGTAGGGGCAAGGGCAGGAACAGAGGCAGGTACATCAATGGGGTGGGGACAGGAGTAGGTGCATAGACGGGGCAGGTGCATAGATGGGGCAGGTGCATAGACGGGGCAGTGTAGGGGCAGGTGTATAGACGGGACAGGGTAGGGGCAGGTGCATAGATGGGGCAGGGTAGGGGCAGGTGCATAGACGGGGCAGGGTAGGGGCAGGTGCATAGATGGGACAGGGTAGGGGCAGGTGCATAGATGGGGCAGGGTAGGGGCAGGTTGTGAATGGGCGTGGATAGGGATGGGGGCAAGCGCAGATACCTGAGTAGGAACAAGGACAGGGGCTGGTACATGAGTGGTACAGAGACAGGGATAGGGATGGGTGCATGGTTAATGACAGGTGCAAGGTCCTGGGTGGGGCAGAGGCAGGTGCGGGGGCCTGGGTGGGGCAGGGACCACCACTGCCCTTTATCCTGTTTCTTCTATGCCCTTTCTCCTCCTCCTCGCTGCTTCTGACCAGAGCTCTGATGCTTTTCCATTCTCTCAGAGAGACAGCTCTTACAAGGAGTGCCACAGGGAGGGGCCCAGCCACCTAAGACTGGAGGGGAGGCACCGAGTCAAGTCTGGAGTTATTGTGGAGACCCTGGAGGTCATTTCTTCCAACCCTAGCCTCCCTCGGTGCCGCTTAGAAATGCCAGTCAAACCTTGGCATCCTGCTTTCCACTATTCAGAGAGGAGAATGAAGATTAAAAATACATGACCGGCATTTTCCAAGTTGTCCCGCTGAGCACCCTGGGGGGGGGGGGTGTTTATCAAGGGTTCTCTCTCCCTCCCTCCCATCCGACCCCCTCTACCTTCCCAGACCCACTCTGTGAAATTCAGGGCGAGAGTGGTGGCGATGGGCTTTATGCTTTGTTGAAAGAAGGTTTCTTTTCTTTCCGGTCTGCTTCCTACACTGAGGTCCCCCAAAGCCAGGGATTTGAGAGTAAGCAAAGAAATCCAATGCCGGAAAGGGTGGCTTTTCAGCAAGCAGACTTGGCAATGGATTAGCTGGGAGCCTGGCCTGTTCCAAACTCTGCTTTCTAATTGGGCTTTCCTGACCCTCGGAGAATCTTCTAGGAATCGGATCCAGCGTCTGTGCAGAGGGAGGGTGGCCTGGTCTCACCTGTGACCCCAGCCCTGCTCAGGTTGACAGGTCACTCCTTTCTTCCCACAGGCTCCCGGGCATCAGGCAGGGGTGTGGGGGGAAAGGGCACTGGCTTGGTGGGGAGGGGTGTGTGGGGAGTAGGCTCAGTCTGCAGTACCTCACACACACGGGGGTGAGGGAGACCCAGAAGGTGCATGGTCTTGTGGACCAGCGTCCTCAAGACTATATGCCCATCTCTACCCAGCAGGGTACGGAAGTTAGAGGGTCACTTCTGCACATGGCTCCAACCCTGAGTGGCAACAGCACACAGGCAGCTCCAGGGATTCTGAGCCAGTGGTTCAGCAAACACACCTCCTTACTTCAAGTGGCATGTGATCACACTCAAGACAGTCCAGGTGCTAGGAATTTTCCTGTGGAACCAACCAAAGGGGAGGCCCAAAGAGTTGGGAGTGGGGAAAGCAGGTATGTGTCTGGCTCTTTCACGTAACAAAGCCGGGACTTGCTTGTTTCTGTATTTGCCCAAGTTAGAGACTGAGGAGGAGGGCCAAGCCAGAGCCTGCTCCCCTCAGAAGCCTCTGTGTGTGAGGGAGAGAGAGCCATGAGGCCACAGTTGCTTACTGTTTCCTCCTCTGGCCACACACAGAGATGTGAGGTGTCCCCAGATACAGGTTTGCTGCAGCGGAAGTGGGGTGCACACTAGACATGAGCTACAGTCATTTTGAAAGGCAGAAACCTCAAATGAAAAAAAGATGCCTCCATAAGATCCAGCTATAGGGCATTTTCTCAACCAGTGATTGATGGGAGAAGGCCCAGCCCACTGTGGGTGAAGCCGTCCCTGGGCTGGCAGCCCTGAGCCAGCCGTGGGGAGTAAACAGCACTCCTCCATGGCCTCTGCATCAGCTCCTGCATCCAGGCTCCTGCCCTGTTTGAGTTCCTGTCCTGACTTCCTTCAGGACTGGACTGGGATGTGGAAGTGTAAAGCAAATAAATGCATTCTCCCCTAACTTGCTTTTGATCGTAATATCTCATCGCAGCTATAGGAACCCCAGCAGAGCCAAAGCTAATGTCTCTAAGCCTTGTGCTTCCAGCCTGGAGTCTCCGAAGTTCCCTACCTATGTAAAAACCACCTCTGTTAGGAATTACCCCAGCTGCTGTCCTCCAAGTGCCCTTGGCCTCTTACTGCTGGTTCCAAGATGGGAGCATGGATCCGTAGGATTGGCTGCAGCCCACGCACATCTCTTCCTCAAGGGTGATGGCACCAATGACAATGTGGTAAGAACAGACAGATCAGCCTGGTCCAGCACAGACCCACCTGCCTTGGAAGGATTCCCAACCTCCCCTGCCGCTCCTGCTAGGACAGGAAGTTCTAGCCCGAGCTGGCCCCAGTACAGATGGGCCCCTCTGTCAGCCACTGTGTGTCCCACCTAGAGCACCAGGAAGGATTGGTGAATCTATCTGTTCTGGCTCATGCCGGGAGGCCGACAGAGGAAGTCCCTGAAAGCTAGACCAAAGTAGACAGACAGCTGGAGAGCCGTGCATTCCCATATATATTCACTGTTTTCATTCATTCATTCATTCATTCTTCATTCACACTTATTCTTCCCACATCATTTCCCATGCTCCTTCACTCTCCCGCCCTTTTATTCATTCTCTCCTGCATTCATTCATATCACAGCTGCAGCCCTGCAAGCAGCTGCCTCTTAGTTGAACACAAAGTGGCCTGATCAAGACACCCTTGTTTCCAAGAAGGAGCAGGAACTACCCAGCTTCTCACCCACTCTGCCCACGCTGACCAGCCAGTGTCCCAGACCCGTGAATTATCACGGTTTCCCGAAAGCTGCCTGTTGCTGTCCTAGCTGAGACCATCCTGGCTCAGGCCAGTTCAATGGAGCCCCATCCTAGCTACCAGAAGGGAACAGACACGAAGCGCAGAAGCCACAGCCACCCCCACCCATCCTCATTTCATATTAACAGACTCTAAAGTCCAATTACAGCAGGGAACACGTGGCCACTTTAAACCAGAGGCTCTCCACCCGCTCAAGGGTATTCGCGATTGCCTGCAGCCTCCCCCAAGCTAAAAATGATCTGCTTTTCTCCCTTTGCCAAATTACAATCCCCTCAGATTGGTGCTGGGACTGGAGGGGTCCCCGACGGAAAACCCACTGTCAGCTCTTCTCACAAACTCCGAGCTCTTAATTGGTTTGGAAATACTGAGCTGATAGCTAAAAAGGCTTCCGGGGGATTACTGTCAAATAGCATGCCCCCTTGATGGTACGAGGAGCACCGTGTGGGCAGAGGTAGCAGCAGACACCATTGTGTTTCAGCCTGTGGCACAGAAGCAGGACCCTGACTGGGAAACACTGCTTCCTGAGCTGCAGGTGGCTTAGGCATGGAAGGACCTGCTCCGCGAGGGCTAGGCCATCTTCTCATCTTCTCTCCGCAGAGGGGCTGATGCTGGGTGGGCCAAGAGGTTCAGGCTATGCTGACCTGTTGCGAGGACTTCACCCCTTGGTTGGGGGAACTAGGCAACATCTACCTTCAGTGACAAACCACAGTTCAGCTTCACCATCATTTCCCCCGGGAGCCAGCGAGTTTATCACGCTTACTAACAGAGTGACGGCTGAAGGGCCAGGGCTGTGAGTGTGGTTGACAGCGAAGCAGCCACACCGTAAGGTTGGCACCCAGCATAGATGGTGACTTCCTCACGACTACAGATGGAACCAGTTCCCAGTCTGTATACTGCTGCCCTTCCGTGAGACTCCAAGGCCACAAGCAATTAGGGCGGAAGTGCCTACAAGTGGCCGAGGGGCCTGGCTGGGTGCTCAGGTGAGTGAGTTCACTTTGTAAGGAGCAAGGCTGAGAGGATGACGTGGGAGAGGGACTCCCCTGTCTCCAGCACCGCCACCACCCCTTCCATAGCTTTACCCTTCTAGAACACACAGCCCAATCTGGGCTGCCAGCATCACCACTTGAATGTCTCTTCCCGATTTCCCGGCACACCCCAAAGTCTCGGGGGAGGGAAATTCAGAGCCAGCAAGCTCTGCCACATCTCACTCACCCACCTCAGCCTTTTAGGAGTGGAGAAGTCCCTGGGGCTCCAAGCAAGCCTGCTGCATAGGCTGATATGCCTCTCTGCCCTGCATCCATAGGGTACCCATTTCCAGAACTAAACCGCACATCTCTGGCCCTCTCTCCAAGTCCCATACCAGGAGGCAGGGAAGGTAATCCTGCTGGAAATCACTCGTGAAATCAACCTGAAATCTGGACGCATTGATGTACCTGTAATCCTAGCACTGGGGAGGCAGAGACAGGAGGATCCCAGGGGCCTAGACAGTCATCCAGCAAGGTGCCAGTGAAAAACCTGCCTCAAAAAGTAAGGTGGATAGCACTGGGGGAATGAGACCCAAGATACACACACACACACACACACACACACACACACGGAAGAAAGGAAAGAAAGAATGTAGCACAATTAATAAAAACCCAGAGACAGAAATTGGGGTTCAACCTGTGTGGCAGCACACACCTTTAATCCCATCACTTGGGAAGCAGAGGCAGGCAGATCTCTGAGTTCAAGGACAGCCTGGTCTACAGAGTGAGTTCCAGGACAGCCAAAGATACACAGAGAAACCCTGTCTAAAAAAAATAAAATAAAAAATAAAAATAAAAATAAAAGAAATAGAGTTTAAAATAAAAGTCACATAAATATGGAATATACACAGATATTCTGGATACTGTATGTTATTGTGTTGTCTTTGAATTGTTTGATGGCTGAGGAAAGAGTAACTGCTGCTAAAAGACATTTGATTATAAATGCTGATGAATTAATCTAACGTATATTTTGGAAATGCCTTGATGTCAAAAGATATGTTACTTTGGAAAAGAGGTTTTGCTTTGTTTCCACAGGAAATAAGAGGCTGTGGGTTCATTCTGGGTTAAGAAAAATTAGGTTTGGTAAAGGAAGACCCCCTAAGAAATCGCCAATAGGAGCAGATGGCCCAGATGTCTGAGTTCTACATCCAGAACAGCCTCAAGACTGCTGGCCGAGATGATCAAGCCTTACAGCATATTCCAGTCAGGACTTGACCATAATTCTAAATTTTCTTTAGGTCCCCATAAGATTATCAGTGGCCCCAATCACCAGGAAGTGACTAGAAAACTATGCCCACATTCCTAAAAATATGGATTATGGATGTTTTCCTTGTTTAGAGTGTTGGTTACAAGTTCTTATGGATAATGGTCAGGAAGAAAGCTAAACAAGGGATATTAGATTCAGAGTTCTTGCTTTGAAAAAACGGGGGGGTGCTGTGGGACAATGGTCTTGTACCGTGTAAAGATTTGTCACTTGTATTGTTTTAATAAAATGATGATTGGCCAGTAGCCAGGCAGGAAGTATAGGCAGGGTGGCCAGAATAGAGTTCTGGGAAGAGGAAAGGCTCAGTCTGCAGTCATCACCCAGACACAGAGGAAGCAAGATGAGAATGCCTCGCTGATAAAAGGTACCAAGCCATGTGGCTAACACAGACAAGAATAATGGGCTAATGTATGATGTAAAAGGAATCCTCAGAATGAGACTGTGTCTGAGAGCTGTCTCCTCCTGTTTTATATTCCTCTCTAGGGTTGGGATTGAAGGTGTGCACCACTACCGCCATGTTTCTGTGGGAAACTAGTGTGGCTACTGGGATTAAAGGTGTGTGTCACCACTGCCTGGTCTGTAAGGCTGATCAGTGCAGCTGTTTTACTCTCTGATCTTCAGGCAAGCTTTATTTATTAAAGTACAAATGAAATATCACTACAAAAGAAGGAGGAAGAGAGAAGTGGGGAGGGAGGGAGGGAGGGAAGGAAGGAAGGAAGGAAGGAAGGAAGGAAAGAAGGAAGGAAGGAGGGAAGGAAAGAAGGAAGGAAGGAGGGAAAGAAAGAAGGAAGGAAGGAAGGAAGGAAGGAAGGAAGGAAGGAAGGAAGGAAGGAAGGAGAAATTGCTCTGTGCTATTCCATCACTGGCTTCAGGAACCTAAGCCAGGAAGTCATCTGAAGGCTGAACTGAAATCTCAGAACAAGAGGCGTCGCCTGGGGAATGTAGTCCAGGCTCTCCTGAACTCCTTGACCCCCTTCTTCTCTGAGCAAGTGAAAGTCAGCTGTCTATACCAGGTTAACAATATATATTTATGAGCTACAACCAGCTGCTTGTGTTTGTTAATGAAGGGTAACCTTAGGGGCAGGCTATTATGTAAATAACCCGATGTGGGTGGAGGTGAAGCCCCACATAATGACTGGTCTTGACTGGTCTCTGCAGCTTTGGGGAGGCGCTAATTGATATTGGATCTTGTCATTTGCCAGGCCTCGCTCTCACTTTGCCAAATGAGGAACCCAAAGGATGTGGCCCACCTCCATTTGAACTCGAATGGCCCTTTCTCCTCTTCGTTTCTGCATGACCAGACATCCTGTTCCACCATTCCTAGCCATGCTCAGAGCCCAGCCTGGTCAGATGCTGGCAGCCTGCAGCCTGCAGCGTGCAGAGAGAATCCTCTCCTGCAGGGTGCAAAGAGGGATTCCACCTGGCTGCCTCGGCTGGGAAAGCATCATCCAGTGTTTGCCCAGAAGACTAGTAATGTGACAGCCAGCTGAGGAGTGCTGACCTCCCCGAGTTTCATGACGGAGGTGGCACCACTCGGTGGAAGACGGAGGTGGGTGGAGACAGTTGACGAAGACTCCAGTCTTGACCAGAAGCTGGTCTAGGGGATGTTGGGTCACAGAAGGCTCGAGATATTTGCACCTCTCCCTAGAAGGGTCAGCCGGCACCTCTTGCTGAGGCCCCTAATATAGGAGTGGGGCCTGATGCCAGGTTTGAGCCACCTGCCCGTGCTCAGTTAGCCTGGTTTTTGGATGCCCGACGCCTCCCTGCAGACTGGAGGGGGAAGGAGTCTGGCTTTTGTCTTCCAACGTCCAGGCTGCACCTCCAGCCGGGGTCTGGCCTTGAAGACAGACTCCAGGCTGTGTTGTCCACTGTTTCTTGCTGTGGTGGGACCCGCCCCCCCTCACCTCTTCCCTCTTCCCCTCTATTCTTCACTTTCTCCCTTCCCCTCTTTCTTCTCAGTTCCCCTTCTTTCCCTCCAACCCCTCCCATTCCTCTCCTCCCCTTCCCCTCCTCCCTTCCCCTCTCTCCTCATCTCCCCCTCCCCTCCCTCCCCTCCCTTCCCTTCCTCCCCTCCCTCTCCTCCCTCTCCTCCCTCCCCTCTCATTGCCTACACAGAGCTCATTTAGGCTCTGAGTAATGGAGTGTTGCCACTGGGGTCTCTCCAAATGAGATCCTACCTCCCTCAAGACTTCCCTGGGTAAATAAAAGCCAAATACAAATAAGGCACCTGCATGGAGCTCGGGCTCTGCCTTTGACTAGAGGGAACACGCTGAAATGGCTGATTAAAAATAAATAAAACCAGGCTCTTGTAGGTTCTTCAAACACAAAGACGCAGCTCCTCCATGTGCCAGCTGAGATCCAGCCACCCAGGCCAGTGGCCATGAGCCGGGGTGGCTGCTGGGGTCACGTGCTCCAGCTGGCTGTCTAGAGCCTGTGTGCAGGCACTCGGCTGACAGATGCGCCTCAGCCAGGAACAGTCTGTGTGTGCACAGGGAGGAAGAAAGCTGATAATGTTCCAGCTTTGGAATGGTTACCCTCTCGGGGGACAGGAATCTGGGACACAAACAAACCCAACTGGACCTTCTGCTCTGCCTTGGGAATGGGGACAGAACCACAAAACTGGAATCCACTGTTCTCATCTGCATCTGCCTGCCACATCTGTGCCTGTCTCTTTACAGTGTGCTCTCCCAGTCTCTATGCAGGCCAGTGGGGTGTGTGTGTGTGTGTGTGTGTGTGTGTGTGTGTGTGTTGGGAGTGTAGAGGGTTGGGGGTTGTAGTGAGAGTTCCATCTCTGGGGAGAGTTAAACAGTGACTGCCCCCTCGTTGTAAGACCCTAGGGACAAAGCAACAAGCGGTTCCACCATCCAGTTTACTGTGCTTACTTGCTGAGCATGGGTAAGGTTTGCCGGGTGCGTAAGGGAGCAGGGGGGTCTCCAAAGCCACCACGCTGAAAACTTTTCACCAGCATGGACGGGAGTATTCTGTCAATGAGACAGGAGGACCCATTCTAAAGGTAGCATGGACAGGAGTATTCTGTTAATGAGACAGGAGGACCCGCCCTAAATACAGGTAGCACCATTTCACCTGCTGGGCCCCGAACTGGATCAGAATGAAGGCTGGCTGTCTTGATTACTTCTCTATTGCTGTGATAAAACAACATGATCGAGGAGGTATCCTGTAGAAGGAGGGGTTTATTTGGGGATTATGGTTTCAGAGGGATGAGATTCCACTGCCATCATGGAGAGAAGCATGGTAGTAGGCAGGCAAGGCAGTCAGAACAGCCGAGAGTGCACATCTCCAGCTACAAACAGGAAGCAGAAAGAGCAAACTTGGAATGTCCGAGAATGTTGGGGCCAGGAGTGGAATGTGGTGGTTTGAACAAGATGTTCCCCATAATCTCAGGCATTTGAGGGCTTGGTCCCCAGTTGGTGGTTCTATCTGGGGAGGCTTAGGGAGCGTGGCCTTGCTAGAGGAAGTGTGTCACTGAAGGTGGTTGTGTGGGTTTAAAGTCTTCTTGCCTTGTCCAGGTCACTCTCTGCTGGGGGTTCTGAGTCCCCTCACTCTGGCACAGATGACACCTGTACCCAGCACTTGCCATTGGTCAGTCCTTGGCATCCTTCCACAAACACTTGTGCAGGTTCTGTGGACATAGGCATGCAAGCAATTGCGGGCTGACAAGAGGGCCCAGCTGGTAGAAGCATTTGCCACCACAGCGAATCTGACCACCTGAGTTTACTCTCCAGGAGGCTCATGGTGGGATCCCCCGGGGCCCATGTGGTGGAAGGAGAGAACCGACTCCTCCTGCAGGTTGTCCTCTGTCCTCTACACGCACACACACACGCACATGCACACACGCACGCATGCGTGCACACACATGCAAACACACACACAAACACACATGCCCACAATGTAATATGAACGAGGAGAGTAGGCATCGGAAGGGCAGATTGACTTGCTCATGATCCCACTGCTAACAGGTGGGAAAGAGAAGTCTCAGTGATGTCTGTGTTACGATTATGCCTTTGCAGGGAGCAGACAAGCTCAGAGAGTGACAGAGGTGGCTTGGGCGACTCTGGCTGTGCAAATGACAGCACCTTGGACAGATCCACAGGCACGCTCAAACACTGGTCTAGGAAACTGGCGTTCTGCCCAAGTCCTGCAGTTCCAGTGACAGTCCCCCTGGTAGCTGTGGCTGATCTTGTCCCACAAAGGTGTGACTGTCCCTAGGCCTTGGCTGTCCCCATCATGCCCTGGATGCTGAAACAGAAGCATGCAGTCAAACATGCAGGAGATGGCATTGCACGTGCTGTGCATTTAGCCACAGCCCTCTATAAATGCTCCTTGGTGCAAAGTTTGCTGCATAGTTAACCACACAAAGTCTTTGTTCTAATTATCTCATTTTCCATATCCAATTGACTCAGAGGCTGCCCTCCTGGCTCCCTTTGCCTCAGTACCTCGTTTACCTCAGGAGTCCTCTGTCCCTGCAGCAAGCTGGCCGGATCCGTGCAGGCCACTTCCTGGTGTGTTATGTAATTTGGTTAGCAGGAAGGCAGCAACCAGGGACCATATGTGATTTTGTGGTTGTCACTCATACTGATGTGTGAGACAGGTGAATTCACAGAAACGGGTGCAGAGTGTGGCTTCAGGAATTTCTGTAGTGGGAGCTGCGGGCTGTGTTCCTGCCACCACACTCCTGGTCGCCTGGCTAGCTTATGCCCCGAAATAACAACACACAAACTGTATTCTTTTTTTTTTTTTCAAAATATTTATTTATTTATTATGTATACAATATTTTGTCTACATGTACTCCTGCAGGCCAGAAGAGGGCACTGGACCCCATTACAGATGGTTGTGAGCCACCATGTGGTTGCTGAGAATTGAACTCAGGACCTTTGGAAGAGCAGGCAATGCTCTTAACCACTGAGCCATCTCTCCAGCCCACAAACTGTATTCTTTTAAACACTGCTTGGCCCATTATATCTAGCCTCTTCTCGGCTAACTCTCACACCTGGACTAGCCCATTTCTAAAAATGTGTGTAGCACCCCAAGGTGCGCTTACCGGGAAGATTCTAGCCTATGTCCATCCTGGGTCAGAGCTTCATCGCATCTGCTCCAGAGAGGAGAGCTATGGAGTCTGAGCTCACTTCCTCTTCCTCCCAGCATTCTGTTATGTTTACTCCACCCACCTATGTTCTAACCTATAAGAGCCAAGCAGTTTCTTTATTTTTTAACCAATGACCTTCCTCCATCAAGGAATGGAGAGGAACTGCCAAAGGGTTTGTTTCCCTCTGAGGTGGTGGGAATGTTCTGGAAGATGGAGGTGGTAATCGTAGTATGGATGTTTTAAATGGCGCCAAGCTGCAGACTTTAAAATGACTCGTTTATACGTAGCTGAAGAATTTTCTCTCCATGTAGAGGGCAAGGTGGACCCTTTAGCCTTTTCCAGGTACCACAGCCCATGGACTCCTGTCTCCTTCCTTCCTTCCTTTCTTCCTTCCGTCAGTCACAGCTTCCTGGGAAGCTGACACCTATGGCACCCTGGTGAATGGACACCTGATAATACCTCGACTGACACCTGGGAGGGCACTGGGACAACACTCAACAATGGTCAGAAACTAGAGGTCAAAGCCGCTGAGGAGGACTCGTTCCTGCACACAGCGGAAGTGTGAACGGTGGTGTCACGGCATTGTTGCGACACATGACAGAGGCGTGGATGGTGGTGTCACAGCATTCTAAAGGGCAGGAACCTGAAAACTGTTTGCAGGGCTTGTGGGACAAGCTCTTGCTAATGTGGAGGGAACCGAGAGCAGCCGGTCCCCTTCCGGGGATGCAGGGTTTAAGAATGGCAATGGAGCTGATGGCCACAGATGGCCACCACTGACAGAGGGTGCTGGTGGCAGTTTAGACTCTCTGTGAATCCACACCCACCAGTCTGGCTCATTAGCTCCCCTCTATGTGTACCATGAAATGTCCCCACAGGCTCGTGAGTTGGAACACTTGGTTCCCAGCTGGCGGGGCTGCTTTGGAAGGTTGTAGAACCTTTAAGAGGTGGACCCACAGGTTACACTGTGGGGGTGGGGATCCTCCCTAATTCCCCGTTCACTCCTCACTTCCTGATTGTAGGGGCAATGTGACCACTGTCAGATCTGAAGGAAATTCCAAATCCCCAAACTCCAAAAGTCGGTTCAGATATCCAGAAATGAGCGCAGTCTGGATTTTTGGAGGATTTCTGGTTGTTAGATAAAAGCCAGCATTCCTCAGGAATGGGAGCCAATTTCTCTCTACCAAAAGACACAATTTCCCTTATCACTGGCAGAAGGGGCAAATGCACCCGTTACACATTTCAAAGTCCATGCTACACTACCCTAAACTCCTTCCAGCTGGCAGGTTTCCCTCCCCACAGCTACTCATTCTCCTTATGAACATGATAGTTTCATTATGTGCTCCATCTATCTATCTACCTACCTACCATCTATCTATTAATCCATCCATCCATCTACCTATCTACCTACCTGCCTACCTATCATCTGTCTATCTATCTATCTATCTATCTATCGATATCTATCTATCTATCTATCTATCTATCTATCTATCTACCTATCGATATCTATCTATCTATCTATCTATCTATCTATCTATCTATCTATCTATGACCCTCTCTCCCTCCCTCTGGTAACCACAATGAAAACCTTCCCCTTAACCATACCAAGCAGCGGCGATGTCATCAGCTTCTACAAAGAGCAGCCTCTGGCTCCTGCCTCCATGCTTCCTTAGCCACGTTAGACTGTGTAGCCTTGAACTGTGAACCAGAACAAGTCCTTCCTCCCCTAAGCTGTTCCTTGTCTGATACTTTGTTGCAGTAATAAGGATGGTGACTAGTATGCAGAAAAGAGTGGTATTTCCATTAAAAGGTGTGGGCTCCACCCACCAACATCCTTGAGTTCTTTCAATGATAGTTTGTCCGAGGGAGTTGCTTCCTGGAACCATATCCACATGGTGATGTTCTCTGGGAGCCTGCAGTCACTCTCTGTTGTGACCCAGACTTTCAGAGGGGAGGGACACACCTTGCTGAGCCCCAGTGTCCCTTATAACTGAGTGAAGAGGCTGGCCCACACTGTTTATTCCCCAAATGTTCCCAGAACCCCAAGGGTGCTCACTGAGTCTTCTGCAGACCAAGGGGCCCATGGCAACAGAAAGATGTGCCCCAGGTCATGGGGCCTCTAGGACCCCAATAAGAAGGCCTGTTGTGGGGCTGAGCCCAGACTGGGTGGAGATGTCCACTTTGGGTTCTCCAGTTGTCACCCATGTTCCTCTCCTGGTGCCAGCCTGGCTTCTGCTCTCCCCAGAGCAGTGAAGGGAAAGGATGTCTCATTTGCACAGGGATCTGCAGTTGAGTTTCATGAACAGATCCCAGAGGCAGGTGACCCTCTGCTCTGCCCAGCATAAGCCAGCAGCAGAGGGCCCAGGCCAGGAACCCTGTTTTCAGACAGATTGCCTTTTCCATCTATGGTGGCAGCAATGCAAAGAAAGGCAGGGGATCTAGAACTGATGGGAAATCACAGGAAAGAAAACTGAGATTCTCCAGTTGCTCCCGGGGTGTCCCCCTGAGCATTCTGGGAAACATCTGTGTGCTAGAATGCAGCCACATTCTGGGAGGACAGTGGCTCGGAGTTGATCTTGCAGGGGCTACAGTGCTTCTGTCCCGGAGTCCTCAGTCCAGTTTGAACAAAGGATCTTGTTCTTGTTTTGCATACTGTGTGACCATTTCTGGACAGAAGTTGCTTATAGCAAAA
Source organism: Chionomys nivalis (assembly GCF_950005125.1). Taxonomy (NCBI): domain Eukaryota; kingdom Metazoa; phylum Chordata; class Mammalia; order Rodentia; family Cricetidae; genus Chionomys; species Chionomys nivalis. The sequence goes on from NC_080092.1 coordinate 97,827,023, forward strand.
TTAAGATTATGCGACAGTTAGGGTATGCTAATGATCTGTTTGTAGATAGTCATGGTCATGCAGAACAAACTCTTAGATTAATAAAGATCAAAAGGAAAAAAACAGATTTCTTTCTTTCTTTCTTTCTTTTTTTTTTTTTTGGTTTTTCGAGACAGGGTTTCTCTGTAGCTTTGGAGGCTGGCCTGGAACTAGCTCTTGTAGACCAGGCTGGCCTCGAACTCCCAGAGATCCGCCTGCCTCTGCCTCCCGAGTGCTGGGATTAAAGGCGTGTGCCACCACCGCCTGGCTAAAAAACAGATTTCTTAAAGGTTTTAAAAATCCGGAGGACTGGTGAGAAGGCTCAGTGATCAGGAGCACTAGCTGCTCCTCCAGGAGACACAGGTTCAGCTCCCAGCACACACATGGCAGCTCATGACTGTCTGTAACTCCAGTTCCAGGGAATCTGACATGCTCATCTGTCGGTTCTGCACACACGTGGTGCTCATAGACGCATGTAGGAAAGAGAGTTACACGTATAAATAAAATCTTTTAAAAAGTTTTTTTGTTTTTTTTTTGTGTGTGTGTTTTTTGTGTGTATGTGGTTTTTTTTTTTTTTTTGGTTTTTCGAGACAGGGTTTCTCTGTAGCTTTGGAGCCTGGCCTGGAACTAGCTCTTGTAGACCAGGCTGGCCTCGAACTCCCAGAGATCCGCCTGCCTCTGCCTCCCGAGTGCTGGGATTAAAGGTGTGCGCCACCACCGCCCGGCTTAAAAAGTTTTTTAAAATCAAATCGTCGCACACATCTGCATATATACAGAAATAAGATAAGGTGACCTTTAAAAGAATCTGAGCCAGTTATGGCACACAAATTTAACACTAGCACTTGGGAAATGGATCCCTGAGAATTCCAGGCTAACCAATACTATGCAGTGAAACCCTGTCCAAAAAAGAAAATCAATTTATATTTTTAAAGTATTTTAAAAAGTCTGTTAGATGGGTTGTTTTTACCCTCTCATGGCTCCTGGATGGACATCAGAAACAAGGCAGGTGAATGAATGAATGAATGAATGAATGAATGGCTTGACTCAGGTAGTAGAAATATCTTAGGAAGTTGACTAAGCCCCCTGTGGTTGTTGGAATAGGTATGACCCCACAGACTTATGTGTTTGAATGCTTGGCCCATAGGGAGGGGCACTATTAGGAGGTGTGCCCTTGTTGAAGGCAGTGGGCCACTGTAGAGGCAGGTTTTGAGGTCTCATATACTCTCAAGCCATGTCCATTGTGACACACAGTTCACTTCCTGTTGCCATGGATCAAGATGTAGACCTCTCAGCTCCTTCTCCAGTACCATGTCTTCCTGCATGTTGTCATGCTTCCCGCCATGACTCTGAAACTGCAAGCCAGCTCCAATCAAACGTTTTCTTTATAATAGTTGCCGTGGTCACAGTGTCTCTTCACAGCAATAACAACCCTAACTAAGACAGACTATCATTCTCAAACTGCTCCAGAAACCCATGTGTTTCAAGCAAGATTCCATTGAATAAAAAGTTTTCCCTTCACGTAAACAACCAGGGCAATCTGGCCCACCATCTGTCTCTGTAAATAAAGATTTATTGGAACAGGGCCACAAACACTCATGGGCAGATTGTCTCTCACTGCTCTTCCTGTGCAGTGACAGAGGTGAGAAGTTGTCACAGTGATATCCTGGCTGGCAAAGCATGGGTAGAACATCATCCGACTCTTGACAGGAGAAAAATTGCTGTTTGAATCCTCCCACTTTATAGATGAACAAGCTGAGGCCCTGAAACTGGCGGCAGGAAACAAACTAACACATCTTTGCTCCTCCTCCTTTTCCTTTTCTCCCTGTCCCTATTCTATAGCCTCTTCCTCCCTCTCCCCATTCCTCTTCCTCCCCCTCCAGCCATTTTGTTGTTGCTTTCTTGGTGACTGCTGGAGCCTCCCTAGCTTGGAAGCTGATATTGGGAGGAGCCAAGCACTGATGCTTCTACCTAGCATGAGGCAGGTTCCCCATCTGGAAACAGAAGGGAGTTGCTATCCAACAAGGAGGCCTCTGAAGTCTGAACCAGCAACCTTCCCTGAGCTCTTCCTAGACATTGACGTCCTCACGGGGCATAACAGCTTCAGAGAGACTGTGAACTTGAGGGGAACAGGCCTGTGTGGTCTCAGGCTAGTTGCTAAGTCTGTCTGAGCACCAGCTGAGTCCTTGAGGCTTGTGCTGAGAGAAATGATAAAGACTGGAAGCTTCTCTGGGCGCTTAGTTGCAAGGCAAAACTCAGCAAAACCGAGATGAACTCTTTTAGAATTCCAGACATGGTGGCACACACCTTTAATCCCAGCACTCGGAAGGCAGAGGCAGGTGGATCTCTGTGAGTTGGAGGCCAGTCTCCTCTACATAGTGAATGAGTTCCAAGCAAACCAGGGCTGCACATGAGATCTTGACCAGGAAAAAAAAAAGGTGTGTGTGTGTGTGTGTGTGTGTGTATGTGTGTCGGGACACAACAGGGACACTGGAGAGATGGCTCAGCAATGAAGAGCATGTGTTGCTCTTGCAGGAGACCTGAGTGGTTTCCCTACGTGGTTACTCAACAACTGTCAGTGGCTTCAGCTCCAGGTTACTCCAACACCCTCTTCTGACCCCCAAAGGCACCAGGCATGCATATGGTGTACACATAAGCATGCAGGCAAAACATTCATACACATAAAATAAATAAATCTGAAGAAGCTTTTTTATAAAAAAAATAAAGAACTGTTAGAGCCCACTCAAGGAACTCATTCACCCACTGTGACATGTGGATCCTCCCACTGACAACTGACATCAGCAAGGAACTTTCTGTGCCAAAGACAAAATACGCCCCATCCATGTTGGACATAGAAGGGCATAAAGGGAGCACTCTACGGGGCCACTTATTTGTTGCCCAGAGTTAGCAGGGTCTTCCTTCCTCCTCCCCCTCCTCTCTCCTCTATATCCTCTCTCCTCTTCCTCCCTTGCCTCCTCACCTCTTCTCTTCCCCCTCTTCCTCCTCCTCTCTCCTCTGCATCCTCCCTCTTCCTCTTCCTCATCCCCCTCCCTCCAGCAAAGCCTTTCTTCCCTATCTGTTCCCAGGCTGCACAGAGCTCAGTGCCCCACGTGCTGTGTGCTCTTCTTCACCACCTTCAGTCCTGAAAGATAGACTTAGCCTCTCTGTCTCCCTACTTGCTACAGACCAGCTGTGGCATCAGAATGATGGGAGCAAGAATGCAGTCTCTGCGAGGAGAGAGAACACGGTCTAGTCAGCATTATTGCTTCAGCAAACAGCACAGTTCCGGCACATGCAAATATGTTCGTGGCATGCATGTACACATAGATTGAGTGGTGGATGGGTTGATAGGCTGGTGAGAAGGTAGATGAACGAGTCTGTGAATGGGTGAGCAGGTGGATGGATGGATGGATGGGTGGGTGGACGGACGGACAGACGGATGGGTAGATGAATGGGGAAAGAATGTGTGGGTGGCTAGGAAGTGGGCTTGTGGATGGATGGATTAATAGGTGGGTGGATGGATGGATGGATGAATAGATGGATGGATAGATGATAGGAGAATGGATGTGGGAATGAGTAGATGGGTGGGTGGATGGGACGGGAAGGTGGGTATATAGGGAAAATGATTGGGTGGATGGGTGGATGATTGATAGGTGAGTGGATGGGGGAATAAGTACATGAATGGATAGATGGATTGATAGAGGGATCAGAACATGGGTGGGTAGATGGCTGAACCGGTGGGCGAGTGGCAATACCCACTCAAGAGAACTACTTAGTTCCTGGCTCCCGCATCCTAGCATCAACAACGGAAAATCCTTCAGGTCAAAGGAGGCCCTGGAAACATATCTGTCCTTGCTCAGGGTTTTCCACGCCAACCCTGGAGACCGTGAAAACTGATTTGACAACAGCCCAAAGCCGTCTCTCCTCAAAATCACTCTCCCAACCTCAGAGCCTGCCGGTAGAAGGAACAGTGCTCAGCAAGCTCCCAGGATCAAAGGCAGCCAAGACAAAGCAGAATCAAACTCCCCCATGGCAGTATTTCCCCGGAAGAAACACGGATCAGGAGACAGAGAGAGCAGAGAACCCAGAGCCCGGCCCTCCCTGCCCCACATCCCGAGGTTAGTCAGAGCCAACTACCTGCTGACCGCACAAGTCAGCTCACAGACAGCCTTAGATGCCCTCTGCTGTGCTGTTTAATTCTAGAACTTGGATGCTAATGTTCAAATGTCATAGCTTTGTATGAGATCTGTCTTGCTACCCGGGAGAAAGCAGTTACTATGTGAGCTCCTGAGTCTGTGTGAGCTGTGCAGCCTCTGGACTGGTGCAATGTGACTTTCTTTCTCTTTCTTTCTTTTCTTTTCTTTCTTTCTTTCTTTCTTTCTTTCTTTCTTTCTTTCTTTCTTTCTTTCTTTCTTTCTTTCTTTCTTTCTTTCTTTCTTTCTTATTATGTACACAATATTCTGTCTGTGTGTATGCCTGCAGGCCAGAAGAGGGCACCAGACCTCATTACAGGTGGTTGTGAGCCACCATGTGGTTGCTGGGAATTGAACTCAGGACCTTTGGAAGAGCAGGCAATGCTCTTAACCACCAAGCCACCTCTCCAGCCCCCTGCAATATGACTTTTGTTTTGTTTTTGTTGGCCTTTGGTCTAGAGCTGATTGTGTAGCTAAGGATGGCCTTGAATGTGTGTGTTGTGTGAATATATGTATCTGTGTGTATGTGTGGGGGTGATGTGTATGTGTGTGTGTATATGTGTGTGTGCATGTCTGTGTGCATGTGTGTGCGTGTGTACGTGTGTGTATTTATATAAATATACATACATATATACATACATTCTATCAGTTCTGTTCTAGAGAACCCTAACTAATACACTGTGTACATCCCCAGCTGGTAGAGCTGGGGGACTGTGCTTGGAGAACTTTAGGGTTCCATGAGACCTAGCTGGAGGAAGGAAGTCACTAGAGGTGGCAGGGGTGGCTGGTCCCTTCCTGTCTCCGGCTGCTTCCTGTCCATCATGAGATCTCCTCCTCCTTAGGTTCTTACTACAACAGTGTTCAGTGTCACCACATGAACCAGGCAACCAAGCCTTCTGCCGCCATTAGCAAAACAAGTCCCTGTAGCAAAGCAATTACCATGTGGCTCACGGAATTACAGCAGCCGTGCTCTCTCACCAGCTCAGAGTCCAGGAAGCTAGCTACGTAGCTAAGTCGGAGCCCAAAGTCCTGACAACTAGTTGCCCTTACAACTGTGCACACTCTGCTGGTTCCTGTCTGTCAACCCAACACAAACTAGAGTCACCTGGGAGAGGGGACTTCAGCTGAAGAATTGCCCACTGCTATGGGCATTGATTACTGTGTGATGCGGGAGGGCAGAGCCCACTGTGGGGGGGTGCTGCCCTGGGCAGGCGGTCTTGGGTTGTCTAAGAAAGCAAACTGAACAAGGGCTGGGGAGCAAGCCGTTAGACAGCACCACTCCACGGCCTCTGCTTCAGTTCCTGCCACCAGGTTCCTGCCTTGATGTCCCTTGATGAAGGACTGTCACTTTCAAGCATAGGAATGAAAACCCTCTCCTTCCCAAGCTGCTTTTGGCCGGTGTTTTATTGCAAAAGAATCCAGACTGGAAAAGCCACCCCATCCCACTCTGCGAGGATCTGATACCTTTATCCCGCTTCCCTATTCCAAGTTCCCTGGGCCTTGGTCAAACTGACACCTAGGATAAATTCCAGCCAATGGCCTCGCTTGAGACCAAGAGCCACCAGCTGTGGACTCCACACCCCGGATGGCTGCAGAGGCAGAAGGTGAGAGAGGAGCCCTGTAGGCAGAGGCCAGGATCCGCACCTGTTTGTGCTTGGCTATGGTGGGGGCCGTTGGGCAGAGATGAACCAGTGAGGGCTGTTTGTTCTGGGCATGGTTAATCCTTGCTCAAATTTATATCCTGAATCTTTTATGGAACTGTGTCAGTGAAGAGTCAGCTCGGCTCTGTGCCGCTGGGACAGAGGTATGTGATGCCTGTCTTTGGCTGCAGGAGTCCTGAAGGGTGCTGGAGCATACCAAATCCACTTCCCAACATGTACTTGTTATCAGTTAGTCCAGCCCACTGCACTGTCAGCTCTTATGTAATCAGATCAGCCTTGGGATCCTTGGCATGACTCTAGATGGAAGAGACAAAGAGCCAACCAATTACATCCATATGGGGCTATATTAGGGCTTCGGGGACACAGCACATAAGATCAGGCCCCCAGATGTCTCTGTGAGCATCAAAGAGAAAAAAGTATTTAGCATGAGATGTATACTCCGGCCACCCTGAGACATCAGCGTGGAGCCTTTGATTCTTGAAGAGGTTCTGGGTCAGCATGAACAGGGCCACCCTAGGATGCCAAAACCTCTTTCTCATTAAAAATGCAAAACCAGGCTGGGAACTCTAGCCTCTGTCATCGGTCTTGGGCTCACACTACCAGGAACTCTGGGAGCCCCCAACTTCCAGGAAGGTTGGTCCGGGGAGCAAGACTGGAAACAGCTTTACGGCATCAAAGTTCATAACTGGCTGTGCTACTTAGGGGCGCTGCTCACCCACTACATAGGGAACCCAGGCTCTGTGTGGGACCCTTGTTCTTTCCAGCTTATGAGTATTTATTTTTAAAGGGAGTTCTTATGTTAGCCAAGAGCTGAGTCATTTCAAGTCAATATAAAGACACCCACTGTGCTGACAGCCAGGTATGGCAGAGCAGGCTGCCCTGGGCACCCTTTTGGCAACTACACTCATCTCTTACTAAAAAGGGAGCCACCATGAGACCCCACAATGTGACTAGTTGAATTGAACAATCAGCTCTCTGATGGAAGGAAATCCCTGTTTTGTAGGCTGGCCCAGTCCAGTGGCATAAATATTTCCACTGTGGCTGCTTTCGAGCTAATGATGTAAGGTCTCAAATCTGTGCAAGCTAGCAGCCACCCTGCAACTCTCCATTTTAGTGCCTCCTCTGCTGAGCTGTACATTGAAGAAACAGACAACCTGGGTGGAAATTCAGGGCTTTTCACAAGAACAAGAAGAAGCGGCAGCAGAAACCTTCCTTCCCAGAATGGGAGACAGACTGACCAGGGGCCATCTGCTAAGACAAGACTGTCCGGGAGTCCAAATGTCATATCATAGATGGCAGGGCTGAGAGTATTAGACAGAGCCCTGGGCTTGCAGTGGGTGGTCCCTAAGCTGCTGTCTGTACATGTGTATTCCTTCCTGTGTGGTCATAGTCTAGCACAAGTGTGTTCCGTGTGTGTGTTGTGGCCCAGTGATAACCTCAATTGTTATTCATCTGCTATCTTCCACTTTTGGTTTGATCCAAGGTCTCTCATTGGCCTGGAACTTCAACAAATAGACGGGCCAGCCAGCCAACTGGTCAGCCAACCGGTCAGCCAGCCAGCCAGCCAACCGGCCATCCAGCCAGCCAGTCAGCCAGTCTGCAAGTTAGTCAGCCAGCGAGTGAGCACCTGGGACCTGTCTTTCTCTGTCGACCATGTTGCTAAAGATGAGATCGCCAGTCCATGCCACAGCACCTCGCTTTTGCGTGAGTTCTAGGGATCTAATTCAGGTCCTCAAGCTCGCAAGGCAGGCACAGTCTCAACAATGTTTAAAAGTCCAAAGTTCAAAGTCTCTTCTGAGATTTATGTAATCTCTTAATTGTAATCCCCTATAAAAAAAGTTTTTAAAAAAACAGATCACATACTTCCAACATATAATGGCACAGAATAAATCTTACTGTTCTAAGACTTATGGAAGGGAGCATAGTGAGAAAATACTGGACCAAGGCAAGACCAAAAAAACCTTGAGCAAACTCCAAACTCTACTCTGATGCCAAATACTCTTCAGATCTCCAACTCCTTTTAGCTTTGTTGACTGCAACACAGTTCTTTCTCTTGGACTGGTTCCACTCCCGTTAGCAGCTTTCCTCAGTTGTAGTGATATTTCATTTGTATTTTAATAAATAAAACTTGCCTGAAGATCAGAGTGTAAAACAGCCCCAATGGTCAGCCTTACAGACCAGGCAGTGGTGACACACACCTTTAATCCCAGTAACCACATAGTTTGACATAGAAACCGGGCGGTAGTGGTGCACATCTTTAATCCCAGCACTAGAGAGGAATATAAGATGGGAGAAGATACCTCTCTGTTGTAAGGAGGCTGCTTGTTTGTTTCCCAGTCACCCGGCAGCTCAGACCCAAAATAGCCACACAGAAACTGTATTAATTAAATCACTGCTTTGCCTACTAGCTCAAGCTTCTTATTGGCTAACACTTATATCTTAATTTAACCCATTTCTAGTAATCTGTGTATCGCTATATAAGCTGTGGCTTACCAGGTAAAGTTCCAAGCATCTGTCTCCGGTGGGGCTACATGGCTTCTCCCCAACTCCGTCTTCTTCCTCCCGGTATTCAGTTTAGTTTTACCTGCCTACCTAAGTTCTTCCCTATCAACAGGCCAAGGCAGTTTCTTTATTCACCAATGGTATTCACAGCATACAGAGGGGAATCCCACATCAGCTCTAAGACATAGTCTCATTCTGATATTCCTGGAGGCAGGATCGCCATTTTGGACTGAGGTAGAGGTAAAAGCCAGTGGCTGGCTGCTTTGCTTTTCTGACCTTCATTTTGAACCCAATTATCTGTTTCTGGATTTTTATTAATCATGCTACGCTCAACAGGTATCCCATGGTCTGACATCTCCAGCTTCTTGGGGTCTCCAAGGTAATCAGGCTTCAACTTCACAGCTTCACACAATGGCTTCTCTAGGCCTCCATTCAGGGACACCCCTGACACATGCCTAGCTTCAGTGACTTTCCTTTGCAGTGGCAAATTCCATGACCCTTTTCTTCTATCCTTAACTCCAGAACCATGTGGCCAAAGCTGCCAAGTTCTGCTGCTTGCTGGGGCTGGAACATGGCCCCCTTGTTCAAGTACATCTTCACCAACTTTTCTTTACTGCCCAAGCTTGGCTGTCCTGAAATCTGTAGACCAGGCTGGCCTTGAACTCAGAGATCTACCAGCCTCTTTGTTCCCAATGCTGGGATTAAAGGTGTGTGCACCACGATACCTGGCTTTAAGTTTTTCTTTAACTCATTTTTACAAGTTGAAAACCTAGTTGGGTGGGATCTTTCTCAAGGTCTGTCATTAGCATTCTCACTAATAACCACATGACAGAGTCTATACTAGGCTGTTTCAAGATTTTCCATCAACAGAATTAATCCAAAACTCTTCACTTTAGCCTCAGACAGACTCTTTAGACAAGGGCAAGATGCAGCCACTTTCTTCACCAAAAAGCACAAGAATGATCTCTAGGCAACATACTAAAATTATTCTCCTCTAAAACCTCTTGAGCCAGGCTCCCACCGTTCATCAAATCACACTCAGCACCACTGTCTTCCCTGCTCCTACTAGTATGGCCCATTAAACAGAGCTTAAAGCATTTTAATGGTTTTCTACTCCATAGTCCCAAGATCCATATTCTGCCAAACAAAAACATGGTCAGGTCTATCACACCATACCCAGTTTCTGGTACCAACTTCTGCCTTAGAGTCTCTATTGTTGTGAAGAGACACCATGACCATGGCAACTCTTATAAAATAAAACATTTAATTGTGGTGGCTAGAACACAGAGGTTTAGTCCATTATTGTCATGGGAGGAAGCAAGGCAGTGTGCAGGCAGACATAGTGCTAGAGAAGGAGCTGAGAGGTCTTACATCTTCACTCACAGGCAACAGGAAGTGGTCTGAGACACTGGGCGTGGCTTGAGCATATATGAGACCTCAAAGCCTACCTCCACAGTGACACACCTCCTTCAACAAGGACACACCCACTCCAGGAGAGGCAGGGAGACTGGCACTGGGTGTACAGATCTACTTGTGAGCAGTACCTTTCCAATCTCCTTAAATGACAACATGAATTACCACAATACTACCTGGACAATCTTTTGCTTGCTCTCCCTCTGGACCCAAGGAAGCTGAGAGATCAGATTCCACCCCAGGGCTGCACCTGAAGGCTGCATTCACAATATGGTAGCATCTGATGCAAGAGGACAGCAGCTGGTCCTGGAGGACACACAGGGGACTGACTGCCAGGTCTTTGAGTTGGGCAAGGACTGGGCTGGCTGGATCCCCCCCAGATACTGGCATGGGAATATCTACTCTGTAAGAGGTAGGGTGTCCCACAGTCTGGGGTGGGGCATTACCTCTTCCCACCCAGGGTTTCTTGGGTCACAGAGGCCTCCCTAACTTGCTTCTGATCTCACAGAAAGCTCACTGTAGGCTCCATGTAGTGGCACAGAGTGCATATCTTTCTTGCCTCTGATGCAGGGAGAAAGTACACATTGCTTCCAGTTGACCCAAGGACAAATGGCTCCTTCCAGCCCTGTTGTGAATACAAAGATGTGTTGCGTTTGTTTAACTATGTAAAGGTGTGTTGTCGTTTTACCTTGTTTGCCTAGGGCACCTGACTGGTCTAATAAAATGCTGAACAGCCAATAGTGAGGGAAGAGGTACAGGCAGGACTTCTGGGCAGGGAGAGTAAGGAAGAGGAGGAATTTAGGCTTGTCGGAGAGAGACACCAGGGAGATGCCAGAGGCGAGACAGACAGACAGACAGACAGACAGACAAGGAGGAGGCATGAAAGTAGGACATATGGGATGAAAAGGGTTAAAAGATCCAAGGCAAAACGTCAATGAATAAAATAGGTTAAATTAAGATAATAGAGTTAGAGGGACAAGCCTAAAGTCGAGCATTCATAATTAATAATAAGTCTCCATGTCTTTATTTAGGAGCTGGGTTCGCAGCCCAAAGAAAATTCCAGCTACACAGCCCTCCTGTCCCTGTAGCCCTGGCCTCCAGAGCTACCATTAGCTAGCTCAGTACTGTATGGAGCAGGATCTTCCTGATTCCACCCTCATCTTGCTAACAGATTTCACCACTAAAACAGTGTGATTAAATGGGCCTTTCAGTTTGGAAGGGAGGTATTCCAACAAGACATTTGTTTTGCCTCAACCTGGGATGTTTAACCCTGGGGAAGCGGGTGTCCTTCACTCACCATATCCCCTGGTCCATTTCCTTAGTGCCTGTGGACAGCTAAGCTGGAAGTGTTGCAGGGGTAGCTGGATAGAGCCAGACTCTGGAGCAGGACAGCGCATCATACTTAGGGTCACTGAATAGAAAGCGGACTGTGTTGGAGGCGGGTGAGGTCCTCCCCTGCGTAGGATAGTCCTCATTAGAAATGCCAACTCAAGCTGAAACAGCCTGGCCTAGCCAAGGGCAAACATCTGCCTGGCTCACTACAAAGCTACAGATAGTTAATTGTGGGCAGGGCTGACCTCCCATGTACAGATGTGCCCACAATGCCAGGTGTACAGTGAGTACCAGTCCCTGAGTTGGGGTCCTGAACTGCATAAAAAGGAGAACGCAAAGTGAATGCCTATATGCCTCTATTTCTCTTTCTCCCTGTTCCCTGGCCGTAGGCATTGCGACCAGCCACCTCATGCTGGTGGCTGTGGTGCCTTCCCCAACATGGTTAACTGTTGTTGTTTGTTTATTCTTTTGGCTCTCAGCTTTGGGGGGCCTGACACCCATCTCCCAAATAAATTACATGGAGGCTTATTCTTACTTATAAATGACCAGCCTTAGCTTGGCTTTTCTTAAATTATCCCATCTTTTGTCTCTGGGCTTGTATATTTGTTTTTTCTTCTTTGTGGTCAGCTGTGTAGCCAGGTGGTAGCCCCTAGAGTCCCCTCTTGGCTTTCTCTCACTCCTAGATCTCTCTCTCCCCAGATTTCTCCTCCTATTTATCCTCTCTGACTACTGGCCCCACCTATCCTTTCTCCTGCCTTGCTATTGGCTATTCAGTTCTTTATTAAGCCAATCAGGTGTTTTAGACAGAGTTAAACAAATGCAACATAAAGGAATACAACATATCTTTGCATTGTTAAACAAACGTTACACAGCAGAAACAAATGTAACATCTTCAACTGCTATTCACGGCCATGAACTATATCCCCTAAAACCATGAACCCAGATAAACCCTTTCCCTTCAAATATGACCTTTGTCAGGTATTTGGTCACAGTGATGAAAAAAGCACCTAAAAAACAATGTGATTTCGAGGATGCTGTGATAGACAAGAGAGTTGCCCAGAACAGGACTAAGCACATGGCAAGAACTTGGGATGAGCAACACTGGGGAAAGGGCCAGAGAGAATCCATTCTAGGTGTTCTCACCGCCTATGACTTGCCACCTCCGTCTGCCGTCCACACCAAGGGAGCTTTCACATGTCCACAGAGATGATTGGTTCCCGCCTGTGGTCCTAGGATGCGGGAAGGCTGAGGCTAAAGGTTGCTGTGAGTTCCAGGCTAGCCTGAGCAACAGAGAGTGCCCTTGAGAGTGTGTGGGTGTATCTTTGGATGGTATATGTGAACATGTGTGTATGCGTGTGGGAGGGGGTGCTATTTCACACTGTCGAGAAGGACACTCAGGTTCCTGCTCTGTCACCCTCCACCTGATTCCCTTGAGACGGGGTCTCCCACTGAACCTGGGGCTCAGCAGGTGGCCTGCGGGGCTCAGCCATCCTCTGGTCTCTGTCCTCCAGTGCTGGTATTACAGGTGTGCTCAGCAATGGCAAGCTCTCCCCAGGGATGCTAGGATCTAAACTGAAGTCCTCACGTGTACAGTGAGTGCTCCTTCCCACTGAACCGTCCTCCCCGCCATGTCCCAAAAACAGGTCTTTTTGAGCCTTTGTTCTGGCTCAGAAGTAACTTCCTTCATCGACACTCTTAGGAACGAGTGGCATTCACCTGCTGCTTGGGTGGGTGGTATAGAAAGGCTCAGCCACTTTTGAAACCCACTCCCTGGTTACTATGCGGCCTCTCCTGCATTTTACATATGACCAAGTCAACCTACTCCTCACTCTTCACTCAACAGAAAAGAAAATGTATTCACGAAGCTCTCCAGGGAGTGTTCTTTGCAGCTTAAGTCATAGCAGCCAAAACTGGGAGCAGACCCCAGCCCTGAGAGGAGACAGGAAAGACAAACTGAGCTTTTCCACACAACAGGAGAATACTTAGCAATGGAAGCCACAAGCGTCTGAGCGAAAGAAGCCAAACTCAGAGGCTGCAGGGTGGTCACATTTAAGATGATAGGAAAGCTGTACAATAAAATCTGCTGTACCTGGGGCTGCGGGGCGGGGGACTCCCCAGGATGGGAAAGGGTGGGTCATCCATTTCATCTAAATGCTGAGCCCATGGGGATGTCAGCTGAGTGACGTTCCTCACTCAGCCCAGGTCCTTGGGCTTCATTCCACCTGGAGATTGGGGGGGGGATCCACTCACATGTTTCTTTCTCCTATTCCCAGAGTGTCCAGTAGAAGGCGCTGTCCACTCCGGCTAATCTCCAAAGCTGAGACACCAGTGCCTGGTTCCTCGTCTGAGCCTACTGGGATCTCAGAACTGTGACCCAGGTCACTTCCTGGCCCAGAGATGTTTATCTTTGGAGATGGCCATTGCCCCAGCCTCTTTTCCCAGGGTGTCCTGAAGTCCCCTTCATAGTGACTTCAGACACTTTAGAGCACAGCAGACTGGTATTAGAGAGGTGACCGCCTCTGAGTCCTCAGGGGCCACACTCTACTCCACCTCCTCTCCAGAGAAGGAAAGAAGTCTCACCATCAATTCCCTTTCCACCTTTTTCCAGGACCTCCTGGTCCCCCAGCACAGCCTGGCATCTGTTTGTCTCCAAGGTGCCCCAGCTTCAGCCTCTCATGTCAGTTAACCCTCTCTAGCAAGCCCAACCCCATGTTTCCCATCTTCTCCTTGTCCTGAAGGCCCTCCCGTGATCACACTCACCCAGCCCCCCATGATCATGCTCACCCAGACCCCTGTGACCGTGCTTGCCCAGCCCCCCTGTGACCATGCTCACCCAGCCCCACTCTCATCTTGTCCAGTGGTACTTCTTGCATCAGAGCCTGGGTGGAAGATTCTGGAATCAAATAGATCTCAAAATCTTCCTGTACCACCTGGAGCATGGACCTCCTCCCTCTCAGAGTCTCGGTGTCCAGTGCCATGAAGCATAGCCACTATAGTCCTTGCAGGCTGTTGGAAACCTAGCATGTTGGGTGGCTAGGGGGCTGACGGTTAGCCAAGGCTCTGATGTCCATGGTTTCAGGTACTGTCAACAAGAAGGTATGAGTACAACTCCCTCTCAGCTATTTCCAATCTTTGTGATAAGACCCCATAATCAAGTCAACTCATAAAAGAAAACATTTGATTTGGGGGCTCACCGTTCCAGAGGATCAGAGTTCATGACCATGACGGCCAACAGGCATGGTGCTGGAGCAGTAACTGAGAGCTAACATCTGGATCCACGAGCATGAGGCAGAGAGTGAGGTGGGAATTGCTTGGGCTTTTGAAACCACAGTTCCTGCCCCCCCCCGCCAACTCTCCCCCCATCCGTGACACACTTGGTCCAAACAGTTCCATCAACTAGGGACCAGTTATTTAAATATATGAGCCCATGGGGGTCATTCTCCTTCAAACCCGCACACAGCTGACTCCTGGGCTGGGGATATGGCTCAGTTGGTAGAGTGTGTGTTAAGATTCATGAGGACCGTGTAGGTTCTCCAGCTGTAATAGTCGACATTTTGTAAATGTGACGTGGCTAAGGTCATCGGAGAGAAGGACGCTCAAATGAGACAATGCCTCTGTGGTTGTTTGAATGAAAATGACCCCCACAGACTCACAAAGAATGTCACTATTAGGAGGTGTGGCCTTGTTGGAGAAAGTGTCACTGGGGGTGGGCTTTGAGGTTTCAGAAGCTCAAGCCAGACCCAGTGTCTCTCTCTTCCTGCTGCCTGACTATCAAGAACTCTCAGCTTCTTCTCCAGCACCATGTCTGCCCGCATGCTGCCTTGCTGATAATGGACTAAACCTCAGAACTGTGAGCCAACTCCTTTTAAATGGTTTCCTTTGTAAAAGTTGCTGTGATCTGCGATCGTGGTGTCTCTTCTCAGCAATAGACACCTGACTAAAACAGCGTCCATCAGACTGAACTGTAAGCAAGCCTGTGGTACATTCTCTTGATTGATGTTTGATGCGGGAGAGTCCACCCCACCATGGGCAGTGCCACTCCTGGCCAGGTGGTTCCTGGGCATAAGCAGGCAAACTGAGAGAGACAGCATTCTGCTTCATGGGCTCTGCTTCAGGTCGTGCATTTAGGTCCCTGCCTTGGGCTCCTGCCCAGACTTCCCTCAATGATGGATTGTGATGGGCGTGTGAGCCAAATACACCCTTCCCACCCCAGCTTTCTCTTGGTCACAGTCTTTATTGCAGCAATAGAAAGCAAAGCAGAACAGCGTAAAATCAGGTGTGGTGATGTGGGCACTGGAGAGGGAGGTGGAGGCAGGAGGGTCAGGAATTCAAGGTCATCCTCAGCCACAACTGAGTCCAAATGATACCTGCCTTAAAGAGTTAAAGAAAACAAAAATATTTGGAGAGAAAGCAATTCCGGCACATGGCTTCTGTTACAGCACATTGCTATACAATTGCTCCATATTCTGAATTAATCTTTTATTGTGCCTAACTGATCAACTCTAACCTAGGTGTGACTGGGTGAGCAGCCAGGGTAGGTAGTACCTCATGCTTAGGATCACTCAGCTCCCACTGCTCAGACGCAAGCCAATATCCTGACACACAGCGGCAGCTTTGGTCTGGACCAGTTCCCTCGGCCCAGCAGGCGCGCAGCAGCCCGTCATCTTACGTGCACTGGCACCCTGTTTGGCAGCCATTTCAGCCTTTGTCTTTTTCACCAGCGACAACAGCACGTTTAGGCAACAAGGGTGGAGAAGGGGTGAGGAGGCACGCAGGTGCAGGGGTGGCACCGGAGGGCGAGGGCGTTGTTGCCTTGCTTGACTGTCCACCCGTCAGCTATGCGCTTTGCTGGTAAGTGCGCATGACTGCCTCCTCCGGATGCTGCTGGTTGCCGAGTTAGCCCCCTCACATCCAGGAACTACGTGCCAGTGATGGATGAGACTTTAATTAAAGTAATGAGACGTTCATAATGGTGGTTATCTCCAAAATTAGGCCCTTTAGCGATTATTCCTGGGGACTGTTCCCGCGGTACAAGGTGTTCCTTTTAGAGCAATTGTGGGGAGGAGCCTGGCTTCTCAGGAATTTTCCCAGCATTCCCTAGGCACTGAAGCATCTCTGATGAGCTGGTTTCCCTGGAAAACAGCTAACTTCTGCTCAGGGTTTCTCCCCAGGGAGTGACATTGAAATGACCTCTGGGGACTTGAGGGGGGGAGGATAAGGAGGGAGGGAGGAAGGGAGATAGAGGAGAGAGGCATAGGCTCCTGGTTCGGGTCCTGCCTTGACAACACTGGTTTGTGCTGTGACGTCAGACAAAATCCTGCCTTTCTGAGCCTCATTCTCACCTGTGAGCAGGATGAAGCACTCACATAGGCTGTGGGGACAGGTGGCGGAGGGTTTGCACGGAAAATTTGCAAACGTACTTTGTAAATACTCAGGCCCCAGACCCAGGCCAAGCGCTTTGCTGGGTTCTCGGCCTGCAGGTGCTGCGCTGAGTTCCGGGTGTGCCTGGTGCTAAGCTGAATACTGAGTATCGCCAGGTGCAGTGTTGAATGCTGCTGTGTATAGCCGGTGCTGTGCTGGGTATAGCCGGTGCTGTGCTGGATGTAGCCGGTGCTGTGCTGGGTGCAGCCGGTGCTGTGCTGGGTGCAGCCAGTGCAGTACTGGGTATGTCAAGTTCTGCCACACAAGCACGAAACTGTGAACACAGTGTCCTTGGGTGGCTGACGCTTCTGAAGGTCGCCAGCTCCACCATACTCTGAGACAAATGCTGGAACCGCAGCCATTGTACATTGCTATCTGGAAAACAGGCCAGAGGGCCCCCGCTCTGGTTCAGTGAGATGGGCACTGGGGACAGGTGAGGCCTGGGCAGAGGAGGAGAGAGAGCTGGCAGACTAGCAGACGCCGCAGCAGGAACTGCTACTCCGGCGGTCCTCTCTGTCCTGACCCTGTGCCGGGCTGGTCAGGGAAGCACTAGGCCTCAGCGGCTGCCTCCAACTGGGCAGCCTGGGTAACGATTCCTGAGGGGCTGGCATCACTCCCACTCTGCCAGGCAGAGGAAGGAGGACCAATGGCAGAGGTGGGAGCAGATTTTGCCCAGCAACAGCTGCGGAGAAATCGGAAGCTGCCCCTCCTCCACCCTCCTAAGGCTTTGGCTGAGCAAACTCGGGGATTTGCCAGTTTTGATACTGGCAGATCCTGAGGGGAGAGTCATTGCTCCCTACCTTGGGTTGCCAGTGTGGCCCTTGTCCAGGGTATCTTGGAGGCAAGCCAGTCCCACTGAGAAGCAATCTTAAGTCGGGCCGGAAGATGTCCCTTAGCAGGACCCACAGGGGATAAAATCAAGGAAGGCTCTGGGAGAGGGACAGTGCCTTGATGGAGGGAAAAGGACGGAGGCCTCACTCCTCTCCAGCTCCCACCTCCACAAGACAGGAGTCATTGTAGAGCTCTACCCCAAGTCTGCCCGTCAGAGTCCCCTCCTCTGTAGACAGAGTGCTGGACTGAGAGCCAGGACAGAGCTGCAACCCCAGCTCCCAAGCAGAAGCAGGTGTTACTTCTAGACTGTCTTCTCCCAGGACAGTGTCCCCAAGATGTGCCAGGACACCCAGTGCAGTCAAACAGGGAACAAGAGAAGGCACATGGCACCCCAGATCCAGGTGTACGCGGGGTGCTTGTTCCAGCCATGGATGAGTATGCTGACACTGGACTTGGCCTATGGGATGGAGGAGACCCAGGGCTCTCAACCGCTCACATGGTTCCTGCAGGGATTCAGATCATCTTGGATCTGGGGTCTTGGCTGGTTCCAGCAAGTGAAACACTTGAAAGTCAACAAGAAAGTCAAAAGGTTGGAATATGGCTCAGTGGGAGGGCGCTTACCTAGCATGGAAGAGGTTCTGCGTTCCTTTCCCATACCGCACAGAGAAAAGGAAGAGTAGGAGAGACGGAAGGAGGGAGTGGGGAGGGAAGGAGGAAGGAGGATGTCCATCCCTCTGGCTTGCAAAATAGCTTAAGAGATGCTCTATGGTCATCCGGAAACACACTCAGGAGCTGGGAACACAGCTCAGTTGGCAGAGTTCTTGCTTAGCATGCGTGAATGGCTGGGTCTGATCCCCAGCACCACATAACTGTACCTGGTGGTGCACACCTGTATTCCTAGCACACGGGAGATAGAGGCAGAAGGATCAGAGATTCAAGGTCATCCTCACCTGTAAAGTGGGTTAGAGCTAACCTGGGCTACGTGAGATCCACCCCACCCCCCATTTAACAAAAGAGAAGAAGAAAGAAGAGGCACCCAGGCCACAGGACCGCCTGGGAGCCCAGGCTGAAAGTGGAACTCTAGGGGTTGATATACCTGCGGAGTCCTGGGGGGCCTACTCATGAGCTTTCTAACCCCTCAGGTGGGACGTGCTGGCTGTGGTCTCAGGGTTTGACCTGATACAGCAGGCACGATGGAGACATTCTAGTTGATGGCCTGCAGCCATCTGTCTAGGAAAACTGTCAATACCATGGGAGCCACGGCCCTGGTAATGTAGCTTCTTGCTGTCTGAGACGCCCAGAGATAGGACCCTTTCATACCACTTGGATAGGCCAATGAAGAACGGTGGTCCAGAACCTCTGAACCACACCTGATCTCTACGTAGCCCCTTCCTCACACTGTCCTCAGCATCCCCAAATGTGTGTCAGATTATGGGGGTCCCTCCCAGAACCAGCAATATGACTCTCATGCTGTGGGGGGACCTCAATTTCATGCAGGGCTGAAGGCTGTTGTGGGCTGTGGACCCAGACCCTGAATTTCCTGTAAACAACGTGTTGTGCTTGCAGCTGCTCTGAGATCGAGACCCTCAGGAGTTCCTGATGGCAGGGGAGTGCTTTCTGGTGGGTTTGCCTAGGGCATGGCTATCAGTTAAGGATCTATATATAAGCGGCTCTGGTACACAATAAAGGGGACATTCTTGTTTCAAGGATGACCCGTGTCTCTGTCTGTGTGTCTTTGTATGTTTAAATCACCAGGCCCTTGCCCGGCTCGCAAATGGTCCTGTAGCGCAGGCTCCACACTATAGGCGTAGGACCGTAGTACACGTAGTAGTATGGACGGTACAGAAGGCCCGCCTTTCGAATCTTTGAGGTCTTCGCCTGTGAGACTGAGGTTCCCTGGCTGGTAACCTTGGGATAACCTCCCCTTCTAGATTCGGATAGTGCAGGGACAATGAGTGGCCTTCAGACAGTCTAGACTGGCAAGGACTTGGAAGTAGAAAGGGGGTCACGGTTACCAGAGTTATAATCTGCAGAGGGCGTGTTCCTAGCCTGATGACAGGTGGGACAAAGGAAACACCACTGAAGAAAAGTGAGAGGAGGCTTTGTCCAAGTAGACCTCACCCCTCCTTTCATCACTCTCCTCCCCTCCCCTCTACCTTCTTCTCCTCTGGGGGAAGGGAACCACACAGCAGGGATTCCAGAGAACCCAACCCCTCGATCATAGTGACTCCATGGTGTGCAAGTTCTTGTCTAACCCTTAAGTCCAGTCATGTGGATGTGTGCCATGCTCCAGGCCAGATGGCAGGGATAGGCCCTCTTTATGATTGAGTCTAGGTCTGTTCTGCCCTAACCTGGATACCTGGAGTCACACTGGGCATCAGCGCCCCGGGTGGGCATCAGCAACCCAGGCATCAGCATCCCAGATGGGCATCAGCATCCCAGGTAGGCATCAGCATCCAAGGTGGGCATCAGCATCCCAGGTAGGCATCAGCATCCAGGGCACCAGCATCCCAGGTGAGCATCAGCATCCTGGGCACCAACATCCTGGTTGGGCATCAGCATCCCGGAGATCAGCATCGTGGGCATCAGCAACCCAGCTCCTTTCACTGCTTCCCCAGTGGTCCCCAAAACACGATTTCCCCACTGATTGCTGTCGCCCATCCACAGCTCCTGATGCTCCAGCCCTGCTCTCTGCCTCCTTCCCTCATAGTGGTATCCATACAAAAGTGAGAGCAAGCCTAGCAGTTTCCTTTTAGTCAGAATCAATGACAGAGGCAGAGTTGGAAGGCGAGCCCCGAGCCACGGGGAGGAAGAAGAAAGCTGCGGTGTCAGAACTGACACAGGAGGCAGTTAGAGAAACCTATTAGGATTTCACTGCCTTAGGGTGTGCTACTCGCAGGCGGAGCGGGTGTGATGTCGGTGGTGCCCACTGGCAAGGCAGGCAGCCTTCACACACCTGCCATTAGTGTAGAAGTCCCGACTTTGCAGCTGTTAGTCTTCAGTGGGGCGGAGTAGGCAGTGCGTGGTGGAGATGTCTCAGTCACACAAGTCAGAGCTCCGTGGGGAGCTTGGTGGGGGTTCTGCTGAGACCCTGGGAGCCCCAGGTTGGCGGCTGGGAAGTGGCTGGATAGATAGGACCATGCACCTTGAGGTTGTAGAGAAGCCCAGGCTATACTAAGCAGGGCCCTGTGAGTGAGGGTGGGGGTGGGAGAGCTGATTTGTCTGTTGTGAAATCATCTCTATTCTCTGAGCTTCACCCACTTCAAACAGCAGCAATCAGCCGATCTGGGAAGTGCTTGAGCAGCGCCACGCATGCTAATGTCGGGGTCCTCTCCTGAGGGGTTCCTTTGGATATCCGCCCTGAAGAGCAGCCAGGGAAGCGACTGTGTGTGCATACCCCTCCTGTCTCAGTCAGGGTTTCTACCGCTGTACTAAACATGGCCAAAGGCAGCTTGGGGAGGAAAGTGATTATTTCACTTACCCAACTCTGCCATAGTCCATTCCTCAGGGATATCAGGCAGGACTGTGGCCGCAGGAGCTGGAGCAGAGACCATGGAGGAGTGCTGCTTACTGGCTTGCTCCTCATAGCTTGTTCAGTCTGCTTTCTTATCCTAGCACCCAGGACCAGCAGCCCAAGAGCAACACTGTCGACAGTGGACTGGGCCCTCCTCCATTAATCACCATGCCATGGGGCAATCTCGCGAGGAAGTTTTCTCAACTGAGTTTCCCTAGTCTCCAAATACTCTAGTTTGTGCTGAGTGGACAGAAAACTAGCCAGCGTGCTTCCCTAGAGAGAATCATGGAGTTGGGCTCTCCATCAGTGAGGCAGCCTGTTACAGAGAACCCCAGGGTCTTGGGCCACCTGGTAATCTTCAGGGACCACTGCACCCCTCTCTGCTGACATCGGCTCCCCAGGGCGGCTGGAGGCTGAAGACCCCTAATCTCTAGGCACAGAGCGAAGACTGGGCTTTTTGTCAAGAGGGTCCTGAGAGCATCACCAGCCAGCTGGGTTCGTTCATCAAAAGTCTCCGCAGTAGGGACCCATCGAGGTCAGCTCCGCCTTGTGGCCTCACACACCTTCAGCACCTTGAGGGTGCCAGGACAGAGGCAGGATGACCCATGGCGGGACCACTGTGGGTGTCGACAGGACTACCAGTTTAGTGGTAAGCTATAGTCTGAGGGCAGGGTAGCCCTTTCTGTCTGTCATGTGCATGTTCATGTATGAGCAGGTGCATGTGTATAGGCGTACACACGGACAACAAGGGACATGCTCAGCTGTCATTCCTCGGGTTCCTGCCACTTTGGAATTTTGAGGCAGGATCTCTCATTGACCTGGAGCTTGACAGGTAGATTAAGCCAACTGGCCGGTGAGCCCCAGGGACCCACCTGTTCCCACATCCCCACCACTAGGATAATAGATACTCGTCGCCATGTTCAACTTTCTTTTTTTATTCCTAATGTGTGTTCTGGGGATTGAACTCGGATCCTCATGCTTGCAAGGCAAGGGCTTTACCCACTGAGCTGTCACCCTAGCCCCCCCCCCTCCAGGGTTATCGTCGTCATCTCAGAGGTAATCTAGAAACTGGTTTTTCCTCTTCCCACCAGCTGGCCTCAGACTATGGTCTGACTTCAGAGTCTGACGGACACTCCTGCCCACCCTTCCCCTGCCTCTCTGTCACCTGGTCACGTGGGCTACCTCCTGCTCCCTCATAGCTTCCAGGGTTTGTGAAGAAATCTCTTCCCACAGGAGAGGCTCTCCATGAGCAGAGGCAGCTGGAGTGGGGCTTGGTGTGGGATGGCACGTGGCTAATATTTCCATTAAATAAACACATTTTGCTAATTGGATTACTAAGACAGTGTGATACGCGGCCGGACCTCCAACATGCTGCTAATAAATTGTGTGAAGAACTTAATCATGTTAGCATCCCAAAAGCCTGAAGGAGAGGAGATGAGAAAATCAGCAAAACTGACAGCCAGAGCTTCTAGAAGGTTCTCAGACTCTGGGAGCTTCCTTGTTCTTCCCTCCACCTGGGCCTTTGTGCTGGGGAGGGGTGGGGAAGGATGAACGTGCCCTGCCTGGACCTTGCTCTAACCCTCACACTCTATCTTCATCAGCCAAAGTTGCCCCAGTGTGAGCATCCAAGGTAGAGACCAGCGGGACCTGTGGTTTCTTAAGGACCCACCAAAGTGCCCCCTGGCCCCCACCTTCCCCCTCCTGGCTCTGCTCCTCTTCCCAGCAGGGCCCTTCCCTCCTGCTGTCAGCTGCCATGATGCACCCTTCTGTCACACACGCTTCATACATGCCCCATGGGCTCAGGGCAGCTGAGGCTGTGGAAGTGGATGTTTTCTTGTTGCTCATTTTGTCTGTGTTTTTTTGGGGGGAGGGCACACAAATCATGCACCCTGGCTGGCCTGAAACTCACTAACTAGTAAGCCAAGCTGGTGTCAAACCCTTTTGTCTCTGTCGTCCTGAGTGCTGGGGTTTCAGCTCAGCACCATCTCTCCACAGAGACTGCAGCTGTGGGATTGTGGGGGAAGGGCAGGGACTGAGAGGCCACCCTCTCCACTGGTCATCAGTGCCCTTCCAGGCATTCCAGAGAGAAATGGCTTTTCCCCCCACCTTCTACAGTGGAGATTGGGTGACAAGTACTTAATGAATATGGAGGTGCAGCCTTGAGACATGAAGAACAGGATTTAGGAGCTCATTTCCCCCCCTCTGTGCTCACACTCGGCTATCTGGGAACGGAAGAGAGGCCACCAGTGATTTACGTTGGCATGGTTTTGAAGCATTAGTGTCGCAGTCGCATGCCAACACACACATACATCAGCTCACACTTCAAGTGAGGCCCCCAGCACCAGCAGCTTTCGGGGGGCAGAACCTCATTAAAATCATGGCCAGCTTCTGGGTCGGTTTCCCAGGTAACCACAGCCAGATGTTTCCCTAACTTTCCAGGTTCAAATGCAGCAGCCTAGAAAGTCTAATGACCGCGCAAAGTCCAGCGAAAGCAGGAGACGGTCTCCCGTTTGCGCGCCCCAGCAATTAGCAAGAACCGTTTCCACAGCCTCCAAATTTGCCCGCCCCCCAAACACGTCCAGGCCATACTCTAGCACACGGGCAGTCCATTTAGAAAAGCTAAAAATCGGTCATTAGGAGAGAGGCTCAATCCAGCACGAGCTGCCTGTTTATATGCAAGTTGAATCCCTTTTCCCTTCCGGGATTGAAACGTTCTCGTCAGATGGCGGCTACTTCCACTGGCTTGACCCTGGAGCTGAGCACGGGGACCAAGATGTAGTTGTGGCTGCTCACCCCGTGTCTTCTGGCCGCTTTCTTCTTTGCTGCTCCTCCTCACAGGGTCCTTCTGGAGACCATCACAAATGGTGCCTCTTCCCCAGAGGATGGGGCCTTCCCTTCTCTGCCAGCGCTGCCACACCCCTTCCCCCAAGTTGGCAAGAGTTCTGAGTCCCATGTGAGGGCTGCTGCCCTGGATCTTGCCCCCGCCCCCCGTTTTTGCCTCTACCTGGCCTCCCACCCACAATATGCAAAGCCTGGAGCAGAAGCTGCCTTTTCTGGCCGTTTTGCTGAGCTATTCCTGCAGCACTTGGAAACTGAGGTGACCCAGGCCTCGGGCTCACTCTCCCGGACAGTCTCAGCCCCACTGAGCCCTGGTGTGGAGATTGCACCACCATATGACTTGCCCCTTGACAAATGAGGGTAGGCGGTCCCCTGGCTATGTTGGGCCCATCTCTATCTTCTGAGGACCTGGCTGGCCCCCTTTCTTCCTCAGTCTCTTCCTCCTCTCATCCAGAGACCTGATGACCTAAATGCCGAAAGGGCTATCATTGGGCATGAGACTGTAGAAGATCCCAGCGGGTCCTGATGTGACAGTAGACTGGACAATGGCTTCACAGTCCTGGTGCATGAAGGTAAGTGCTGTGCCTTGGTTTGCTATGGTTAAGGTGAGCTGGTTCTCATCCGCTAGGCAGATGTCTAGTTAATGTTATTTTAAAAGACAGATCATCCCAATACTTTTGTTCTCTGTGCTTAGGTTACTTGGACAGCAGTAGAACCAACCTTAATAGATGCTTTGGTGTCTTTGTGAGCTGGCTTGAGAGCGGAACACCTTTAGGTCCTCTTCCAGAGCCTTGGTGGCAGCGGAGAGTTTCTGTTGCTCATGCTCTATGTGCTCAGCCAGCTTCCCGGGACAGTCTATGAAAATTAGCCATTTGCTGCCCTTCAAGCCAGTCAGCAGCTGCTCGTGGTACTTGGTGTTCTCCCTGACCCAGGAGCTACAGTTATAGATACAGACTGCAGAGACATTGTCATAAGCAAAGCCAGGGAAAACAGCAAACCATCTAGAGAGGAAGTCTGTTTTAAAGCAATTGCTAGGTTCAGTATTGGGCACGCTGGATAATCATTTCCCCCGGGATAGACGACTTTCTGTCCTCCCCCTTTTAGAATTAAAGACAAAAATTATGCCACACAATCAAAAATGTTATCCTCCAGGCAGTGATAGCCTTTACAGATGCCAATAAAACTAATCATGGGTTAATAATAATGGGAGTTAATCATAAGGAAAGGGCCTATACCCAACCAAATCCTGGACCAGTACAACTAGGGGAATTGTTGACGGTACTTAAGGTATTGGAAATGACCCAACCAGAACCCATAAATATTTTTTCAGATAACCACTATGCCACACAAGCATGCAAAATACTATCTTTTGCAAAATTAAAGTCCCAAAAGGATTCCATCTCCCAAACCATGCAAACTATTCAAGACGTATTACAGTCCAGAGGACACCCTTGGCACATATCCCACATCAAGTCTCATACGGGACTGCCAGGAATGCTAGCAACAGGCAACCACAGAGTAGACCGCCTAATTATGGCTCTGACAGTGCCCTTGCCGTCGCTGGAACAGATTAGGCTCCTCCATCAGCAATTTTATTTGTCCCCTCAAAATTTGCCCAGCTGTAAACATTTAATCAGAGACTAAACAACTTAACATAGGTTCGTCCATTGGACCTATCCACTACATTCTTTGGTCAATATGGGATCACATAAAATCCCTGCTAGACCCCTCTAAACTTGTGGCATGGTGCCTTATGGGAGGGGTGGTGGTGACTCTAAATTTCTGCCTAAGTGTCTCCTACAGGTGAGATCCCCATAACAGCAGGTGAATAAGGCAACACTCTAGGTGTTAATGGCTATGGAATGTGCTGGACCAAAACCTCCAAAAGAGGTGATCCGTGCTTGGCTAATGCAAATACAGGAGGCCATTTAAAGCCCTAGTTCTCCTAGAAGTCTCCTCTTGCTCCTGACTTCTTGGGACCTTCCAGGGACTTTCAAGGACTAGTAGTCAAAGACAGGTAAGAGCCTGTCTGGCAGGTCATCCTAAGAGAGGCACAGACCAAAAGGCTAGGGGGTCCCTGAGGTGGGGTTATAAAAAATCCATAACTCTAGGTCTCCCAATAAAAATAAAATAAAAAGGGTAAGATGAGACAGGGCAATAGCACAAGCTCATGCAAACTCACAACGAATAAGCAAAATTGGCCAAAACAACCCGTCAGCCAACCAAAGCACAGTAACTAATGACGTGCACTCCTAAGCCAATCACAACATGCCAGCAGTGACTGCCAGTTTTAAAAGGACCAACCGAAGGCATTCCTGCTGCAGGTTAATTTCTCTAACCCTATTTAAAAAAAAAAAAAAACGCAACCCTTTTACAATAAAGACTTTTTACATAGGAATCTTTTGGAGTCTGTGTGTCATTGTCTCCTTATCTTCTCACCCTCTACCTTCCCACCCCCGGAAACAGGGATCACTGCAACAAACCTGCAAGATGGACTACTCTCAGGTAAGGACAGAGCTGGGATTATGTGATGAAATGGACTTTGACACAGCAGGTGGCTGTGGGGCAAGAACAGAAGGTGTACTGTCTTCCCAGCACTTGGGAGGAAGAGACAAGAGAATTGATCTGAGTTTGAAGCCAGTCTGGGCTGCAGAGTGTCTTCTAGGCCAGTCTGGAATCAAGAAGAAAGGGGAGGAGAAAGAATGTGGAGAGAGGATGGGGTGGGGAAGGTACCTTCCGCGGGGAAGTGGAGGTGGCTGAGCCTGTTCCTACCTACTATGGATATCTGATTATAAAATGTTTAGAAATTTTGTGAGCTGCTGCTTAATCCAGCTACATAAAATATTAATTTATATCAAATTATAATTCAGTTAATTTTATTTGAGATTGGTAATAAAACCTCAAAGCCCTTCCTAATTATTTTACTTCATTTTGTTACTGTGTTCCTGGGGTCATTTACATTTCTTGCATCAGAGTGGTGAAAATATTATTTTAGATGGACTATTATTTATAGTAACAGTGGCTACTATGTATCTCTTCCAGACTTTGGCAGAACCATGTTGCAAACTTGAAATGAAAGCAAACAGTCAATCCTGGCTTTATTTGCCTAGTTCTGTTGATTGTCTAGATTTGAGACAATTTAGCAGAGACAAGTGACATTAAAAGTGGGCTGGCTGGTGTTAGCAGTGATGCAAAATAAGTTACATTAGGGTTGAATTGTAACCACAGCCACAGAACTAAGAGTTCATTGGCAATCATGCAGACGTCCATGTCAACTAATTATATGTGTTATAATAACATATTTTATAATTATTTGTAAATTTGTGGCCCCTATTTATGTCTGTCTGTCTGAGTCTCCCTATGTAGCTGATGCTGGTTTCCTACTCTCAGTCCTCTTGCTGAATGCTGAGATTGCAGATGAGAATCACCCGCCCCACCTGCCATGATTCCTTCATGCTGTTGATGTTTATAGTAACAAGCAGGCTTTCTCCCTTTGGCTCCTTTGTTGGGACTAAAAGCATGAATATGTCATTTGATGGGGGCTTTGGACAACGGTAATGAGGCAAAGAAACTGGGAGGCAGGATAAAGAGACCTGGCTTGGATGGGTGGGGTGTGTGTGTGTGTGTGTGTGTGCGTGCGTGCGTGCATGTGTGTGCATATGTGTGTGCATGCATGTATGTGAGTGTGTGTATGGTGTGTGTGCATGCGTGTGTGAGTGTGTGTGCATGTATGTGTGCACGTGCGTGCATGGTGGGTGTATATAGCAGTGATGGTAGACTGTGGGAACAAAAGAGGAGCAGGCAGGACATTTCTCTGCCCACTCCCACAGCCCAGGGACATGGCCTATAGGGAAGGCTTATGCATCCACGCCCAGGTGTTTTTGAACACAAGGCCATTCTCCAATGAATCTAGGGGCATTAGACCATACAGGGAATTGCCAAGGCCAAGGCTGACCTTTCCTATAGACCTCTCCTGCAGACTCCCAAACCATCTATACCCTGCTTTAACCGTGAGCAAGCACAGTTGCCCAGCCACTGACCTTGGGGATTCCCAAGGTCACACAGCACCATTTTCTCCAGGCAAGCTGATGCCACTTCTGAGTGCCCTTGCCGGCCCTCATGTGTCCACAGGCCTAGAGCTAGCCCAGGCAGATGGCCCTCTCCTTCCCTCTGACCCAACCTGATGGGGGAGGCCCCTCTGCAGCCTTGTGAAGGGAATCAAAGCTGGCCAGTTCCTACCAACCTTCACAGAAGTCTCTTGCCCACAGCTCTGTGCTGGCTGTGGAACCTGGTGCCCTCTGCCCCTGGCACAGCACGAGGCCAGCAGCTGATTCGGCGCTCTGTCTAGAGTCCCAGCATGGTGTCATCACCGTCGCCTTTCATCTCTATTGGCAAAGAATCCTTGCCACTGGGGCCTCTGAGATGAGGGAGCTGCATGCTGATCTGCCCAGGAGTGTGCGCTGCAAGGTTAAGCGTGTTTGCCCGGGAAATGTGGGGAATGCTCTTATCATGTATGACCTTTACAATATGTGGAACACTGTCCATGACAAAACCGCCACTACTAAAATGGTTTTCACACCAGGTTACCGGCCATTAATCACCACGAATGGGAGCGGCTGTGGGCACTGCCTGGGAAGTCTTGAGTCCCACAGTGTATCCCAACCTGGTGATGGCTCTGCAAGTCTAACCCTATTACAATCTGCAGGGCCCCATGGTCTCCCATCATCCCCAGCACCCACATAGCCTGACAGTCTGGCAGCCGTGAATCCAGCATCCCCATATCTGTCTATCACAGCACCCCTATATCCCAGGTACTCCTGCAACTTGGTATCCGTGCATCTAGGCATTCCTATACAACACATCCTAAATCCTGGTACCTAAGCATCCTAGAAACCCAGCCTTTCTCCACAGGAGTTGGGGGAAGGAGCTGCCTTCTCCATGTCTTCAGTCAAGGACTTATTCTAGGGCTTCTTTGTGTCCCCAGCACTGACAAATACTATGTCCCTGATGCCTCTCCTGAGCCTGCATAATTTAGCATTAACAAACCACATCTGTGACCCAGAGGCCAACCAGCCCCTCTCCTCCTCCTCTGGTCACCCTGGAGCTGTTTTTCAGGGACGTAGGCTGTACGTGGGATAACTAGCTCCTCCTACCTTACACCTTAGCTCCTCCTACCTTACCTTAGCTCCTCCTACCTTACCTTACCTCCACCTTTGCTGCTCCAAGCCTAATTGAAAAAAATGTCACGCTATTGAGCTCAGGATATGAGAACCCACCAGGATGTTTTCCAATGTCACCCAACTTACAGCTACCCCAAATTAGTGAAGTAGCAACACACCGGGCAGGACTCCTGGCCAGGAAATGAGGCCTCATCTCCCTGAACACACTGATTTCAAAGGCTGGACACCCATCCAAACCAGGAAACCATCTAACTGGCAACTCTCGTATTAGCTACATGGCAAAATAATGGTGTTGGAGGGGGTGGAGAGATGGCTCAGCAGTTAAGATCATTTGCCACTCCTCAGGGGGACCTGGATTTGGTTTCCAGCACCCATATGGCAGCTCACAACCACCTACCTGTAACTCCAGTTCCAAGGTACCTGATGCCCTCTCTGGCACTCTGCAGCCACTGACACGAAGGGTGCACAGATCTACATGCAGACAAAACACCCATAGACCCAAGTAAAGTCAAATAAAACAGTGGTGCTTCAGATATATAGAGCAAAATTTAAAGTTGGAATAAACTTAACCTCATCTGCTTCTTTTATGTTGTTTGATGTCTAGGAGATGGGCAGTTGCCTGTGTGCTTCCTGAGCTGTAGGCCAGACTACACCTCATGTAGAGAAACACTCTGTGTGGGAGGAGCAGGGTGGGAGCACGGAAAAATCCCACTTGTGCCCTAGGAGACAAAGTGCTCCCCACCTTATGGGGATGGAGACAGGGCTTACTCAGGCTCTCCTATGCCAGCAACCTTAGGGGACCACTGATGTGTCCAGGCCTAAAGTTCCCTTCCATTTCATTTCTAAACCCTTAGATGTGTTCTTGGAGACAGAAAGAGAGATAGAGACAAAAAGGCACCTCCATATCACCCTTTTCAAGAGTATTGGTGGGCTGGAGAGATGGCTCAGAGGTTAAGAGCACTGGCTGCTCTTCCAGAGGTCCTGAGTTCAATTCCCAGCGACCACATGGTGGCTCACAACCATCTGTGCTGAGATCTGGCGCCCTCCTCTGGCGTGCGGGCATACATCGAGGCAGAATGTTGTATACATAAATAAATAAATAAATCTTAAAAAAAAAAAAGAGTATTGGTAACCTCAGCAGGGAGTAGACAGTGACCATTCCCCCTGCAAATAGCCGCAGTGCCCACCCGAGCCTGGGGGCTGAGCCTGGGGCTGCTCTCCTCCCCTCTCCTGCACCTGGATGCTCAGATTTATTTCAGGCTACATCTTAAAATTGCCACCAAAGGGAGGCTACCATGGAACCCAGGAGTTTCTTGGTACATGGGGGATAACATCTGGGCCAAGTGTAACAATAACCAAATGTCCACCGCTATGCACAAACAGTGGGAACATGGGTCCCACTCTGGGCCACTGAGTGGATTTCTCCAACACAGCCAGACTGGGTCTATCTTGCAAACACTTGGAGAGTGAGAGGAACACCAGGGTAAGGGCAAGAGACCTCCGGTGGCTGCCGAAGTCTGAGGACCAGTGCTTTGGGTTGCTGACGCTCCCGGGTACTGAATGTCTCTGACTGTTCTGCTTGGCAGACTCTTGTGAGGTGCCTGGACATGTGGGCACACTGCCCATTGCAGACACCTCAGTGGGGAAGAAGAGGTAGCCTGGGGCATCTTCAGACATTTGGCCCAGCATGGAGACTTCGAAAGGCATTTTCAGATGGAAGGAGGAACTGGGCTGCCACTGCATGCTTGGAGCAGGAGGCAAGGGGCCGCCACTGTGTTCAAGGACAATGACTGTGAGCACGGGACAGAGGCAGGGTGGTATTCCAGACCTGCATGGCTCCAAGTGTGCGGGGGAGGGGGGTTGGAGGACTCACTGTGGAGGGTGCTTAGCAAAGTTCTAGACAGGCTGGAGGGATGGGGTAAGGGAAGGCAGGAGGCACCTTGACCACCACACCCAGCTGTGACAGTTCTCCAGTAAGCACTGGGAGCTACCGAAGGGCTCTGAACAGGGAGCAAGTCAGGGTGGGCTTCTCTACAAATGGTTCTGGCAGACAGGGTATGAAGGGGTTAACACAAAAGGGACAAAGAGTTTAAGACCTGAACTAGAACACTGAAGGAATAGAAAAGAAGCAAAGACCCAAGCAGTATGAAAGATGTAATTGGCTCATTCGGTGTCGAGTCAGACATGGGGAGCAGAGAGGAGCCGGCGCGATGTCTGCCAAGTGGTAGCTCTGATGGCCACGGCTGAGCCTCTGTCAGGGTCCCAGACACTGAGCATCTGTCAGTGAGGCTAACTCACCTCTGGGCCAGAGCAGCCCTTCAGCATCCAACTTACTGCTGACCTCAAGCAGGCTATCAGGACAGCCGGAGCAGCCAAGGGAGGTCACTGCTGGCGGCAGGTCAGCCCCAGCCAACTGGCTAAATAAAGCCAGTGTGGTCATCAGGATGCAATTGAAGCACCTCATTAATTTCATGGGAGAGGTGGGGCAACACAAGACAGCACTTCCCCCAAGACTCATTGCTTGCCTGGGCCCAAGACATCCCCATGCGATGTCTTGTTGGGTCGAATTTAAGTATGTACATTAAATGGTTCAGTAAGTAAAATTGCTGGTATTGTTTGGAGTGATTTGTACAATAATTTATGGGCTTTGCTGGTTCGCTGATGGTTTGTAGGATGGAGTGGGTGTAAAGAACAGGTTTATGAGTAGCTTGGGGATTGAGCAAACACAAATTCCACCCGAACGTGCTGACCAACAGGAGAAGACTACCTCCCAACCCGGAGACACCAGGACCACGTGTGGCCTTGGATACTCCAAAAGACCCAGAAGTAGCCCGGGGAGCCTACATCCTTCATTCATTGGCTCTTAAGGTCATGCTACTGCACCCTGCTCTAGAGAAGTTAGGGGTGTGGCTCCATTGCCAAAGCACTTGCCTACGATGCACAGTCCCCAGCATCAGGTAAAACCTTGCTGCACCCTGGCAACCCCAGAACCCAGGTGGTGGAAGTGGAAGATGAGAAGTTCAAAATTATCTTCAGCTACATAGTGAATTCTAGGCTAGAGACCCTTCCTTATAAAGTAGGCAGTGAGGGAGAAGAGGGAGGAGGAGGGAGGCGGAGGAGGACCTAGGAGGAGCAGACCTCAGGGAAGGAGCATCACAAACAGGCACAATTCCAGGTACTTTCCATCTGCTGGTGCCTGCTGCCAGCATGATTCATCCCCACCGGCTCTGACCAGCTCTACACCCCGCCCTTCTCTCCCAGCAACTAACTTCCCAGTCCCCTGCACAATATCGGCTCAGGGCATGTAGCCATGGGGACATTCTTACTGAGAGAGAATGAGAGAGCATGACCAACCAACCAGTGGGCCCGGAGACCTAGGAGAAAATCCTAACAAGGTCTGATTCAGGGCGGGGGGGTGGGGGAGGAAGGGGCCTAGGATTTGTGGAGGGGGATCTATTTGGCCCTCCAGTTTATCCACCTCACAGAGGATGAGGCAACCCCATGCTTGATCAGAATGCCAAGGCTCTTCCCTGTCTGTGGAGTTGGGGAAAGAATGAAGACAAATTCACCCCAATGTGCTGACCGGCAGGAAAAGACCACCTCCCAACCCGGAGACACCAGGACCTCATGTGGCCTTAGACACCCCCAGAAGACCCAGAGTTAGCCCGGGGGGCCCACAGCCTTCATTCCTAGGGTCTTAAGCTGATGATAATGCAGAGGGTGGGAGGGCAGAGTGGAGATCCTAAGATTCCTCCAGGGACAGCTGACAGATGCCCGGGAGCACTGGCTGTCTAGGAGTGGAAGAATCTGAGCTTTGAAGCAGCAAGTCCTCTGCGCCTTTGATCAGTCCCTTGAGTGTTTAAGTCCATGATGTCCTTTCCTGTCACCTCTGTGGCTTCTCTTTGAGTGCCCTCTCCACAAAATGGCCAGTGCTGAAAATGGGTTAAAGAGAGAAGCATTGTTGGCTGCGCTTGAATAGACAGACTTCTGTCTCGGTCAGCGGTGAGCTGGGTCCTGGGGCCTTGCAGGGGCCAAGGGACGATGGGAGTCTGATATCAATGAGGTGATTCCCTCCAGCCTCCACATGCAGAAGGAGCCCCTCTTATGTCCAGGTCTGGCTCACTAACACTCATTACTTTCATCCCTCCCCCTCCGTCCCCCTCCTTCCCCCTCCGTCCCCCTCCTCTTCCAGTGCTTGTCCCTGACAGGGTGGCTCTAAATAAGCCTGGCTACCTCTCGATTCTCCACGGTGGAAGGAGCACTTTGTAGATAATCTAAAGCTATTTTTCGCTTCGGGAGCAGCATTGCTGTACCCACAACCCTTTCTCCCCACCACCCCCACCCCCGTCAAATGGGGACACCCATAGGAGATGCCTGCTTTTCTGCAATTCAGCCTTGGAAAAACGCATTTTGCATAGCTAAGCTCAATAAGGATGCTCTGAAAGGCCATAAGACTGATGGTAGGTGGGGGTTTGAGCTCCCACCCATCCCCTACACCCCAATGACCCTGTCTAAAGCGCTGTTGTCCAGTGATCCTGCCTCTGTGAGCTCCCCAGGGCTCCTCATTTCCTAAGATAAAGGGGACTGATTGTCCTCTTGCTAGCCACCCCCAATTCCTGTCTCAGACAAGAGTCACGTTATTGGCAGCACCCTGGATCAAAGGCTGGGCAAAATCTGGCTGGCTGTGGTGGTGCGTGCTTATAATCCTGGAGGTAAGGTAGGAGAGTCAGAAGTTCAAGGCCATCCTTAGCAACACAAAGAGGCCAGCCTGGCCTGTATGAGACCTTCCCTCCAAAGGCAGAAAGCCAAAAATCAAAAGACTACCCATAAAAGGCTAGATGAGGATCAAAGGTCAACCTTGAAGATGCTGTACTCTCGTGAGACACAGTCTCTGGGTGAGAATCACTACTGGCAAGGACTGAAGGGTGAAGGAGTGGGATCCAAATGCACTGCCGGTGGGAGTGTGAAACAGAACAGCTGGCCAGACACATAACAGAAAAGGAGGGAGCTGAAGAAATGGCTCAACAGGTAAATACACTTGCTGCCAAGCCCAAAGACCTGAGTTCAAATCCAGGATCCACATGGAGGAAGGAGAGAACCAACTCCCCCAAAAGGTGTGTCCCTCTGATCTCCATGGCATGTATGTAATCTCTCTCACACAAATAAGAAAATAAATAAATATAATGATAACTGGAAATAAATAACGAAAACAGGAACTTGTTGACAGAAGTTTCTGTCCCGCCCGGTCCCACAGCCGCTCAGCCCCAAAGAAACCCACAGAGGTCTACATTAATTATAAACTGGTTGGCCTGTTAGCTCAAGCTTCCTTATTAATTAACTCTTACATCTTACATTAACCCATAATTCTTGTCTGTGTTAGCCACATGGCTTGGGACCTTTATCAGTGAGGCATTCTCATCTTGCTTCCTCTATGTCTGGGTGACAACTGCAGACTGAGCCTTTCCTCTTCCCAGAATCCTCCTGTTCTGGTTGCCCCGCCTATACTTCCTGCCTGGCTACTGGCCAATCAGCATTTTATTAAACCAATACAAGTGACAAATCTTTACACTGTACAAGACCATTGTCCCACAACACTATGTCTTGTGTGTTTTAGCACAATAAAAAATATGACCCTTACCCCTCCCCTAGAAGGGAGAATCAACGTTGGGGTTATAAATGTTTACTGTCATAATTCAAAAAGGCCAGCAAAGACACATGTGATCTGTCAGGCTCTTTTCAGGCCCCCTACAGAGCCCTGGAGTGGGGGAAGCCAAACTAATAATAATAAAAGAATAATATTAAACAGCTATGGGAATAAAATCATCTCACAAGCCCACATGTGGATAATCGAGAGTTAACTCTTAATAAAATAATAAAACATAGGAGCCGTGGGAATAAAGATTACCTCCACAGACAACTGCCAGAGACCATATCCATAAAGTAATGAATCTCCTTTTTATTCCCCTCGTTTTATTGAACAAGACATGATTGTGGCCAGGCCGTTACTGAATTTCTAGGGGAAGGTAACTGTCAATCAAGAGGAAACATGTCATCCTTTGTGGATGTCCCGGCCTGACAAGTAGGCTCATATGTCTGTGAGTGAGTGTGGAGAGTGGTGATTCACCATTGTCAGTAGCCAAGCATCCTTTGCGGGGACAGCGAAGGACCATGAGAGCCAGTCTTCGCAGACAGAGCCCCTCGGTCACCCTCTCCTCCCGCAGGAACTAGACAGGTGATGTCCACAGCCTGGAGATCCTGGAGGAGTCCCTTGACGGAAAATAATGTGGGAGAAAGGCGTAGGATGCGACCAGGAGGCCCTGAGATGGTCGCAGTGGGTGACCGGCGGCCAGGAAGGGAACTGTGTGTTATGAATTCTTGCATTCTCAAGGCCACTGCAAACACAGACCTCCCGTCTTTATAAGGAGGGTTACATCAAAGCCAAACTACACAATAAGCTGCCTTCTTTTTCACTATTTTGTGCATATGGGCACTTTGCCTGTCCATGTGTCTATGTACCATATGTGCTCCTAGTGCCCTCAGAAACTAGAAGAGGGCATTGGATCCTCCGCAACTGGTGTCATGGGTGGTTGTGAGCCACCGTGTGGGTGCTGGGATGAAACTCCACACTGAGCCACTCTCCAGCCCCTGCTTAATTTTTTTTTAAGTAGGGTCCCATGTTGCCCAGGCTGTCCTCACCTTCCCACGTAGCAGAGAATGATAATAGACTGATCCTCCTGCTTCTACATCCTCTGAGAGTTGGGGTGACAGAGGTGGAGTGATCCCCACAGTGCTGGGGACAAAAGTCAGGGCTTCGTGATGTGGGGCAATGCTCTGCCAACTGAGCCATGTTGACAGCCCAGGCGTTTGTTTCCGAGATTCTTCCAAAAACCAGGAGGTAAGAGACGCCCTTGAAATTTGACCCAGACAGGGCTTGAGGAATCTCTTTATCCATCTTATACCAGAAAGGCAGTGTCTATGCCTCCCTCTTTCACTGCCTCTGTAACTGGGGCAGCTTCATGGGCAATGCTCTACCTCCCCTTCTCCATGACACAAATAGGAAACTTAAGGTCACACTTTCAAACCCTTAAAGCCCAGTAGCAGAAGACCCTGGAATCAGAAAAGTCTTTAATGGACCAGCAGCACGGCTCAGTGGGTAAAAGTCACTTGCAAACAAGCCTGATACCCTGACACTGATCTGTGAACCCACATGGTGGAAGGAAAAAAATCAACTCCCACAAACTGCCCTTTGACCTCTACATATGCCCAGGCACATGCATGCCCATTACACATACACACAAACTATAAATAAATTAAATTGATTTCCTTTAAAAAGAAAGTCCTTGAGGTCCGCTCACCTATCCCCGCTTTCAGATGCCCCCTCTTCCCACCCTTTGTACCTGGGTCTCCCTCAAGATAACCCAGTCCAGTGTCTTGTGCTGATCCTTCCCCTCCTCATTCAGCATGAAGCTCTGGCTTCTCTTTTGGAGCCACACAGCTACATACACATGCACACAATGCACGCACATGCACAGACATGCACAGACACATGCACACGGGGTTACTGTTTTGCTTTAAATACTATCCATCTGGATAGCATCTCAAGCACAGGATGGGGGCTCATTTGACCTTGGACAGCAGCCTCTCTCAGTCCCACACTCTTCCTGGTGGATTGGGGGCCGATGTCATCCCTTGAGGGAATCAGGAGCCTGGGGGACTTGAGGAATTTCTGTGGATAAAGAGAGGAGAGAAAGAGAAACACACCGATGCACACCAGTGCCCATTCTCCCGCCCCCACATTCCCATCTGCTCACACCCATCTTTCTCTCGGAGAGCCCCCTCCTTGCACCTGCATCTCACTTCTTCCAGAATTGATGGCTTGCCCTCCCGTGACAGCGTCTGAAGAGACCCTCCTTTGTTTCCTCTTCCCTGTGTCCTGAGAGGATATGCACTGCTTCCTGTCCAGACTCTTTTAAAGCACCTTCCTCTCCACTTTAAGGGTGGACCTGACCCCTCTTTGTGGCAGTGGATCCGTCAGTGGGAAGCAGAGAAAGGGCTGGGCACAGAGGGCAAGCGAGCAGGGTCCAGAACCTGGCATCTATTCTTCCCAGCCCTCCCCTTCTGCTGCCCATACCCTTAGCATGAGACCCTCAGCTAGCTAGGCTTCTAAAATGTACTCCTGAGCCCTCCTAACGCCCTGCCCAAATCACCTCTCAAACAATGAGACTACCGGGGTGACTCTTTGGTGTGTCTCCTCTCCCCACCTTCCCTCTCCTCTTGAAAGCCTTCTGCTCTGGAAACAGCCCCTCTCCTTCACAGATCAGCCTCTCTGGAGGCTGGGGCACAGCCAGAGTGGGCAGCAGACTGAGCCCCAGCTCTCCCTTCTCTCCCCTCCCCACTCTGCTTCCTGCGCTCTAGATCTGCTGTAACTGACATTTTCCATCTGACAGGTCCTGTTTTCCTTGCCTCCGGTTGCCAGGGCAACAAGTGGAGAGGACCACAGTCAGGGAGACTTTAGTTGCCTTTTCAAGGCGCTCTGGACACTAACAGCACTTTCCATAATGGAAGGCTTGCATCAAGACTTTAAAAAGGCAAACAATACAGAACAGGAGACTGAAAGGAAAGAAGGTTGAGGTGGAACAAGGGACCCCCACTGGTCAGTGTGAGGAGTAGGAAAGAGAGACAAACTAGCTCCCTCTTTTGGAGTTCTAACCCTCTGCCTAACCCCTGCCTCCAGATCCTGCTGCCCCATGCTCTCTGTGACCGCAGAGATCCCCACAGTCGTGCCACTGCCCGGGACATAGGGTTTCCATGTCAGTGGGGTACAGGGAACTCTAGGATGGACACCACACTCTAGGTAAAAGATGCTCTCATAATGGCAGAGAGATGGCTCGGTGAATAGAGTCTGCCGTGCAAGAATGAGGACCTGAGGCCCATCTCCAGCACTCAGATACAAACCTAGGCTTGGCATAATAAAATCTACAACCTCAGCTCCAGACAGTGGAGAACAGAGGATCCAGCAGTCTAGCCAATCAGTGAGCTCCAGGTTTAGTAAGAGACCCTGTCTCAAGTAAGGTGAAGGCTGATTGTTTAAAAATCTGCATCCTGAAATTGTGAGAGACAGCAGATATAAAGATTAGGGGATGGTCATGGCTGCCATGGCCCAGATAACCTTTGCTGATACCCTTACAAGAAGCATACAGAACTGAAGGAATCTCAGCGGTTAAAAGCTTGCTTTGCTCTTGCCCAGTACCTGAGTTCCATTCCTAGCACCCACATTGGGTGACTACAACTTCAGGGGATCTACTGCCACCTTCTGGACTCCACAAGAACCTGCACTCATGTGAACAGACACACAGAGCTCTCTGTGACCACACGTGTACACACATACATATACATAATCAAACATATGCACACATGTACTCACACATACACACATAAACACACACATATATATATATACACATACACTCACACATACATCCACATATACACAGATACACACACATACATATACATACACTTACATACACATATATATACTCACTCATACACACATAATTGAAAACAAAATATACACATTTAAAAAATCTGTGCAGCCCAGTCCACTCACCACTTTCCTTCCAGTACTGAATATTCAGCTCGAGTCTCGCACACACTATTGCACACACAAGTCAGGAGAGCTCTACCGTGAGCTAAATTCTCAGCTCTCTTACTGCTTTGATTCTGAGACAGGCGCTTACAAGCATATCCCATCCAGCACAGCGAATCCACCACAATGGGTGTAAAGAGACTTTCTGTCCCCTGTCCCTGTCCCCAGTCCCAGTGCATGTAGACTCTGGGAAGTAGGCTACCTTAGAGCTAGCCAGTCAGGGCTGGGTGACACCAGAGTGGGGAGGTGAGGCTCAGGTGTGGAACAGCAGGGGTTCTGGCTGGAGGAAGACCCAGTCCCAGGACATCACAGGGTGAGTGCACAGCAGTCAGAGGAAACAGGAAGGAGGAGGCAGTCTCAGAGCTGGTCAGCAGGCCCAGGCCAGGGCTTGCCTAGAAGCCCAGCAGGTGACAGCTGAGATGATCCCACTGGTTCTCATCTGAGAAGACTGAAGGAGAGGATGGCTAAGGCAAAATGAGGGTAGAAGGGGTTCCAAGAGCTGCAGTTAGGAGTTGGTAAAAAAAATCAGTTTAAAATTTAAAAACATTGGGCTCTTTCCTCAGCTCACTAGCCCACTTCCCTTCTTAGGGTGCCACCCCACACCCTGCTTTGTAAAATCTGTATTAGTGTTTTGCTGCATGTGTATATGTATGTGCACCGCATGTGTGTGTATGTGCACCGCATGTGTGTATATGCACTGCACATGTGTATGTGCACCATATGTGTGTGTGCACTGCATATGGCATGTGTGTATTGCACCACATGTGTGTATGTGCGCTGCATGTGGCATGTGTGTATGTGCACCGCATGTGTGCACCACATGTATGTGTATGTGCACTGCATGTATGTGCACTGCGTGTGGCATGTGTGTATGCATGTGTACCGCATGTGTGTTAGTATGTGCACTACATGTGTGTATGTGCACCGCATGTGTGTATGTATGTGCACTGCATGTGAGTGTATGTGCACCGCATATGTGTGTGTATGTGCACCGCATGTGTGTCTGGTGCCCAAGGAGACCAGAAGAAGGCATTAGGTCCCCCAGAACTAGAGTTATGGATGAACGTGAGTCACCATGTAGATCCTAGGAATCGAACCCAAGTCCTCTGCAAGACCAACCAGTAATTTTAGCCACTGAGCCATCTCTCCAGTACCTGTTTTTCCCTTAATGAGTTATTTCTTGTCCATGTCTAGAAGGTATGATATTTTCTGTATCTTTTTCTGGTGACTGCTGGGATTTTTGCCTAACCTATGTTTTCTCTTAAACTCTAGCAAAATCGCCCTTAGGCTTAGAATAAAAACAAAACCCTCATACACACACACACCCCAATCCAGTTGCTCTAAGGCTGTTGTGAGAGGCTGAGGGAGTGACCAGGAAATGGGAAAGGGGCTGGGGTAAACATGGCACTCTATAGAAGCTAGGGGCTTGCGAAAGATAGACCAAAGCAAGGCTCTGGGCAGATGCCAGGACAGGGGAGCCAGAATAGATAGACTCTGTCCACCACACCCAGGTCCCGTCTACCCAGGGCCTCCCAACTTGACTGTGGGGCAGATTGCACTGGACTCAGCCTTCATGATCAGCCATCAGCTCCCGCTTGTTTCTGGGGAGGCAGGCCACAGCTCCTGAGATGCTGGTACTGGTGACTAAGAGCATCTGGGCTTTTTAACTCATGGCTTAGGAATGCTAGATGATCCTTCTGGGCAGCCTGTCCCAGAGTAAAGGGAGCCTAGAGGGTCTGACTTGGATTTGAAGCCCCTTCCTAGCCCATGCATCACTGACATCCTCGAAGGGAACAACTCAGAAGAAGCTTGTCTTCCTTGAGCATGTGCTGGGGGTGTGGTAGTTCAAGGATGTCCTCAGGCACCCCAAGAGCCCCAAATCTGTCCCTGGAAGGGGAGG
The DNA here is from genome assembly GCF_950005125.1 of Chionomys nivalis. NCBI lineage: Eukaryota > Metazoa > Chordata > Mammalia > Rodentia > Cricetidae > Chionomys > Chionomys nivalis. Next base: position 97,867,472 of record NC_080092.1, read on the forward strand.
ACCAGCTGGGAGCTGATAGCAGCAGGGGCTTTAAGGGAACATAAAACCTCTAACTAATTTTTTCCAGAAGCAAAGAAAGCTGATGATTGAGCATTAGGAATGCCAGGTTCATCTGAGGAGATAGTGGGGGGAGGAGGGGCCATTTTATCATCAGGGTGTGTGTGTATGGGGGTCATCTCATCATCCAGGTGGCCAGCTCCTAAGGGAGAAGAATTACCATGCACTTTGCTTGCATTGAGTGTTGGAATTTGCCAGAGTGTTTTCGCTTTCATTGCCTTCACTGCAACCCTGCAAAAGGGACAGGGAGGAAGGGATGCAGGGAGGCAGGGGAAACTGGGAAGAAGGGAGGGATGCAGGGAGACAGGGAGGGAGGCTGGAAGGTAAGGAGACTGAGAGGGAAGGAAATGACTGGGAGGGAGGCAGAGGGGGAGGGAGGCTGTGAGGGAGGAATGCAGGGAGGCAGGCAAGGCATGTGTCTGCCTATCTTCAGACACACAGGGCTTAGCTCATTGAATGCATTGTCCAATGATTACAAAAGGAAACTGAGGCCTGGGGTATTGGATCAGCAGTCCCATAGGCCAGAGGAATTTATGAAGGAGACTCTGGCCTTTCTAAGTCATGACTCTTTCAGAAGATCCCTCAGCAATGATGGACAAGATAGGCCAATGTGTCTCTTCTCAGATCACCCCCTTCCAGGGACCCTTCAACAGTGATAATGGCCAAGATTTGGTAGCACAGATTTTGTGGTATGAATAGGAACAGCCCCCATGAACTCCTAGGTTTGAAGGGTTGGCCCATAGGGAGCAGCACTGCTAGGAGGTGTGGCCTTGTTGCAGTGGTGGTGGCAATGGTGGTGATGGCAGCTGTGGTAGCAGCAGTGGTGGTGGTTATGGTGGTTGTGGCAGTGGTAACGGCAGTAGGGGTGGCAATGGCAATGGTTATAACTGAATGATATCGAGGGTGTTGGTGATGGTGGTAATGAACATGGTGGTAATGGTGATTATCAAGTTGGAGAAACACAATTACATTGGCAGGACTTGGGAGACATGGGACTTGTCTGAGACCTGACGAGGTGAAACAGACTTATTGATCACATCAGGACAGCACTCACAATGCCCTCTGTGGTCCACACAATCCCCTGAGGCACCTTCCTCCCTGGAGCATGGCCAGATACACATCAGCCCTTACTCTTTCTCTTCCTATCTAGCCAACCCACCCCAGGGATCAGTTCAGAATAATTTGCCTCTCTTCTGATGACTGCAATTGTCCCCTCTAAGTCTCTGTCCTGCAGCAGATTCTCAAGTGTTGCTAAAAATACAACCAAGTGACACAGGCAGCTTCTGACTCCAGCAAAGGCAAGAGCAACTAGAAGCCAGGCCAGGGGACACATGGGCCAAGCGGAGAACAGGCCAGCTGCAGGGGAAGGAAAGGCATTTGGACCCTGAGCTCCAAGCTGCCGGTCACACAGTCACTAAGATGCCTCTCAGTGTCACTTCCCAGGCTTCATCAGCCGAGTCCTCTGGGCATCTCACGGGAAGTAGATCTCAGTTCTGTTGCTCTGAGGTCTCTGCCTGCTCCCTGGAGCCTCAAGGTCAGCTGTCCACCTGCAGCCCCAGCTCCCTTCAGATACTGGAGTGCTGGATAGATCCAGCTCCGTGAGGATGGGTATCTTCTCCTGAAGTTGAAGAGATGAGCCTGGTGCAGACAGCCTCGGCCTCCCTAGTGTCCAGACAGGGTACCCGCGGTCACCTAGAGAGTATGATGCAAGGGTCAGGGTACCCACAGCCACCCCGAGAGTGTGATGCAAGGGTCAGGGTACCCGCAGCCACCCCGAGAGTGTGATGTGAGGCTCAGGGTACCCACAGCCACCCCGAGAGAGTGATGTGAGGCTCAGGGTACCCACAGCCACCCCGAGAGAGTGATGCAGGGATCAGGGTGCCCACAGTCACCCAGAGAGTGTGATGCGGGGATCCGGGTACCCACAGACACCCTGCAAGTGTGATGTGAGGATCAGGGTACCCACAGCCACCCCAAGAGTGTGATGCAAGGGTGGGTCAGGGTACCCACAGTCACCCCAAGAGTGTGATGCAAGGGTCAGGGTACCCACAGCCACCCCAAGAGTGTGACATGAGCATCAGGGTACCCGCAATCACCCCGAGAGTGTGACGTGCAGATGAAGGAAGGATCAACATGCCTCATCATCCGCCGGATGCCCAGCCTAGGAACAGACCAGTAAGTATTGTGCCCCATCAACATGGATAATCACACTGTCCCACTCAGCTTCCCCATTCGGAACTAGTTCAGCTCAGCAGACCCTCACTCTGTCCTCTTAGATGGGGGTCTCACAGACACCCCGCCTAACCCCACAGCGTATCTTCAGTTCTTTTCTTTCCCGAGTGCGTCAGCCCTGAATCCAGGGAGGGTTGAAAGACCAACATGAACTCCGACCCCAGAAACAATGCCTGGAAAAGGGGGAGACTTTAAGACAAGGCCCTTGATAAATCAGGCCCCTTTTTTTATTATTGTCGTTTCCTGTGATGGTTTGAACGAGAATGGCCCCCATCGCCTGTATGTTTGAATGCTTGGTCCCCAGTTGGTGGAACTATTTGGATGAGATTAGGAGGTATGACCTTGATGGAGAAGGTGTCACCGGGGATGAGCTTTGAGGCTTCAAAAGCCCACACCATCGGCAGTTGGCTCTCTCTCGGCTTCTGGTTGCTGCGTCAGCATGTGAGCTCTCAGTTACTGCTCCAGCATCGTGCCTGCCTGCTACCATACTTCCACCACGGTGGCCACGGACTCCTCTTCTGAAACCGTAAGCCCCTAATGAACTCTTTCTTCTCAAAGTGGCTTCAGTCAAGAAATTAAGATGTTTACTTCATCCCAGAATCCTGCTGGTCCCCTCCTACCCTCCACCTGCTGAAGGGGAGGACTCTGGAGACAGATCTGTTGTTGGCATTTTCTTTGGGCCATTCCCAGATAAAAGTCTGGAGACTTATTATTAATTATAAATGCTTGCCCTTAACTTAGACTTGCCCCACTAGCTCTTTTAACTTAATTTAACCTGTTTCTCTTCATCTATGTTTGGGTTTAGGGCTTTTTATCTTTCTTTCCTTCTGTATGTCCTACTTTCCGGTTTCCTCCTTTTCTGGCTGGCCCCTGGCGTCTCTCTCTGTCGACTCCTTTTCTTTCTTCTTCTCTGAGCCTAAATTCCTCCTCCTATTTATTCTCCCTGCCTGCAAGTTCCACCTATACCTCCTCTCTCACTATTGACCGTTCAGCCTTCTATTAGACCCACCAGGTGCCTGAGGCAGGCAAGGTAAAACAGCAACAAATCTTTACATAGTTAAGCAAATGCAACACATCTTTGCATAATTAAGCAAACATTCCACAACACAGATCTGTGCTCAAGCATAAGATGTGGACGAGCCTTTGCAATCTGTTTTGTCTCAGCTGGAGCTGAGGGCAGGACAACTGTCCACATTCACAGAGACCAGTGCCTCCTCGTGATGTGCCTCCACCCCAGATTCACAGCCTCCCCATGCAGTACTCGGCCCAGCTTCCACCAGCACACAGGGCCCAATGACTCATAACAGCAAAGCCCTCAGACTCAGCATGGTACACCAGGTATTGTTTACCCGTTCTGTGTTTAAGTGAAACACTTTTCACGCTGGATAGGAGACATGATCCAGGGGGGTCAAGAAGGAGACAAAAGACCACGAAAAGTCACCTCACTTTTGACCTGAGCAATAGCAGAAAACAGCGAGACAATGCTGTTGAGAAGTCACCACGCCCTCTGAAGGCATGGCTACAAAGAGAGCTGGGTCCTCTGGTGACCCTGCAACAGCATAGACCCAACCATTGACAAAGGTAGCGGAGGAGACAGGTGGCAGCCTGATCCTCACTGGCCATGGCCACGCCAGGGTCTCAGCAGGTGCAGCTATTGGAGTCTGCATCAGATTGTGGAATTCTACTAGTGAACCAGGACCTACCCGGAAGCAGCAGTGGGGGTGCAGGGATAGGACCTCACCCATAGCTGGGCTTTGGGATTGCAGGCATCTGTAGATTGTGTTCTGCCGTTGAGCATGACACCTTTAGGTGTTTGGGGAGCTTATTGTGCCCCATGGCCAATGGCTTCTAAGGATGGGTAATAGACCCTGAAGCAGTAATCGCCGCCTCTTCTCTCTCGGTCTCTCTTTCTCTGTCTGTCTCTGTGTGTCTCTGTCTCTCTGCCTCTTTCTGTCTCTGTGTGTCTCTATCTCTCTGTGTGTTTCTCCTGTCTCTGTTTCTGTCTCTCTCTCTCTCTCTCTCTCTCTCTCTCTCTCTCTCTCTCTCTCTCTTACACACACACACCCTCGGGTACAAGTCAGCTGCCACAGTGTGCATATTCAAGAGCTCTGGGAAGTCCATGTAGGGAAGAACTGAAGTCCACCCTCAAGCTCCCAACATCTACTGTCTTCTCTCTCCTAGAAGACCACCCTCTGAACCCTAGCTGAGCCTCAAGGAACTCCAGCTCTGCTGAGTGAGTCTTGACAGCACCTACTCAGAGCAGCCCAATCTAGGATCCTCTCTCTGATCCCTAAACCCCCGCCCAACCACACAGCTCCACCCAACTTAGGACCCTCACTCTGCATCCCTAACCTCTGCTGTTGACTATGTTTTCTGTCCTGCCCAGTTCCTGCAATTGTTAAGTCCCAAAGAAATCACACAGAGGTCTACATTAACTATAAACTGATTGGCCCATTATCTCAGGCTTCTTATTAACTCTTAACACTTATATTAGCCCATTACTTTTGTCTGTGTTAGCCATGTGGCTCGGTACCTTTTTCAGCGAGACAGTCACATCTTGTTTTTTCTGTGGTCGAATTAGGACTGCAGAAGAATGGGCTTCCTCCTTCCCAGAATTCTCCTGTTCTCATTGACCCACCTCTACTTCCTGTCCTGCCTATACTTCCTGCCTGGCTACTGGCCAATCAGGATTTATTTAAAATATAATGGGCAGAAGAATAGATGATTGTCCCACACTACTGCCCAACCAAACAACTCCATCCAACTTAGGACCCTTACTCTGCATCCCTACCCCCTGCCCAGCCACACAGTTCTGGGACTCCTCAGGTGACAGAGACAGTGTTAGACGTCACTCCGTCATCACTGCTTCAACTTCTAGACTCCATCCCACTGCAGTAGATACTGAACCTGGCTTTACTGACACCCATAAATGCTCCAACGCTCTGCCGCATCCGCACACTTTCTCCCTGTTTATTTCTAAGTTCACACAGTTTAAGGAAACTTAGCTCAGGGCTGGAGAGATGTCTCAGAGCACTTGCTATGAAAGCTTGCAGACCTGAGTCTAGACCTAGAGAACCGCCATAAAAAGAGTTTGCTGGCTGCCAGCCTAGCTCCAGGCTTAATGAGAAACCCTGTCTCTGATAGAGCCGGACACTCGAAGACCTCCTTTAGCCTCAGCACACTCACACATGTGTGCATCCATCAAAGACACACACCTACCACATACACATGCACAAAACAAAAATCTTTTTAAATGACTGCTTAACCCAGTATTATTTACAACAGCAAGAAAAATGGAAAACAACAATTTGGGCTTGGGAGGTGGCCCAGTGGGTTGTGCCCAGTGGAAAAAAGCAAAACCACGTGTTGCCCAAACATGAAAACCAGAGTTCGCATCATCAGAATACATATGACCATCAGGCAGGCATGGAGGCCACTTGTGGTTCCAGGACTCAGGAGGCAGACACAGCAAGGCTAGTCAGAACAGGTGAGATCCAGATTCAGCGAGACCTTGCCTCAATACATATAGTGGAGAGTGATCCAGGGAGACCACACACATGCAAATGTACACATATGCATACACACATGTACACACACATGCCACAGATATGTGCAAAAAAGACAAGACAAGACAAGAATTTGGTTAACTAGGGCCTAGGAAAAAGTGAGCCCATGGGGCTAGAGAGATGGCCCAGAGGTTAAGAACACTGGCTGCTCTTTCAGAGGACCCAGGTTCAATTCCTAGCACCTCACAACTGTCTGTAACTCCAAGATCTCACACAGGCATACATCCAGGCAAAACACCATTGCACATAAAATAAAAATAAATTATTTAAAAAAGAAAGTGAGCCAAGCATCCAGTAAACCAAACAAAGGGATGTGATGGATAAGGCAATGGTGAATGGATGACAGCAGAGCCTCTATTTGATTCATCAAGAGATGGCAAGAAAGAGAAAAAAAGAAGAATGGAATAGATGGGGCAAATGTTAAACTGAATGTAAGATGGTAAACTCAAATCAAATCAGTTACTACATTAAACGTAAATGAACTAAATACTCCAATTAAAAGGTAATGATATCCAGATTTAATTATTTTAAAATCAAACTCTATGCTCCTTATAACATCACAGAAATGCTAAATGTAAAAGGGTAGAAAATAAGAGGTGTACTTCGACTCACATAAGGCATGCCTCATGGAAAAGTGATTCCAGGACGCAGGGCTCCTCCCCACTGTTGGTGTGTGTGGTGCAGGGAAGTCAGCCCTTCCTTTGGGATAGGATATCATTATTCATACCTTGCTGATGAAGCCCATCATGGCCTTTCTACCTCAGGGGACCAGGAAGTAGAGCTTCCCTATGATTGAAGGTAGCCCACCACAGTGTGCTGCAAGCAGCTAATCCAGCAATGGAGGGAGGAGCACAGCAGCATACACCATGGGGAGGACTTCATCCAAGTGAAAACTGTATCATTGGCTCATTTCTCTATCACCCCAGACTGCCTCAGCCAACCCCCAGAAGATGTCCCCAGGACTCTGACCCACTGGCCATAGCCTTAGTTGGTCAGTTGCCATCAAGGTTTCAAAGGAGAGAAGTTGATGGCTTCAGGTGAGTTATGTCCTAATCTAATGACCTGTGAAGATCCCATGTACTTTAGGGCTCTAGGGCATCTGAGAGACAACAGGGTGCGGGGATCAGAAGCTCAGAAGGTGAGCTGTCCTTGAGATAGAGACTTAGGAATTGTCCCTTCCATTTCATGGTCCCAGGGATGTGTAACAAAGCAGTCCTCATTTAAAAGAGCCCTTTTGAGCATTGCCTGCTCTTCCAAAGGTCCTGAGTTCAATTCCCAGCAACCACATGGTGGCTCACAACCATCTGTAATGAGGTCTGGTGCCCTCTTCTGGCCTTCAGGCATACACACAGACAGAATATTGTATACATAATAAATAAATAAATATTTTATAAAAGAGCCCTTTTGCTACGCACCTGTATGAGTCACAAACGTGGAGCCGTGTGGGTGGCTGGGACACAGCTGAACACCTCAGAGCTCTGGAAGAGGCTCTGGTGTAGTGGTTGGTGGGGTCGATCCAGTTCTCACCTGACTCAAAATTCAGTGGAACATGGAGGACCTGGCGAGTCCCCTGGAGTCACTGGTCACCCTTATCCTCTTGCTTTGCTCCCAATGAGGGGACCACAGAGGCTCTCAGGAGTCCCTTAGGCATGGGCCCTGCGGTCTTCTGGAGATGACCTGGCTGACAGCCTTGCTTTGTACCTATGTTCACGTTCCTACACCTCAGCACATTTAGAGCCACAAAACACCCCTGAATTCTCAGACACACACACACACACACACACGATGATGTGGGATGCCCTTCTGTAGGCTGTGAATATGTTTTATTACCATTAGTTAGTAAATAAGCTGATTTGATCAATAGTCAGGCAGAACAGAGCCAGGAAGGAAATCCAAGCAGAGAGATAGGGAGAAAGAAGGTGGAGTCAGGAAGACACAAGCAAACAATAGAGAAGCAAGTTGTGAGGTAACAAGCCACGAGCCTCATGGTAAAATATAGAATAATAGAAATGGGTTAATTTAAGATGTAAGAGCTAAGCCGGGTTGTGGTGGCGCACGCCTTTAACCCCAGCACTCGGGAGGCAGATGCAGGTGGATCTCTGTGAGTTTGTGGTCAGCCTGGTCTACAAGAGCTAGTTCCAGGATAGGCTCCAAAGCTACAGAGAAACCCTGTCTCAAAAAAAAAAAAAAATGTAAGAGCTAGTTAATAATAAGCCTGAGGTAATAGGCCAAACAGTCTGTTAATTTATAATATAAGCCTCAGAGTGGTAATTCAGGACTGGCAGGTGGAGAGAAACCTCCAGCTACACACATCTTTTTTCACACATGTACATTCAAACCCACAAACACATTCTCATATATATTCATTCTCATGTATTTATATATTCACACATAAAAAGACAAGGCTCAAAAAATAATTAACTAATTACTAAATTAAAAGAGCCAAGGATCTCATATATACTGATGCACTGGCATGCACACTCATCTGTATTTACACATTTGCATATTCACACCCTTCTGATCAGACACTACACACATATGCACACACTGAGCAGACATCACAGGGTCTTGCACTCCTGCATGGGCATGTACAGTCATCTGTATTTGCACACTCACATATGCGCACACTGAGCAGACACTACAGGATCTTATACTCATGTATGAGCATATACGGTCATCTGCATTTACATACTCACATATGTACACACACTAAGCAGACTCTACAGGGCCTCTTGCTCAATGGTCTTGAAAGCTTTCCCAGACTAAAGGACCAGTGGCCCAGAGCCAGAGTGTGGTTTCTCTCCAACCACCAGGCATGTTGGGAGCTGAGACAGGAGAGGGAAGAAAGTGTCTGCAGATTCTACCTAGGGAAGTGATGACAGCCAGGAGCTTCCCAGAATTCCTAGGAGCATTCTGGAGGGTGAAGTCCCTGTAGCTCCCTACTGGGTTAAAGTCATGTCCCCTCCCTCCTCCCATAGGATAAGGACAAGGCTCTGCTCCGGAGGTCTAGGCTGCTTCATCCTGGAAACCTGATGGCAGTGGACTCTGTTCCAGGCACCTCACCTCTGCCCATCTGTAAAATGGGTACACCAAAGCACAGTTATCCAAGCCATTTATGGAGAGTCCCACAGTTGGTCAGATCACAAAAGCCGCTCCGAACCTGCCGACACAAGAATTGTAAAGTCCTGTGGCAAGAAGCCTGTTTTCAGCTGATTGAGAGGGAGAGGTAGCAAGTTCTGGGAACAGCGGGAATGCCCGAGAGACAGCCCAACCGCTGTGGAAATGATTTCTGAGGCTCAGCGAGACAGAAAGAGGGCAGCAGGAGGGAGGCCTGAGCAAGGGAAGCTGCAGAGAGCAGTGAACTGGGCGGTGCCACCATTTCCTCCTGGCTGGACCCCAGGGCCCAAAGCGCCCAGGGCAGCCAGAGCTGGCCATCTCCTGCCTCCCACCAATGGTTTCCAGGAAAGGCTCAGTTGCCATGGCAACATCCATCCAATTACTCCACAGAAAATCACTCCCTGGCCAACTTGGCTGGAACTCATCCCTTCTGAAGAACAAACCCTACCTTTGAGGCTCAGCCACAGTGAGGCCGAAGGGAGAAGACAGGCGGGTTGGGGCACACAGGTCACCAGAGAGATGGTCGCAGGGCCTGAGCCTGTAGCGAGAGAGGCAAGCCTTCACAGGCTGACAGAGAGCAGAATCCTCCCAAGAGGGGCTACGGGATAGAAGGGTGGGAAAAACTGGGGCCATTCTGTTTTATTTAATCAGCTTTGCTAAGGGCCAAGCTGGCCACTGAGAGTGCCGGCAGTGTCTTCCTAGATGGTGTGGAGTCCAGAAGGAAGGGGCTGGTGAACTGATCATTTCCCATAAGTAACAAGCAAACTTATTGAAGGGGAAATGGATGGAGAAGGTAACTCAGAGGCTGGGTTGGCTACACAGTAGGAGCTTGCCAAAGCTACCAAAGGTTAGTGCCCGCGCTCTGGCAGAGACGGCGGCGGCGTGAGGAGCCATTGGACCTGTAGAACAACACCGCCAACTCTGAGAACAACAGGTTGAGGAGTCCAGTCAACAGCCAAGCAGGATGGGGAGGCTGGAGGCCAAACACAGCCGGCACAGGCTGGCTTGGGGCCTGGTGCCGTGGGAGGACCACAGACTGCCACAGAGCCAAGGCAGGCTGTGAGAGCAGGGTGGAGGCCAGAAGGCCAGACTGGAGGCTGGGTCCCTGCATGGGGGTGGAGGGCACGGACGGGGGACGGGACTCGGGACACGGACCGGACCTGAGCGCTGCCAGCAAACGGTAGAAGCAGAACCTTCGGGGAAGGCTGTGAGGGAGAGGCAGGAACCAAGAATGGGTGACATCATGAAGTCTGGGTCCAAGCAGAAGCGTCCCAGGCCAGGAAGAAGGAAAGAAGCTCGAACCCTACTGGGTCACTCGTGAAGTCACCATGCAGTCTGGGACCTGAATGGTCAGTGCCAGCTTGTCCCTCACCGTTCGGCCTGTACACATTGAGCGCCGTGACTTCTGTAAATCTCAGAGGGGTCAGATAGGGAAAGCTACAAAAGTCTCCAAATCTGCAGGTGACTGACTGGGAAGGCAGGAGTGAATGATGCCCAGATGGATGCAGACACACAGGGTGTGGCCTGACCCCCAAGTGCTGCTCACCCAGGCGGCCCAACTTCGGGGTATCTGCATGGTCTAGAAACATCCATCTGCCTCAGCGTTCCTGACAGATGAGGAGTCAGGGAGGAGAGAAGCGGCCGCACCCACACCGAGCAAAAAGAGTGAGGAAAAGACGTCAGACTTTTCTCCAGGCTGAGCCGGTTCCTGAGGGTTGGGGTAGGGAGCAGGGGTGATGTCGGGAGGGGCGGGGCAGGGGCAAGAGGGGCGGGCAAGGGGCAGGCGGGGGCGGGGCCTGGTGTGAGGGGCGTGGCTGGGACGGGAGGGACGGGGGCGGGGGCAGAGGCAGTGGAGGGGGGGGACACGGGGACGGGGCGGGAGCTGGTGTACGAGTGGGCATTACAAACTGCCCAAGGGAAAGGCCCTTCACAGTCTCAAACACTGACTGTGTTTGTTTGTTTGTGTTCCTGTTTAGCTCCACAGAACTGTCTAACCTCCTAGTGGTTTGATTAAAAGGTTGTGGGGCCTGCGGCTGGCCCACCATGCAGTGTGTGGCACCATCTTCCGGGGAAGGACTCTATTCCTCCTCAAAACAATGGGAAGGTGGGTAATTAGTGAGATGCTAATGGAGATTTGGGAGGGGGTGAGAGTTCAGAGGCATTCTGAACGCATTGCAGGCACTCAACTCCCAGGCCCTCTAGTTTTCTGCAGTTGGCTTTTTTTTTTTTTCTGTAATTACTTTAATTGAGATCTTCCCCTAATGAAAACAAAGAGCCCAGTCCCAGAAGCCAAGCTTCTGGGGCCTCCAGGAGGCTGGCAGAGCCACCTTCCAGTCCCTGGAGACCCAGAGTCTCTGGAAGCTTCTGCCTTCTGTCTCCAGCTCTGTCAGGAAGGGGTGTGTATGTGTGTGTGTGTGTGTGTGCGCGCGTGTATGTGAGTGCAGTGTGTGCGTGTGAGTACCATGTGTGAGTGTGATGTGTGTGTGCGTGTCGTGTTTGTGTGCTCATTTGTGAGTACAGTGTGCATGTGAGTGTGGTGTGTGTGCATGTACATGATGTGTGCATGTGTGTGCATATATGGAGTGCAGTGTGTGTACACGTTTGTGCATGTATGCGTGTGTGTGAGTTCAGTGTGCATATGAGTGTGGTGTGTGCGTGTGTGTATGTGTACGCACATGTTTGTGCATGTGTGCGTGAGTATCTTGTGCATGTGAGTGTAGTGTGTGTGCATGTGTGTGCACACACATGTGTGTCTGTGTGTGAGTGCATGTATGGAGTGCAGTGTGTGCGCACACATGTGTCTGTGTGTGTGAGTGCATGTATGGAGTGTAGTATGTGCATATGTATTTGTGCATGTATGTGAGTGTGGCGTGCGTGTGTCAGTCCCTTCTTCATGTAAGCAAGTGCTCAACCAACTGAGCTACATCCCGAGTCTTCTTGAAGACATCTTCATTCCGTGAATTTAATCTGAGCTCTCCCTTGTGGCAACAGGCCTGCTTAAATCCCACCATCTGGCAGACATAAAAACAATCAAACAGAGTTTGGTGACACACAGCTATAATCCCAGTACTCAGGAAATTGAGACAGGAAGATCTAAAGTCCAAGACTAGCCTGGGCTACAAGGCAAGGCCCTGAGCCAAAACAAACACAAGGCCCAAAGTGGGGTCTTTTAAGAGTCGGGCTTTATAAGTAGCTGTGTGAAGGATTGCTCAGAGAGCCACAGAAGAGCTGGCTGTCTGTGGGAAGACCAGCAAGAAGCCATCTCTGCCCCAGGCTGATGACCCCAGGGCATCAGCCACATGGATTCCTTTCCCAGACACAGGGACTCTTGTAAACTGGGTCTGCCCAAAGAGATTCTCCTGCCCCTAGTCCAGCCTGCCAGTTTCAGGTCCCAAGACCACAGCTCATCATGGCCCAGGTCCACGAGAAACAGTGACTTCCACACACTGAATACCACATTCTAGCCGCTGGGTCAGCTGGACAGCCAGCCAGGCCGTGAGTGAGCGGGCCACAATAAGAACTGGAGCCAGGTATCCACCCTGCCCAGCCTGAGCAGGCCCCGCCTGCCAGAACCAGCCCTGCCCACCCTCTTAGCCACAGCCTTCCCCCTTCAGGGGTGCACAGCAGCTGGAGAAGGAAACTCCACCCCGAGTTTCCATTGTTTTTACAAAAAAGCCAAAGGCAAAGATTGAAATGGGAACAATGGCCCCCGGGGACTCTTAATTCCTTCATTAAACCCTTCTGGTTTGGTGTGGTCAGGCGGACTCCTGAGGTAGAGCCCGACCAGAGCCTGACCATCACCCTCAGCTCTTCCTTGGCCTCCTGCTCTGAAGGCTCAGGGGCAGGACTAGTTGAGACCGGATGGGACAGCCCAGGTCTAAAAGAAGAAAGAAACCCAGACATCAGAGCTGGGACCGGGTCCCAGACACCCCACCCCAGGAGGCCTGCGGCAACTCCCAGTGACACACAGCTGAGGTTCTGATTAGGAAACCTGCCCTGACTTTTCCTCAGCCCCAGATCCCTGTAGGAAGCTCTTCACTCTCTCCACAAGGGAAGCCCTCCTTCTTGAAGAAACCCAGACCCTCAAACCAGCCGTCTGGGCTCATCATAAATTCCCTGAGCTGCGAGTGGCCATTGCCTTTCCAGCCTCCTCTGGGTCACCATGAGGCTGGGCAGGAAGCAGCTCTGGGAGGGGGGTGCTCCTCCACCCAGGGGAGCTGGCCTCTGAGCTCTGTGAACTCTGGGATTGCACTGTTCATCCCCCAGCCCAGCCCAGCTCCTCCTGGTTCTCTGCCTGCCTGTCCTCAGCATGGGGACTCTTTCAGCTTCCATCGCTGCTACTGGGGACCTCAGGTGTCTGGGTAATGTTGGGGACATCAGGTGACTGGCGTTATGCCTAAATCCACGAAGTCCCCCAAATGCCAACAAGGAGACCGAGTTTCATATGTAAAAGCAAAGAGCCTTTATTTTATGCAAGTTTGCAAACTCGGCCTCTCCTCATGTCCAACGTATTGGAATAAACGGAGAGCCCTGAGCTCAGTTGGAGTTAGATTTTTATAGTAGTAAAGGTGGGGGTGAGGGGTTTCTGAGGTTCAAAACCCCTGATTGGCTGACATTTGTCTAGGGGTGTCCTGGTGAGTGTGCACTGACAGGTGATCCTATCTACAGCGGTTGGAATGTTAAGCATTTCCTTTGGATGGTCTGTTCTTGGGTGGTGCCCGGATAATCTTAGTTTATGGTCCTTCCTGCAACCAGGTATTGCTTCAGGGTAAACTACTGAGACGCAGGCCTCCATTAAACTTATCAATGGCTGGGTCCTACTCTGGCAGGTGATAATGGTTGGAAGTAAAGAACTTCCTTTGGGTGGTCTGCTCATATTTAGCTTATCATGGCTGGCTCCTACAACTGGGTAGTTTTGGGGGACATCAGGTGTCTAGGTAGTGTTGGGGATATCGGGTGACTAGATAGTGTTGGGGACTTCAGGTGTCTGGGTAGTGTTGGGGACCTCAGGTGACTGGGTAGTATTGGGGGACATCAGGTGTCTAGGTAGTGTTGGGGAAATCAGGTGTCTGGGTAGTATTGGAGGACATCAGGTGACTGGGTAGTGTTGGGGGGACCTCAGGTGACTGGGTAATGTTGGGGACCTCAGGTGGCTGGGTAGTATTGGGGGACATCAGGTGTCTAGGTAGTGTTGGAGAAATCAGGTGTCTGGGTAGTGTTGGAGGACATCAGGTGACTGGGTAGTGTTGGGGGGACCTCAGGTGACTGGGTAATGTTGGGGACCTCAGGTGACTGGGTAGTGTTGGGGACATCGGGTGACTGGGTAGTATTGGGGGGACCTCGGGTGACTGGGTAATGTTGGGGACCTCGGGTGACTGGGTAGTGTTGGGGACATCGGGTGACTGGGTAGTATTGGGGGGACCTCGGGTGACTGGGTAGCGTTGGGGACATCAGATGACTGGGTATGTTGAAAACATCAGGTGACTGGGTAGTGTTAGCACCTAGGCCAAGCTAAGATGCTCAGCATGGTGTTTGCACCTGCCAACACCTCTGGAGAAGTACAAAGAAGAGGAGAAACAAGGCCAGCTTGGCTCATCGTCCACTGGGAGGTGTGGGTGGGAGCCGCCAACAGTGACTCGCTCACCATCCCTGGGCTCTTGTTGTTTCTTCCACACTGTCCTGACCCCATGTCTTCCCCTGCCTCAGAGCACAGGCCTGCAACTTTAGGCTGGGTCCCACTACCTGAATCAAACTATACCTTCCTGAAGCTCTCTCTGGGACAGAGTTAAGAAACTTGTGGCGCCTGACTTTTCCGTGTTCTTTGACCAAATGCTATGCTGAACTAAATCACGGTATGTGACACTTCCTACCACCTCTGAAAGGTTATTAAAAGTCAGGTCTCAGAATTTTGGTCCAGACTCTCCTGGTGGTGGCAGGGATGGGGGCTGCTCGGAAGGGTGATTTGAAGAACGCTCTTCTGCAGCCCCCCCTCCAATAGCAGCTCTCTCTTCTCTCTCCTTCTCACCCTTAACAAGGCTTCTCCCCAGCTTTAAAGGGGGAGACTCTCTTTCCTGTTAGAGCCCCAATTTGTTTAGCTCCCCGTAGAATGGCCCCTCCTCATCAGGGCCCATCGTGGCTGTGAGGGTCTTTGACTCTAGCAAACCTCGCTGAAGGGAATCGCGCCAGCTTCCTTCCCAGCCCTGCCTCTGTTTGTCATCTTTTATTCTGTTTAACACCTTGGCCATGGCCAAAGCAGGTACAACCACAGTCTAGATACCTCCCTCCTGGAGGCAACTCCCCGTTTCCTGGGACATTTGGTGCCAGTTCCCCCATACAGCGGCAATGGTATTTGTATGTGAGCTGTGACAATCATCTCTAGGGTCTCATCACCGTGAGCACAAGGAAGACGCTGTGCAAACCGTTGTGCTGTGTTGGGTTTTAGCTGTATTTTCTTGTTTTGTTTTTTCTCCAAATACCTTCCTTCCATCATTGGACAAATCTGGGGAGAGGGAACCACAGATAGACAAAGCCTCCTGCCTGGGTACTCAAGTCAGATTCTGCTTTGGAAGGAATGCAGGAAACTTGGGGGGTGGGAAAGGGGACATCACCCCATCACCTGTACTCTCTATCCCTAGCGACACAAATATATCTGATAACCTGCTTGTGGGGGTACTGGATTCACCCTCAAAAGCTTGGGGGTTTCCTTTGTGTTGAAAGTCAATGAACCACCTCCTGCTCACACTAAAGGCCAGAAGTCACCCTCTGCTCACACTGAAGGCCAGCAGTAACCCTGCTGTTCACACTGAAGGCCAGTAGTCACCCCCTGTTCACACTGAAGGCCAGCAGTAACACCCCCCCGCTCACACTGAAGGCCAGTGAGCCACCCCCACTCACACATGGTACCGAAGACTGAAGGATGCACTCATGAGCTCTCAGTGACCAGCAGCACACATGGCTGAGGTTGCCGATATGGAGGCATGTCACGGTTAATACTACTTCACCCTTGATAGGGCATGGAAGGGGGTAGTGGCTTGAATGAGAAATGTCCTCCATAGTCGTGGGTATTTGCAGACTTGTTCCAGTTAGTGGCGCTGTCTGGGGAGGTTTAGGTGGCAGAGCTCACGGTACAGCTCATGCCTCATGCATCTGGTTACCAGCTGATGGCACTCTTCGGGCACATTTGGGAAACTCTAGGAGAGCTGGGGCTTAGCTGGAGGACACCGGTCAGCAGCGGTGCACTGTTGAAGACTCCGTCTGCTTCCTGTCTTCCACAAGGTGAGGAGCATCTTTCCCCCCACCCACTGCCACGTGCTCTGCCTAGGCGGGCAAGCCAAGCAACCATGGACTGAACCCCCTCCCCCAAAACCATGAGCCAACATAAAACTTGACTTCCTTATTTACGTCGCGTATTTTGGTACCCTGATGGGAAAGCTAACAAGTTACAGAGAGGCCTGCAGGATCTGATAGAGACCTTGGGGTGCCCACGCTGTTTTCAATTTGACACCACAAGTAGCTTAATCACTAATAACTGAATATAAATCTTTGGTATGTATTCAGTTTAAATTCTATGATGGTTGTATTCTCTGTGTGTGTGTGTTATGTGTGTTCGTATTACCTGTGTGCGTGTTGCATGTATCTGTGTGTGTGTGCGGCACAAGTGCACCCAGGCACGCAGGCAGATCCCAGAAGACAGCATTGCCAGTCTTGTTCTGTTACTCTCCGACTTACTCTCTTGAAAACAAGGTCTCTCACTGAGCCTAGTGCTAAGTTGGCAGTGGCAACCCCCAGCCATCCTCCTGTCTCCACCCCCAGCCCTCTAGGACGCTCCCAGCACAGCACAGGAGTAACAGGTGTGCAGAGTCTGCACAGCTTTTACAACACAGGGGCTGGGAATTCGAACTCAGGCCCTCATGCTTGAGCAGCAAGTGTTCAACCCACTAAACCGTACCCCAACCACAGTGCACTGAGACGCTCCCCGAGTTGACAAAAGCAATGGAGCGATGACCGCTAAGACAGGGAAACGCGGAAACCCACCATACTGTCCCTTCAGCAAGTGACCTGCAAGCTTGTGTTCCCAACCCTGTCAGAGCGGCACAGTCTGAGACAGCTCTAGAAACCAAAGTCCAGGAGAAGCCACAGGCAGGAGGCTCCCCGTAAAGCCGTCATCTCTGGTGGCAGGTGATTTCTTCTCAGGCATCGTCATGCGGGTGTCTCTGTGCCTCTGAAGGACCACCACCCCCAGGGCGGGGGCCCACACTAACCACCTCTGGGTCAGTCATTTCTAGTCCTTCAGTCACGTGGACAGGGACTGCTGGAGTTTGAGCTTACTCATGAATTTTGAGAAGATACAACATGGCCTGTAAACGAACGTGTAAGTTCTGTCTCAATTGAAACTGTTTTGCGTGTGTGTGTGTGTGTGTGTGTGTGTGTGTGTGTGTGTGTGAAGGAGCCAGCAAGCCGGCTCAGGAGATAATGGTGCTTGCCTGTGGGGATACCTCATTTGTGCTGTAGCAAATAAAGCTTGCCTGACATCAGAGGGTGGAGCTAGCCACCAGTTAACCAAAGAGGCCAGGCTGTGGTAGCACACACCTTTAATCCCAGCACTTGGGATCTCATGCCTTTGATCCCAGTATTTGGGAGGCCTTTAATCCCAGCACTAGGAATAAGAAGACAGGAAGTGATATGGTTGGGCAGAGACAGGAGCTACCCCTCCCCCTTTCAGGCTGAAGAGTTGGCGAGTTAAGAAGTGGCTATGACTTGCTCCTTTGTCTCTTTAATCTGACTCTGGTTTTTTATTATTAAGACCAATCAGAATCCGTGCTGCACTTGCCTCCAAATCCTACAACCTGATTTCAATCCCCAGGCCCCACCTGGACAGAGAGAAGCGACTTCTACAAGTTTTCCTCTGATTTCCACAAGTAGACCCTGATGAGTGTGAGTGTGTATGTGTGTATTCTCTCTCTTCCCTCTCCCTCTGCCCCACACACATAACAATTAAAACATACTTCCAAAATGTTGTTTTAAAAAGAAAAAGATTCGGGGGATGCTTATATGTTTTTCTTTGGGTTCACCTTCTTATTTAGCTTCTCTAGAATCACGAATTATAGTCTCAATGACCTTTATTTATGGCTAGACCAAATATGAGTGAGTACATCCCATGTTCCTCTTTTTGGGTCTGGCTTACCTCACTCAGGATAGTGTTTTCAATTTCCGTCCATTTGTATGCAAAATTCAAGAAGTCATTGTTTTTTACTGCTGAGTAGTACTCTAATATGTATATATTCCATACTTTCTTCATCCATTCTTCCATTGAAGGACATCTAGGTTGTTTCCAGGTTCTGGCTATTACAAACAATGCTGCTATGAACATAGTTGAGCATATACTTTTGTTGTATGTTTGGGCATCTCTTGGGTATATTCCCAATAGTGGTATTGCTGGGTCGAGAGGTAGGTTGAACCATATTAACCTTCATCAGGCGATGAAAGAAGACAGAGACAGAGACCAACATTGGAGCACTGGACTGAAGTCTCACGATCGAAAGGAGGAGCAGAAGGAGAGTGAGCACGAGCAAGGAACTCAAGACTGCGAGGGGTGCACCCACACACTGAGGCAATGGGGATGTTCTATCGGGAACTCACCAAGGCCAGCTGGCCGGGGACTGAAAAAGCATGGGACAAAACCGGTCTCGCTGAACATAATGGACAATGAGGACTACTGAGAACTGAAGAACAATGGCAATGGGTTCTTGATCCTATTGCACGTAATGGCTTTGTGGGAGCCCAGGTAGTTTGGATGCTCACCTTAATAGACCTGGATGGAGGTGGGTGGTCCTTGGACCTCCCACAGGGCAGAGAAACCTGCTTGCTCTTTGGGCTGAGGAGGAAGGAAGACTTGATTGGGGGAGGGGGAGGGAATGGGAGGTGGTGGCGGGGAAGAGGCAGAAATCTTTAATAATTAAATAAATTAATTAATTAATAAAAAAAGAAATAAATAAATATAGAGACATTAAAAAAAAGAAAAAGAAAAAGAAAAAGAAACTAGTCTTTCCAAAGTGGATGGGGGGGGCTTCTTTCTTTTTTTTTTAATTATTTATTTATTATGTATACAATATTCTGTGTGTATGTCTGCAGGCCAGAAGAGGGCACCAGACCTCATTACAGATGGTTGTGAGCCACCATGTGGTTGCCGGGAATTGAACTCAGGACCTTTGGAAGAGCATGCAATGCTCTTAACCACTGAGCCATCTCTCCAGCCCCCGGGGGGCTTATTTCTTACCAGGTGGCCACTGTTTAACTTCCTGAGCAGCCCAGCTGACCCCACACCCTAAAGAGGGGTAGATAAGAGCCCTGGACCCAGTCAGGCAGGTGGATTCTGGGTACTGCAGTCAGCACAGGAGCTGCAGCTGCTGCAGGTTCTATAATTCAGCCCCAGGCAACCCTGCTACAGGACATACGGGAGAACAAGACATCCATTGAAGATCCCACCTGCTACCCAGCATCCTGCTGGGGACTCAGACAGCACCAAGTCTGGGAAGCCTGGCTCAGACACCCAGAACCTTAGGCCTGAGCAGGAGTGTGGAGTCACGAGGAGGGAATCATCCCATCTCCAAGGCTCTGCAGACACAAACAGAATGCAGACAGGAAGTCGTCAGGAGGGAATCTGCCAGCAATGGTACCTACTGCAAGCCCCAAGGCGGAGCTCCATTCCTAGTGGGGCTTGACCCATCTTCTGCATGTGTGGGAACCTGCAACCAGGATGGACAGTGGCTTGGGAGACTAGCCTTCTCGCTTTGGTATGAATGGCTCTCCTGTGTGCTGAGTTCAGCACTGACGGATGGTCGCCTTCCAAGGCTTGGTGGATATACAATAATTGGTGTAATTACAGTTGTCTAGAGATTACCTAGTAGGCGGTTGTCATTGCTGTTGGATCATTAGAAGTGATGAAACCCGCTGAGCTCCTCCCGGACTCCACCTCAGCTCCCAGCTTCCGTGCAAGTCCAAGGCATAGCCAGGAGAAGCAGCTTGAGGGTGGGCTGGGGAATGCGGAGCAGCCAGCCACTCCCAGTCTGTGACCTAAGGAATCTATAGCAATGGCTGGTCTGGAGGAAATCTTGGCCTGAGAACCCATCTGTGACAGGCTCTGGGGGTCTAGGACCCCAGGGTATTCCCAGGCCTGTGTGGGGTGTTCTTGGATGAGGGAGAGTTTGCCTAGAAGGTGGGCCCCAGGGAACCATCTCTTTGCAGAGGCCTGTTGCTCACTACATAAGGTAGAGAATAGGGAGAGAAGGGACCTGTCCGCCAGACCTTGTCAATGAACCCCCTAGTCTCCCCGAGACCCTCCTCCCCATCTCCCTCTACCTCTGACTCAGGAAGCATGCTGTCCTTCCCTGTATCCACAGAGACAGCTCCCAGGGCTTCTGACAGCCTGGTACTGAGGTCAAGCCCAGAGTAAGCACCGCAGGGGCAATTCTGCCTTGGGCTCCTTGCTGGCAGCCATTCAGGGCGGCCTTTTCTACAGAGGAGAAGGAAGGGCAAGGGTGGCAGGGCCTGGCATCTGGAGCCTTTGGACTCAAACAAGAAGCCCATGGAGCCTTATTTGGAAGGGAAACTCGCCAAGTCTCAGCCTTGTGAGTCAACCATCAGGAATGCCTGCGGCATTTCCTAACAAGAATAAGGCCTCCATGTTAGCAGTATTAGATCGTTTGACCTGTACAAACCTGTAAGTAGGCAGGTCCCATGCTTTATCGATGAGGTAGACACACTCAGCCCTGCTCAAGGTCATGGTGGGAGAAGGCAGATCTGGACTTGGGTTCCCACTCCAGAGTGGCTCAGACCCAGCCACCATGTAGCCCCAGCACCTCGGACGCATGAACCAGTGCCCACAGTCCATGTAAGGACCTGAACTAAGTACTGCTCAGGAGATAAGCATGAGAAAGATGCTGTGTAAACAAGGTAGTTTAATGCCAGACTTGGGGACACACCCCTTTAATCCCAGCACTCTCAGGTAGAAGCAGGTGAATCTCTGTGGGTTCAAGGCTAGCCTGGTCTACGTGCTGAAAGCCAGGTCAGTTAAGGCTATATAATGAGACCCTGTCTCCGCTTCTCCTGGAAGGTCCCTCCTGACAAGGACAAGAACAGACTAGAGTACAAAAGGAAGTGGGTCCCCAAGATAGGCACCGGGGGCTAGAGTAGGTCCAGGGGCTTGCCCCAGCATGCGCACTGTCCTGAGTTGGAGCCCAGCGCTGCATAAACCTGACACACGTATGTACACCTGTAATCTCATCACTCGGGAGGAGGTGGCAGAAGAATCAGTTCTTCTCGGGCTACATGTCCAGTTGGAAGCCAGGCAGGCTACAGGAGACTCTAAAGGGACAGGGAGGGGCACCTGAGGCCCGGGTCTGTGGGCACACACCTGCTCCGGAAGGAAGAAGTGTGCCACCAAAAGGATGGTCAGTCCCGCTACTCTCGTCTCCACGGGTCAGGAAAAGCAAGTGCGTGCCGGGATGGTCTGGGCGCTAGGAACGAGAGCGGCCCCTCCAGAAGTGAAGACCTAGGAGAAAGGAGCAGAGGGATGTGGGAGCCGTGATCAGGCCCTGAGCTGGGAGAGCACTAGAAAGGGACAGGACATCACATCAGAGACAATGCGATGAGGCTTTAAAGGGGGAGAGAGGCTCCCCTCTAGCCTGGAAGGGGTCCTCATGCAGAGCTTCAAATAAAAGTAAGAAAGCAACTGCCGGCAGGGCAAGACCGTGAGAGAGGGCTCCGAGGAAATTCTCCGTACCAGGGGCAATGTCTGACTCTGTCCACCCAGAGGGTGCCAGAGTGTTCCCCACCATGTGACTTAGTGACAAGAAAGGATGGAGGAGCCAGGCACTGGGAAGGACCATAAATGAGGGGCCATGGAGCCGTAGCACAGTGTGGCTTCTTAACTTTATGCCTCAGAGAGTGAGCTGTGGGGTTGCTTCGGACAGCGAGTTCTGACCGAGTTACAGTGGACATCTTAAAGGAGCAGACCATGTACCAACACCTCAAGATGGCGGCAGGAGTGATAGGCAGGACGGTGGAAAGTGTGGAAGGGCTCCAGCCAATGGGCTGCAGGGATGGCAGCCAGGAGACAAGCCACACACCTGCACAGGTGAGGACAGACACATTAGCACCATCGGGCTGTAAACGTTACTATGACTCATGTACTCCCAAAGGCCTGGGAGAGTTAAGGCATCCAATTTACATAATTTGCATGGTGTGGTTTGCATGTCATTTGCATAATTTTACTGGATTGACGTATGAAGGAAGAGGTTCTTTGTGAAGGACAGAATTTCAATGACCAGAATTCTAGTTTTCAATCCAACATGGACAAACAGCTAAAAGCAGCGTGGGTGACCCTGCCAGTGAGGAAAACGTGTGCACTGCCCTCCAGAACAGAAGCCCAAACAGAAGTTATAGACTGTGTGTGTGTGGTGTGTTTCTGTGTGGTAGTGGTGTGTGTGTGGTGTTTGTGTGCATGTAGTGTGTGTGTGCGTGCGTGCGCATGTATGTGCATGTCTTAGCCTCAGAAGTCCCCAGACATCACCTGTACCATTTTCTTTCAGCATGCCCCTCTCCTCACATGGACCACCAGGATGAAGCTGGTGCCAGACTGTCCCGGCAGTAAGGACATAGCACCTGGACTGGGAGTTCTCATCCTTGGCTGAGGAGATCCAGGGCCTCTGTTCTGCTACCTCCTGAAACTGACTGCCCACAACTGCTTCCAGAAGCCTCCGCCCCTGCAGATCCTGGGTTTCACTGTTGTTATCTGGAGGTGGGGTATTAGGTTTAGCTTTAGTATTATTTAGACACCTACTTTTCAGGGCTCTTCCAAACATACGTGTTGTTTTTCAGAATGAACGTCTCGTGTCACCCACTGACTGTGGGTCCTGCTCCTTTGATCACTAATGGGAACCCCTTTCAGTGAAAACCAGAGTTTTTTTTTCTCTGTGTGCTTATACTGCCTGAGCTCATGAAGAGAGGAGAAGCCCACTTAACAAATCTACCCATCCTTCCTGCTCCCAACAAGCATCTAGACAGTCAGTCATCTACCCATTCACTCACCCATCCCATCTGTTCATCCATCCACCCATCCACCCACCCATCCATCCACCCACCCATCCACCCACCCACCCATCCACCCACCCACCCACCCATCCACCCACCCACCCATCCACCCACCCACCCACCCATCCATCCACCCACCCATCCATCCATCCACCCACCCATCACCCACCCACCCACCCACCCATCCACCCACCCATCTAGACAGTCAGTCATCTATCTACCCATTCAGTCAGTCATCTACTTACCTGTTCCCATCTGCCCATCCATCCATCTTCCCTCCCATTCTTCAACCCAATCTCCCATCTACCTATCCATCTGGTCACCCATCTGTCCATCCAACCATTGATCTTTCAATCTACCCTCCCACCCACCTACCCATTCACTCACTAATCCATCCACTCCCATGTATCTATCCATCCATCAATCCATGCACACTTTCATCCTTCGGGCCACCATCTCATCTACCTGTTCATCTGTGTACCCACATATTTATCCATCTGTCCTCCCAGTCAGCCACCCACTCATTCATCCATTCACCCATCAATCCATCCGGCAAGTTATCCTTCAATCCCCCTCCCTCCATCCCTTCACCCATACATGCATCCAATCATCCCTTCGCCTGGCTTTTAAACTCTGACCTTGACAAGCTGAAGCTACAACGCCTTCCCTCATGGGGAAAGTGAGCTCACACACAGGGGCAAACAGTTATGAGTGTGAGGTGTGCATGAAGACAAAGAGCCAGGAAGCACGAGGGGCAACCTAGGCTAGTGCAGACCGCCCACGGGAGAGTCAGAAGACCTGAAGCTGAATAGCCCCTGTGGGAAGGCTGGCAGGTGCTTAAATCCTCTCTTACCATCTCTATCCGAGAGATCCAGAACCTGAAACTCAGAAACTTCCAGAAAGTCAGGAGCCACCATGTAAGGTGGGAGGCCTCCCAGACACCAGCAGCTGAGCCCCCTAAGGCTTCCTTCCTGCTGTGGCACCAGAGCTGGGAGGAAGCTCTGTGCCCCCAGGAAGGTGGAGAGGAGGAGCGATGGAGCATCTCTGCGTCCCATGCCCCTACGAGGCTAAAAACTCCTGCCCGTGCACAGTCAACCCTAGTCTACCCTCAGACAGGAAGGATGGAAAAGCAAAAGCAAGGCTGCGCCTGTTTCTAGCCTGCATTTCCTGCTAGGGAATGTGTGAGGTTCCCTAGGGGAAGCCCACTGCCCCTCATTGTCCCCCTGAAGTTCCTGGCTATATCCTGGCAATGGGCTCCCAATCCCAAGGGGTCTCAATAGCTCAACCTGTGGGGCCTGTGGGAGACACAGAGGAGGGAGAAAGGAAGACAGACAAGACAGGGTTGATGGAAATATTGACCAAAAGGAAGGATGAAGAGGAGGGAGGAAGTCCTTGCTCAGAACACTTCCTGCAGCTGCAGAGAGAGAGGGGTTCATGTTGGCGAGGAAGGAAGCCAGGTCAATGGGGCAGTGGTTCTCAGCCTTCCTGGCGCGGAGGTCCTTTAACACAGTTCCTCGTGTTGTCGTGACTCCCAACCATAAAGTTATTTTCATTGCTACTTCATAACTGTAATTTTGTTACTGTTATGAATCATATTGTATATACCCGGTATGTGACCCCAAAGGGATCACGGCCCACAGGTAGAGAATCATGGCTTCAGGTAAACACCAGATTGCATTCATAGGGACAAGTGTACCACACAGCTCTCCCAGGCTCTCTGCCCTCTCTGAGTTTGTACCACCTAAGGATCAGGGTGGATTGGGGGGATGTGGAAAAACCAGAAACCTCAGCCCACCCTTGGGTACAGGCCACCTTTTGACTTGGGTATTAGGGAGCGCCCATGAGTAGAAGACACATGCTGGGGCAGGAAGCCATGGTGGAACTGAGGCCCAGAAGAGCAGCTAGAGGAAGGGCTTCTGGGAGAAGCATGAGGCCCCGGCACTGGACACAGATGGAAAACCTCTTCGAGCAAGCTTGGCCTCAGGATTGCAGACCCACGCTGTGGCTGCTATCTCACTAGGAACAGGAGCTGGCGCTGCTTGGGGGCTGCCAGGCTGAGGGGCTATAGAGCCGCCTTTATTTTTAGCCTGGCCTGCTTGTTTTATTTGTTTGTATTTTTGGCTCCTGTGCAGGAGATCTCTGAAGCTTTGTGTGAGTGTGAGGCCGTGCTCACACTTCATCCCATGAATGAATGAGACCACACACTCCAGCACACTTGTGCATGCACACACAAGCACCTACATGTGTGCATACACACAGATGCTCTCCTGTCTGCTTCTGCTCTCCCCAGCCTTCCTGCTGCCTCCCCACACTGCACCTCTCCCCGTGCCCTTCTCTACATAAAACATCCTACTCCTGGTCCGATTTTGAAAATCAAGCCCTTATAATGACAGAAAATCCAGTCCGTCATGCAAAGGAAACCGGAATGAGTCCTTGTGTTAGACTGAAAATGGCTTTTGAAAGCACGGAAGCCCCTGTTGTTGCCAACTGGGTGACAGTTTGTCTCAGAGTGAGGTTGCTGTATGTCCCCACAACCACGTAAAAGAGACCCCACTGTGAGAAGCAGTTCTGAGGCCTGTTTTTTTTTTTTTTTAAGATTTATTTATTTTGTATACAGTGTTCTGTCTGCATGTATGCCTGCAAGCCAGAAAAGGGCACCAAATTTTATTACAGATGGTTGTGAGCCACCATGTGGTTGCTGGGAATTGAACTCAGGACCTCTGGAAGAACAATCAGTGCTCTTAACCTCTGAGCCATCTCTCCAGCCCCTGTTTTGGGTTTTTTTGTTTGTTTTTTTCTGCTGCTATGGTTCATGAAGAAGCCATGGGGGTACCAGGAAGCCCCAAAGCAGTTTGCCTGTCCCAGCTGTGGGCTTTCAAAACAGGTGTCACATCCCAGACTGAACACCTTCCCTTTGCAGAGAGTGATTGACTGACATGGGTGGTGGCCCCAGCCCATCATGAGTGTCTCTGTCGGGCATTTTCTTATGGCTCCATTGCTTCAAGTCTTCTTACTATGGCTCAAAGGGGGGGGGGGCTGGTGATTGCGTGCTTGTTGCGTGCATGCATGTGTGTGAGTGCACATGCGTATGTATGTGACTTTTTCTTTCTTTGTTTTGAAACAGGCCTTTGCTATGTATCCTACCCAGGCTGGCTTTGAACTCGCAGTGATCCTCCTGCCTTTGTCTCCTAAATGCTAAGATTACAGGCCTGTGTTACAACACTCAGCTTCTGTTTGATTGAGATAGCCTCATCCTGTAGCCAAGCAGAACTTGAACTCTCAATTCTCCCGCCTTAATCTCCCAAATGTTAGGGTTACAGATCAATACCGCCAAACCTGGACTTATTTTCTCCTTCCTTCCTTCCTTCCTTCCTTCCTTCCTTCCTTCCTTCCTTCCTTCCATCTTTCCTTCCTTCTTCCCTTTTACCCTATCTCTTTTTCTTTTTTCTTTTTTTTTCAGTGCTGGGGTTGGAGCCCAGGGTTTTCCATGTTAGGCAAATACTCTGCCACTAATTTTTCCATTCTAAAAAACTTCTACTCACTTTTTCCTAGAGAAGAAGATGGCAACAACAAAGGAGAAGAGGAGAAAGAGGAGAAGAAAAAGGAGGAGGAGGAGGAGGAAGAGGAGGAGGAGGGGGAGGAGGAGGAGCAGGAGGAGGAGGAGGAGGAGGAGGAGGAGGAGAAGAAGAAGAAGAAGAAGAAGAAGAAGAAGAAGAAGAAGAAGAAGAAGAAGAAGAAGAAGAAGAAGAAGAAGAAGAAGAAGAAGAAGAGAGAAGAGCCAGGCAGTGGTGGCACACGCCTTTAATCCCAGCACTCGGGAGGCAGAGACAGGTGGATCTCTGTGAGTTTGAGACCAGCCTGGTCTACAAGAGCTAGTTCCAGGACCAGAACCAAAAAAGCTACGGAGAAACCCTGTCTCAAAAATTAAAAAAAAAGAAGAAGAAGAAGAAGAGGAGGAGGAGGAGGAGGAGGAGGAGGAGGAGGAGGAGGAGGAGGAGGAGGAAAGCAAATGGCCTCTGAAGCTCTAAAGCTTAGCTCTGGCTGGTGTGCCCATCCCACAGCCACTCCTCTGACGATAGAATATGCTCGCCTGTTATCAGGCCAGAGCATAGCAGGGTAACTGGACTGCATGGGCAGGTTTCTAGGTGTGA
This sequence comes from Chionomys nivalis, assembly GCF_950005125.1. Taxonomy (NCBI): domain Eukaryota; kingdom Metazoa; phylum Chordata; class Mammalia; order Rodentia; family Cricetidae; genus Chionomys; species Chionomys nivalis. The sequence continues at coordinate 97,894,686 of NC_080092.1, forward strand.
AACTCATCATGACTCTTTTGAGGAACCACCAGTTGCAGCCAGCAAACTCAGCAGCTCTGCCCGCCAGCACTCCCTGAGCAGGGCTGTCCCGCTAATTCTCTCCTGTTCATTTACTGTTATTGTAAGACAGAGCTGGCCTTCGAGAGGCGTAGAGCTGCGCTTTGGACCTGAGAGTCTCACCCGCGAATTCTGTTCTTTCAGGATGAAGATATCGTTCAGTTGGTAGAGCACTTGCCTGGCATGTGTAAAGCCCTGATCTAGCACCACATATGCCAGGCATGGTGGCACACCCCTATGACCCTACTACACAGGAGGTGGAGCCAGGCAGACAAGGAGTTCAAGGTCATCCTTAGCTACTTAGCAAGTTTGAAGCCAGCCTGGAAGTGTTTAGCAAAGGACAACAGGTCTATTTTACAGCTGATGATAACTAATACCCAGCTCAGGTCAGGGTCAGCCTCCAAGCTCACTCCCGAAGCTGGGGCTCAGCCTGCCCCTCGATGCCCGGAAGGACTCAGGCTTTGCTCTAGTTGGGCATTGCTCAACTTCTCTCGCTTCTCCTGGGGTGGAGGATGCTCCCTGCTCAGCCAGGTCTTCAGAGTTTGGGGAGCTCAGAATGTGCACCCAGGTTAGAGGGGAGTTTCCTTGTAGGGGGGGGTCTCTTCCCTGATAAGGACTGAAGGAAGCCTTGCCCTTCTAGCTGCTCTCCGTGCCCCAAGACACACAGCAGGGCAGCGGCTGAAGGTGGTTTTGCTCTTGTCTCACAATAGGGGATGACTTCATGTCCCCACTGCCCGGAGGTTAAGAGAAACGTGGGAGATACCAAAGCGCCCTTCTTCTGCTCCCGCCAGGCCTCTGCCAGCCCTCAGAAGCTGGCAGCTTTCTGCTGTCTTCTGGGCATTTCAGGGAGAGAAGTAGACAGCTTCCAGCGAGCCCTCTGAGCTGAGAGGATGGGACAGGTGAGCATGAGCGACAGGAGCCAAGCAGCCTCCCAAGAGCACATCATACTGCCTTTGGGCCCTCAGCCAAGATGGCTTCTCTAGTGGCTGCACTGGACTCCAGCACTGTGTGCCTCAGCTGCCTCCTCATCCAAGTAGAGGGCCCTGCTCTGGGCGCATCATCTGGATACATCACAACAGAACGCTGGCTCTCTTGCTGCTCCTTGGTCTTGCAGCCCTTAGCCCAGCCACAAAGAGGCTTTGGGGCTGGTTCTCTGTCCACTGTGGGGTTGTGCCATGTCCCCAAAAGGGCTTACTGTTCCCCATGGCTTTAGGTAAAGTGCTTGGCTGGGCTGAATTTCTCTGGTGGGGCGAGTAAGGCCTGCGTGCGTTGGGGACCCTCCTGCCCTCCAGCACTGAGACCCCACCTGCAGGTCTCAGTCCTTCCTGGACTTCAGGGCCTGAGACTGGGGACACCAAGGTGGGCTCTGAATAAGAGGATGGGGCTGTGAGGAGTGGGGAGGACAAACACGGCACTGTCAGCTATGTTCGGCCGTCCAAGATCTGACCTATGATCACGGGACCCTGAGTCCTGAGGTCGCTGTGGGTGCAGGTGGCATTATGGGCTGGAGTCGTCTAGATGATGGCTTCCGTTCCCTTCTTCACAGAGCTGGTTCCCTGTTCTTTATTCACAGGCCTGCAGGAAGCAGGTGCCACGTGCCCAGTGGGCAGGAGGCTGCCCAGCCAGTGGGCAGCAGGGTGAGCTGCTAAGCCACCAGTCCCCAGGGGTATCCTACATATCCTACTGCTGGTACTCCCTGTGCCCCCTCAAATACTAATATTTTACATCTATTTATTCTCTGTGTGTGTGCACACACACGCTTGCCTGCATGCGTGCAAGCACATACACATGTGTGCTGTAGCTGGTGTATAGAGGTCAGAGAACAACTCTTGGGAGTCTGGTTTCTCCTTCACCCTGTGGGGTCCAGGGACTGAACTTGGGGCTCTCAGACTTGGCAGTCAGCGCCTTTTCCGCACTGAGCCCCTCATCCTGCTGGGCCTCAGATCCATTTTACTTTCAAGACTTGAACCAGGTCCACCCAGCACCTAGGTCCCCGCTGTGGCTCTTGCAAATGCTCCTTGCCCTCGCTGCTCGCAGATAGCTGCTCCCATTTCTGCCTAGCAGAGGCCCATCTGACTAAATGGAGTGGGGGCGGGGAGGGGGACAGGGACGTTTGTGTATGTGTGTCCACACAACTCCAACCTTCCTTGCCAGTGCCGTGGATCCAGAACCACAGAGATGTCTAAGCCACATGCACCGCCAGCTGTCACACGCCTCAGTGCCTAGAGTCATAGAACAGCTCCAGATCTCAAAAGGTTCCTCTCCACACCCATAGGCCACAGGCGAGTATCTGTCAAGCAGCCCGACACCAAGAATCAGAGTTTCCCCACAGCCCAGGGACAGTCCTCCTCTTCCAGGGAGGCCTCCAGGGTGGCCCATGAACCTGTCCTCTGCAGGTGAGCACAGCAGGGCTTCTGTGCTTGCAAGGTCTTCACCATGGCTTCCCCCATCCCCTGCGGCTGATCTTGCTCCGTACAGAGGCTAATGGAAGGACCCGACCCTTCCCTGGCTTCTCTAGCATGACTCTTTTTTCCACACTCTCTGGTGTCTCGGGAACAGGAGCTACAAGCAGTCCATACACTCAAGTGCTTCCGGCTGACATGCCCTGGTCATGGAGAAGAGAGTGGCGGTGAGCCGAGGGGCTCCAAAGTGGTGTCCCATCTAAGGACACTCATCCGACCGCTAACAACAGCTCACTCCATCTGAGATGGGGTGAGTGGCAGCTTCTGGACTTTTTCCTGTAAGGACTGGAGCCACAGGGGAGCAAGCAGGAGGGACCCCTCACTACTGTATTTGTTGGAAATCTTCCTACAGCACTGGGCAGCACTCCGCCTATTACCCAGAGGTCTCAGCAACTGTGAGACTAGTGTTCAGCCTCGGGATCAGCTCTTTAAGGACTTTCTTGTTTTTTGTTTCATTAAATTTTTTTCATCCAATATATTTTGTTCATATTCCCCCTCCCCCAATTCCTCCCAGATCCTCTCCCACTTCTCCACCCAGCGTTATGTTCTCTCTCTCTCTCTCTCTCTCTCTCTCTCTCTCTCTCTCTCTCCTTAAACAAACACACACACATACACACAAAAAGACAAGGAACACACAAAGAAAAAACAAGAAAGGAAGCCAAAATATATAAACAAAATACCAGTAAGACAAAAAAAATGCCCAAACAAGCAAAATGAGACAAAAAGTCTACAAAAATACCATTGAGATCCTTTTGTGTTGGCCAACTATGCCTGGGCATGGGGCCCACCCTGAAGGATGGCTGATATGTCCAACAAGACCCCATTGCAGAAAACTAACTGTTCCTTTGCCAGGGTAGCATTTGCAGACTGCTTCTTGTTAGGGGTAGGAGCCATGTCTACTTCCCTCTCAATTTTCTTGTTTCAAATTTTATTTTTGCATTTACTTATTTTGTGTGTATGTGTGTGTGCCACAACACGCATGTGTGGAGATCAGAGGACAGCTTGTGAGAGTAGCCTTTCTCCTTCTGCAACGAGACCCAGAGATCGAGCTCAGGCCATCCAGGTTAGCGGCAAACACCTTTACTCATTGAACCATCTTGCTAGCCCACTGAAAAGATTCTTTTCTTTCTTTCTTTTTTCCTTTTATGTGTGTGAGCATTTTGCCCTCATGTACGTCTGTGAATGTCCGCATACATCCATGTATGTCTGCGTGTGTCCATGTATGTCAATGTATGTCCGTGTACCACATGCGTAAAATGCCTGCAAAGGCCAGAAGGCTTTGGATCTCCTAGAACTGGAGTTACTGACGATTGTGAGTCACCACATGGATGCTGGAACTGGAACCTGGGTCCTCTGGAAGAAAAGTCAGTGCTCTTAACCACTGAGCCATCCCGTCACTGAAAGGGTTTTCTAAACAGACAGTGGGGAAGCCATCAATATACACAGAGACCAAATAAATAAACACTCATGGCAATAGAAAAATTGGCAGGAACCTTTTCTGGTCCCAGAGAGAGAGGGGTGGGGCTGGGGAAGACTGTCAAGATGTAGAGCATGTAATAAACTCTGTGTCACTCTGAAGACCTTGCTCTCGAGGCTCTCTGGGCCAATAGCCATGATAAAGGTTGAGGAGCCGACAAGGGCACATATCCCTCTTGTCTCTGTAAAGACACATCAGAAGAATAGACGGGCACCAGGCCTGGCTAGGAGGTTTTCTCCTCCCTGCAGACCCATGTCTGGCTCCTCATCTGAACCCTTCTGTCTGTGCCCAGTTAATTCTGCACAGGCTGGTTTGATCCGGTGAGGTCAGTGTCCCTGGGTGACACCCAGAGGGATAAACTTTGTCCAGACACCTGCATATCTCATGGGAGGGTGAGGCGTGTTATAAAAGGGGCCCCTCTGAAATGCCTGCAACTGGCCCAGTACCACTGCCAGGCTGTCTGGTGGGTGCAGTGTGCTCTCGCCCCACCGTAGTCATCCCGTGGTCACTGAACCAGTCCATCTTCCCATTGTCTCTGAGAGGGTGTGCCGTGCGGATGCCTTCAAAGCTGGAAAAATAATGAGGCAGAACAAGGCGACGTGAGTGGCTGGATACAACCTGAAGGACACATCCCAAGCCCCGCCCCAAGGGAGGCATCTGGGCAGGTTGGCTCCCACACGGTGAAAAAAGCTAAGCAGTAATTTGAATGTATTTTCCTTTCTCTGAGTTCTTCTTAGACCTATATTGTGTGTTTTGCCTGCATGTATGAGTTCACCACATGCATTCCCTCGGATGTCAGAAGACTGCACAGATGGAACTGGAGTTACAGACGGTTGTGAGCTGCCATGTGGGTACTGGGAATCAAATCAGGGTGATGTGGAATTTACCTCTGTATGCTGTGATTACTATTAGTGAATAAAGAAACTGCTTTGGACCTATAGCAGGGCAGAACTTAGCTAGACGGGGAAAACTAAACTGAATGCTGGGAGGAAGAAGGGCAGAGTCTGAGAGAAGCCACGTAGCCGCCACTGGAGACAGAAGCTGGGAACTTTACCCAGTAAGTCACAGCCACGTGGCAATAGACAAATGAATGGAAATGGGTTAAATTAAGATGTAAGAGTTAGCCAATAAGAAGTTAGAGTTAATGGGCCAAGATTTAATTAATACAGTGTCTGTGTGGTTATTTCTGGGCTGGGCAGCCGGGAACCAACAAGAAGCCCCTATTACACCAGGGTCTTCTACAAGTGCTGTAAACGGCTGAACCATCTCTCCAGTCCCACCCCTTTTTTGAGACAGGATCTACTAACTGTGTAAGCCAGGTTGACAAACTCTAGATCCCCTTGCCCCACCCACCCAAGTACTGGAAAAGGAGGCACACACAGCCATGCGTCACCCCCTCATAGCATCTCATTTAAGACCTAGAGACCAAGCCAACCCCAGGGCAGTACTCCCCACTGACATGAAACCACCACAGGTTCAGACGCTTTTGTGAACTCCTGCTCCCCAGTCATTGCCTGGTACTCAGCTTCTCTGCCATCTTATTCAAACCACCACAACCTTGAACTCCTGATCCTCCTGCCTCCACTTCTTGAGTGCTTGGATTACAGGCATGTGACACCTTGGCTCCTTCATGCAGTGCTGGGAGTCAGACCCGGGGCCTCCTATGTGTTAGGCAGCGCCCCCCCCCCCCACCAACCGAGCTACATCCTCAGCCCTTACTGGTTTTTCAGTTCCTAGGAAGACCTTGGTAGTGGCAAAGACACACACACACACACACACACACACACACCATCTCGTTCAACAGTTAAGAGTGCATGGTTCTAGTTCCCTTGCTATTGGTTCCAAATTACCATTGTGTTTCTTTCTCTGCTGTGGTTGTAGCCCAGTGTCTAGAAGGCATGCGTGTGACCTACTGATATGAAGTAGTGAGAATTGTGCCCATCTACCTAGGGAGGTCACGCCCAGTGGATGTGCAACCTGAGCTTGGGGCATTGTTTTCCTGAGTGTGTACACAAAGACCCTCCATAGCGGGGCTTAGTGTGCAGACAGAGTCCAGACCGGGTCTTTGTCTAATATGAGTCTTTTCTTCTGCAGGCATCAAAGGGATTAACTTTGTAGAGTAAACAGACTTCAAAACAGGATGCAGGCTCTGAAAGCCTGCACCTGGCTTGCGAGGCCTGCATGGGTGGAAAAGGAGAAGGATCTGAGGCTGCGCACGAGGGAAGGACGGGATATGAACCTTTTTGCAAGCATTCAGCAGACAAGCCCTGCTCTTGCGACTGACACAGACACCTGGCTGATGTGGCAGCGTTTCCCTGGACAGTTCAGGTGAGGCTGGCTTCCTGCCCTGTTTTCCTGTGCCCACATCTACGCAGGAGCCCCATCTCCTAGCTGACCGTGTTCAAGGATGTGCTCGCTACATTCCAGAAGATTTTGAAGACCGCGCCTGGGAAAGACACATGTTCCCTGGACTGGTGGGGTCCCCTCCCAAAACAACCACCATTCTAAAAAATGGATCCTCTACTCAGCCAAAACCAGGAACTGGGGGCGTCTTTGGGATCCTGACTCCTTGGGAATCCCTAGCTCAGATACTCTGCTATTAGTGTGTTCTCCTTATTGATAGCAACCCACTCCTCAGCTGCAGGCTCGGCCATAGCTTCTCTGCACAGCATCCTCCTGTCTCCAGGCTCAACTCCTTTCTCTTCAGTTTTAAGCACTAGTCCCTATATGAACATCCTTTCCAGACTTCAGGGCCTATCTGAGCCATCCCTACATCTAGGGAGCCACGGCCATCAGCCCAGGGGTTCTAGGAGGACTGAGCTGTGTTGGTGGCACCAAGCACAGTTCATAAATGCTGAATGAACATGTAAGTGAAGGCATGAACTAAGGATGAATGAATGAATTAGACAGCCCGGATGCTCAAAGACAAGCCAGTCCAAGTGTAGCAGAAATTAACAGAACGTCACCAGGGGCCCAGGGAGCTGGCCAGCTTCGAGGCTCAGTGACAACTTCCAATACCATAAAACGTAGCGTGCCGGGCGGTGGTGGTGCACACCTTTAATCCCAGCACTCGGGAGGCAGAGGCAGGCAGATCTCTGTGAGTTCGAGGCCAGCCTGGTCTAGAAGAGCTAGTTCCAGGACAGGAACCAAAAGCTACAGAGAAACCCTTTCTCGGAAAAAAAAAAAAAAAAAAAAGTAGCATGTAGCATTGTGGGAACACAACTGCAGCTTTGGTCTTATGACCTGGAGGATCTGGGGAGGACTATGGAGGCTGTGGGAGAAAAGCTATATCTCTTCCTAGGCTACCTCTTCTGTCCTCTGATGTATTCATGACTTGGAGATTCCATGTGGCCAGCAGATGCACTGGGGAACTCTCCAACCCATTTTGTTTGCCAGTCATTCCCAAAGGGCCTCTCTGGAAATGGATCTCACACTTCCCTCAAAAACATCTTCAGGGGCTGAGGAGATGGTGGCTCGCTCAGTCAGGTGCCTCAGAAGCATGAGAACCCGAGTCTGGATCTGGAACCCACGTAAGGAGCTGGCACTGTGGTCCCCGTGTCTGCGGTCCTGGCGGTGGTGAGATGGGAGGCAGACAGGCAGGTCCCCGGGGGCTCCCGGGCCAGTGTCCTAGTCTAATTTCTGTGATTAAATGTTCTGACAAAAGCAGATGGGGGAAGAAAGGGCTTATCTAGATCACCATTCCAGGTTCTCGTTCATCCTCAAAGTCACAGTGGGAGGAAGGAGGTGGAAAGAACTGGTCAATTCATGTCCACAGTCAAGAGCAGAAAGAGATGGCCATTGCATACTCATATGCTTGCTTGATTGCGCTCTGCTCAATTTCGCCACTCATCTGCCTAGGGAATGGAGCCGCCCATAGTGGGCTAAAACTTCCTCTGTCAATTAGCATAATTAACAACTGTGAGACTCACCCCAGCTGATTCTAGGTTATATACAGTAGGCAATTAAAACTAACCGTCAACAGCCATCTAACTTGTCCCATGTGGCAAAGCTCCAGGCTAGCCCCTGGGAAGCCATATAGGACAAATGTCCTGGAGGGAATCAGGTTACAGAAAGCAAGGAGTCAATGCCAGCCACTGGGAAGGAGGGATGGCAGGTACCTGCTGGGAAAGGGGAGGGGTTGGGCAGGACCCTGCTTCCACATTTCCCCAAGCAGATGCACTAAGGCCCAGAAGGCTTTCTTCAGGAGCAGTGGTCAGCAGACATTCTCTGGGGCCCATAAGGATCTCCAGGTAGTAAAAGAAGCAGTTTCCCCGTGTAGGTCCATAGGAACTCCTGGCTGACTGGAACAGAAGGGAGCTGGCTTCACCAGCTTCCCTTACTCTGTACCCCAAAGTCCTGTGGACTCTGCTTGGCCAATGGTAGGGAAACCCAGGTTGAGCACTCAGGAAGGAGCAAATGAAGCCCCCTGAGGCCTTGGGCCTGTTTTCAGACTTCAACTTGAGAATGGGGCAGGAACAAACCCAGACTGTTCTTTCTGGTGTCTACCAAGCTGGTAAGGGAAGGCTTAAGACTTAGAAGCTCATATATGTGGAGGACCTGGACACACGCCTTTAATCCCAGCACTCAGGAGGCAAAGGCAGGCAGATCTCTAGGAATTTGAACCCAGCCCGGTCTACAGAGTGAGTTCCAGGACAGCCAAGGCTACACAGAGAAACCCTGTCTCAAAAAACTGGGGAGGAAAGTACTTAAAAGACATTTTTGTTGTTGTTTTTGCAATATCTACAAGAGCATATGACAATGGTGACCCCTCCCTGGATGCCTCTCACGGCACAGAAAAGGCCCTGGAACTCCAGCTCCTTGGGCCTCCCAGGAAACCCACCCTGGCATAGCAGAGTGCTACTCAGTTATGTGCTTAAAGTTTTCATAATGAAATTATCTAAAAATATTCTTGGCACGGTGTTTCTGCAGACCTTGCTCTCAATTGTGTGTGTGTGTGTATTGTAAATATATACAGTGCATCTATATATAGTTTCCATCTTCAAGTAATCATTACTTAAATAAGATTACCATGCAAATATGTAAAGAAGAGCAAATGACTTGATGGCATGCGAGCACCTGGCCAGGTGGACCATCTGCAGCTGGCTGCTGCTCTGCAAACGGCTGGCGCCCTACAGGTGCTGAGCTGGGACCCTCCTGTCTTGTCCCACCCTTGACCTCAGGAGCAATGCTATTATGTAAGGAGGGGGAAAACCAGGTTACGGGAGGCCCAGCTCAGCCATCCCCCTGCTTACAGCAACCAGAGCCCTGTACAGCCAGCCAACCTGGCCAGAATCACCAGGCTTCCTCTTTGACACTGAGCAAGTCCTGTGCTCCTCGGAGCCTGCTTCCGCTAATGAAAAGTGGAAATGAGAACCACATACCCCTGAGACCCAGCGGGGCCTTGCACAGAGAGAGGGTTCAGCCGACGGCCGAAGTGCCTTCCTCTCCACTGAAAGAGGGGAGGCAGCGTCTGTTCCTTGTTCAGGAATACCAGGCCCCACTTGTCAACACAACACTGAGGGGGCTCAGATTGCAGAAGCTCCCAGGCCGGCTCCAGCCTGGCCGCCCTGACCACACGCATGCACCAAGTCTGCCAGGAAGGCCGGGCTGTGGTTAGGAACGGCGGCCATTATGGTTTCCAGAAAATTCCTTCGAGCAAGGAGAAGCTGCTTGCCATTCCTGGGGCCTCTCAGTTTGCACCAGTGTGGTTTCCAATCAAGCTGGACGGCACCACACATACACACACACACACACACACACACACACACACGGGTGCTCGCACCTTTCTGCTTCCCCAGAAAGCCTGTGTGGGACCATGATGCCCTTTCCTTTCACTTCCTCTTTGACTTTAAGCTCTTGTTTTGAAGACCCAGGTGATGTTTATTCTGTCCTCGAAGAATGTCCCGCAGGGCTTGGTGTGAGTGGGAAACCTGGGAGGTGGCGAACAGGACCACACAGGAGAGGGTTGGGACACAGACAAGATCCCCCTCCGCACCCACTGAGTGAGGTTGTTAATTCTGCCTAAGGGGGACTGGATGCCCCAGATTATCACTCAGGTGTGGCTGTAGGTTGGCCTGCGAGGGTCCTGGGCACAGGTGAGGCAACAGTCTTGGGGACAACAGGTAGAGTCAAGGGTAAAATTAACAGAACCTGAAAGAGTGAGTTAGTCTACAACAGCAATTCTCAACCTGTGGGTCACCACCCTTGGAGGGGGAGGTGGCGGAATGACCCTTTTACAGGGGTCGAGTATCAGATATCCGCATATCAGCTATTTACATTATGATTCGTAACAGTAGCAAAATTATGGTTGTGAAGTAGCAACAAAATTAATTCTAAAGTTGGGGGTCAGCATGACGTGAGAAGCTTCAGTAGATCACCCTGCCTTAGGAAGGTCTAGAAGGAAGAGCAGGAGCTGTGGGGGAAGGGCGAGAAACCAGGGAAAGAAAGGTTTGAGGCTGAGGGCTGGGCCTCAGCAAAAGGCAGGTCTGAGGGAGTGCTGGGTTGACCTGAGCCTCAGACAGTCCTCTGGAGCCAGGCTCCTATTTCCTCCCCTACTTCCTCTTTCCTTCAGTGATGGGTCTCTCCTCTGCTATGAGCATCCTAGGAAACAGAGAGTACCTCCAGTCCACAGCCTGGCCAAGCGACCAAATGCCAGTCACGTGAGTGAGCGAGGCATCTTGGGGGTTCTGACTCCATCAGACACGTTCCTGGCTGCAGCTCAAGACCCTCCCAGCTGAGTGCACAGTTCACAGGATCACAAGATAATTGCTGTAGTCATTTTCCAATGGCTGTGACGAAACCCCACGACCAAAAAAACTTAATTTGGGACTCTGGTCGCAGAGGGTTAGAGTCTCTGACCACGATTTTGATGGCGGGGAGCGTGGTAGCAGGTAGGCAGGCATGGTGTCACCAGATTAGTAAGCAGAGAGTACATCCTTATGTAGAAGGCAGAGAGCTAACTGGACCGTCATGGGCATTTGAAACCTCGGAGATTTGTGCCCAGTGACACATCCTCCAACAAGGCCATACCTCCTACTCCTTCTCAAACACTTCCACCAGCCGGCGCCGTTCCATCTGAGCCACCACAACAATGAAATTGTTTCTATACAGTAAGCAAAATCGTGGTTTCATTTTTAAGCAAAAAAAAAAGTCATTTTACAACTTTACTAGAATGACTTTAATGGCTTATTGGGTGTCTTGGCCCATTTTGTGTTACTACTACAGAACTCCAGAGGCTGGAAAATTACCAAGAAAAGAAGCTTACTTAGTTCAAGCATGCCACCCTTGCCCGCCTCTGGTGAGGGTCTCACACAGACAGCATCTGGTGGTGGGAACATATGCATGGCAGAGCACACAGCCATAGAGGAAACAAACAGCTGGAGAGCCAAACTCATTTTCCCAGGGATGAACCCAACTCCAGGGAACCTGAGCCACTCAGGGCTAGGACGAATCCCTTCTGAAGGCAGACTCCCAAAAGTCCCACAAAGCCACATCCTCTCTTGATGTCACTACTTAGGAAATGAAGCCCTACCATAAGAACCTTCCAGGGCAAACCACAACAATGAGGTTAGAGTCCCAGTGGAGGGGATAAGAGGGGACAGGAGTAAGTGTGTGTGTGTTGGGCGTGTGTGTGTATGCATGTTTGTTTGCACTCTCGTGTGTGTGTGTATGTGTGTGCATGTGCATTAGTGTGTACATGCATGTGTGTTTGCACTCTCGTGTGTGTATATGTATGTGTGTGCACTAATGTGCACATGCATGTGTGTGAAGACCAGAGGCTGATGTCGGTTGTCTTCTTCAATTACTTCTCACCCTTTAAAATATTTGAAATTATATTTTCTATTTATCTTGTTAGGAAGGCAAAAGAGCAGAGGTCAAAGGACAGAATCCTTACCCTCATCACTAGTCCACAGGAGAGGAGGCTGCGACAGACCTGGGGTCTGTTGAGCTCACTCGGCGTGCACATGCTTGGCCTCAGATGGAAGCACTGTGGGTCTGTGTCTTCAGATGAACCATACCTGGCTGGCAGAGTTTATGCAAATATGTAAAAACTGGAAATCCAGAGCACATCTGGCCCTCTCTCCGCACAGTCAGGTAAAGTTGCACAGCCCACACAACGCATTTATAGAAAAGAAAACTTAGTGTGATTCAGCTGCCCACGCTCCTCTGACATTCATGAGGAGCCCACCTATGGAGCCCAACGACTTCTCAGAGACAAACAGAAATGAGTTACTTCCTACCTGGGGAGAAACTGGCTCCCTCTCTGCTGCTCATAACTCCAGTCTCTGCTTAGGAGTCCACCTCTGGAGCCCATCCAGTTTTCAGCCCTCAGATGGCTTCTCAGAGATAAAGATAAATGAAAATTACTTCTGCAACCATGGTACCTGTGGAGGAGCTGGCTCCCTCTCTGCTGCTCATAACCCCAGTCTCTGCTTCCACCATCAACACTGGTCCCAGCAGTCAGGACAGCCCCCTAGAGTGAAGCTCAGAGCACAAGAAGCCTAAAAGCCGCAGGAAGCAAGGACAAAGCCTTGTGCTTTTTCCTACTGACCTTGCAGCTTCCCGCACAGTCTGGCAAGTAGAGTAACCAGGAAGAGAGTGCAAGAGAGAGGAGGAGATGCACCATGGGAAAAATAAATAAAAGTCACACATCACATTAGGGAGAGGTACAGACTGCAGGCCAATGGCAACAGAGTATCCATCCTAGCTCTGCACCTTGGAGTGGGGTGCTGAGCCGTTTCCATGGTTTCTGGCCCTTCATAATCCTCACCCAAACAGCACTCTTACCGATCATCTTGCATCAGTGTGCAAGAGGAGAAATGAAGTAGGAGGGAAGCACTGGTGGAGGGTGGGGTGGGGGCGAGCAGTGGGGGAGGGGTGAGCATAGGGACTTCCTGCAGAACAAGTGACCTGGGTGCCTGCCTGGACCTTCATGAGGCCAACCCTGATTTATAAAAGTCTAGTGGTTTAGAGGGGACGGGGTGGGATGTGAGCAATGGCCTGGATACCGAGTGACCTCACAAAGCCACATCTTCATCTGTGTAAGGATGGGCAGGGCAGACGGGATACTGAAACCCTGGTGCTGGCAGCCCACTTTGAGCCTAGAGCACACGACTGCAATTAACGAAACAAAGTTTCTTTGAGGTACAATGCACATGCAGTAAAAGTCACCCTTCCCCTCACCCCAAGACAGGGTTTCTCAGTATAACTAAGGCTGTCCTGGAATTCGCTCTGCCGACCAGGTAGACCTGGAATTGAAAGATCCCTGCCTGCCTCTGCCTACTGAGTGCCAATACCGCCTGGCTAAAAGTCACCAGTCTTAAGGGTCCATCTGACAGGTTTGGACTTCGTGTGAGGTTGTGGAGAACACTTCCAAGTCAAGACAGAAAACATCTCCATGGGCCAGGCAGTTGTAGCACATGCCTTTAATCCCAGCACTCAAGAGGCAGAGGCAGGCAGATCTCTGTGAGTTTGAGGCCAGCCTGGTCTACAAAATGAGTTCTGGTACAGCTAGGGCTGTTACACAGAGAAACCCTGTCTCAAAAAAACCAAAGTCTCTGGCTTCTTTCCCTTTAAGAGTTTTGAAGGTGCTCTGTTCTTTTCACTTCTGGCTAGCATTCCATCACACACGGCTAAGTGGCAACTTTTTAAAAATTATTTGGGAGGGGCTGGCATACATGCTATAGCACATATGTGGAGGTCAGAAGACAACTTCCACCGTTACATGGGTTCCAGAGATGTGGCTTTCATGACAAGTGCCTTGACCTGAGGAAGCGATCTGTACAGTGGTGACATCTAAATATTTAATTATGTGTAATTATTCTTCAAGCCCTGGTTCAGCATGCTGGTCTCTTTATGATCCTATTGCTTCATCTCAGGTGCAGCTCAGAAATATCCCTGTGGGGACTGGAGAGAGGGCTAAGCAGAGCACCTGCTGTTCTTGCAGAGGACCCAGGGTTCAGTTCCCAGCACCCACATGGTGACTCACTGTCACCTGTAATTCCAGTTGCAGAGGCTCTGACACGCTCTTCTGCCCATGTGCATGTGCTCTGTTGTAACTGGAGGTTTCTCTCCTGACCACCAGTTCCTGAACACCCACTCCGAGGCTTAATATTAATTATAAACTGTTTGTCCTATTAGCTTAGGCTTATTACTAACTAACTCTTAAAACTTTAATTAACCCATTTCTATTATTCTACATTTTACCACGAGTCTCGTGGCTTGTTACCTCACATCTTGATTCTCCAGTGGCTGCAGGCATCTCCCAGACTCCACCTTCTTTTTTCCTTTATCTTTTTTTTTTTTTTTTTTTTTTTTTTTTGGTTTTTCGAGACAGGGTTTCTCTGTGGTTTTGGAGCCTGTCCTGGAACTAGCTCTTGTAGACCAGGCTGGTCTCGAACTCACAGAGATCCGCCTGCCTCTGCCTCCCAAGTGCTGGGATTAAAGGCGTGCGCCACCACCGCCCGGCTTTCCTTTATCTTTGCTTAGATTTCTCACCTGAATCTATTCTGCCTGGCTACTGGCCAAATCAGCTTCTTTATTAACTAATGGTAGTAAAACATTCACAGCATACAGAAGGGAGTTCAAAATCACTCTGTTCACACACACACACACACCTATAAAATATGTTTTAAAGAATTTTGTTTGTTTGTTTTTCAAGACATGGTTTCTCTGTAGGTTTGAAGCCTGTCCTGGAACTAGCTCTTATAGACCAGACTGGCCTCAGACTCACAGAGATCTGCCTGCCTCTGCCTCCCAAGTGCTGGGATTAAAGGCGTGTGCCACCACAGCCCAACTTAAAGAATTATTTTTTAAACATCAACTTCTATGTAGCCCTAGCTGACCTGGAACTTGAATCCTCTGACTTCAGCCTCAAGAGTGCTAAAATTACAAACACGAGCCATCATCCCTAATGCTGAAGTATAAATTCTTTTTTTAATTCTAGAGTTATAAAAGTTTTATTTTTCTGTTTTACTTGTGTGTATGTGTGTTACACCTGAATATAGTGTTCAAAGAGATCATCAGCTCCCTTGAAGCACAAAGAGTTGTGATCAGGCCACTGTGGGCACTGAGAGCCTACTTAGGTCGTCTTCATGAATTGAGCCAGGAGGTGCTCTTAACCTCTGAACCATCTCTCTAACCCATGAAATTCTTGAGTGTTGGCATGTGCCAAGGGTGGGCCAGTGGCTGGGCAGTGAGCAGAAGAAGGCGGCATCAGCATGGCACGGTCCAGACGGCCCTACTCCATCAGCGACCCTTCCTACCTGGTCCGCGGATGGAGAAACTGAAGAGGACAGAGTCCTTGGAGCCTTCCCTGTCCGCTGTCCAGCAGAGACCCAGTGGCAGAGGGGACCAAGAGGATTTCCAGGGTTTGTTTACCTTTTCATCCCTTTCCACTCTCCCCCTTGCCATCCTTGTCAAAATGCTCTTCATACAGGCAAGGCTGTGAAGGAAAGAGAATGGGGCTCGAAAAGAATACACAGACCAACACACAGCAGGACACTAAGTTGCCAGGTGCTTCCCCTGACTGCCAGAGAAGCCAAGACCTGGTGCCCCCAGAGCAGAGTGGGGAGGACCTAGGGACTGGGAACCAGCCTCCCTGCTGTCTTGCTGAGCAGAGGCACAAGTGAGCAAGGCTTAGGGTTCAGGGACACGTGCTTCTGGCTCATCTATGGAAGTTCAAAACGGGCACCACAGTCCTCCTGGCTTTGGTGAGAGCTATATAGAGTCTAAGAGAATTGGTCTCAAGAGGACTCTTCTCACCTGCCCTAAGGCAAGAAAACCTGAGGGGCGAGGGAAGGAAGTCTAGATTAGGGAGCAGTGCCCTGGTAGGTCAGGTTCCAGGCCTGGACACCTTATAGTCTCAGGCCTTCACTGACTCCTCCTCTATATGGGCACAAGCCATGGGTCCCACTGTCCTACAGAAAAACCAGCAGGTACCTACTACAGGCTCTCCAGTGGCCAGGTGAGTGTCCTTCCATGACACGTCCCTCCACCATCCCACATGAGAAAATTCAGATCCTGGTGGGATCTAGGGAGCTGGCTGGAGGAGACCCACCCAGGCCTCTCAAGGAGGCGAGATGCCCCTGGCTGCCTGTCATGGAAGCCGGGGAGCTGGGCCAAACTGCTGGCAAAAGGAAAGCGCTGCTTGTGTTTGTCTGCCTGGGAACAGAAGAAGACAAAGCCAACAGGCCTCAGGCTCAGGAGGAGACTGGGTGGCCCGGTGGTGAGAGCGTGGAGCCAGACCGCATGGGTTCAAGTCAAATCAAATTTGCTCGCTGTCTTCTGGTTGTGTCATGTGGGCTGCATGATCAAGGAAGTTATGACACTCCCTCTGAATCTCTGCCCTAGTCGCCACCCAGAACACATGTGGAACAGTGCCCAGTACACAGTAGGTGGCCAGGAAGGCCTATGTTCCAAGCCCCGCATTATCTTGCAGCTAGGCCCTGCCCTGTTGAGCATGGCAGCTCCCGCCCCAGCTGGCAGGGTGTGATGGTGGAGGATGGGTGTCCCGCCACTCAGGCAGGAACCTCTGACTCTTGAGGCCTGGCCTCCTGCCTGAGACAGAGGCAGAGCCAGGAAAAGCAAAAGCTACAGGAAGGCCCTAGGCTGCTGCTTGGTACCCCACACTGCCCAACTCCTGGGGGCCATTTATATCAATGGTAGCCCCTTCCCAAGCTTTGGGGAAGTCCTGGAAGCTGGCAGGACCCATCTTGCAGAGGATTTACCCACCCAAAGCTGGTTATAAGACCCAGAGGATAATACCAAAAGGAGAGAGACTGAGGCCCAAGTAACTGGGTGCCAGACCAGCCTGGGAGATACAGACTGCCCGTTCTCCTGAGGCAGGAGGTTTCCTCTCCCTCCTGAAGAAGCAGCTTCTTGCACTCCTCCCACAAAGGCCCTACAAGTGGCTTCCTCTCAGCCTCACCCCTCAGTTGCAGCCAGCTGCAGGTAAGATGTTAACCAGCCCTATGCTGGAGAAACAGAGAGGACACAAGGCTCAGAGTCTTCCAATGGAGACAACATTGGGGGAACCAAAGGAGAGAACAGGGATCCCAGTGACAGAGAGGCATAGCCACTGTGTGCATATCTCACTGCATACATGTTCACGTGTGCACGTTTGCTATATGTGCAGGTGTGTGTGCAGGAGATGAGTGTGCACTTGCATGCAGGCAAGTACATAGGTGCACAAGGGTGTGTGATGTGCAAAGGTACCAGGGTGATGCAGAAAATGCACAGGCAGGTCTGCCAATGGAGTGTATCCAAGTGTGTGTGCAAACATCTTGCACAGCTGTGCTCATTTGTGCAAATACACCTGTGTGGCAAAGCTGGGGAGAAAGGGAAGGAAAAGAAGAGAGAAGGGCAGGAGCCCCACCCCCACCCCACCCCTGCTCACAGTAGTCAACCAGCAGCTCTGATGTTCTGGTCTCTTCCCAGGGCGTCCATGGGGTCCACGCAGCCCCAGCAGTTCACTCTCCTTTATCAGCCCTGTGGTCAAGGGTCCCTTCCTTAGATGAGACCCTGAGACAGACAACTGGCCAGCCCTGGCAGATCCATACACTCTTCTAAACCCCTAGGTTTAGTGGGGTGAGGGGGGAATCACAGCATGAGGGATAATCTTTCTCTTCCTAGAAACAGCTGCCTAGGTCAAGGCTGGAGCCCCACTTCCTGCTCCATCCAGGGGCTATCTGCCCTTCAGCTCCCTCACCTGTAACAGGGGAGGTAGGGATGCCTTACTTGGTGTCATGTGAAGGTTAAATCTGTCCTATTGCCCAGGGCCTAGCCTGGGGCAGACTTCCCCTCTCCAGACCCTGGGATGTGCCCAGCATGCTGCCCTGCTCACCTCTGCAAAGAACTCTGCAGACTTACAACAGTCCACCCCCCTTTCTTCCATCCCCCTGACCTTCTCCCCACCTAAGCCTGGATCCTTTGCCCCCGTTCTTCTCTAATGGACTGTTCCATCCTTCAGGGACGCCCCACAAACATCTGTCCATCGTGCACCCAAGTCTTATATACAAAGAAGAGAACACCTCTCTTGGGGGCTTACACTGTGCCCCAGACTCCCACCATCTCCTTCAGTACTGGCGGACTGGGACTGCCTAGCAATTAGCGTCCCTCCCTGGACTGTATCCCCTTGAAGGCAAGATCCTAGTGTGCCTTGTGTCCTGTGTCTAACCCAGGTGTATCTCCAGGAAATATATGTGAGATGAACAAACCTCCTCAGCAAAAAATAGAACCCTACCCGCAGGACCAGGGATGAACTAAGATGATGGTTGCTAGGGAGGGGGCCTCCCACATCCACCCCATCCCCCTCTATCCACTCTTCTCCCCTACAGAGTCTGCCATGTCCAGCTTTCACTCCAAGGCAGCTTGAGGCTGGCGGCTCTGCCATCATCTGATACAGGCTGGCTCGTCAGTTGTTGCCATGGAGACCAGCCAGCAGTCAGCTCCATGCCCTCCTGCTGCTGGGCACAGTGAAGGCATAGCCACAGAGGGAGCCCAGCCAAACAAGGGAAAGCACGTAGCTCCACACCCAGAGAACCCCAGGGCTGGTCCCCACCTGCCCACCCCCTCTTTCCTGTACTTGGTGACCTCGGGGAGTAACTTCACATTCCCATGTCACATCAGTGGAACGTAGGTGAGTCTGTCAGCCTCTGCTGCTACGCAGAGATGGAACGAAGCTGGAAGAAAGCCATGTAGTGTGTTGGACTGACACCATGTCATTTTGATTTCTGCATCAGCTTTCTAGGAGGTGGTTGTGAGGGATTTTTGTCTCTGACCCATCACCCCAACTCGGGTAGGGTTGCAGGAAAGAGGGGAAAATGTATCCATCGCTGCACTCAAAGATTTTGTGTGGCACCTGAAAGTAAAGACAGTGCCTATAGGCATGCCGGTCACATTTAAACACGGCCCGACTCTGACGGGCACCGCTGTAATGTGGCTGCCACAATAGCTACCTCCTGCAAGGAACAAATGCACAGGCTAGCTACCCAGCTTGGGAAGATTTAGAATGGCATTGCTGTTTCTCAACGGCCCCAGAGCATCACTAGAGAAGGGGGAGGGAGGTGTGCTGACATACACATGGACGCTCTTTCTGAGGATGGCTGGAGTAGGAACATGTCAGGATGCTGTGGCCAGCCTAGTTCCGGGTGATTGCACATCATATAGCTACACCAACCTGAGTGGACAGGGGAACTCTGCACCCGGATTGGGAGGAGGGTACTGCAAAGCCACATAGCAAAAATGTGAATTTCTCCACCAAGAGGGATGGGAGGAGAATTGGGAATAAGGATGGAATCTACCAAGACCTATGGGAGAGAAACTGTAAAGAAAAACGCCCCTTTCAGGGAAGAATGTTGGGTAACAATGTTTCAAGCGCGCTCTACCTGAACACCTGTGCACTGCAATCACAAGGAGACCCTAAGCAAGCTCTTTCTTATAAAAGGGAGCAGAGGGGCCCTTGAGCAACAAGGTAGGGGAACTCATCTCAGAAAGGGAGGGAAACTGAAGATTTGTCTTATGAGCATAGCTCCTCCGAGAATTACTCAGGGGTGGGGACAAGCTGAGGGAAGCCAGTTTGGCATTTCCAAAGCTTTCAGGATGCAGAATGGATGGCAGATATATTGCTATTCCTTTGGGCTCCCTGGCAATGTGCAGCCAGCTTCTGGGTATGTGTGGTTAGCATCGGAGCCAGAGGGCTCTACCTCTCCCTTATTCCCGCCTGAGAAGCATTCCCTCCCTTCCTCTGCCCCACCTCCCTCCCTCCCTCCCTCCCTCCCTCCCTCCCTCCCTCCCTCCCTCCCTCCCTCTCTCCCTCCTTCCCTCCTTCCCTCCCTCTCCCAGCGCCTGCTCCCCTAGAGGGAATCAATTCCAAAGTGTAAAAACACACTGTCTGTCTGACTTGGAGCTGCTTTGGGTGTCAGATGAGAAAGTGCCTTGGACAAGGACCTGAGAGAAGAACACGCTCCAAGTACAGGGAGTGTCGCTTGACCCCAATTTTGCTCGTGGGGAGAGAAGGAAGCATCAGCTAGCTCCATGTGTTCTCAGAAGTTTGTCTGTTTTCTAATTTGCTTTTATTCTTTTCCAAAGCTCTGTTCATCCAAGAAAATAATGTAAACACTTACAGTGGCATTTTAAAGGCCCCGGGGGTATTGATCCTTATTGTGGATCCAAAAATAGCTAAGTTATTAATGTTCAATGGTGCAGCGTCAAGATATCTTTCATGGAGAATTTCCCTTGTGTTCTCTCTGGATTAGGAAGGTCCAAAGCCAGGGTCAGACACTGGCCCCTAGGGAACAAGGCCAGAGACAGTCTCCTCTTCTTCCTGCCAGGCTCCTCGTGTGGGAGATGCCCAGTGCTCCTCAGGCTCCTCTACCCTTCCCTACTTCATCCAGTCTGTGCCTCCTCCCCTACTCCATGACAGATGCATCTCAGCTCAGGGTGTCCCTAAAGTTCAGCCTGGGGCTCAGGTTTGGAAGATGAACACAAAGCTAAGTGTGCACGGGTGCTTGTATGTCCCCTCAAAGATCACCCCAAGTTCTGAACTCTAGGACCTGTCGGTGGGACCTGCCTTGGGAATGGGCTCTTTTCCAGTGGGATCCAGTTAGAGTGGGAGTCAAAATGCACCAAGCTGGTCTTCAATCTGTTGACTGGTACCCCCAAAAGAAAAGGAGAGTTTAGACACAGACACACTGAGGCAGAGAATGGAGTGGCAAATCTTCAAGCCGGGACTGGCTAAGCCCGGCAAGCGACCGCCAGACATAAGGAAAGCAGCATGGGACCAAGTCGTCCAAGAGCCAGTCCTGACAACAGACACCATGACCCTTGTCTCCATCAATGAGCGAAGCTCCATGGTCCCTAGAAAGAACCAAGGCAGGGCTGCTCACACTGAGTCCTTTAGAAGCATCGCTAAGGGAATACCTGTGACCAGCAGGGAGGCAGAACTTGGAGTCAAAGCCCTGTGCAGACCAGCTCAGAGTCTTTGGCTTGGGTAAGGGTGATTTCGACACCCACATCTTAGCATCAGTCATGGCGCTCAAGAGGGCACCAAGCTTTGGGTGGGCACTGTGTTATGCTACTGCTTCACCCTTCAGGGTGACTTTGGGTGTCTCAGATCAGGTGAGTACATTCTGAAAAGAAGATAAACCAACATACTCTTTCTCCTAGGGAATCTTTGGGAACCCAGATTCCCACAACTTGGAGTCTGTCCCCCCCCCCAATGGGCTGAGATGGAGGCATTGGCTCAATGGTACATCTTGCTGACATCAGGCAATCAGTTGGTAAGCACTGGAAAGGTTAACTTCACTAAGACACCAACGACTACAGGATGATACAGGGCACAAAAGTACCGTGAGTCTTTAAGACAAGCTTCGGGAGGTGGGGGGGGGGGTCTCCAACTCCAGTCCACTTCAACCTCACATGCCAGACCATTGGGATCTCACATTGATCCTTCCAGCTGTTAGAATCACCCAGCAATGTGGAGAACACCCTGGCCAGGACAGACACTTCCTGGGCCTCCCTCCAGACCTCAGCGTCTTCCTGGCTCAAAGCTGGTGAAAGGCACAGCTGACCAGAGCTTCCTGGGAGGCCGCTGAAGTCTTTCCTTGTGTATCAGTGGGACAACAGCCATTAATCATTCTTTTTCTGGCTGTCAACCCAGACAATCTCCCGTAGATACCACATAAACACACTTCACCATTAAAGGGCCCCAGGGTGCTACCCAGAGAGAGAGGAGGAGAGTAGAAAGGGAGGAAGGAAAAGGGAGGTAAAGGGAGGTAGAGAGAGAAGAAGCCGAGAGCCTTCCCTTACCCCCGCCCAAGACCTTCTACACCCCCCCCCATGGGACTTTATGGGACTCTCAGGTCATAGAGGGAAGAAAGTTGAAAACAAGCGGGGGTGGCTGTTGTGACCGACCCCTCCCTACTCTATCAATCACAATGACAGAGCCCTGGCCTCTGGAGTCCAGGCAGGACAAAGGCCAACAAAGAATTCAGCGTGCAGCACTGAGTCTGCCTGTCACTACTTCCCAGTGGCTACTGCTGCTGTGGTCTCTGACTTCTGGGCAGAAAAGCAGGCAAGGGATGGGGCACAGACGCCAGCACTCCCCGCCGTCCCCTTCACACATCTATACCACCAGGATGCTGAGCAACTGCCATGCTCCCAGCATGGCAAAAAAAAAACAGGGTAAAAGACAAAATAAAAGGTGTTGCCTGACCCCAGGGGAAGCCTATACGGGAGGGACCCTGAGAAATCATTCAGATGGGTTGACACAAACCACAAAATGGGAAAGAAGGGGGCGCTGTGGAGCCCTGAGGGTAGTGGGAGAGCTGTCTCCTAAGCTTTTAAGAGTCAAATCCCAACAATCAAAGTTTTGCTACCTGTCCCAGTGCCGATTAAAAAGACAAGTGTTAGAGAAAAGCAAAGAAAAAAATCTTTTTTTCAATGTGGCCATGTTGGGACAAATGGGTAAAGGTGTCTGCCATCGAGCTTGACAACCTAGGTTCGATCCCCAGGACCCAATGGTGAAGGACAGAACTGAATCCTACAAGCTGTCCTCTGACCTTACACACACACACACACACACACACACACACACACACACACACCTGTCCAAATAAATAAATAAATAAATAAATAGATGTAATCTAGAAATGGAATCATATAAAAAAGGACAGATGAGATCCCTCCCCAAGCCCACCTTTAAGGTATGACATGAAGTTGAGGTTTAAACAAAGGGCAAGAGGTCTGGAGAACTAAGAGGTCAAGGTAAGAGCGCCCTGCCCAGGACTGACCCAGCCCGATCTTGGCAACTGTTGCAGCGGATTCTGCAACTGTTACAAATTGTCAGAGGTTGTATGAAATCCCTTCCTGGGAAGCAAGTCCTTTCTCCGATCAGCACCAGGGCTTCTGTCTTTCCCGCCCCGCAGCATGAGATTTCTGCGGAAATGTTAACCCTTTGGGGTCCTTTGTTTCTGTAGTCAGGTAGCGGACGTGTGTCTCTTTAGAATATCCTCTCTCCTGCCGGGATGGTTACGGAGTCCAGGGGTTCTCCCCCTGAACAGCAACATTTGACCCTAGTTAGAGCAGGAACCATCCACACAAAGACAGGCAACCTAAACGGACTAGCTAGGAGATGGGGGCTGTGGCTGGAATCCTGGTCTCCCTGGAGGGGTCGGTGAAGCCAGCTCCAAGGAGCTGCGAAACTCTCTGAACATTAAGTTTCAGCAGTAGGTGCATCACTTCCTCCTGGCAGCAGGCACGGGGTGCTGAGAGGAGTACTGCTGCTCATGGCCTGACCCTCCCAAGTGGCCACAGCTAAGGGTTAGGTGGGAGGTGGGTCAGAGCTGGCCATGTGAGTCAGCTGAGTACCAGCCACTACCCGCCTCCCCCAGCTCACTTGCTCGCTTCCTTCCCTCCTCTGGTTCTTTGCTGTTCCTTCCCTCCGAAGGCTCTATCTACCCTCCAGAAACCAAATCTGCAACCCTCCCGAAAGGGTGAAGGGAAGACCCTAATTCAGAAATAACCAGTCAGTGCTCCAGATCAGAAACCAACTCTCCACTCACTAGAGACACAAAAAGATTCTAATTTCACTGTGAAGACATTGGGCTGCTCTGCTGCTGTGCCAGCAGGACCCCCACAGAGATCAGCAGGGATCTGAGACCTCCTGGGGAGCTGCTCTCCTACCGAGTTCCCCTTAGCTCACCGTTCCTAAACTGGGACACAGTACATTTAGGATGATGCCCCGGGGTTTACAGGGATTGTTCGACAGAAGGGCTGTGCATAAGGAGCGGAAATAGCACGGGGAGCTTTGGTAGCGCAGCTGTTATGGCCAGGGCGATACACAAGGCCCATGCTAGGACAGGATACGGAGTGGGGGCACGTAGTGGGACTCAGAACATCTCCACAGCTCCCCTGAGACAGCTACGGAGCTGCAGAGAACAAATGCCACAGGGTTGGGGAGACTGGGGAGATGACTGAGAGCTTGCGAAGGCCCAGAGTTTGGTTCCCTGTATGCCCTCGACCACCTGCCAGGATGCTCCAGGGGGATCCAATGCCTCTGTGGGCACTGCACTTACATTGTGCATGCCCACACAGAGACACACATTTTAAAAAGTGAAAATAAGTCACAGGGATCTGACTCCTTGCTACAGCTGGTTACCCACCTTGCTCTCTCTACCAGCTTGGTCATCTGCAGAGTGGGGCCCCTCCTCTCCTCCTAGGTCCCTATCTGAGAAGTTCTAGATCAAAGACAAATGCATCACTGTGCTCCTGGTGCTGCCAGTGTCTTAACCATGCTCACCCTCCTAAGCCCATTTGCAACCTACTTTCCTGAAGCAGCTGCTGTCCTGACGGAGCACTCACCTGATACCAGCTTGGAGCGGCTGGAGGATCCTGCCTGTCTGTTTATCTCCAGCAAGCTCAGTTGCTAGGGATTTGTTGAATAAAACACTGGTGTTTTGTTCACGAGTTCTGACCTGCTGGGCGTCTTCATTTGCCCCTTGGAGAGAGAGGCTTTCTGTCCTCTGACTATCTAATGTGCCTGGCTATATGACAATGGCTTACAGATTCTGGTCCCTGCAGGCTTAGCTAGTTCCTATGAGCATGCCTGTCCCCTCACCCTTCTCCTTATGGGACTTGTGGGCCCGGGCAGAGGGGGTGGGGCGCAGACTAGAGAAATCTCAGGATGAGGTATCCTCCTGGCTGGTTAGACAGGCAGGACTCTTAGGGGCAGGGGGAACCAGAGTTCTCTGGTCTAGAAGCATCTTATCTCACAGAGTCACGCTGACTCCTGAGAGAAAGGTCATGGAGAAACCTGAAAAATAACTGGGGACAGGCAGAAGGAGGGGTGCTGTACTAAGGAAAGCCTGGGGCTCCCTAGGAGAGGGAGAGTCTTCTCTCTCCTGTGGCAAGTATCGGAACCCCACCAGGGCCCTCACCACCACAGAACTTTACCCCTAAGCTTCAAGCCCCCTACCAAACCAGGTTTCCATCCCCAAGGGCCAGGCAGGAGAACCAGCAAAGGCCAAGGTAGGAAAGGCGAGAGCCAGGCAGATGTGTGTCCCATGGAACGTTCTGAAGTCGGCCAGGAGAGCAAGGAAGACACTATGCACATGGGCCACTCAGGGCTCAGCCATCTCCACTGCCGTATCATTTCCAGGCGGCTCAGGTGACATGGCATGTGAGATTGTTTATAAAGGTCGCTTCCTAGCTCCACCCACCGCAGCCCTCCCATTTCCCTGCTACCAGTTGGCTCCAGTAGCACCTTGGCTCGCTGACCTTTAACTTGACACCACAGCCGGGGTCAAGTTCTCCATCAGGCACTGGACACCTGCCTGCCTTCTCTGACTCACCTAATCTGAGCCCCAGTTTCCTTATTTGTAAATGAGGAAAAGGAACGATTCATGTTAGTTGTTTAAAGAAGATGGGAAGGTAACTCAGAGGTGAGAGCCCCAGCTGGGCAAGCCTAAGAACCCAAGTTCAAATCCCTAGGACCTACGTGACCTACGTGAAAAGTCAGACATGTGTGTTCCAAACCCCAGTATTGTGGGGAGCAGTGGCAGGAGGATCGCCAGGGCTTGTTGGCGGTCAGCCAAGCTCTAGGTTCAGTGAGAGACCCTGTCTCAAGAGAATAAGGTGGAGAGAGACAGAACCAGACACCCAACATCCTCCTCTCTGGCTTCTGCATGCACCCATGCGCCATGCACAACCACAGGCACACGTGCATGAATATGCCAACACATACATCAGAGAGAGAGAGAGAGAGAGAGAGAGGGAGGGAGAGAAAGAGAGAGAGAGAGAATCCCTGCCCCAACAACTATTAACTGTGTATAAACTGGTGGTGGGAATACCTCAGGAGCACCTGCCCTTTCCACAACGGGGTCACTGTCCAGTCTTCTGTAGATGCCGTGCAGGTAAACGCCGCTGCTGTGCCACAGCCATGTCACACCCAGAAGTTAGCGTTCCATACCACCTATTCTTCCTGTTACCGGGGACAGCTTTGGACCCGGCCACACACTGGTGTGGGAAAACCACAAGTACTTTTTCTCTTTAATACTTGAGCAAAGCTAGATTTGAGGTTCAGGGTGGCTAGTGACTCCAGCTCGAAGAAGCAAGGGAGGAGAATGTGGGGGTGCTAGGAGGAGTCCCCCAAACCTGACAGCTCCAGACTTCCTTCCGCTGGGTGTGACAGTACTGCCGGCATCCTCCTGCTACCCGGAGCATGACAGGCCTGACCCTGGAGTTGGTGACGTGGGACCAGCAACATTCAGTATCACTGGTGATGATCCTTCCCACCTGTGGCCATCCTTAGGCGCCTTCCTTGGGCCTTTGTCTCATCTGGAAGGGTGGCCAGCCATGAGTAAAGAACTGCCCTCTGTGCCTGCACAAACTCTAGGGAAAACCGTGGCCTGATTGGTTCATCCTGCCCATTTGTGACTCACTACCCCAGAAGTTACATGTCCACTTCCAGAACTCTGCCCCCAGCCTCCCTCTCTTGCCACCATGCCTGTTCCTTCCAGAACCTCAGCTTCAAGTGACCAAGGGACATTAGTAGCATTTGCATCTACAATGCTCCTCAGTCACTGTCCACATATCCACATATCTAGCTTGTTCAAGGTACAAGGGCAGACTGGCTTGCCGTTATTATAGACTATAGCACAAAAACACAATAAAATACAATGAATGTTTTCTCAGGAAAAAAAAGCTCCATTAGGATGAGTTACTGTTGTAATTTAATAATGGGTGGGAAACTACAGCAAATTACCGAAGTATATAATTAAAGTAAATCTATTTTAAAGTCCTTTATTGTTTGATATTTCTCAGCTCGATCCCTCTTTCATCTCCGCTCCCCACTGTAACCCCCCTTCCCTTTTCTGCTCCGGAGGGGGATGGGAGTGATGGGCGCCTATGAAGCCTCACGCCTCCGCAGCAAATGCTGCTCTCAACTTGCTTCTCTCCGATGGACAGGATGTATCTGGTACCCTGGTACCCCTCAGGTCAGAGCGCTCCCTTCCAGGATGAGGCGGGATCTGCCACCCACAGGTGCCCGGGACCACCATTCCTGGAACCTCGGGAGTTAGGGGCTGATTTCAGAACAGGAACCTGGGCTGGGGAGATGGCTTAGTACTCCCCACACAAGCATGAAGCCCTGAGCTGGGATCCTCCACATTCACGGAAAAGCTGGGCATGGCAGCACATGCCTGGCATCCCAGGGCTGGGATGGATTCCCGGAGCTGCCTAGCCAGGCAATGTAGCCAAATTAGTGAGCTCCAGCTTCTGCGAGAGTCCCCGTCTCAACAAAAACTGTGAAGCTCAACTGAGGAAAATACCTCTGTCTCCATGGGTGGTCACACATGTGCACACCCACACAAACACGTACATACAACACACACATGGAAACAAACACGAGAAAAGAATGTCCTTCACACGGCATGGCCATTGGCCTGCGGGCCTTCCGTTTCTAAATGTTTGGTCCAGGAAGGTAAGATGCAGAAAGGCTTAGAACTACCCAGGATCACTCAGCAATAAGTGACATAGCTGGGGTTTGCTCTTAAGCCCTCGACATCTGGCCAGCTGAGTACAGGAAGGGTCCATCTGGGTGCTTCTCTGCTGAAGGCCGGAACCCTGGATGCAAGGAGCCAGGTCAGCTGCCATCAGGAGGTGAGAAGAGCAGAGAGAAGGGCAGCAGGTGCTCCAGGGGCGTTTCTACTTCCTAGAATTCAGAGCAAGTAGGAGGGGAGCCCAATTGCCCAGTGCATGCAAAATTAAACCAATGAGCTGGATATGGTAGCTCGTGACTGTAATTCCAGCACTTGGGAGGTTGAGGCTGGGGGTCACTCTGAGTATGAGGCAATTCTGAATTACAGGATAAGATCAAGGAGGGGGTGAATTACATTCACTAGAAAGCCTAGGATATGTCACCAAAGGTCTCAGACCTTAAACCTGGAAAGGGAGACTTCACAGCCCAGACTTCTGGGGACAGGAGGGACAGGAAGGGGCCAGCTGAGACTATACCCACCTCAAGTAATATCAGTGAATACAAAAAAAAATTTTTTTAGACATCATTTCCTATAGTCCAGATGGGCCTCAAACTCACAGAAGCTAAAGATAACTTTGTGCTTCTGTTCCTCCCGCCTCTACCTCCCCAGTGCTAGGATTATGGGGTGCGTCACCCCAGTCAGTTTTATGTGGATCTGGGAATGGAGCCTTGGGCTTTTTGCATGCTAGGCAAGCACCCTACCAACTGAGTTACATTCCCAACCCAAACGAAGAACATTTACGGACCCTTCAAACTCAGGAAGATGGATTTTTCCCTTTCCACAGCCACTAGAACGCACACAAGGACCAAGGGACCAGAACAGAGACAAAGTCACATGCTACTTTGTAAGTATAGTGAGCTCTTGGCTTTAGAGAAAAAACGCCCCCCCCCCCCCCCCCGCCAAGAGAATCTATAAAAACTTCCCTGACTGCCAGCAAGTTTTGAGGGAGACCAGAAGCTGTACAGAGCCATCACCTCAGGACAGCCGGCAGAGGTTCTGCCCTCCTGACTGAGCACAGTGATGGGCTTCTTCTATAGAGCAGACCCAAGGAGCCCCAGCCACTGGAAGAGGAGGGAGGAGGGAGGAGGGAGGTTGCTTTAATAGACTGGACGTCCATGCAAATGACATGCAAAGCAATATACAAATTGCACCTTACGGTTCTGAATCTCTAGTGATCCTGGAACATGCCTCTGCAGCCCTCTCTAAATTCTAAAGACCACCTCTCCTCTCCTCTCCTCCCAGTCCCGTGTACATCAAGCTCCATCAAGCAGGTGAGTGGGACTTCACAGAGGGCAGGGGTGGGGGCAGACCAGCCGCAAACCTACCACAGGCTGACAAGTACTAGGGCCCGCAGCTATGGTTCCCGGAAGAACACTGCTGCAGCCTCTGGGGGCCACAACCCCACTGCCTTCACCATCACACTTTACAGTCCCAGACAGAGTGCGGAGAGGTTGGCACAGAAAGCCTCAGGGATGCCCGAGAACACTGAGGGCAGGCACTCAGTGAGGCCGCATGTCCCTGAGCCTCGTTACCGTGGGGTGGGAGGGTGGTGTGCTGAACCTAGATACTGTAATATACGTGACCTTCTCCACTAAGACACCCAAAGACAGAGTAGGGTGGTTTCCCATGTGAAGCAAGAGAGCCAGGTGGGAAACCACAGGAAAGCAAGGAGCAAGACTCATGGCCATTATCAGGGGCAGGGAAGAGACAAAAATCAGGATAGGAGGGGCCTCCCCCTGCATCCCATTCCCAGGCATAGAAGGTGTGGCTCCTATAGGAAGGGATATGGAAGGTGAGATAAAACAGAGAAGTGAGAAAACTTCAGAAAGGGCCATGGGAGAACATTCCCCTGCCCCACCCCGGCAGCGTGGCTGAGTCCCGCTGTCCTGGCCACTGGCCTGATGAGGGCCTAGACTTCTCAGAAAGGCCTTGGCTTTAGGTGGCTCCAGTTCTTTTCGGGGGTCCTCAGGGTTGGTCAAGGGTTCTACGAGGTTGTTCCACACCCTTTGCCCCTCCCCAGGTTCCTTCTCTAGGTCCCTCTGACACCTCTTTGTCTAAGAACAATGGCGGTGGAGGGAAGAGAATAAAACAACCAGATCAGATGGTCCCCTCCTGTACCTGCTGCCTTCTGGCAACCTCTTTGGATGTTGCTTTCAGGCTGAGGCCCAGAGTGACATCAGAGACCTGGGGGCGGGTGACGCTGCCACAGATGTCACTCTGCTTCTTACGCCCTCTCTGAAACACTCCAGCAGCAGAAGGAGCCGTCTCAGAAACAAGCTCCACTCTGCAGCTACAGACCCACCAAGCTAAGAACAAGGACAGACATGCTCACCCGAACCACACAGACTTCCCTAACACGGCAACCAGGGCCAGGGCCAACCTGTGGTAGGAACTCTATGATATACCCCCTCTCCCCTCTCCTAATGCCTACACCAGATCAGAGTTTGCTGCCTTTAACTTCTAAAGTGCCCCTCCATCTTGCCGTCATGGGGATCACCCTCCAAAGTAGGTGTGACCTTTGGCAGAAGCAATGCCCTGGGTTACAAGGGAGGCTGGCATCCTGCAGCTGAAAACTCCACAGCAGTGACAACCCCGTCAGCACTGACCACCGACCAGACCCTCTGAACAAAGCAGGAACTAGCAAAATGTTTTGGACTGAACTGTCTTCCCCAAATCCATGTCAGAGCCTTAGGCCATGGCGAGGCTGTGTGTAGAGGCAAACCTTTTGGAGATAATTCAAACCGCTGCAGGAAGTCTACAGAGGGTGAAACTGTCTGGGTTAACACTCGTGGTCAACTTGACAGCATCTAGAATCACCTAGGATACCAACCTCCAGGTGTGTCCGTGAAGGAGGTTCTAGACTGGGTTAAGTGAGGTAGGAAAACCCACCCTGAATGTGAGTGGCGCTGTTCCATGGGCTGGGTGCCTGTACTGAAAAAGGAGGTGAGCGGCCAAGCACCCAGACTCCTCTCTGCTTGAGTCCTACCTGCAGGTGCCATGGAACCAGTTGCCGCAGCCTCTTGCCGTCACACCTGGACTGCGCGCTCAAACTATGCACCAGAATAAAGCTTTGCTCCCTAAGTTGCTTCTCCCCTCCACAGGAAATGTAACTAATACTGGCCCTCATAACGGAGCTGGTGGCCTTAGGAGAGGAGACAGCAGCTCCCTCCTCTCTCCACACTATGAGATCTCAGCATCTGTGGTTTCAGCCTTGAGCCTGTGGCACGTGATTATGCCTATCAAACAGATCAAGACCTGCACCTTATGTGCCTTTAGAACTAATTAGCACAGACATGGAAATGAGCCACAAATAAAGACTCCAGAAAAGATTGTGTAAGCTAGAATTTGTTCCGCGCAAGACCGCAGGACAAGTGAGGTCCCGAAGGTCAACTCAAGGACACATTTCCTGCCACCCTTCTGCCCACGGCTTGCTTCTGGCTTCACTGTGGGTTCACCTGGGTCAGAAGCTGCCAGATCCGCCCTCTGGGGGCAAGATGTGTGCCTTTGGCCTAGGAGGGAAGAGGAAAGGAGACTGTGATGGTTAACTTCAGTTTGACAGCATCACGAATAAGGAGACTGTGATGGTTAACTTCAGTTTGACAGCATCGCAAATCAGCTGCCTGACAGTCCCTGGGGCGGCGGTCCTGGACTGAATAAAAAGGAGGAACAGAGCCGAGTACCAGCATTCATCTCTCTCTGCTTCCTGCCTGAGCATGCAATGTAAGCAGCCTCTCACACTCCCCCATGCCTTCCCCGCCGTGGACTGTATCCTTCAACTGTGAGCCAAGCAAACCTGTCTTACTTGGGTTGCTTTGGTTGGGGTATTTTATCAGCAACAGAAAAATTACTTAATAGAGAAAAAAATGCACTTCCCAGCCCAGGCCAATTTTGAGCTGCACAGTCAAATAAAGAAGCAGCGAAGGAGATGAGAGCCACACTTCCTCCCCAGTCTCCAGGAGGGCCCACCGCCAGGGCATTCCTGAAACCCTGCCCACTCAACAGGGTGCAGAAACACCGCGATTGCAAGAATCTGCCCCAAGACCATGTACCCATCAGAGGTGGGGGCTCTGTGGCTGCTGGACCTGTTTCTTTGCTGGCTACCAGCAGGAGGCCACCCTCTACCTCTAGCTAAGTAGCCCTCTCCATCAGCAGCTCAGTAATCATGCCCATTTGATCAGGCACAGTCCCACCCTGAGTCCTGGGAGAGGACCGCACCGAGACACAAAGATGGTAGTCATGGAGAGCATGAGGCCGCTGTGTGACATGGTAGTCACACAGCCACATCCCCAATTTCCAGATGCTGGAAGAATGTGAAGAATAGGCGAAGGACACATACAGGCTCGGTTCCGCATGACAATGTTCTCGACACCTTTGATGTCAATGAGCTGTATGGAGGTGGACTGGTACCCTGACTGCCCCAGATCCTGAGCAGATCCACATGGTAATCTGTAACTATCCAGGGAGTCAACCCTAGGCTGTAGGCTGTGGAGCCGGAAGACTGAAGCTTCCCTTACTGCTATGGTCCTGTCACCTAGGAGGTGTGCCGGTGTGGTGTGCCGTTAGCACCGCCTAGTGAAGTGCAAATGGTTGAGAGTGCCTGGGCTGCCGGTCTTTCCTGCCCCACACTGTGGAAAGGGAGCTCGTCAGGCCTCAGCTACACGCTGCTGCCTTTCCTGTACCTGTCTTCCTTTTTAAAAGTCTTTTGTTGTTTCCCATTTGTTTTTAATTAAGTGTATGTGTGATTGTGTACAGGTTGGTACACCTGAGTACCGTGCCTATGGAGTCCAAAGGAAGGTATTGCTTCCCCACCAAGCTAGAGTTATGGGTGGTTGTAGGCCTCTTGACATGGGTGCTGGGAACTCAAGCCCTCTGTGGGAACAGTAAGTATTCTTAACCACTGAGCCACCTCTCCAGCCATCTACCATCTACCTCCTGTGTGTGTGTGTGTGTGTGTGCGCGCGTGTGTGCTTCCTTGGGTCTAAATCATGTACTGTCACACCTGACTTCTTCTTGTGCTGTTGTTGTTGCTGTTGCTGTTTTAACATGGATTCTGAGTCTCCAACTCAGGTCCCAGTGCTTGCAAGCACTTTACCAACTGATTCATGTCCCCAGCCCCCCACTTGTCTCGTGTCCCCAGCCCCCCACTTGTTTCTTCAGCACAAATGACTGAGAAGAGAATAAGGCCTCCAAGGAGATAGATACACCCTTCCTCCCACCTCACCTGCTTGGCCTCTCTGTCCTAGGTTCAAGTGCTAGAGGGCAGGTAGAGCCTCCAAACTGCCTGGAGCCTCAACCAGCTCCCAAGCTGAGCCTTGGGAAGAAAGGCCTTTTGTTAGGCAGTAGTGAGAGGGGAGGGCAGTCTCCCTCCCCATATACAAAGCCTGCTGGTGGTGATACCATGAAGATTTTCATGATTGTAAAAAGGAAATTTTAAATCGGTCTCAGCGCTTTCAATCCGAGAGTTCATTTGTTCCCTCATTCACACACTAAATAAGCCCTAATTAATCTCGAAGCTTGAAGAAAGGAGGCTGGATTGCCGCTTGCTCTGTAAGGACACACTTCATATTTTGGGGAGTTTGAAGAGGCTCTTGAGCATTTCCTTGGGTGGTATCTGATCAGTCTCTCAGAGCAGCTTCATTAGGCTGTCGAGGTTGCTAATTGCATTACCATATTTTTAAGCCTCATAGGTGCAGGTCAGGTTTGGCATCTTCCAAATGCTCTCATCTGTTTGCCAGTCTGGCATGTCAGAGACTTCCTGCACAGTCGGCTTCAGGAGCAAGGGAAGGCTAGATGCAATGACGCCCCCTTTTAGGTGCCTGCTTGCCACCACTGCAAGGGCAGCCAGGACCAGTCACTCTCACTTTTCAAACAGTATGTGCCTACAGAATCAGCCTCATGGTGAGTGACTGGAACTTCAGCACTTAAGGAACTAAAGCAGGGGCTGGAAGAGGGCTCCGTGGTAAAGGTACCTACCTGCCTCCAAGCCTGAGGACTTGAGTTTGATCCCCAAGGCCCCCATGGTAGAAGGAAAGAATTTAGAGAGGAAAAAAGCATAGCTTTGAAAGTTACTGTGATGTCATCCTGTGGAGAAAAAAAAAAACCCTCCAATACCCTAGCCAGGGAGAGAGAAACAAAATAAACCCATGTGTATATGCATGCAAGACTGTGTATAGATATAAACATATGTGCACATGTGTGTTTACTTAGACATGAATATCTGTATATGAATGTTTAGACAGATATAAAAATGTAGGCATATATGATAACTGTACATATGTGTGTAGGTAGATAAAAATACATACGCATATATATGATTATGTATTTAGGTAGATGTAAATATATGTGCATATATATGAATAATATATGTTCATATAGATATAAATTTACACACATACATGAATATATATTGCATATCTATGAATATAGATATGTGTGTAATTGAGTATAAATACATGCAAATATGTATATAGATATGAATATACATACATATGCTGTATTAGTTATTTTTCTCATTGTTGTGACCAAACAGTTGACAAGCATTGAATTAAGGAGCTACAGAGATGGCTCAGCAGTTAAGAGTATTTGCTGCCTTTGTAGAGGACCCAAGTTGCATTCCAGATACTCAGGTCAGACTGCACACAAGGTCTTGTTACTCTAGCTCTAAGGGATCTAGTACCCTCTCGTGCCTTCCATCCCTTCCACGGCATCTATACACGTGTACCATACACTCACATTACATATAAACAAAAACAGCTGTCCATGTATTTATTTGGGAGCTGAGTGGCAGCCCCCAGAAAAATGTAAAGAGTAAAAAAAACAACCAACAACATTTTGTCATTCCAATGTAGGGCTCAAGTAAAAGAAAATACAACTACATTTTGACAACAATATGGTGCCCAATGTGGGGATGTATTTTCATGTAGGGCCTGAGAAAGCTGGGGGGGAAAGTACACAGCTCCTTTAAGAGTTTCTGCCTGCTGGGGAGCCCTTGAGGAACTAGTTCTTTAAGTAGGAACAAAGACAAAGTAGGCAGTGCAAGACTCTAGCAAGGGTGAATTCGGTTCTTGATCATCTACGTCTGACCAGGCCACAAGCTTTAGGCTTTGCTCTCACAAGCTGAGAAAGTGGGCAACTCGAGCTACCAGAGCACACAGAAGATCCAGGTGTAGCTTAAAAGTCTAAATTTTGCTCATGCGGTCAAAAAAGGCTAAAAGATACACAGTAAAAGAGGTCCAGATGAAAAAAAAAAAAAAACACCTCTAAATAGGTTCCAGTGTATTTTACAATGTTGTAGGCTTAAGAAAAAAAGAAAACGGGTATCGACAGTTATAAAAGAATTAAATAGCTTTAGAAAATAAAATAAAGTCTTTAAAGAGACAGTAAAAGTAATATAAAAGAAAAAAGCCAGGTAAAGATGGGAAGTACACAGGGAGTCTGGATCCTGTGTGCTATTGTGTTGATTTTGAATTTTTTGATTGCTGAAAAGCAAAGGACAGCTATTAAGAGATAAGGAGTTGAAAGAGGAACAGTTGAAATAAACCAGTCTAGATACTTTAGGAACTTTAAAAACGTCGAAAAATATATTTGTCAAAGGGGAATCAAAAAAATGCTTTTGAGAAGCACTTTTGCTTTTGCTTCCACAGGAAACAAGAGACTGTGAATTCCCTCCAGGTTAATATGGTTTGATTAGGAAAGAGCTCCTGAATCTTGACAGGTGATATATATCAATAAAAGTTACTGCTGGTCTTCCTAGGGCTTGACTATTTTCTCAGTTTTCTCTTTGGGACCTTAAAGATGCTTTGCCTACAGACAGCAGGAAGCATTTTGGAGAAAACAATGTTTACATTCCCAGGACTTGGGGGTGTGGGTAGTCATTGGTTCTTTGGTGGGTCATGGATGTTTGTCATATTTAGGGAAATATAGGAATATGGGATAAAAAGACAACTATTAATTTCAGATATTTTGTATTGGTATGGACTTTTATATATTGATACAAAATTCAGGTCATTTTGTTACAACACAATATTGATACAAATTTAAGGTTATTTTTGTTACAGCATATCGTATATATGTTTCTACTCTTGTTTAAGGTATTATACCTATTCAGTTCATTTAAAAATGTAAGGTATAATAATAGTTTTTGAAAGCTATTATTATAAAGCATTTAGGATAATCAAAAATATGTTAGTAGTTATTCATTTATAATAATCAAATTTGTAGCTATGTTAGGCATGTTTTCTAGATCATACAGGATATATTTTAGATAGATAAATGGTTTTCAAATACTTCAAAGATCTACGGAATTTGGCATTTAAAATGTTTTGTTAACTTAGGGCTTTTCATGGCAATGAGACACATCTGCTTCTGGCAGCACCAATTTACTTCATAAAAGGATGATGGGCATTAAAGAAACTCCATAGAAATTTGCTTTCATTGTTGCAAAATTAGCCACTGGGAAAATAAATTGCTCTTGCCTTTGCTGACAATATCGTGTGCAGACTGGACAAGCAAGTCACACAGGAAAAGGTTGTTAAACTTTGCCAAAACAAGGTAGAACAATCCTTCAAAATTCCTGCTTTACAGAAGAGTCTGCCAGATACTCTAGGTCTGTAGGCTGAAGATGGATGCTCCAACATTGCAGAGAAACTTTGGGTGACTGTCCAGGCAGCCAGATGTCTCTGTCATTTCTAGAGTCTTGGAAGTTGCTTGCAATGCACTTCCTGTTTACTTAGGTAATATTAATTCCTTCTGGTGTCTTAGATGGAGTTGAAGAATAGATAGTTATAGTTGCCATTTTCTTTAATTATGAAAGAAAGTAAGTTAGGTGTGAAACTTTGGACTCACTAAGATAGAATAGATAATACATTATTTTCTCTGAATACACTAACTACAAACAGACAGAACATTGTAAATGTAATTCTTACTGATAACTGGTTTTTTTGGTTTTTTTTTTTTTGGTTTTTCGAGACAGGGTTTCTCTGTGGTTAAGAGCACTGCCTGCTCTTCCAAAGGTCCTGAGTTCAATTCCCGGCAACCACATGGTGGCTCACAACCATCTGTAATGAGGTCTGGTGCCCTCTTCTGGCCTGTAGACATACACACAGACAGAATATTGTATACATAACAAATAAATATTAAAAAAAAAAAAAAAAACCAAATCTCTAGTGTACCCAAGCTAAGAACCTGGGGACAAACTGTAATAGTCGGCTTTGATAGTCGACTTGACACCACTTCAAAACTTAGAGTTGTCTGTGAGCATGTCTATCTGGGTAGAATTGATGTTAAAAAAGGGAATGTAGGTTTAAAAAATACAGTTCTTTTTTATCTTTTTTAAAAAAATATTTATTTATTATGTATACAATATTCTGTCTGTGTGTATGCCATTACAGATGGTTGTGAGCCACCATGTGGTTGCTGGGAATTGAACTCAGGACCTTTGGAAGAGCAGGCAATGCTCTTAACCTCTGAGCCATATCTCCAGTCCCTATTTTTTTTTTAATTTTTATTGAGCTCTACATTTTTCTCTGCTCCTCTCCCTGCTTCTCCCCTCCCCTTCAATCCTCTCCCAAGGTCCCCATGCTCCCAATTTACTCAGGAGATCTTGTCTTTTTCTACTACCCATGTAGATTAGATCTATATATGTCTCCCTTAGGGTCCTCATTGTTGTCTAGGGTCTCTGGGATTATGATTTGTGGGCTGGCTTTCTTTGCTTTATGTTTAAAAACCACTTATGAGTGAGTGCATGTGATAATTGTCTTTCTTGGTCTGGGTTACCTCACTCAGAATGATGTTTTCTAGCTCCATCCATTTTCCTGCAAAGTTCAAGCTGTCATTTTTTTCTGCTGTGTAGTACTCCATTGTGTAAATGTACCACATTTTCTTTATTCATTCTTTGGTCGAAGGGCATTTAGGTTATTTCCAGGTTCTGGCTATGACAAACAATGCCGCTATGAACATAGTTGAGCACATGTCCTTGTGGAATAATTGAGCATCCTTTGGATATATACCCAAAAGGGGTATTACTGGGTCTTGAGGAAGATTGTTTCCTAATTTTCTGAGAAATCACCACACTGACATCCAAAGGGGCTGTACCAGCTTGCACTCCCACCAGCAATGCAGGAGTGTTCCCTTTACCCCACAACCTCTCCAGCATAAGTTGTCATCAGTGTGTTTGATCTTGGCAATTCTTACAGGTGTAAGATGGAAATCTCAAAATTGTTTTGATTTGATTTCTCTGATGACTAAGGATGTTGAACATTCCCTTAAGTGTCTTTCAGCCATTTTAGATTCCTCTGTTGTGAGTTCTCTGTTTAGGTCTGTACTCCATTTTTTTTATTGGATTATTTGTTCCTTTGATGACCAAAAGAAATATAGTTCTGCACTATAGCCGATGATAGTTGCTCAGCTGATCACCTCCCTCCTTCCTGAAAACCCTTCCAGGGCTCCCAGCGCCCTCCTCTCAAGCTACTGCTGGCTGGCAGTTGACACCTCCACCCCCAGTCATTCATCCTTCCTCAGAGGGGAAAGGGCCAGCAACACAGCTACTCTCCTGGAGGGGTGCGCGGGGTGGGGGGAACAAAACAAAATAAAACATGTGGCCCCAAATCAATGCAGTTTGGCAGAACCAGTTGGCATCTGCGTCCAGCAGTAGCCTGTGTTTTCAGGGCAAAATGCAAATGATAAATTCTGGAATTAATAGCACCTGAAATCATTTTCCAAGTGCAGGGAGCTTTCTCTCTGCAGGAACAGCCGCGACTGTGTGCGTGCCTACCCTTGACTGTGCAGAGAGTGTTATTGCAGGTGTCTTATCTCATTCAGCCTTATTATTTCTCAGGGATAAGACAGCGACATGAGCCTATCGGAGCTATCAGCCCCTGCTGCAGCTACCTATACTTTGTATTCACGGCCGAGACAGCAAAAACCTTCCAGGGCTTATGAAAGTGACCAGAATTGCCGGACGGGGGACAGGTATAGAAAAGGGGGGGAACCAGCATCGGAGCCAAGTAACAAAATATTACCTGGATTATGGCTAAAGGGGGAGCCAAGCATTAGGATTCAAAAAGCCTTCCCCCCAAAAAACAGATGAGTAAACTGGGCGGTGGTGGCACAGGCCTTTAATCCCAGCACTTGGAAGGCAGAGGCAGGCGAATCTCAGTAAGTTCAAGGCCAGCCTGATCTACAAGGTGAGTTCCAGGACAGCCAGGACTGTTACACAGAGAAACTCTGTCTAGAAAAATCAAAAACCAAAAACCAAAACACAAACAAACAAACAAACAAAAAAACCCCCAAACCCTTCTCCTTCTGATCCCTGCAAATCATGACTGATGCAATTGATTCCTTGTGGTTTTCAGAGCAAGAAAAGTCACCAGGCTCCATCTGTTATGTTTGTACTGACAGAAATAAATCTCTGGGGGGCTGGAGAGATGGCTCAGTGGTTAAGAGCATTGCTTGCTCTTCCAAAGGTCCTGAGTTCAATTCCCAGCAACCACATGGTGGCTTATAACCATCTGTAATGAGGTCTGGCGCCCTCTTCTGGCCTTCAGACATACACACAGACAGAATATTGTATACATAATAAATAAATAAATGTTTTTTAAAAAAAAAGAAAGAAAGAAAGAAATCTCTGCTTCGGAGGAAGGCTCCTGCTCGGCCCATACTGTCTGGGGAATTGGGCTGACCACACCCCAACTCCCCTATCCCCCATCAGCGCCCCACCACCCCCCTATGGATGAGCCCAGAAGACATAAACCAAGACACACTTCGGCCTTATTGATCACCAGGCTGCTTCGTTACCTCTGTGGGCCCGTAGATCAATAGACTCGCGGCAACATAATAGACATTTTAAGAAAATCAATTAAGCAGAATATTCTTTTTTTTTTTTAACAGAACTGAGTTTGCACGGTCCTTGCATAGGTGTGTGCTTTAAGGAGAACAGCAGAGCAGAGCTCCCTCCGAGAGCCCTCTCAACGTGAGTGGGGCCAAGGCCAAGCTGAAAAGTACACAGACAGCAATAGAAGCCGGCTGAACTTGAAACTGAAGAGGAGTTTCGGGGAAAGCGGGAACCAGCCCATGGTAGGGGCCTTGCTAGAGAGCTGCAAGTAACCCCACCCATTTCCCGCCTGATCCCTGCACAGCCTTCTGTGGGCAACAATCTGTCAGCGTGCCTCGTTCATCTTGATTTAAACAACATGGAACTGAAGCTTCTTCGAGAGCTCAGACCACTCTCTGAATTTCCCATTCAGAAAGCAAGAGGAAGCTGGGTGGGCATAAACACAAAATACAGCCAGGCTACAGCTATACAGGTTTGCCACCCTGCCCCCACATGCCTCTTCCCCAACCTGTAGAGGAGGAGCTGGGGCTCTGGGAAGCCGGCCCAGGCTTTACAAGAGATTTCTGACACCAGCAGCCCTCAACTACCCATGAACATTTGGGGAGAGAGGCATATAAATGTGTGTGGGAGGGGTGCATGTGTGTTCACGTCTGTGCAGGTACATCCAAACACGTAGGGAGACCTGAGGACTAGCTCCTGTGTTGCTCTTCTGGTACCTTCCACCTTTTGCTGGAGACAAGGTCTCCCACCAGCCTGGAAATTTGCCGAGTAGATTGTGCTCCTCCTAGTCAGCAAGCTCCAGGAATCCTCTTGGCTCCACCTCCCTGTAGTGGCGTTTCTTTTATATCTTGATAAATAAATCTTGCCTGAAGATCAGAGGGTAAAACAGCCCCACCAGTCAGCCTTACAGACCAGGCAGTGGTGACACACACCTTTAATCCCAGTAGGCCCACTAGCTGCCATAGAAACTGGGCGGTGCATGCCTTTAATCCCAGCCCTAGAGAAGATTATAAAACAGGAGGAAGCCGCTCCCAGGCTCAGTCTCATTCTGAGACTCCTGGAGGCAAGATCGCCATTTCAGACTGAGGTAGAAGAACCAGTGGTTGAATGTTTTGCTTTTCTGACCTTCCGGTTGAAACCCAATTTCTCTCTCTGAGTTTTTATTATGGTGTTTCACCTCCCTAGGACCGGGATTGCAGGTGTGGGGCACCACACCTGGCTCTTTTACCGGGGATCTGAGGAATCCTCACTCGGTCCTCGTTCAAACACTGAGCTGACAGCGCTATCTCCCCAGAGCAGCTCACAGACAGACACAAAAGCAAATCCAAGGGGTGACTCAGAGAGCGGAGGTACACAGAACGCCACATGGGGGTGCACAGAGGTCCTCAGCTGGTGGGGCCAACCCACTCATGATTCTCCCGGCTTCAGCCTTCCTGGTCTGCCACGATTGGGTGGATGCACATTTTAAAGGAAGAGGAGGAACAGATTCTCTCCCCATTTCTGGCAACTCTGAGATAAACCACTCAAATGGCCATGGTGACAGCGACGTGGTGTGAAGCCCAGCAGGAGAGTGGTCAGAAGTCCACAGCGCTGCCAAATACACAGAAACCACGTGTCCCAGCCTGTGTAGCATAAATAACAATGTCATAAACTCCACAGAGAAGCTGAGTGCTGACATTTAAAATTCTCTCTCTTCTTTGTTCTCCTAGTTCATGTCATCAAAATACTGGGATGGAATCTCGGCTGTAATTTATGTCCATATTGGGGTGGATCTCATTCACCGGCATTTCCTCCTGTCTGTGTCTGGCTGTCTTGAGCCTGTCCTTAGGTAATTCGGTGCTCTTTCTGGGCCTCCCTTCCTGCCTCGGCCCTGGATAGATACTGAAAGTTAGTTCACTTATTCATTCCTTTATTTGTTTGCTCACGGTGTGTGTGTGTGTGTGTGTGTGTGTGTGTGTGTGTGCAGGCCAGAGGACAACCTTGGGTGTCATTCTTCAAGCACTGTTCATCTTGTGTTTTAAAAAAGGGTCTCTCGCCGGTCGGTGGTGGCACACGCCTTTAATCCCAGCACTTGGGAGGCAGAGGCAGGCGGATCTCTGTGAGTTCGAGACCAGCCTGGCCTACAAGAGCTAGTTCCAGGACTGGCTCCAAAACCACAGAGAAACCCTGTCTTGAAAAAGCAAAAAATAAAATAAATAAATAAATAAATAAATAAATAAATAAATAAATAAATAAATAGAAAGAAAAGGGTCTCTCACTAGACTGGAGCTCATCAGATGGGCTAGGCTGGCTGGTCAGTAAGACCCAAGGATCTTGTCTGCCTATGTCAACCCTCCCAGTCCTGGGATTACAAGCACCTGCCACCACACCTGGGATTACAAGCACCTGCCACCACACCTGGCACAGGTGTTAGGGATCCAACTTGAGCTTTACCAAGGGCAGACCTCCGCTGTGGATGTCAGCTGCAGACATCAAGCCTACGCTTTCTGTCTCCTCTCGCAAGTTCCCCACTCCTCTTCCCACCACACCTGTCTTGTTTCCTTTGGCGTTTGGAAGATTGTAACACAAAACCTGGACTATGCAGGGCTAAGGAAATAATCTGAAAGACTCAGGCCCAGGTGGAGCTGCCTGGAGGCCAGGGTTTGCCTGAGCATGGAGGTAACACCCCATCACTCCCCGCTGGTGTGAGAGATGAACAGCTGGCTGCCCTGATCCTCAGCCTCCCTCCAGAGGGCAGTGCTGGGGGGAATCCTGGGATGCTGGAATACATGTCCTGGGGAAAGGGAAAAAGTTAGAAGTACAAATGAGGTTGAGGTCTTCTAGATCCAGCGATTTGG
This sequence comes from Chionomys nivalis, assembly GCF_950005125.1. Classification (NCBI taxonomy): domain Eukaryota; kingdom Metazoa; phylum Chordata; class Mammalia; order Rodentia; family Cricetidae; genus Chionomys; species Chionomys nivalis. The sequence continues at coordinate 97,936,886 of NC_080092.1, forward strand.
GGGTGACCACCTCCAAAGCGAATATATTGATTATTTTTCCAGGGCTGCAGCAAAACACCCTGAGCAAGACAACTGAGAAAGCAATAAGGTTCACGGTTTCAGAGGGTACAGTCCATGATGGCAGAGCAAAGGTATGGCAGTTGGCAGCGGGAACAGATGAGAGCTCACCTTGATCCATGAACAGGAGGCAAAGAGCACACTGGGAAGCTTAGGAGGCCTTTGAAACCTCAAAGCCTGCCCCCATGGCACACCTCCTCCAACAAGGCCACACCCCTGATCCTTCCCAAACAGTTCCAACAGCTGGGAACTAAGTATTCAAATATTGGAGCCAATGGAAGCCACTCCCATCATGCAAACCACCACAGAGGTTCTTGGTCCCAATAGACTTCATGGCAGCTAGAAAGGATCTTAGCCAAACACTGCAGCATGAGCCATCTGAGGAACCACTCTGTGCCTTCCCCCTGAACCACCAGAGATTCAGAGCTAACCCCCATGGACACTGGGTTCTAAGACTCTTCTTTTGGGAACTCCCAAAAGAAGCAGCAGCAGCAGCCCATAATAAGTAACTTAGAAACAACACCTCCCCCTCTCCTGTGTGGCCTATTGGTACAGTTTTCCCAAGAGAACTCTAGAACTTTGTTTTTATAGGTCTTACTATGTAGCCCTGGGTGAGCTAGAGCTCACTAGACAGACCAGGATGGTCTCAAACTCACAAAGATCTGCCTGCCTCTGTCTCCTGGGTGCCAGGATTAAAGGCCAGTTCTGACACACCTGGTGACAAGTTTTTCTTTCCACTCAGAGAAGGATTTAACTAGTTAAGGTATCATTCAATAAATATGCACCGGGACCTTCTACACACCCTGAGTTCCTCTGGGGAAATATCCCCAGGTTAGCTAGGAAAAGGGCCTGCCTTCCAGGGACCTTTGAGTGAGACTGATAAATGGGGCCAAGACCAGGGCTTCCCAGCACGGTGCCTGATTCCTTGCTCACCTGCCCCAGGCTAGAAGGCTGCCCTGAATGCCTTGTGACTTGTTATTGGACAAGTCTCCATTACTGTAACCAAATATCTGATGCCAGATTAATTATGTAAAGAAAGTTTATTTAGCCCCAAAATTTAGTTTTTATTTTGGGAGTGCTGTTGGTTGATTATGACAGCACTCTGTGTATTACAGACTGGCCTTAGTCTCACAGTTCTGCTCTCTCAGCCTCCTAAATGCTAGGGGGCTGAAAGTCCAACAGCACTCCACCTTCCCTGGAACTACATCGCCTCAGGGCAGAGCTGCACGTTAGAGGCCGTACTGGTGGGCTGTGCGTAAGGGGAGAGAAGAGGGAAGGGATAATGACCTTGGTGACCTTCCACCAAGCCCCGCCTCCCAATGTATTCACAATGAGGAACATACTCTCAACACTTGAGCCATTGGAGGGCACCCTCAAACCATGTGCAAACTACAGCCCTCCCCAGAATTTACGGACTCTTCAGCGTTTATACCACCCTGGATCAGGTTAGTAAAAGAGATGCATTGTGGGACAGGGGTGGGGAGTGGCTTAGTTGGTAAAGTGGTCCCTACATCAGCTTAAGGATCTGAGTTCTAGCCGGGCGGTGGTGGCGCACGCCTTTAATCCCAGCACTTGGGAGGCAGAGGCAGGTGGATCTTTGTGAGTTCGAGACCAGCCTGGTCTACAAGAGCTAGTTCCAGGACAGGCTCCAGAACCACAGAGAAACCCTGTCTCGAAAAACCAAAAAAAAAAAAAAAAAAAAAAAAAGGATCTGAGTTCTAATCACCGCACCAGTGTGAAAGCCAGACATGATGGTGCGTATCTATTATTCCAGTGCCTGGAGGAAAGACAAATCTCAAAAATTACTATCAGCCAGCCTAGCTGAGTCAGTGAGCCCCAAGTTCAGTGAGAAACCATGTCTCACAAAGCAAGTTGTGGTTTAAATAAGAAATGTCCTCTGTTACCTGTGTACTTGTACACTTGGTCACCAGTAGATGGCACTGCTTGGGGCAGTTCGGGGACCTTCGGACCACAGAGCCTTGTGGAGAAAGTGCGTTCAACACTGGGGATGGGATGGGCTTTGAGAGTTCATAGCCTTGATCCACTGTCAGTCAGCTCTCTCCTTCATTAGTATTAGAGGTGATCTCTCAGCTGCTCTGACACCAGAGGGCATGCCTCCCCAACTTTATAAACCCTCCCTCAGGAACTATGAGCCAAAATAAACTCTAGCTTCTGTAAGTCTCTTTGGTCATGGTGTTTTAGCACAGCAACGCAAACTATCTAATACAGAGAACAGTTGAGGAAGGTACCCAGTGTTGACCCCTGGCCTCTACATACATATGCACATATATATACATACATATACACATGCATATGAGATACATGCATTGTACCATGAACACTTTCAAAGGCAAACATAAGGGCCTTATAGGAGCTAGGCCGGACCATATTTTATTAGCCTCAAACAACCTAGGCACAGCATGCAATTAAGAGCACACACACACATGCCTGCATGCAAACATGCACGCATGCTTACTTCGGATTTGCATTAAATGCATTCTCATTTCCTTTATCCTAGGCATTTTCTGCCAGACCAGGCTTTATGTCTTCACATTCAGCCAAGATTGGTAGTTTTCGATCTGTGGGTCTCGATTCCTTTAGGGGTTATATATCAGATACTTGTATTATTATTCATAACAGTAGCTAACTTACAGATATGGAATAGCAACAAAATAATTTTATGGTTGAGGTCACCACCACATGAGGAACTGCCGTAAAGGGTCACAGCATTAGGAAGGCTGAAAACGACTGGTCAAGTTTGTGTTTTGACCTCTGTTATGTAAGTTTCCTCTGAGACTGAAACATTCCATCCTGCAGAGTAGCTCTTTAGACAGGAAGGTAAACAAGTAAAAATAGCTTCAGGAAGTCCCTGAAACTGACCAGATTCACTAGGCCCCTCCCTGGCGGTATAAGAAAAAAATAAATAAATGGGGCTGGAGAGATGGCTCAGAGGTTAAGAGCATTGCCTGCTCTTCCAAAGGTCCTGAGTTCAATTCCCAGCAATCACATGGTGGCTCACAACCATCTATAATGGGGTCTGGTGCCCTCTTCTGGCCTGCAGGCATACACACAGAAAGAATATTATACACATAATAAATAAATAAATAAATAAATATTTATAAATAAATAAATGAATGAATAAATAAATGAATGAATGAATGAAATCTGAGAGTACCCCTCAGGGGAAGGGAAGCTGGGCTGCAAAGGAGACCCTGGAAGAAGCACCCAGCTGCTGAGAGAGGTTTAGATCAGAGTCACTGGGAACGACACTCTTCAACCTGCTGAGCTGCCTGCAGGCTGGCAGTGAGCTCCAGGTTCCCAGCTTGGTGAGCTGTCACCCTTGCTGGGGTGGGCTTTGGAGATGCAGATGTCTTTGAGTCCTTTCTGCTCCTGTAAATAACTCCAAAAAAACTCATTAGTTCACCAAATTGGGCTTGGGTAGTTTCGTGCTTTGGTGTGTCATGGGTTCCCTTCCTGGAGAGAGTAGATGAGTGTTGCATCTCCCCAGGAAAAGTTTTGTCCCACAACAAGCTCCTTCCTCTTCAGGCTGAATGGGCCTGGAAGAAATCTGGGTCCTATTTCCACAGCCCTCAGTCACTGCCTATATGGAAAAGAGAACTTTGCAAAAGTGATTAAAGTTGACGATTCGGGGCTGGAGAGATGGCCCAGCGATTAAGAGTGCATACTATTCTTGCAGAGGACTTGGATGTGGTTTGCAACACCCATATCAGGCAGCTCTCCACTTCCTGTAACTCTAGCTCCAGGGGGTCAAACACCCTCTTCTGGACTCCTCGGCCACCTGCACTCACTTATGCATACACATGCATGCATGTATATAATTAGAACTAAACTTATTTTTTTTTTTAATTTGAGGATTTGTTGATGGGAAGTTAGCCCATGATCACCGAAAGTTCTCATGTAGACAAAAGGGCACAAAAAAGGGAGATCTTAAGTGCAGACTCCACGCCTTCAAAAACTTAAGATGGTAGTGAAGATGAAGGATGGGGCTGTGAGCCAAAGACAGCAGGCAATACTAGATCAGGATTCGCCCTAGAGTCTCAGGGTTGATAAACCATGATGTTCTTCGGGCAGAACTCATCTGAGACTTCTGAGGGGCCAGGCAGTGGGTTAGTAGTGGGGTTCTCTCCTGGCATGCACAAGTGTCAGGTGACATTCCTAGCCCCCCTCCAAGAAACATCCTAGCCTTTAGAGGTGGGAGATAATAAATGTTATTATCTCAGCTGCCTAGCTTTCGGTAATTCCACACAGCAGCTGTGGGGACTAATAAAGCACTAAAGTGTGTCACGGTCTCTCTTTGATTTGTGATTTTTAACAGTAATTTTAATAGAAGAATAAATTTTCATTTAAAGAATCAAATTCAATAAAATATTTCATGTGTGCACTAAAATTTGCATTTACCAAACATAAATATTTCTCGCCACAGTTCGTGCTGTTTCATTGTTTTAAAGTTGAAGCAGAAATAAAAGCTACGCGCGCTCCTGCAGATTGATGGGATGGGAGCCACGCTCGGTTTTTTCGACGGCGCCAGCACTGTGTGGTTGTACTTCATTTCCAGGCTGCTGTCTAAGTGCCGGGGGATGAGATTCTGCCAGGGGAAGGCATGGAAAGACACCTGAGGCGGAGGTCAAGTCCCAGGAACTCCTGTACAAAGAGGGTGCGGCGGTGCACATCTATAACCCCAACACTCCTGCCAGATGGGAGACAGAGACCGAGAACTGCCCGAAATCTCCTGGCCAGCCCAGAGTACACAGCACAGGGGCACAAACAAGGCAGAAGGCAGAGAACCAACTCCTGAAAGTTGTCCTCTGACCTCCGTGTGTGTGTGACCTGAGTGTGCTCATGCCTGCACACATATACATGTAGGTGGCACACACACGCACACACACACACACACAAATAAATACGTATTTTTAAATATTTGCTTTTGTTTTGTTTTTCAGAAAGGGTTTCACTGTGCTTCTCTGGCCAACCTATAACTTGCTGTATAGACCAGTCTGTCCAGGAACTCACAGAGGTGGTCCACGTGTTTCTGCCTTCCCCGTGCTGAGCTTAAAGGAGTGACCCTTCATTGTATTTGTATATGTATGTGTGTATGTTTGTATTCATATGTATTGTTTGTGTATACATTTGTGTGTGTGTGTTTGTGTGTGCGTATGTGTGTAGGATCCCGTAGAGCCCAGAAGAGAGCATCAGATCCTTTGAAGCTGGAGTTAGAGGCAGTTATGATTTGCCCAGCATGAGTGCTGGCAACTGAATTCTGGTCTTTGCAAAAGCAGCAAGTGCTCTTAACCATTGAGCCATCTCTCCAGCTTGCAAAGGCAAGCAGGGCCATCCTCCTTTTTAAAAGCAAACCATAAGGAATTGGTTTCCAAATGAATGCAAACAACCATTCTGATGGCAGGGGCCAAAGATACATAATTTTTAAAGTGTGCTAATTGGAAGCTTATTTATATATTAGGACTCCACAGTGACACAACACATTTCAGTGTAAACAGTTGGTGTCAATCAGACTTGGTCAGTATTAAGGTGTGTGGCGTCTAATAAAGAGCAGACCAGCTTTCCGTGAGTTTTGTTATTGTTTGGAAACTCGCTCCGGTACGGTCTGTTCTCGCTGCTGGCATGTGGAACGGACAGCTCCTGCGCCTGCCCTGATACCGCACTGGTTTCTCCCTGTCCAGGAGGAAGGAAGGGCGTTCTCTTGGCTTAGAAGCTCAACTTTCCTCTGGCCCTCGGTTGCCAGGGGTCCAGGGGAACATCCAGGGCAGTGGTGGGTCCCTGGAGGCTGTGATGAGTGAACATGTGGGCAGAAGGCCAGAGGAAGAGGGAATTCCATGAGAAGGCCCAAATCCTTCCTAAGCAAGAGCAACAGAGAGCCTTCTTCCGCCCCACAATGAGCAACTTGCAAGGGATCTGTGGGAAGGATCACCTGACCTCCCAGCTGCACAGGGGTCCCTGCGCTGCCCCTTCCTCAGGGAGCACCCAGCCTCCCTGATAGCCCTGCTGAGGCAACCAACTCTTAGATCCCACATATAGGCCTCACCCCTGAAGGAATAGGTCTCAACCAGGAGCTCCTGTCATGGACCACTTGCTTCTAATGGGGCCCTGCCCATCAGAACATGTGGCTGTCTCCAGGCACGCGCCTGGCCTGTGGAAGGATGAAGTCACCAGGAAGCAGGAAACAAGGAAAATATGACAACAGGCCACTCTGCCCAGCATCACCACCTGGCTTCCCCTCTGCCGGAAGCACCGTCACAGTCAATACAATCCACTCCTCAGTGCTCCAGATGCAGGCGGCCTCTCGGTAAGAAACAGGAAGGCACCTGTGGGCTTCCTGAACTAGGAGCCTACAGGGCTATCGGATGCACTGGTGGGCCTTGCCAGCGAGCAGCCTGCGTGCTGTACCAGTTATGGCACTTCCCCAATACATTGCCCCTAAGACGAGGCCTCTTGGTACACCCAAATGGCATCTCCTCGTGCCATTATCCTGAACCCTTCCCCTGGTGCTCCATCCCTCAACCGGAAGGGTCTTTGCATACCCCTGATGCTTTTAAAATTACATTTATTTAATTGCCCTCTCTCCTCCCCTCTCTTCCCCCACCCCGTGTGCACGCCCATATGTGCACGTGTGCCATTGCACACATGTGGCGGTCAGACAACAACGTTCAGGAGTCCTTTTCTACCATGTGGGTCCTGACTGGGGTTGTCTGGCTTTACCCATTGAGTCACCTTACAAAGCTTTGGCCTATTTAGTTTTTTTTTTGTTTTTTTTTTTTTTTTTTTGGTTTTTCGAGACAGGGTTTCTCTGTGGCTTTGGAGCCTGTCCTGGAACTAGCTCTGTAGACCAGGCTGGTCTCGAACTCACAGAGATCCATCTGCCTCTGCCTCCCAAGTGCTGGGATTAAAGGCATGCGCCACCACCGCCCGGCTGGCCTATTTAGTTTGATTGTAGGGAAAAGGTCTCCCGATATAACTCAGGCTGCCCGGGAACTCACTAGGTAGGCTGGCCTCAAGCTCAGCCATCTTCCTTCTCCAGCCTCCCCAGTGTGTTGAATTGATGGGTAAGCATTGCCACTCCAGCCACTCCAGTCATAGCTTTGGCCTTTTAGCAGAAGATTCCTGGAGAGGTAAGTACTTCCAGCAGTGCCCCTGGGGAATCATTTAAAAGCTTTAGGGGCTACGCCAGGGGTCACCAGGACCACCGCTCCATTCTGGATTTGGCTGGAGTGGGAACTGGGTGGGATGGGGGAGTGGTGGGCAGGAGTTTCCCCTACCCTGTGGGAATGCAAATCACTGGCAGCCGAGATGAATGATCCTGCGGGGTGGCAGGCAGGGCTCCCAGGGGGAGACATTTGTCATTTCCACTCTCCAGCAAGATCCCCGCCTCTGTCATCCCTCTTCCCCTCCCTCCCAACCAGGTAGCTGCTCCCTGCCCCCACCTCCTCCTGTCAGAGGAGACTCTGCCCTGGTGCCACCTTGGGTGTGGATTGCCCAGGCTGCGCACAGGACAGCACCTCTCGGCATCAGGCAATGGCCCTTTGTCTCTTCGGGGATAATACAAGCCTCACACTTCTCTCCTCTGTGGGCTTCCCTGCTAATTGGCAAGTGTGTGTTCTGTGGCCAGGCAGCTAAGATTTTCCATGATGTCAGCTGAGCTCCAATGTGCCTGGATTCACCCAGCAGGCGCAGAGTGGGGTGGGAAGTGTCAGGCCTGGAGGCATTCCTGTGAGAATTAGCATACTGCTCGGCCCCTTCCCGCTGCTGTAGAGAGGGTGCTGAAGGGATAACTGGACGGATCTCCCCGAGACCGAGACGTCGCCAGAACAACGCAAACCATCGCGCCATCTCCTATTCGGGGCTCCTCCTCTTGAGACCAGACAATGGAGAGTATCCCACACGGGACAGGACTCAAGTGTTCCAGACCGAGTGCCAGAAAATAACAATCCACAAAGACGGAATGGGAACCCTTCCTCAGTCCTGGGGAACTGCTCCACCTGGCCAGCTGCCTTCGAGTGCTTGGAGCTGATTTCCCCAGTGCTGGTGGACTGGGCTGGGGCTTCATACCCCTTCCCCCCTTCCCCCCTCCCTTCCCCCTCCCCCTCCCTCCTACCCTTCCCTGCTCACAGCCTGCTCCATATTGGGGGCCCAACAAGCATCTCCCTGTTGAATTAAAAAGCAAACACAAAAAGTTCCTTGTAGATAGGAGGGGAAAAAGAAGTCTTGGAGAACTAGCCTGCCTTTCCCGCCGAATGAAAACCAAGAAATTTCAACAGGTGCCTTCAAGATGGCTGAGCAGGTAAAGACGCTTGCCTCCAATCCTGAAGGCCTGAGTTCAATCTCTGGGACCCACATGATGGAGGAGGAGAACTGACTCCCACAAGGTGCCCTCTGACCTCCACATGTGCACTGTGGCACATATGACACACACAGAAATTAATAAATCAATAAATGTGATGTTAAAAGAGCAAAGAAACCTCAACATAGCTGATAAAGTCCAATGGCCTGAAGAGAGAAGCCCTAGACTGCTCCAGCATGCAAGAATAACAAATAAGAGCACAGAGTTGCCCTCTGACCTCCAAGCCAGTCCAGCGACACGCCCACACCTGCATGCACACGCACAAACTAGTAAGCACCACTTTAAACAGCGTTTGGTTTAAAAAATGAACTTTGCCTACTTGGGGCTGCAGTGTTAGCAGCTTTGACTTTAACTGTGCCAGCTGGCATGTTGTGTCTCTCTTCCCCAAACCCAAACAATGCACCTCAAAAAACTGCTTTAATTTCCAAGGAAATTATTTGTGTGTGTGTGTGTGTGTGTGTGTGTGTAAGCATTTGCATGCAGGTGCCCAAAAAGACCGGAAGAGGAGAGAGCATTAGATTTCCCGAAGCTGGAGTTTCAGGCAGTAAGTAGTAAGCCACCTTGTAGATGCTGGGTCCTATGCAAAGGTAGTGACTGGATGCTCTTAACCACTGAGCCATCTCTCTGTCCCTCCAAACAGAAATTCTTCCAGACAAAAGACATAAGGAAATCTCCTCATCTATATTTAAGTGTTACTTAAACTTTGAATGTAATTTTATTTTTTATTCAGTTATTTATTTTAATTAATTTATTTTTTATATTGCTTTGTCTTTTTGAGGCAGGATTCCTCTATGTAACCTTTGGCTGTCCTGGAACTTGCTCTGTAGACCAAGCTGGCCTCAAACTCAATAATCCACCTGCTTCTACCTCCCAGGTGCTTGGATTTAAAGACTGTGCCACTACCACCCAGCTTAATTTTTATTTTTTTTTAATTTTTGCTGATGACTATATGGGAGGGAGCATGCACATGTGGGAGGGGCATTGCATGTGGGAGGGGCATTGCATGTGGGAGGGGCATGTGAATATAGGGCATGGGCACATAAGTTTAGGTGCTTGCTGGAGTCAGAGGTATCAAATCCCCAGGTCTAGAGTCACAGGCAATTGTGAGCCATCTGACTTGGGTGCTGGGAACTGAATTTCTATGGGTCCTCTGTGAGAGCAGCAAGAGTCCTGAACTAACCCAACTCTCCAGCCCTGAAATGTTACTTAATTTTTAAACTTTGCTTATTCTTTAAGCCATGTTGCAAATTACATCTTACATCTTCTCTTTTTTTCTTTCTTTATTAGACAAAGTCACCCTGGCTGGCCTGAAACTCACTATGTAGACCCATCTGCCTCTGCCTCTGCCTGCTGAGTCCTGGGATTAGGGGTGTGTACCTCCACACCATGTAAATTACAGTTAAGACACATCTCTTAAGGAATCTTTGGAGAAGCACATGCCCACAGCTTGGAAGTATGCTGTACCCTTAAATCTAAGGCATAGACCCATCTTTAACTCTGCTTAATAAACTGGCTTTGCTTCCTGTTGGCTGGTCCTCAAATTCTTTTCTGTGGTGTATGCAAGGATCTGGCTTTATCTGAGTGGTATCCCTAAGGGAAGGGGACTCCTCAGGCTGCCCTCAAGTCCGCTAAGCTGTGTGTCCCTGCTGCCCTACAGAACCAACACACACTCAGCTCTGGAAAG